>NC_059140.1:47414536-48053583 GCF_020740605.2 Lemur catta
CTTTTGTCTGTGAAAACTCCTGTGTACTTAAGGATGCAGAGACCAACCTTAGGACAATTACGGTGAAAAGTGCTACGGAAAAATACCAAATAGTTCTCCACCTAGCGGTTCTTTCAAAAGTTGTGCCACACACCTCTTGGAAAGATCGAGTTACTTTGGCCTAGCCTTCGATTGGTCTGGACAATGAATCGCCATTCCTAGGTGATGAATCATATGATTCTGAAAGGAAGGGTGAAAAGTTCGGATCCTGTTTCTGTCTTTAGACTGAAAAAGGATCCGCACTATTCACCTCTCCCTCAATGGCGCACTTCTCATGTCTGGCACTAGTCCAACAAACCCTGGACTGACAGAGGCCCTGCACTTGCCACCCCAGAAAAATATCTCAACTCCAAGGAAGGATTCTTATGCTAACCGTTGAAAAGGGCCCCCGTTCTTGAAACGGTGGGGAAGGAACTGTGAAGTAATACTGAAAACAATCCTATCTTCCAAGGCTCTGGTGCCAGGTATGGGAAATAGCAAGTTACCTGGGCCTCAGCAGAGGTTTCTCTGCAAAAAGCATCATAGGCTTCAGGATGCAGAGACCGACCTGATGACTGTTACGGTAGAAAACGCTATGGAAATGGCCAATAATTAGCAACATACTGGTGATTTCAAAAGGGTCAGGGTGAGGTTTCAGTCTTTAGACTGAAACAGGATCCTCACTTTTCACCGTTCCTTTCAGAATCATTTGATTCATCAGCTAGGAACGGCGATTCCTTCTCCAGACCAATCAAAGGCTAGGCCAAAGTAGCTCGAACTTTCCAAGAGGTGTGTGGCACAACTTTTTAAAGAACCGCTAGGTGGAGAACTATTTGGTATTTTTCCGTAGCATGTTTCGCTGTAATTGTCCTAATGTTGGTCTCTGCATCCTTAAGCATACGGGAGTTTTCACAGACGAAAGCAGGCCGAGGCCCAGTAAACTTGGCATTTGCAGTAGTTGGTGCTAGAGACTGCAAAGAATGTGTTCTTTTCAGTGTTATTCCACTGTGGTTTCACCATGATTTTCAGAACCCGAGCAGGTTTCTCGCGTTAGCATAAGAATCCTGCCTGGTAGTTGAGAATTCTGGGTGGGGTGTAAGTGCGTGGCTTCTGTCAGCCCTGCCTTTGATTTGTTTACCTCCAGAGTTGGTAAGTGCATATTTGCGTGAGATGGGAAAAGTGTGGATCGTGCTTCAGATTTCATCCTGACCTTTTGAAATCACCAGTATGTTGCTAATTATTGGCCATTTCCATATCGTTTTGCACCGTAATAGTCATGAGGTCGGTCTCTGCATCCTGAAGCCTATGAAGATTTTCGCATAGAAACCTCTGCTGAGGCCCAGGTAACTTGGTATTTCCCATGCCTGGCACCGGAGCCTTAGAAGATAGGATTGTTTTCAGTATTATTTCACCATCCTTTCACAACCGTGTCAAGAACGGAAGCCCTTTTCAACCATTAGCGTAAGAATCCTTCCTTGGAGATGAGATATTTTTCTGGGGTGGCAAGTGCAGGGCCTCTGTCGGTCCTGGGTTTGTTGGACTAGCACCAGACATGAGAAGTGCTCCTTTGTGTGAGAGGTGAATATTGGGGATCCTGTTTCAGTCTAAAGACTGAAACAGGATCCGCACTTTTCACCGTTCCTTTCAGAATCATTTGATTCATCAGCTAGGAATGGTGATTCCTTCTCCAGACCAATGGAAGGCTAGGCCAAAGGAACTCGAACTTTCCAAGACTTGTGTGGCATAAGTTTTGAAATAACCGCTAGGTTGAGAACTCTTTGGTATTTTTCCGTAGCACTTTTCACCCCAATTGTCATAAGTTTGTTCTCTGCATCCTTAAGCATACGAGAGTTTTCACAGCCAACAGCATGCTGAGGCCCAGTAAACTTGGCACTTCCAGTAGTTTGTACTGGAGACTATAAAGAAAGTGTGCTTTTAAGTATTATTCCACTGTGGTTTCACCATTATTTTCAGAACCTGAGCAGGTTTCACGCATTAGCATAAAAGTCCTTCCTCCTAGTTGAGATTTCTGGGTGGGGTGTAATTGCGGGGCTTCTGTCAGCCCTGGGTTTGATTTGTTTACCTCCAGAGTTGGGTAGTGCATATTTGCGTGAGATGGGAAAAGTGTGGATCATGCTTCAGATTTCATCCTGACACTGTTGAAATCACCACTATGTTGGTAATCATTTGCCATTCATAGCGTTTTGCACTGAATAATCATGAGGTCGGTCTCTGCATCCTGAAGCCTATGATGCTTTTTGCAGAGAAAACTCTACTGAGGCCCAGGTAACTTGGTATTTGCCATACCTGGCACGAGAGCCTTGGGAGATACGATTGTTTTCAGTATTATTTCACCATCCTTTCACCACTGTTTCAAGAACGGAGCACTTTTGAACCGTTAGCGTAAGGATCCTTATTCTATGTTCCAAATGTAAAGAATCTAAGGAGGCAGGGCAACTAAATATAATTCATTCATCCTGCTGGATTGAATTTTGGAGCAGGATAAAATAACTATGAAAGACATTATTTAAGCAATTGATGAAATTTGAAAATGCACTGGGATAATATAATAATGACAATTTTCCAGATTTTTATATTAATAATATACTATGGTTGTGTAAGAGAATGTCCTTATTTTAATGAAATATGCATTGAAATATTTATAGTAACAGAACACAACCTATTTAAAATGGTTGTCAATAAAATATATATGTGTATAAAGAAAGAATAATAAAAAATGAAGCAAAGTGTAAACCAATTTTGAATTGTATAAAGGATACACAGAAATCTCTTGTATGATTTTTGCAAATTTTCTCAAAATTTAATGCATCAAAATAAAAATCACACACATACAAGTAAGTTTAGGAGCAATATGTGATAGAAAAGGGGTATTTATTGGAGGGTGATGTAAGGCTGGTAGATAATACTGCAGAAAGGTAGAGTTCTTACCTCTGAGAACCAAGATTCCTTTGGTTTTAAAATACACAATTGTTATCCAGATAAAGGAGAGTGGAGGAAAGCCTTGGAGAAAACAGTGAAGAAAAAATAACTCACCATCTGGAGGACAACTGTTCTTAGAGGAAGGTACACTTGCTTATGAGTTTTATTTAACAGAATGATGTCTACTAGAAGGACAAAAAGTAAAGAGAATCTCAAAGGTCCAATTATAAAGGATGCTCTTGAATGCTGTATATCTCACTCAAAGAACACTGATCAAGAAAGGCCAGTTTTAGTCATTATAACTGTGACCTAGTAGTTGTATATATAGTTTATATTTTTTGTGCTTGAATTTTCTCATTTTTAAATAAAAAAGCACAATGATGCCCAATTCACAATAAGCACATTGTTTAATTCAAAATTAATTAAATACTATATGAAAAGTGGTCTTGTAGCTGTATATATATAAAACTTATGTCATCCCTTGTCATTAATAGGTACAAATAGCACATATCACTATATTCCATATGACGTGCTTTCAACACTGCTACAAAGAAACATTAATTGTTACAGCAAATTTTCATTTAAAGCTTTTGACATAATATGTAAACTTTGGACATAGGATGTAATGATTAAGACATTTTATCTTGATTTTTCTTTTGCCTTTTAAGGATATCTTATGTTTTCAATACTTCAATCTGTGCTCCATTGGTAAACACAGAATTTTACAAAAAGCAATCAGGTTTGCAGATGTTTCTCAGGTCTACGGGGGCTGCTGTCTTGGAATCTAGGCCATTTCTTACACAATGAGTAGCTACATATACTTTACATGTCAAAACATGCTCTCAATATTGTATAGGTTTTCCATGAAGTCGAACTTAGTACGCTGTCACATTTTTAATTCTACATGCACTGATTTATGAAAAATCACAGTAGATTTTCATGACAATTTATTTTCTTTTACAGCTTGATCTAGCATTTCTGTTAAATACATTTTCTATTATCTTTTGTGGTATCCTACCAGTTCTAATAAAAAATCAGAATGACTATATATATTTGCAAAAGTAATTTAATAAAAATATTAGAATTATGATATTGAATATTATAAGCACATTTGTGTATGTATATATCTATATGCATATGTTATAAAATTGATAAATGTCACAAAATTTCAGCAGATTAAGAAAGTCACATTAAAGAATTATCATTAATGATAATATATTTATCTTACAACATCAGAAGGAATTTTGGAATAACTCACATACATATAGAAAATATGAAAATACTTATAAATGTAATGTTTCCTATAATCGTGACAAAAAATACTGACCTACAGTTTCTGATTTTAAATAACTTTCTGTATATTCAGAGCTAAGGATTTGTTTCTATAATAGTCTTTGATAACATATACTATAATCTCATTGATTTCTCTTTAAAGCCATAGTGTTTATTTATTTGGTAATGGATTTTTGAATAATAAATATGACAACACAAAAAAATCTGTTAAGGATTATTGAAGTGAAAGTGACTCATGGAACATGCATTCATATAATGCCTGTACTTATATCTAATTTTTAATGATTAATTAATTTTAATGATTAATTTATCATCTCACTTTGACTTTCTCTACTTTCACTTATTCAAATAAAAATAACCAAATGAAAGTTTGAAGGCTGATTTCAAAGCTACAAACTATATACACACTATATGTGTAGCTATGCACAATACAATGTAATTGTTTGCAAATAAGAAAGAAAGGTAAGGCAAAGAGAAAAGAAGGGCAGAATCTAAATTTAAAATTTCTGATGATAATGCTATTGCACATATTGAACTGAATGGATGGAATTCCTTAGATTTTTTGATGCAATCCAGGAAGCTAACACAGTAATCAGTAAAGTGATCTTTAATTGTCCATCAAACAAACACAAACTAATTACTCACCAGAAGCTTGACTGTTCTTATTATTTAAACCAGATTTTTTTTCTTTTCTTGAAGACATTTCAAAAAGGACTTTGTAATTCCCAAAAGAGGTCAAACTGTCATCCAGTGAAAGCATTTTACAAAGGATTTGTCTCTTTGTTTTCATGCTCCTGGACCATTCTCTGCCTTCCTAACTGTCACAGATAACTTTATAAGATGTAAATTAAATCCCTTCCCCAAATCCTCCAATGGCATTTTACTGCACTTGGAATAAAGTCTGACCTCCTAACTGAATTTTAAAAGGCTTTGTATGAACTGGTACTTGACTAAGTATAAGGTATCACAGCTGGCATCTTCTCTGTTTTCTCACCAAGCTTCTTAAATACTAACCTGCTTTTCTATTTTCCAATAAGTCAAACTTAGTATAGCTTAGCAGTATTGTAATTGCTCCCCTCTTCATGAAAGGCTTTATTGCCATATCTTCACATGCATGACTAATTCAGTCTGTTCAGGGCATCTGTCTAAAGTAATTCACTTTTGCAACCCAGTCCCTATAGTCTGATACCCTGTTTTGTTATCTTCACAGAACTTACAAGTAGATGTGATGTTCACTTTTTTTTTACTTGTTATTTATAGCCCCTACAAAAAATAATAATATGACATGGCCTAATGAGCAGATGCTTGGCTGTTGTGTCACTACTATAACCCAGCATAAAGAACAGTGTCTGGCTCATAGCAGTCATTTCATAGTGATTTTTAATAAATGAAAGAATGAGAAGCTGAGTACATAGTTCTCTGATTTCCTGGATAGTAGAATAGTATAAATCAAGTTATCTGAATGAGTAATTTTCAATGCTCAAAAATAAAAGAATTCTGCATTAGGGGTCATCCAACTGGGCTCGGAAGTTGAGAGAATGAATGATTGCAGCTGTTGTGGTCCTCACATCCTGTAAACTGAGGAAATTTTCAAAGTTCTGTTTTATGTTTTGAGGTTCTCTGTAGTATTTCTTGGAGAAAAATGGTTCTACATGTTGAAACAACAACAAGAGAACAGTATTTTAAAAACACTGATTCACAAGAATGGGTGCAATATCCATCATTTTAAAGCAAGCCTTCACCATATTTTTTTTTCCCTTTCAACTAAAATTTAAAAGTCATCAGGTAATGTTGGGTTCAGGACTAATTCCCTGACAAATCCTTGAAGGGAGGTTATTCTATGTAACTCCTCAAGTGTAGAGCTGTGTGCTTAATGGTGAAACAACTATTTATATATATAAAATTGTAGACCCATATAAGAAGGTTTAGCTGAATATATGACCTCCCATCTCCGTTGGAAAATCAGATGAGAAAGTACAAACTGGTAGGGTCAACTTCTGCTTTCATAGTTAGATACATTCTGACTGAAGGCCCAGATTTCTTCCTCACACCAAAGTATTAGTTAATATTGTAGTTTTCAGGCCACCAGGTGATGGATAATCTTTAAGAAGTGTCATTTTATTTAATCCTCACAATAATATGGTAAAGTAGATGCTGTTATTATTCCCATTTTAGATTTAATCCACATGGTTTGACTTTGGGGACATTGCTCCTGACCACTCTGTTATGATTTAAATTACATTTAAAAAAATAATTTTAACCAAAATGACTGAAAGAGTAAACTTGCTTAGTAATTATTATCTACAAAACTATTAGAATTTGGGACAGTACTTTTTCCAAAAATCATCTTTGACTCTAATGTAGATAAATCAGATCTTATATATATTAATTATTAACAAAAATATTTAATTAATTGAACTCCTATAATTAAGAGTGGGCACAAAATTTTATACACATGACAAGTATACATGCACACACCATTTATATATATTATATATGTGGATATATATATGATTGCTTTTCAGGACAGACTATTTAGACATGGTTCTCAGGCAGTCTATTATTTTAAATCATCAAGAAACATATTAGAAAGGACTATCAGACTCATAATATTTATGAAGCAATTCATCAAGAGACAATCCTATAGAACCTCATTCTCAAGGCACCAAAGAAGGACATGATTCTAAAGAGAATCAATAACTGGAAATCTCTAATGTATGTGTGGCTCATGAAGGAGGTTTTAGGAATATCTGTCCATAAAAATAAAGGCTGAAGATAAGTCAATCTAAAATTTTTTATGATCAATTTCTCCTGTTAAATACTGGCATGAGAAACTTGGGCTTCCATTGAGATCATAGCATACATTTTGGATGAAATTATAATAAATTAATATATGTGTAATCTTGGATGAGTAATATGAATGTGTGTCCGGACTACCACAAATTCTATTTATTCCAAGATATTTTCATAACAGAGGATTTCTATAATTCAGATTACAGCTGAATGGGAGTCTTGGATAGATGCCAGAAGGGTCTTCTATGACAGCAGGCAATGAAGTGAGGCCAAAAAAGACCAGATCATGAATTACAGCTGCTGAGGTTTTCAGTTGCAATTGCCAACATATCAAGGAGCAACTTGGTAGCCAACAGACAGTCCTAGAGAGAAAGACATTCAGACACTCTCAGTCTGCCAAGTATTCTGCTTCATAACCCCTCATAAAGCTACATAAACCAAATCTCTTCTCCAATATACCCTGATATAATGGAATATAGCTAGGGAGAAAGAGTAAAAGACAAAGGAATTCAAGAGACAACATTTTTTATTCTCTTTATATAGAAAATTACTTTAATGATTAGGTCACTATGTTTTAAACCATATGAGACCAATATTTAAAGCTTTTTCTTCTAAATGATACTTATGGGCTTAGAATAAAAGACAAAATTACTTTAAGACAAAAATAAAGAAGACACACTTCCTTTATATAAGCTTATTTTGTGACCTTTCTCTACACTTGTGTATTACAACTTTTATAAGTCCTTATTTTGCACAGTTTTATCTTGTGAGTTCAACCTCAAACAAGCTTAATTTTAAAATATTCACATAGATTACTGTTATTTTGTCAAGCATTAGTGAAATTTTCAATTCATTGCTGTAGACCAGGACCCTAGTAAAATATAAAAAAATAAAATTAGGCTATACGAGAGCTTTCCAATGAGTTCATCTTTTCATAATGGGTATATAGGAAAGATTCTTTAATTCATCTTTCTAATCTTTCCAACACAAAGTCACCAAAGATAAATTCATTCTTTTTATGTAATCAACATTTATTAATTTTATATTATTAATATATACAAAACACTGTCCTTGTAAATTGAAAATACAGACATACATTTAATGTTATTATTAATCTCGAAGGGTATGTAGTAACAAAGTTATGTAAATAAAAATAACACAATGAAATAATTTCTGCCATAAAGTCAGGGTCTAAGTGCATTGAGAATGGAATGGAGGAACTATGATATTGCTTTGGCTGCTTAGATTACTTCAAAATGTAAGTAACTTTTGAGTTGTATCTAAAAGATAAATAATATTTGGGAGCCAAGTATAATAATAGGGGGTATATTATTCTGAGTGATAGGAGTAGCTTGTGCAAAGTCTAGGTACCATGAAAAAAATGTGCATTTATATGATACTACATAATTTCAATGTGGCAAATTTATAGGAATAAATTGTGGTAGTGAGTGACAAGGGATAAAATTGGAATGGAATCTGGTGATAGGACAGGTTCAGTAATCAAACGGTATCAAATGAACAATTGCAAATTATTTAATACTAAATAAGCAAGTGGCATTTTCCCATTGGTCAAGCAGTTTGCATTCTGATATTTCTCCAAAGTACCTCCATTTGTGTACAACTATGAGCTTCCTAAAACCTATATCTATTAATAATAGGAGCATCTACTTTGTATTTTATTACTCTTAGGCTAAAAATGTTCCCCAAACTCCCTAAAAGACAAGTCAACGCTCCTTTGTATAGTATGTAAGACACTTTACAATCTGGCTAGGCCAGCTTTTCCAGCAAACCTTCTACTTTTCTCTCTCCCACACATTATACTCTAGCCTTAGGGAAATCTGCAGTTCTTGTCCATGTTTCAACTCACTCTAATTATCACTTCCTCTTTTAAACCCTTCCCTGGTGCCTTTAGGCAGTCAGTCATACCTCTGTCTGCTCCCATGGAAAGAGGTAATTGGCTGTCCTTCAAGGATTTTATGGAGAATATTCCAGTACTGAGACAGAGGCTGGATTAGATAAACTGAAAGGTCACTGCCAACTCTTTATTACTTTTCTACAAGCTGTTATGTTTGCATAAACATTACCCACATCGACAAGGCTAGTAACAATGAACTTTTTTGCATTTAAGCAATTTAAATAAAATAAAACTATGCCTTACTTATCAACTGCATTTTTATTCTAGCTTAGAACTTCTGGTGTCTTTCAGAATTGTAGTACTACATTTTTTATTAGATAGGTAGATAGATATATTAATATATTAGATAGATATATTATCTATACTAAGTAGTATGGTATAATATAGTGTTTTAGTTTGCTAGGGCTACTATAACAAAGTTCCACAAACTGGATCAACTAAACAACAGAAATTTATTGTTTCACAGTTCTGGAGGCTAAAAGTCCAAGGTCAAAGTGTCAGCAGTGGCTCCTTCTGAAAGTTGTGAGGGAGAAACTGTTCCTCCTCTCTCACCTAGCTTCTGGTGGTACACTGACCATGTATGGCATTATATGGATTGTGGAAGCATCCTCCATCCTTCATTTTCACATGGCATTTTCCTTGTGTGCATGTCTGGATCCAAAATTCCCTTTTCTGTAAGGCCACCATTCATATTAGATTAGGGAGCCATCGAACTCTAGTATGACTTCATCTTAACTAATGAATCTGCAATGATCTTATTTCCATAAAAGGTCATATTTTGAGATATTTGGATTGAGGACTTCAATATAGGAATTTAGGGAGAGAGAAAATTCAAACCATAACACATAGACAAATTGTAGTTTAGTACTATCTGTACTATTAGTGTGTTACTATATTAGGTAATATATATCTATATTATAACAATATATAGATGTATATATAGTTCATAGATAGCATATACTGTACAATTAGTATGTTGTTATAACTGATAGTTATATTCGTATATTTATATTATATAGTTAATAATGTAGTATTCATATTGCACTCTTATATCAGTAAAATAATACTACAATGGCAATTTAAAACACAAGCAATATTAATCAAACTTGTGTCTTATATAAATATGTTTGTCTCTGTGTATGTAGGTATGTACGTGTGTGTACGGTTGCATGTGTGTATTTGCCATTTGTTAAAAACTATTTTAGATAGATGTTAAAAAATACCTAGTTACATGGTAGTTGATGAAGTAAATAGCATCATTTAAAACCAAATGAGAGGTGGGGTGCGGTGGCTCACGCCTGTAATCCTAGCACTCTGGGAGGCCGAGGCGGGTGGATCGCTGAAGGTCAGGAGTTCAAGACCAGCCTGAGCAAGAGCGAGACCCTGTCTCTACTAAAAATAGAAAGAAATTATATGGACAACTAAAATATATATATAGAAAAAATTAGCCGGGCATGGTGGCGCATGCCTGTAGTCCCAGCTACTCGGGAGGCTGAGGCAGGAGGATCGCTTGAGCCCAGGAGTTTGAGGTTGCTGTGAGCTGGGCTGATGCCACGGCACTCACTCTAGCCCGGGCAACAAAGCAAGACTCTGTCTCAAAAACAAAAAACAAAAAAACCAAATGAGTATTACAAAGTGACAATGTTTTAGTGAAAGAGGTTTATTTTCTCTTTTTTATTCATAGGCCAGACCCCTCTCCCCTCCTATCACATTCAAACTTTCCTTGAGTTCCGGTCACTTTGGAGAAGTATCTAAGTAGCAGAAACCACGTTATTTTTAGAATTACTGCTCTCATACATTGATAGAAGAAAGACTTTGTTAACTGTGGCAAGATTTTAATGACTAACTCTGTCCCCATTGGGACAAATTCCCTTTCCTAAAGTTTATTCAATATTACACACACACACACACACACACACAAATGTATGCATGTGTGTATATGTCTATTATGCATGCATATATATGACAATGTAGTTTTGGCAAAGTGGAACTAATTGTTTGCAAGAAACACATAGTTGTTTCTAAATTCCAGTTTAAGTTCTAGCTAGAATTCCTGCTATTTTAAGACTGACTTGCTTGTATTCTTGGTGCTTCCACTAAGTAAATTTATGCTTCAATTTTGTTCATCTGTATAATAGGAAAAATATTATTGTGAGTATTAAATAATATAATGACTGTAAAGCAGTCTCAGACATATAGTAAGAACTCAGTAAATGAGATCTATAATCATTATTATCATCATCATTATTTTGTTTGAAAGAATATAAACCAAAATAGTAAAAATGCCTATCTCTCCATGTTGGAATTAAATCTAGTTATTTAATATAACATTTCTAATATATTTTCTACTACTTTACAAATACCATGAATTCCATTAGTAATAAGTAAAATAGTACTTTGAAATGAAATTTAAAAACATCCAACAGTATTAATCCAATAGTATTAATAAATTATGAGATATTTATTGTATAAAATAATGTAACATTATCTATATCAAACCAAATTATGTAATTATTTATTACAATAAAATATTTATTGATAATCTTGACATATTTGAAAATGACACAGGCAAACACCAGTTGCTACTTGTTTTCTTCTGATTTGTCGAAAGTGGAGCCTTATTAGAACCATGTAACAGTTTTCAATTGGCATTTCTCTTCTTTTTTATTTTTGTACAATTCATGCTTTTTAAAAAAAATTTACAATAAGGCTATCTTTGCCCTTTTTAACACTATTTACTTTACATTCTCATTTGTCTGAGGTTAACTTGCCAGGCCAGGATTTATGGATAGCATTTACTGGTGTGTATTTTTCTCTCTCTTTACACTCAACTTTCCTGAGTCCTCTGATTCAGGTATTTCTCTTAAAGGGGTATATATCTAAATTTTAGCTTTTAGCTGATGGAAGATTTTTAAATTATCTAATATGGAGTTAAGCTTGTTTACATGTGTTAAAACTGCTGACAATTTGAATTCTTTTATGCCATTTTTCTTTTGACATAATTTTATTTGCTTTTACCTTCTTTTCTGACTCTTTACAATTAATTTGTTTCTTTTTCTTCTCTGAAATTTCATTTCCAGGTTGCATGGATTTCTTCCTAGTTTTTTTCCTCAAATTCTTAACATTTAAAAATCCACATTTTTTCCTAACAAATGATAATATTAATCAAAACCTACTCTTTATTCAGAAAAAGGCAAGTAGCATGGTAAATTTTGGTTTCTTTAGGAACCTTTCTTCTCCTGCCTGTTATGGCATTTCTATGTGATAGATAGTATAAAATTATTAACCATGAAAATTACATCTTTTTTCTTTTTTCTTGGTATTCTATTTCTTATTTCATATTGTTAATACATAACAAATTTATTACTATGCTTTACCAATATTTGTTCTTGTTAGCTATTTATCTTATTTTTCCTTCTACATTCATTTTTTTCTTCCAGAAGCCCACCCTTCAATAATTCTTTTACCAATATGTCTGTGGGAGTAATTGAACTAATTATAGAAATTTCTCTTCACTGGTACTATAGTAAAAGAAAACTTTTCTGTCCTAATATTATTCTTCAGTAGATAATCTGACTTTTCATCTAGAATAGAAAGGATTCTAGGATTTTCTCTCAGTCCTGAAGCTCTGCAATTTTACTACAGTGTATCCATTCCATAGTCAGGGGGCTTCTTAATCCAACAACTCATAAATTTCTTTACTCCAGAATAATTTCAAATTTTATTTTTCCAAATATTTCCTCTCCACTGTCACTTTAATTCCTCTTGTTTATTATTTTTTGGACGTATGTTACAGAGCCTTATCATATCTCCATGCACTCCTATTTCAGTTTCATGCCTGCCATCTTTTTACCACTTCATACAGCATTTTGGTACATTCTTTTGCTCTACCTAATTCTCTAAGTATCTGCACAGAAATTTTAATCTCAGTGTTTCTAAACCTTTATCTTCTCATGGAATATATAGAAAATAGTAATATTTTAGGGTACACTTGATTAAAAGACAAGTCTGCTCATTCCAGGAGTTTGTTTTAAATTTTTAGAAGAACAATTAGTGCTTTTTCAGTAATGTCTCCAGGATTTATAGCTAGTGGAATTAATCAAGCAGTCATTAACATCTTCAAGTTCATCAATTTCTAATAAAAAATATTTTTG
Source organism: Lemur catta (assembly GCF_020740605.2). NCBI lineage: Eukaryota > Metazoa > Chordata > Mammalia > Primates > Lemuridae > Lemur > Lemur catta. Next base: position 47,427,650 of record NC_059140.1, read on the forward strand.
ATTTAACATTCTGGTTTTGTGATTTGTATATATCAACTGACATGTTATCATCATAGTTATTAATCATTGCTTCGAAAAATCATACCTATTTCTTTCTATTTTCTATTGTATTATTGGCACCAAATGATGATGTTGACAAGCCTGGCAAGCTAATTAAGAGAATTGTTCTGCAATTATAAGTGTTATTTTGACTTCAGCTACTAGCTGCAAGACATTGGGACTAGCCTACTGAGTTCAATCTGAACCTCTTTTGAGGTCCTCATAAAAGGATAAGAAATTTGAATCTTTTTCTGTCCATGATGGATATTTTTGGGGTAATTTGTGAATATAATTATATAATGCTTGGCACTCTTGCTAACACAACTATGAAATGAATGGCATCATTGTTTTATTTGATAAATTTTCAATACATTATTTAGCTTAAGAACAAAAAGAATAATTGAAGAACACTAAAATACATTTGTATATGTTAATGTTTTTTCCTTCTTTCTTTTCTTCCTTCTTTCTTTCTTTCCTTCTCTTTATTTCCTTTTTTCTTTCCTATTTCTTTGTTTGTTTTTCTTTGTTATTATGATTGCTTGTGACTTTGATGACTGAAATAAAAAAACATCATGGACTATAAACACATGTAAATATTCAATTATTTTAAATATAAAGCACTTTTAGAAACATTTTGGCTTCAAAAATCATGTTTTTCTAAAAATAATGTTTTTTAAAAATTACAATGAAAACACTGAAAAATCTAACATGTTTTATACAAGGTAGGGAAGATTGAAATAGCAATATTGTTTAATTCATATATCCTGTAAAAATCACAAAATAATTATCATTTATCTACGATGAATTACTCAGAAAATCAATTTTAAAAAGCCCATTTTGTATGTGAATAGCTAGTGTTTTAAGAAATAAACATTGTTTTCAATTTCTAAAAAATAATCCATCACATATCAAGCTGTTTCTAATTTTTAGTATCCAAAACAATAATGATAACAGATAAGATATTCAAAAAGAAATTTTAAAAAACAGCACAATTGATCGTCAAATTGAGATATGTAATTATGTCATCATGGTCTGCATATTTGTGTCCTCCCAAAATTGAAATTGAAATTAATCATCAGTTTGATGACATTAGGAGGCGAAATATTTGGGAGGTGATTATGTTATGAGGGTGGAGCTCTCATTAATGGGATTAGTGTCTTTTAAAAGAGGTCCCAAAAGGCTGCCTTGCCCCTTCCAACCATATGAGAACATAAGAAAGCCCAATCTATGAACCAGGAAGAAAACCCTCAGTCTTCTCAGAATTTGCCAAAACTTTAATCTTAGACTTCTCAGCCTTAAGAACTGTGGGAAATAAATTTCTGTTGTTTATAAGCAAACCAGTTGATGGTATTTTGTTATAGCAGCCCAAAATGACTAAGGCAAACTGGAAGATTGGAGAGGAAATCCTGCATTGTGGCAAATAGAGAGTAATCTCTAGTGGCAGGAACTGAGCATAAAGTCACACAGGCATACATAAATCATGAATTCAGGAATTTTACAGAAAGAAACACAAAAACATTCTAAATTAATTTCAACTGCAGGCTTTTCATGGTTGTAAAGTAGTTTAAAATTAAAATTTATGATCGTTTATATTTCACAGTAAACTATAACACACTCAAAGAACAACAGTGTTGGGAAACTGAGTTTTTTCATTCTTTAAAACCATAATAATTTTTTAAAATTAAAATAACTCTAATATTTTTATTTTCAGATTTTTACAATGTTTTATGCTTATTTCATGGAAGCTATTTTGTCCCAAAGCACTTTGAATATTAAAAACCATCTGCAGCATTTTAGAATCAGTTTAAAAGCTTAGATTGTACCCAAATCTCTGAGCATGAGCCTGGACATCTCTAGTTTTCAAACACTCTGCCAAAGATTTTAAAAAGGGTTGAAAACTACAATTTCTAATACAGATTTTTACAGTCCTTTTTAGCTTGCTATACTCTCTTTAGGAACTCTGCTGTGAATTTTTTTGGCTAGAGTCTATGGGCAACCTTCCATGTAGTAATACTTCCCATATACATTTTATAGTTTTTGTTCGTGAGCTCAGCCTCAGCAATAATCATCTTCCACAATGTCTCTGTAGGGTACTTCCATAGTTACCTATTCCTGGTAAATGCCAAACCAGTGCTTACATTTGTTAATATACTAGAAGTTTAAATGTCATTGTAAATTCAAATTCCATTTGTCTTAAATTTAATTCCCATTTTCCTTTTGCTAAAACTGATACCTTATGAGCTTGTGGTTTTTGATATTTGGTGGTTGATTATCCTATATTTCAGTCTAGGTAGGGATCTGTCTTCAACTGAGGTCCCACGTTAACAGACAGAGATGCTCTGGTCCTTATTTATAGGCAAAGCAATACTTTTTGACTTCAGGCTTTATTAAGAACACTTTTATAACTATGAGTTCTCTGTGAATTTTAAATCCTATTTTTTAAGATCCATCTTTGCTCCTTGTCACTCTGTGGGCCCTGTGATATTAACACCTGCTCACAATTCTGGACACTCATATTGTTTCTGATGATTTAGAAATTTTCTTTTCTTATTTTTGAACATGGCTGTCTGGTAAAAATTTAAGGAATATTCCTCTGCAACAGAATATAGGATATTCTAGCACATTATTAATCAGTCATCTTGACTGGAAATCTTCAACACTGACTCTTTAAATGTGATGATATACATCTCTGGAACAATTTTCCTTAGATTAGTAAAAGAATTAAGTTTATTTTATACTTGAAAGTCATGGTTTCTCTTGACAAATACACTACAGTCTCAATGTTATCCTAAAAGTGATAAAACAGACTCAATAAAGTTGACAATAAATTAAGCACATTTTACTCACAAATACATGCTAATACATTGCCAGAAGTTTTAAAACACTACAATGTTCTAAAATATAATCCAATTTTTATTTAAAATAATAGAAAATCAGATGTCATTCACATTTTAAGTGTGACTTATTAGTGGTTTAATAGAGCAATCAAAAAGTTACTAGGCTCTCAGGACAACTCTAGGTTTAAATATTTAAGTTGATTTTTATAGTACAAATCAGGCCTGAGGTTGCTATAGTAATGGTCAAATGACAAATACAGTTAATGATATTTTTGAGATAGAATAACAAAAGAGACTTAATTTGCCTGGAATGAATATATTTTCTCTTTTGTCCTATTTAGAAGTCAAATCCTAATTACTCAATTTCTTTTAAGTGAAATATTAGAATATTCTTAATAATAATTCTAAATTATATGCTACCTAAAGATTTAAAAAACTTTATTTTTAAACATTTTCTGTTAATCTTAAATTTAATTTTCATTATCTTGCTGCTAAAATCATTTTTCTGCCTTAGGTTATTATATATAATACATTCACAGACATTTAAAAATCATAAAAATGTATAATAATTTTTAAAATGTACAGTGGAAATGCTTATGCCTTTGAATGTATTCTCTCTATAAAAGATTTTTGATATTAGTCTTTCTCTCAAAAAAACCTATTCTTAGCTAATATTATTGTCTTTAATCCATAAATAACACAGCCTGTTTCTTCACTTTCTTTATATGAATTCCTCACAAATTTATGATTTTTCTGTGACATTGTACCCTCCTTCTACCTTCTATATTTCTGCTTCCCAATAATGGAAAGCAGACTTATTCACCAGCAAGGCACTAATAATTTTTAAAAGCAAGAATTACGTTTCAAACGCCACGTCTTAGCTGGAAAAGTTAAAACTTGGCAGGCATGCTTTATAGTTCTGATATTCTATCAAATTTTAATAGTTTTAATTGCCTAATTATCTGCTCCAGTGCAATAATAAAGCTTTTTAATACTTCATTTTCTACTACAGGCAAAGGTATTCCAGTCTGTGCTAGAGAACCTTCTAACCCTTTGTTGAATGCTAAGTTGAAGTTCTTTTAGTATAATCTTGCACTTTTGTAAGCCAGCTCCATCTGTCATCTCGCTTTCTGTCCCCTCCACCTCCCTCCTATACCCAAATGTTACTTGTTTATTCAAGGAACACCTCGTTTTCTTTCCTTTATTTTATTTTGTTGTCGTTGTTGTTGTCATTGGCAGCTCCGCTTTTTATATCCATCTTTATACTCTTCAATAAATTTCTCTCTATTTCTATGTGTGTGTTCTTTAATGCAGGCAATAACTTCGTTTCTGAATCTCATATTTCTCCCCATGCCTCTGATTTTTTTTTTTCTTTGCTCCCAATCTTGCCATTAGCACCTCTCTTAATCTGCCGGTCTGTGCTGTACTGAATAGTTAGGAGAGAATCAATGCTGCTTTTCAGGCACTGACAGGAAGAACTGCCTTGGGCACACTCAGCAGAACAAGGGACCACGAGGTCAACAACAATAAGAGGATTTAAAGACAACTTCTAGGCACTGAATTCCTACTCCGGAAATTCTGTGATCCATGTTTATGTCTCCTTTATTGAACTGATCAATCTATGAGAAGTAATATATACGAGGAATGTATTTATTTACAATTTCAAGAATTTATTTCTCACACCACAAGCACACAAGACGTTCCAGGGTTTCATGCACAGAAATACTGCCACAGATGCTCAAATCAGCACTTTTTGCGTGTTCAAGATCAGAAATCTCCACTTTTATTTTTTCACACTAGTCTCAGCCCTTTAGCCCAAGTTATTCAGTCTTATTCTTTATTGAGCTACTACCTGCTTGTTCGGAAATTTTTGACATACCATAAGTGAAAATGTTTACTTTTAGTTTCATTATATGTTAGCAATAGAATTAGTCAAACAGCAATTTGGGATCTAAATATTCTTCAGTGATGATACGTTGATTATAATCAGCTTGGGAAAATACTTAAAATAGTTTTCCTTTTCTGATGAAAAGATAATGTTCAATTGAGAAAACTGATAAGAAACCAAAACAGCCAATTTTTGAAAATCATTTATCTCTAAAAATTTTTTTCTTCAAAAATACGAGTTCCTTGTAATTCACCATAAAATATTAAACCTAAATAAAAAAATTTCATGAGTAATGCAACTAGTCCCATGTTAAACACAATGCATTTCAATAACACATCTGAACAGGTATTAACTGTAAGACTATTTACACTTAATTAGTGATTAAGGGGGAAAAATCAAATTTCTCTCTATGACATAAGGCAAACACAAACTGAAGTGCAAGACTTGTAACTTAAACTCGTAATTGGTCTCAAAGTTTGATTAGTTTTATATATAGTAGGAATAGAAAATAGAGATTTTATGTTTCTTCAAATAACATTTTTTACAAATAATGCATCTAAGAAGAAACTTTTACAAGAAAAAATATTTATATTCCAACAATATGCTAAATCAGGCTTAGATGTTTTTGCACCATAACTAGTTTGTCATTTTATAGGCATGTTAGAAGCAGGTAAGAACATGCTTTAATTTGTTTTATGGAAAAAAACTTTGATGAGAATTTTTGGACAGGCCCAAGTTGAAAATAACAAGTATAAATGATCCAGAATAGACCAACAATCAAATAAGGATTTGGTTAAGAACTGAAGCAAGGCATTTGAAAATAAATTATTTTTATTAAGGTTTTGGAAATCATAACTCTTGCTAGTAATATTCATGAAACTCAAGATCTGACTATAGAATAAAAACTATGAACATATATATTTTAAGGAATAGCAGTTTATATTTACATTTTCTTTGAAAATACTTAAGTTGGTAAACTTAACAGGATTTAAATATCTATTCCTTGTTTCCAAACCATTTTTCTTTCAAAAAAATTTTTGAATTAAACTACTCACTTATTTAACATGTTTACTACTGTTATCTTCAAAAGTCACCATACATATCTAGGCTATGTTAAGCTGAACTCTTTTAAATTAGTGAAGATAAATCTTTCTAAAAAACAGGTTGCTATGTGATCAATTCTCGAATTAGGCATACATATTGTGTTAGAAATCAAATTTGTGAAAAAGAAAACAGAGCTGATATCTTACAGAAGTATACTTCATTCAGCCTGAGAAAAGACATGCCAAATGATTTTTTCATGCATATTATTTTATTTCATTTGTTTGTATGTTCACTTGTATTCCATTAAGTGTTGCAATAGTTAACTTTACACCTAACCCACAGTGTGAGCTACAGGGTGGAGTGGTCGCTAAGCAACCTAACCAGGAGAACATTAAGTACCAGATTTTCCTCATTTAAATGTTTGAGAGCTAGAGAAGTGAGAGATTTTTATGGGCAGAACTTTTCAAGTTGATTTGGCTAAACTAAGCAGACTGCAATTTGTATGCCTGAAATCTTGTCAGGTTGGCAAAGGCCGAAACAACAGAAATTGCTTTAAGAAAATACTATTACTGTTGTAAGGAGGATTTTTCTCTAAGAAGTAGACTCAGTTGTGTTCTTAAATAAAAAGACATTTTTCAAATACTGTAGAAATTTAATATTTGGTATATTTTTATTCCTGTGCCACTTGATATTCTGAAAGTCATTATTTTTAAGACAATTTATGCCATTAGAATTAACCCAAACCCATCTTAGGTATTACTAAATAGAAAATCTTTGCTTTTCTTTGTAGATTTAAGCTGAGAAAATTTCAATTCCTAATAGGTCTCTGTCAGTAATAACTCAAGTTCAGTAGGTGAATGGGGTGGGGAGAAAGGAGATAGGTCTTTCATTTTAAAAACCCACAAAATACTGTACTTTTCTTTCTATAAAGACTTTAAAAATAATTTTCTTGTGCAAATGTGTGATGTTATTAAATATGTACACATCTTTATAATTATAAAATAATTTAATAAGAGTAATTTCAAAAAGATAGTTTACAATTGCTTATTTTGAGTTTTACATTAATAGAATTATATCACATATTTGTTTATGAATTATATTTTTTCATTAAATAATAAGTTTGTGAAAAACATTTGTGTTTTCTGTGAGCTATATTTTACTACATTTTTATTTTATATTACTTCATTATGTGAATGTAATGTGTACAATTATTTGGGCCACATTAATAAATAAAATATACATATTAATTTTCTGCCCAATTTACTGTTACTGCAAATTTAGGGTATTTCCAGTTTTGGGGTATTAAAAATAATCCTGCTATGATATTCTTGTATAAATCTCCTAGTATGTCTGCAAATGTGTTCCTCTGATGAATAGAAAACTAGGTCTTAGTGATGCTAGATCTTTAATTTTACTATTAATAGATAATAAATTGTTTTCCAAGGTGTTTCTACGAATTAACACTCCCACCACAGTATATGAACATCCTATTAGTTGTTATAAGTCTTCACCAAAGTTGTTACCATCAGGTTTTTTTTTTTTATTTTTGCCAATAAAGCAAATTAATGTATACCTCATAGTGGTTTTAACTGGCCTCCTTATGACCGACAATGAGTATCATTTAATGTGTTTCTTGTCTGTGAACTGCCCCATAGAAGATTGTATGAATGTTTAAAATCTTCTCCATCCCTACTGGAGGTGCACTTCCACGTGATATCCCTCTCTGTAGGAGAATCATACTTCTTTTTCATATTAAACTCAAGAGTGGTCAGTAAATGTATTGTCACTAATGAAAAAAGTGAATGGAAATGGTGGGTGTCACTTCCTTGCACAATAATTAAGAGCTAGCTTGTAATTTTCATGATTCTTTATCCTGCGTACTGAGACCAGCAATGTTTCAGATAGGTTTGCTCCAAGAGCCTGGACCCCTAAGTAAACCATAGAGCAGAGTTAAAGCCCACCTGTGATGGGCATACATTATGAGTGAGAAACTAATGTTTGCTGTTTTAATCCACTAATAATTCTTAGAAGCTCTCAAAATATATTCTGGGGACTAGTTCTTTGTAATATTAAAGTGTTGAAAATATCACCTGTGCTAGGATTTGTTTTCTATTTATTCTGTAGTGTTTTTTGATGGAAAAAATTGTAAATAGATATTATTAATGAATTTATCAATCTTTGCCCTTCTGGCAAATTCTGTTTAAGAAATTCTCTCTCCTGAGATCATTATATTCTAAAACATTCTATGTTTTCCTTTCACATTTCCGTAGAACTTCACTATATTAGTTTTAAGTTTGTTGCTTGTTTGCTTTGAGAAATGTTTATTGTTTTAATTTTTAACTATAGAGCTGGTTATAGTTTTTATTTTTGTTTCATTTAGTTTTAACATTATATTTTTCTAGAAATTTATTCTTTTCATACACATTTTTCAATTTATGGGCAAAAGATTTTTTATGTCATTCAGCATTGTTACATATGAAATATCTATAGTTTGTCAAATTATTTGTGTCCTTCATATTTTTATATCAATTTAACTGTAAGTTAATCATGTTATTAGATATTTGGATAACCAACTATGCTTTTGTTAATCGCTTTTTGCATGCTTAATTTTTAATTAATTTCTGCTTTTCTACTTAGTATTTTCTTCCCTTTAAATTTAATTTTCATTGATGTTCTTTTCTCATATCTTAAGATGGATGCTAACCTATTAATTGTCAATCTTTTTTTCTCCAGGTAAGTAGTTATGTCTCTACTTATAAGTTTTATGTATAATATCTTCATTATCATTTAGTTCAAAATAATATTTATTTTCAATTTTGAGGGTTTTTTCCTGATACCTAAGCCATTTAGAGGTGGATTTACTCATTTTTAACATTTATTTTTCTTGTGGATATAACTTTCTGCTTTTATTGCATTTGGTACCAAAATCTGGGTTATTTGAATTTTGTTGAGAAGTTTTCCATGGGCAATATATGGCCAAATTATATAAATATTCAAAGTGTGCTTAAATGAATATTTATTTCACATTTATTTACAGGGATAATATAATTAGATAGATACAGACATAAATGTCTATTACATCAATTTTTGTGAATGGTATTGTTTAAAATTTCTATATTTTTCTGATATTTTTTGTACATTCTTTTATTGATAATGTTACTGATAGTTGTATATTATGATTTCCAACTATAAACTTCAATTTGTCTATTTTTTCTCATATTTCTCTCAATTTTCATTCCATTTATTTCAATGCTGTCATATCAGGTACATGCACTTGTACAATGTTTTATCTTACTGGTGATCTCTCTCTTGATGCTCTATCTTAAAATAAATTTTTCAAATATTACTATACTAATAACTTACAAAAGAAAAATAAGTGTGATGGTTTACATGCCAATAATGATAATGAAATAATATTTTCAAAGTGCAAAAGTGTAAAATTGTCAGGCTAGAATTGAATACACAGAGAAACAATTTTTCATGAACGTTAATCCAAAACTTTGAAAGTTTACCACTAAGAGACCTTCACAAAAGGAATTACTAGGGTTTTATTAATAATTAAAGAATTAGCAAAATGAACCAAGATACTAGAAACTAGTTGAAAAAATTGAAGTAATAATAACAAATGACAAATACGTGTATAATCTTTGTAAGTTAAGAATCTCTACTTCATAGAGTTAAAACACAATTTTTTGTTTAAATTTCAATTGTTATGCATGTTCTTTTATCTTTGTATTTCCTACTAGCTTGTACATAGTATGAGCTCAAAGACTGTTCAGAAAGCTGATGACAATGTTATCTGTTTCAGTACAAGTTTGCTTGTGATATAATACTTAGTGAATTTTGTAAGCTCTTGAAGACACACACACACACACACACATATAATACATATTTACTCTTTATATCCCTTATGACTAGACTTTGTCTAACATGCATCGTGTTCTCAGTTGATTTAACAAATGAATTTTATAACCCATTTAGCATTCCAATATAGACTCCAAACCACTGAATACTGTTCTGCTTTCTAGTGGCATTACTTGTGAAGTATAACTCTTCATTCTTGGCCCAAGAATTTACAGTTTATTCCCTCTAAGATCCCTTATAAGATATCTCCTGTAAAAACCCAGGCAGCATAGGGAAGGCTAGGATGGAACTGTGAGGCTTCTAGCCAGAAAATACATATCCTTTAAATAGACAGAGGCTGAAAACATAAAATCACACACATAGTAAGGCAATACCTTGTAATAACTAATTGAATCTTTTGGTGAGCTTATAGGAAGGATGCAAAAGTCACTCAGCAAAGTATTTGATAAAAATCCTATAGTGGAGGTGATCTTGGGACAAGAACAGAAATAAAGCCTTAAAATATCAATCCTGAACAAAAGGACATAATCATTCCTGTAAAGAATGAGCTTGAGCAACACAACACAAAGGTAAAGGAAGTTCAGCAGTATTTGGAACTCAAGAGGAGAAGAAACTAAACCCACACAGAGAAGAGAAAGTGAAGAAATTAGATTTCTTCCAATTTCTAGTGATATGGTGTAAGAAATGCATATCAGAAACTGATTGTTAATTAGAGATTATTCCTTAGATTAACTCTAGAGGAGATGGTTTTCAACCATTTCATTCAGCAAAATTCTATTTTATGAACACTTTCTAAGTGCCAAGCAGTATGGATATGATAAGTTTCTTAATCTCTTAATGCTTCCGTTTTATCACCTATAATATAGGGATAATAACATATTTTACTCACTGAGTTTCCTTAAGGATTAAGTACCTTGTTCTATCTCAGGTGCTTAGGATAGCTCCTAGTACACAGTAAGCACTCAAAAAATGACAGCCAACACTAATGATATATATTTACCAAATAAGTGAAGCTAAGGAATAGCAGTAACCATGTTAAGAACAATTTTTTCCCCATAAATCCCTTTTTCTGTCTTGCCATGTAAAATAGAATTTAAAAACTTGAAAACCAATGGTTGATAATTATGAGTAAGAGCAAGGCAAAAGAAAAGCATTTCAGTATATTCTTCACCTCAATCTGTCCACATGTAATTTCACTGTCCCTCCTTGGGACAGTGTCCCAGTATCTGACAGGAACTGTCAGCCATCTAAGTACATATCAGCGAAGGGGCTCGCTAACTGTGCTGAGAATATTTTCATTTATGGAGAAATCATGATCATATGCTTCAGGTTTAATTTCAGTAAGCTGTAAAGAATAAAAGAGGATGCTTAAAGTAGACTAGGAATAAGGTTTCCAGGAGGAAAAGTAAATGTTTCACAAGCGAGGGAGATTAAATATGGGATACTGGTTAACAGGTATTATGTACACCCCACTCCACTGGCTTAGAAACAATAGAACAAAGGTCATTAACTATATGGATAGGCATGCCTTTGAATTTGTCTTCTTAATAGTTTTTAATGAGATATAAGTTTCCTGGGAATACAAAAAGAAAACTGAAATAGCACAGGTTTTCTTTTAGCAAGGGTAGGTTCTTGATAATATAGTGTTAGAATCAAATGGCCATTCACCCAGCGGGGGGGAAAAAGAAGCAGATTTGGAATATAGTGAGTGAAAATGGAGGTAGGACTTATGATTAATTTGTGTGATTACCACCAAGATTAAGGGAAAATTCAACCATAATAATGGAATTTTTAGCACTAATGATTTTAGAATCATGAATTTTAACATAATGTCTTCAGAAAAATCTATGTTAGACTATTGCTTAGAACATATGTTTCAAAAAGTCTATTAAGAGAATTAGATGGTCTTGGTCATCCTCTTTATTTTGGAATACACCCTCCACTTATCAATTTGGGAATTTCGTTACACAGTGGCAACAAGCATTTGATATGACCCCAGAGAAAATAAGCAACCAGCTACAATTCGCTGGTTGACATTTGTTCTAGCTGAGCTTTCAGATTCTAGCCTAGAACAAGGTCTTGCTGCTGCATTAAGTTTTAACCTGCATTTTTAAAAAGTAAAGAAAATCTATAATATTTCGCAAGTAAATATTTCCTTAGGCATGACCAGGTACAGCTACTTACCCTTCTCCCTGCATCTATAATATTTTAAGAGAATTGCAGTCATCTAGTCATCCTGGTAGAAAAGAACTAGTTATTTCCTGTTACAGCCACAGACCAGCCTAAGGAAGACCCACCAGATAATGAGTCAAGGGCAACCTGTAGTTATGCATTACACAAAGTACGTATTCTCCAGCCTTCAAGTACAATGTGAAAAATTAAAGAATTGGAAGCAGGCTAAGGCTAGAGTATGGGGAAAAACAAAAGTTACAAAGCAAGAAGTAATGAAAGCCCGAATAGAATTGGTGATGGCTCTTACGAACATAGGGGAAAGGATTGGGTCCTATAGAATTTGAGGATTTCAAAAATTGGTCTGGGGAGAATAAAGAGAAAAGAGGCAAATATATTATCTATATTTCAACCCCAAATGACAAAGGAGAAAGTGGACCATTAAGAAGAGAAGTCAGTAGTAGAGAAAAATGACAAACTGAAATTGGGCATGAACACTTTTATCGTTGTCAATACTTTATCTTGTATGGATTTGATATCTTTAAAGAAGCTAAAATTCCTTTAAAGTGCATGGGAATATAGGGAACAACGAAACTTAAATGAAGCTTCTTTTGGTTTTAAAACAATGTATGGTTATTAAGTAATTAAAGTAGTCATTTTATAGAACTTAAAAAATAGCTCAGAAGTGTCACAGGAAATGTTCTATAGAAGTTTTAAACATCAATAATGTAATGAATTAAGTGACACCTTTCCAAAATTACTATTTTGAAGAATTGCCATTTGGATGTAGGAATTCTAGTGTATACATTAAAAAAAAAAATAAGCTCTTTGCTCTTTGCCTGCACATATATATATGCATATATGTATACATCTCTGAATATTATTAAATGAATATTAAGAGTACTTTCAAACTTTGATGACTATTTTTTATGACAGCAAATTACTATAATAAAAATAATGACAGTATAATACTAGAAAGAATTTTATAGTAACTTAGCGAAGCAGAATAGCAAAAGAAATACATTTAATTAAATAATCTTCAGAGCTCAAATTTATTTTCCTGAATATTACCTCTACTAGTATATAAATGTTGAGTAAATCTAGCTTTAAAAAATAATATTTGGAAAAATATATGAAGAAAGAAATATATCTTTATGTTTGGAAAGCAAACAATATAATCTGGAAAAATCAAGAGCTAAAAAAAATATCATATACAGTCAATGGGTTGTGACAAGAGAGTTAACCAAACTGGATGAATAAATAAAACTAAGATCATTTCCAAACTCAAAAATGATATTCATCTCGAGTTAGAAATAGTATACAGCATGGAAAGGCCTCCTAGGTTGACTGGTAAAATGAAAACATGCAATTTTTTTTCAAAAACAATTACAGTAATTTCACAATCACAAAGTGGATAAGGGAAAAAAAAAAAGGAAGAACGTAAGCTCTGCATGCTAGCTACATAGAGAAGAGTAGGTTACCCTCTCTACCATGATCGCAGGTTTTACTCTATTACTGACTGATATATTCAAGCATACCAAATAGGTATAAAATGATAGTAGACGACCTCCTGTGGGATTCTGTGCACAGAAAATGGAGGATGAATCAGCCTGAATTGAATTGTGTTTCTCTCTCCCACAGATAAATATTGCATACTAAATCAGTTTCAGTGTACTTGCATTGCTTTCCTTTTAGCTTAATATATGCAGTGTCAAGTTATTTCAAACTGAGTACCGTTTGACTTTACGTACACAATTTGTCTAAGGTAAAAACTGGAAACAGTTAAAGCAACATATAATGAAATTATTTTCCCACTCCCACAATTTTTAAGGAAATAGTGACAAAAATCGATGAGCTGGAACACCAACTTAACTGGCATTTCTAATGCTACTTACTGGCAGGAAAAACCCATACCCTTCAAATTTTAAGAGAACTTACTGGATTTTTTCATCCAGAGACTTCTGCAAACTAAAACTTTCTTTAGTCACTGTCTCAGTCCACTGGCCTAAAGGCCTAAAACAAATTAGGTAACATTTTCCAATAAAGACCTTTTTGCTAGGTTACAATATTCCTGAAAACATTGCCATCTACACATTTTGTATGAGAGATATTTTTTTGTGCAGAACTGTTTTTCCTATCTCTGCACTGTGTGTGTGTGTGTGTGTGTGTGCGTGCGCATGTAATATATGCACAGTGTAGTTTATACACAGGTAAGGGACACTGGATATACATTTCTTGAACAGAGTCATAGAGAAAATATAATACCACCTGCTTTACTCTCTTTTATCCATCAGACATTTTTGCCAACACCTAAACAAAAGACAAAGGACAGGCAGGAATGAAATGGGTGATAACTGGCCAGGCACAGTGGCTCACGCCTGTAATCCTAGCACTCTGGGAGGCTGAGGCAGGAGGATGGCTCAAGCTCAGGAGTTTGAGAGCAGCCTGAGCAAGAGCAAGACCTGTCTCTACTAAAGAAAAAAAAAAAAAGAAATTATCTGGACAACTAAAAATATATAGGAAAAAATTAGCTGGACATGGTGGCACATGCCTGTAGTCCCAGCTACTCGGGAGGCTGAGGCAGGAGGATCGCTTGAGCCCAGGAGTTTGAGGTTGCTGTGAGCTGGGCTGATGCCACAGCACTTTAGCCCGGTCAACAAAGTGAGACTCTGTCTCCAAAAAAAAGAGAAATGGGTGATAGTGATATAGACAACTAGGACTGCTTTAACAAAGACCCAGAATAACAGGGGTTTAAAGAAAATAGACATTTATTTATCTCTAATGTAAATCCAGATTAATATAGAGACTCTGACATGAATATATCTTTGATGGAGGTGCCTTGTTTTGTTGTATTCCATCCCTCTGTCATGACCTGATTTTATAATTTAAGATGACTCTCCACCATGTGCACAATCTGCCCCTTCAGAAAGGAGAAAGGGGAAAAGAAGAAGGGTCATATTTGACTGGGCCATATTTTGCTTTAAGGGTACAACCCTGAAGATTAAATAAAACTTAAATTTACACTACATCACATTAGTCAGAAATTAGTCACATGCCCCATCTAGGTTCAAGAAAGATGGGAAATGCAGTCTTCATTCCAGGCAACCTTGTCCCTAGTTAAAAAGTGAGAGTTGGTTGATTATAGTTACTAGAAGATTGGTAGTACTTTGCCATTTTACTATAAGTTGTATACTAAAATTTACAATAATTAATCCTAGTACCCTAATAAAAAAGTCCTGTCATAGTTCCCTATTCTCTTCATCCTGTTAAGACTTATGTACCTGATGAGAGGTGATATGATACAACTGTTTTAAAAAATCACTTCTAAAAGCATATAACTTTTATTGCATTCCAGTTCTGCTACTTTCTTGCTAAATGACTTCTTTGTACCTCAGTTTCCTCATCTGTGAAAACTGAAATAAACTTTATTAGGTTACTATAAATATTAAATATGTTCTTGGATTCACAAACTTAGAACAATACTTGGCACATAAGCTCTCAATATATTTAGCACACAAAATTATGTGTCTGCTTTTCTCTAGAATGATAATTTTAAAAATAAAGTATTTATTAGTCTTTTATATTTTTCTCTTAATTCTTGTTTATAGACTTCTAATTTGTTTTCTTAAAACCTATATTATTTAATAATACATAATGTAAAACTAAATGAAGCTCCTAGAACTACATGTGTTTTCTTTTAAACTTGGGATCTTTGTAAACAATTTCTAACAAAAGGTGCATGTGTTTGTTTGTTTTTTTTCATTTCATATCCACCTCTTTAAATGATGGCTTTGTTAATTAGCTAAATAAGTTTATCAATTAGCCTATTCTTATTTTTAAAGGCCTAAAAATAATGCTAAATTTACAAAACTCTGTGTATGTGATTAAAAAGAAAAACAGACTGTTTTAGACAAGTAGAAACTAATAACTCTTTAATCTTTCATTCCAAGCATACAGCAATAATAAAGATTTGTGAGTGCCTACCAGAGCACAACACAGCTTGAGGAATACAGCTAAGAATGTCGAAGGCATCCTGATGAAAGAGAATCAGATAAAATTTAAGAAATTATGTGGAGAATAAATTATAAGCAAGCCTTAACCACAACAAAATCATGGCAAGTAGCGGGTGTTCTGCATAAGCACAGGGCTAGGCAGTAGTAATAGAGTGTATGGTTCGTGCTTGAGCATGTGGATATACTAATATCAAAGAAAGCACATTCCTGCCTCCCATGATGGATCAACAGTAAATGGATTTTATGTCTCAAGACAGAAGAAACAGAGAGAAAAAACACAGAAATATTCAGAGTAAAGAGAACAAAAGGAAAGGGAAAGAATAAAATAGTAAAGATATCTAGTTTAATATAAAAATTGTGGATCTGAAAGAGGAAAACAGGAATAGCAGTGGACATGAGAGAGAAGGAGATGGAAGAGAGGACAGAAAGAGAGAGACAGAGAGACAGAAAGAGGATGGCAAGAAGTAAAACAGAAATAGAAAATCTCACTCTCAAAAGTTAGGTCTGAAAAGAGAGGCTAAGATGCAAGGCGAATCCCACACACAAATGACCCCGTAACCCTGATCAGGCCTCCACTGCCATTGCAATAGTGAATAGGTCTTCTTGATGTCCCTTCCTCTCAGACTTCATAAGCTGAGGCCCATTCCATCCCTGAGCCTTGACACCATGCCACCTTCCTCACCCACACATCAGCACTTGTGTGACCACTGCTATTTGAGAAGCCAGTGAACCCCAAGACATAGCACCATACACACGTTTCATTGGCCATAGGCAACGTAGATCCAAATGGAAGTTAAGGATAAAGATATTGCACAGACACTGATATCTGTAGTCTAGAAGTACGTGGTATTCATCATTCAGATCTGTGCTGCCCAGCATGTCAGCTACCGCTCACACTTGGCTACTGAGCACTAGTCCAAATTGAGATGTGCTATGAGTCCCAAACATACAATGGATATTTTGAAGGTATAGTACCGAAAATATGTAACATATTAATGTTTCATTAATATTTTTATATTGATTACAGGTTGAAATGATGTATTTGGTAATGTGTTGTAAAAAAAATCAATGTGTTTATTTTTTCCTTTTATTAATGTATTAGAAAATTTTAAATTACATATGTGGTTCAAATAACATTTCTGTTGGACTGAGCTCATCTATTAATAGAACTTTACCCACTACAAGGCAAAATAATTTTGCTTTCTGCAAATTCAACAAAAAGGATTCTCTACTGAGCAGAGATGTCTAAGCCTTATAATTATAGTGCATAGTTTCCTGCATGGCCCAATACACAAGGACAAATGGTTGTCCTGGCCCCCTACAACACCTGTGTCTGTCTTTTATCTGAGGCCTCTAAACTATGAGAAGTCCAATTTTGTTTAAGCCAATTAAACCAATCACTACTGCTTATACCTCTACAATCACTTTTTATATATTCTCCCTTAGTAATGATAAAGAAGAATATAAAAGGCAAAAGGAAAATTATAATTTACACCATGTACACTGAGAATCAGAGTAAAAAAATGTAATGTTCATTTAAAAATTATGGTAACTGACTTGTGTATTGAAATGAGGGACAGAAACTGATATATCTATTCAACATTAAATATCTGAGAAGTCAGTACATGAGGGCCATATCACTCAGTAGTAGGAAAGCTCCACCGGAGGTCAAGTACTGTATTTCATTCATTATAAGTTGCATGTTTTTTTTCCTACAGTTTAACATCTTTAACATCAAGATGCATCTGTGATTGATGGCATCTTATAATTTCTGTACAGCAGACAGCATTAAACAACAAATATATCACTGCCTGTGCATGAGCAGGTGTCATTGTTATTTGTGGCATGATCATACAACTATGTCAAGATTTTCATTAACAAACTCATTGAGGACCATCTGAGAAAGGAATATGAGTTCTGTTTATATTTTTAAAAAATTCCATAGACACTTTCTAGTATGGATAAATGGAGTACCAGCAACAAGTCTTGTAAAATCAGTGTCCATATCATAGAAGAAAGTTCAGGAGACAATGCAGAACAGTAGACAAAGAAATTATTTATCTTTAACTATCTTCATAGTTTGCCAAGACAATATATTTTGTTAAAAAAAAAAAACAAGGATATTTATAAAACTGGAAGGAATAATGATTCAGACTTTCATATAAGAAATTTTAAAACACCTGAATATATAGAATAAAAAAAAAACAAGGATATTTATAAAACTGGAAGGAATAATGATTCAGACTTTCATATAAGAAATTTTAAAACACCTGAATATATATAAAACACCTGAATATATATATATAGACACTTTCTAGTATGGATAAATGGAGTACCAGCAACAAGTCTTGTAAAATCAGTGTCCATATCATAGAAGAAAGTTCAGGAGACAATGCAGAACAGTAGACAAAGAAATTATTTATCTTTAACTATCTTCATAGTTTGCCAAGACAATATATTTTGTTAAAAAAAAAACAAGGATATTTATAAAACTGGAAGGAATAATGATTCAGACTTTCATATAAGAAATTTTAAAACACCTGAATATATTTATTGAAACTCTGTACATAACTCATCTCTCCTTGTGTCTCCTGGTTTATTTCCATTATACTATTCTTTTACATTATCTAAGTTTATAATATTTACATTTTTAAACTACAATTCAATCCATTGCTTTTCTCTGTGTGTTGATTGAACAAACTGAAAAGCAATACACCAGATTCACAATATCATGTTTAAGTAACTACCTTTTACTTCAAATTCAAAGGACATAATTAAATCCATAAAGAAAAGAAAAAACAAAATTGAATCAGTAAATATGTCTTTTGGTTGCTTAAAAATTACACTACCATTTTTTTTCAGCATAAATGGATTAAGGCTTTTTGAATAGCTTTTTATTTTTATCAGTGATTTAGATTACTTTCCACCCTATGTATAGAAAAGAGTTTTTACTCTTTATAAAATTATAAATTTCCTTGAATTGTAATACAACACACTTTTGGTGATCTTTTTTTATAGGCACTTCTTATTTCCTGCTACCTCTTTAACATTCCACATTTTAAAAAATTTCTGTTCATGGGGTTGGTTCATTGATTTTTTAATTCCAGAACTTCCTGCCTGTTATGTTGTTTGTTTGTTTTTGTTTTCTACTTGTATTGTTTGTTTGTTTTTGTCTTGGTGTGTGTACATTTTCAAGTAATTTTTTTCTTCAAGAATAGTCTGTGGAAGGTAGATTTTTTATGAGATTTTGTGTGTGTGTGCTTGAAATTGTCTTTATTTTTGGTTCTCAAACTTAATTTGTCTTTAGGTATAAAGAGTATGACTGGCTTACTTAATACCCTTTCCCAGCTCTAAGGTCCTTTGTCAGCCTCTAATATAAAGCCTTAGGAGAGTGAAATTCACTTTTAGTACTCAATTCTCAGCGTCCTGACAGCTATGAGTGGCTAGGAAACACAGTTGTTTCTGGTGAACCTAGTGGAATTCCGCTAGGAGACAAACATATTAAAAAAAAAAAACTTTTGTTTCCTGAAGAAATGCAAATAAGAACACGCTAAAGTCCCATACCTGCCCTTTCCAACCCTCTTACTCTCTTATAGCTCATTGGGAAAACCAACAAGGCAACAAGAATGAGGATAGCAGCCAACATGATACGCAGAGCAAAGATCAAAACAAACAAACAAAAAAACAACCCAAAAAAAAAAACTATAAGTCTAGGTCCCTTTTGACATCACTGAGTTGCTAAACTTCTATTTTCAAGTGGTCAACCAGTGCTTACACAGCAGCATGCTGGCTAACTCTGCCATAGCTGCAGGTTGGCTTGCCACACTCTCCAAATATTGGGTCAGTAAAATGCTAATGAGCCCACAGGGGTCTGGACCATTTATTCCTTACACAGACAGCATAAGCAAGATCAGCATGCTGTCAGCTTCCTACATCTCTATTCTTACAGAATGACACCGAACCAGAGGGGCAAGATGACAGATGATACCAAATAGTTTTATAGGTAAGGAAGGTTTTCAGCTAAGTGGTGGATACAGTGGAAAGTTCCACATCTCACCAGAAACAGGAAGGTGAATATGAAATGTCTTTGTACAGCTCCTCAGAAGCTGGGGGCCATGTTCCAGGAAGGATCACAAGGTGTTCTGCCAAGAGATGGGTGAGCCTATGGTTAAGCTGTGCCTAGATGGCGTATGCTGAGACATGCATCATTACTATGGAGGAGCCCTTTCCCTGTGAGTATTTGTTATGTGAGGGTAATAAAACCTTGTACATATAAACTTAGCCTGGTTTCCTTTTATTTATCGCTAAGCTATCTCTACCTGATTTACCTGGGTAATGAATATTAGATTCAAAAAAATTATCCCTGTGGACATTAAAGACAATGTTCAATTATTTTCCTAAATTCATTGTGACTTAAGATTTCTGATGCCAATTTAATTCTTGTTCCACTTGGATAACATGCGTTTTTTTTAATAAAGATTTTAAAATCTTTCTCTGTGGATGGTACTCTGAAATCTTCTTATGTTGTGGGACTTTTCTCATTCAAACTGAGTGGCACTTAATTGGCCCTTTCAATCTAAACAAATCTATTTAAATGTGACCCTAGGAGGAAGGAAAAGCAAAGACTAAGGAAAGGCTAACTCTGCCACCTTGAAAAGTTATCTTTATTATACCTTTTCAGAATTAAAAAACCGAGGCTTAGCATGTATGAAGAGTTTAAGTAAACTGATTGATCAAGTCCCTATTTTCAAAGTTATACTCTACATTGTTCCTTTATTAATAGGCATATGAATTATATTAACAGAAATGCACACACCCACTTAACCATTAAATTAAGTGAGATATAATAAAAGTAAAACTTGTGATGTTATATATAAGCAACCACATAATTAATGGCATTTGGGTGACTTTACCAAAAATACTAGTAGAATGGTGTATGCATATCTGTTTATGTGTTGTAAAGACAGGAATAAAAGAAGCTTAGCAGCTAAGGAATTTTATTTGTAGAAAATGAAGAATTTATAAAATACTAACAGGTGACTATGTTCAGTATCTAATCTTGATAATACTTACTGGCAAAAAAACTTGCATGCTGTTTAATCCAAAAATTCAACTTCAAGAATTTAATTTATAGGTACACTTGCATGTTAATGTGAATAAAGATGTAGGAACAAAATGTGTACTGTTGGAACATTTATAATAGGAAATGACTGTAAACAACCTAAGTGTCCATCAATAAAATACGTTAAATAAATCATGATATATTCATATACTGGCATATTAAGCAATAATTCAGAAGAATAGCAGATTTATATGTGCTGATATAGAAAGATCTTCAAGGTATATATTAAGTGAAAAAATATCAAGGTCCAGAACTACGTGTACCATTTTTTAATTTCTATAAGATATTTTATGCATATACATTATATCCATATAAATTAAGAGCCATTTTTTGAAACGTAACTCTTAACAATAGTTTCTTTTGGAAACAGAAATAGGACACTGCTAATAGTATGTGAAAGCAAGACTTTTCATTTATAGCACAATATTTTATATCTCTTGCTTTTTTTATCATATGCATGTGCTTATCATCTACATACTTTTTCATTTAAAATATATAAAAACCATATATCTGAGAAAATAAGACAATTTTATGAGTATATGAAAACCATTGACTTCTACACTCTAAATAGATTAATTGTACTGTATTTAAATTATGTGTCAAAAGAGTTGTTATTAGAATATATACATCCACACATACTTTTCCCTGATAATATTCTATTCAAAAGAATAATTTTAAGATCTAGTTCTCAGAGTTGTCATAGGCTAAGGTACAATGATATTCAGGAAGCAAAAGATAGCTAGTACTATTGCTAATTATAAAAACAAAATACGTGCTCTGTGAAAATTCTTGTTAAAAGCAATGCACACATATAATTTAATTTACATCTAATTTGGATATATAGGTATTATTATTCCCATTTACAAAAGAAGTAAACAAAAAAGAAAGGGATTAAATTGTTTGCCAAAGATGATACATTTGCAAGATGTGTCTGTTTGGTGTGGTTTGTGGCATTTGACACTATGCTAAACTAGTAGAGAGGGATGTGGTGAGGATAAGAAAAGAGATATTGATAAAAATAAAGAATAAAATCTAACATGTTGCATGGAAAAACAATGCAAGCAATAATTCCTAATATTGCATGGGAGACATTTATACTAAAAAATATTTGATGTTTGTGTATAATTCAAACTGGATTAAGTAGGTGTGAATGTACACTTCTGTGGTGGGTCACCTTCAAGAAGGTTTTAATGGCTTGGGTCTTTGGAGAAGTTGAAACAACAGGGTGTTTGGGTAAAGAGAAGTGGAGGAAACCAAGAGATCCATTAATGCTCAAAATTTTTAGTTCAGTAATGGGAAGTGAAAGCACTCCGTATGTAGAAATTTTCTGGATTAGAAATGTATCTGAAGGAAAACACTCCTTTTGTCTGATATATTTTTTTAGGATCCTCTATATCAATGGAGAGATATTAATATGTACTCAATACATAGTTAAAAAAAAAGAAAAATGGAGATCAGTAGGAATCAGTGATTTTGGACACAGTGAGTAGGAAAACACTTGTTTCCATGCTATACATATACCACATTTTATTAATCCACTCATGTATTGATGGGCACTTGGATTGTTTCCACATCCCAGAAAAGCAAAGCAAAAACGTGAACCCAAAGAACATTTTTTGAGAATGGAGAAAGGGCTGAAGCTTTTTTTTTCTCATTATAAGGAGCCAGTCTGATCCTATTGAATTTGTGACATCTAGTTCCAGAAAATCAAATTGTGTTAGTCTTTTATTCCAATCAGGTTTTAGGGTTCTGTGTATGAGTATGTGTGTGTGCATGTGCACACATCTGTATGCAAACACATGCATGTTTCAGGTTGGGTAAACATTAATTCTATACATAATTATAAACTGTATATACATATATACACTATATGTTCCCAAATTCTATAAACCTTCTGTTAGGGTTTTTAAAGAAAGATATTTTTATACAAAGCTGTATTACCTTAAACTACAGAATTCCTTCCTCTTCTAAACAATATTTAAAAACGAGGATATCTGAAACATCTTCAGAGGAATGACCCTTTGTTTTGCAGTGAAAGAAATCTTCAGGGTTATCACCCTTGCTGCAAATTATCACAAAGTCTGTGAAATAAGAAAGTCAATATTGTATTAGACAAAGAGAAGAGAGGAGTGTGTAGAGAGTGAACAGGAAACCAGCGATGAGAAAAACAGCAGGGGGTTGCTTGTTGAGCCCAGTGACCTTTCTCAATGCTTAATACACTGAAGATTGTGCAGCCCACAGAAAAAAATATTTCTTTAATTCTTTAGTTTTCTATAGACAGGTAAGGATTTTTTTCTCCATTATTTTCTATTTAACTTTAATAATTTTCTCCATTGAGTTTATCATGCTTGTAAATTCAACTCAATATAAGCTAAATAAGAGAAAATTATAAGTATCTTGATGTTTTTCCTAATACTATTTATGAAACTCTCCAAGAACTGATAGTATTCTTCCCCTAACAAGTAATACTATACACACCAAGGGAAATGAAACAGAGCTTAGAGTGAGTCTTGCAGCCTATTAAGCATTTAATAAGTAATAAGGCTCCATCAAAGTGTGGACTATTTTTTACATATTACAACTGCAGACAGTCATTTCCCAATTTGAGCTATAGAAGCAAGAAGGAGGAAAGCCATTGTGACAGAAGAATCAAATTTAAAGTGACTAAGAATAGCTGATTGAATGTATTTTTCATTTGTTAATATGAACTTTCAAGGACTGAGTCATGAATGCAGATAGTTTTGTGCCATTGTCTATGTGCATGCGTCTCTGGCTCAATATCGCAAAATATTGAGATCCTATTTCTTTTCCAATGTCATCATAACTACTTTGATACATTCATTAGTCAGATCTCTGGATTGCAATTTGTCTTGTCTTGTGATATCAGGAGCTAACACCAATATAGGAGATATTAAACATTATTTGATAATTCGGCATGCCTTTCATATTCTGATTGTCAAGACTGGCTAATTTCACAAAGTCAAAGTGGTACATTTCAGTGATAGCAGACTTAGTGGCTACTTCCATGGGGAATGTATCACTTATTTCTTCTTCATTCCACCTTTCAAATCTAGCCTAACCTCATAGCCTTCTGTGAATAAGATACATTTTTCATCATCTTCTACTGGTCGAATCAGACTACACTGGCATATTTTGATGGGTAGGATGAGTTCTAAGTTGTCCCCAAGATTTCTGCCCCCTGTTCTTCATCCCCCGTATCATCCCTGCTCCTTGAGTGTGAGTGGGACCTATAAATGTGATGAGATATCACTACCATGATGTTATATTATATGGCAAAGATAAAGGGATTTTGCCTGAGTAGGGTTGTCCTAATCAGAGCCCTTTGGCTTAGTCTTTTTCTGATCTCAAGGATTCTCTCACTGGCTTTGAGGACATTAAGCTACTGTATTTTGAAAGGGCAACATGGTTAGTACTGAGGTGACCCATAGGACCTTAAAGTGACCCTCAAGTGAAAACTCGCAAGAATACAGGGAACTCAGTAATCAAGCCAAAAAAAAAAACTGAATACTGCCAATAACCTGAATGAATTAAGAAATAGATTCTTCCCTAGTTAAGCCTTCAGATGAAAATGCAAACTGCCTGCAATCTTAATTTAAACCTTGTTAAGCTCTGAGCAGAGTACCCAGTGAAGTGGTGTCCAGACTTTTGACCTATAGAAACTATGACCTAATAAATGAGAGTTTTTTTAAACCACTAAATTCATGGGAATTTGTTATGCAGCAATGGCAAACTAATACAAATGGCTTTGATGTAGACCAAGGTCATCATAATATGAAGTTGGCTGATATTGCTTTGAGGACTATGAAACACTTTGAATGCAGAACTGTGTTAATATAAGATCTTAAACCAGTGTTGAACACACAGTACATACTGAACAAGAGTTGCATGTGTGACTGAATAATTGGTTACCTTATAGTAAATACTTTACACTGTAGATTACAAACACCTTTGAGATATATTGATTTTTAATGATAAAATATTATTATGAGTGCTATTATTGAAATATCCATTTTAGAAGTGAGAAATATGATTCACAGAGAGGTTAAGGAACTTGACTGAAGTCACAGTATTGGTAAGTACCAAATCTACCACTTTAATCTCTTTATCTATATTAAACAGAGGTATTGAGAAAGTAAGTGGATGGAAATGTGTTTGAAAATAAATATAATTCTGATTAACTCATGAAAGCAAGTAGAAATTGCATCAAGAAAATCACTTCAGGAGCCTGTTATCTAACATCTTTGAGTTTCAATTTCTCCATCTATAAAATTGAATTAAAATAGGACCAGACTTATAGAGGGCAGAACATTCACATAAACATGTCTCTTGCAGATTGATAAAAAGAAAATGGCAAATGTAGAGTTTTGAGATTAAAGCTTTTGTAATCTTGTTATTTGCTGTCTTTATAGATATGTGTACATATTAATACTAAAAATAAAGAAAATTAAATCTCTATTTTAAATCTAATTTAAATTTTAAAAACTGGATTTTATACACTAAAAAGCATTGTTATAGGCTATGGTTAAACTTTTTTTTTTTTTTTCTTTTTAAGCAGTTTAATTATTTGTTCAGTAAAGGTTTGGGTTGTTTACAAAAGTGTTGATCATGCCCCAGTATTTTTCTATCTACCTCCCAAAAAAGAATGTAAACACTGAGGTTCACTTAAAATGATAATAAAAGCACACTTCTAATTTATCTGTCATTGTTAGCATTTGAAAAGCAATCAAAGCCCCTCTGGAATATTAAGCAAAGGACTGGGTGATTTATTGAAAGATATTTACTTCTTTGAAAGGGGGACAAAATGCATCTGTTCATTAAATATTGGAAAGAAAACCACTTGGTAGACATTTTTTTCCTGATAGTCTCATTGATTGAAGTAAGTTCTTTTTAAGAGTAAAAAGGAAAACATTATCATTTTTGTACCACTTAAAAAATATTAAAATAAGCTCTCAAAAAAGGTTTTTTTACCTTTAAGTTGTTTGGTACTTGATGATATAATTCCAAATTTACTTTTTATTTTTCAAATTAGCACACACATGCTTGGGCCTAGTAATTACTTTTGATATTTCCAAAAAGATTTACTTCATTCATTTGCCTAGAATAACTCCAATGGATCTTGAATAGGACTTCCTGACAAATACACTTAGATATGAAACATCTTGCAACATGATTGACAGATTCTCATATACACACTAGAGCTAGAGAAAGTAGATGTCATTTTCTGGGGCTGCAAAAAAAGATAAGTTTAAAATATCTAGTTCTAAATTTAACTAGTAATTTTCTTTGCAGTCAGATAAAATTAATAGATTGATACATTGATTCATAAATGATCACTAACATTGTATTCTATGCAAAGAAAAAAATAACAGTAAATTTTCACTATTCATTATGTTTATTTTTTTGTACCATGTCTTAGGAGTACCTGTGGCAAATTCTCACTTTTGTAAGCATTTGGATTTATTTTCAGTAACTGTATTTGAAATATAAAATATATAAAAAAATCAGACAAAACGAATTCTTGTTTATTTGATGTAGTTTTATGATTTATACTATCCTAAATCGTAATAGTGCTTATCTTGTACACAAATGTAACAAAATGACACATCCACCATCGCCGATATTAAACTCAGACAAGATACCTTTACATAAGTTTTCACACAAAACAGAAGTCATTATTCTTTCTGTGATGAATGCATCTGCAAACACAAGCACTCCTACCTCTGCCTGTACTTAAAAAATAACAAAGAAATTGCAATTTTTATCTGTCTATATTTTCATATAGAGTAAAAGGAATGTAAAATCAATCATATCAATAAACAGAAGAAGGAAAACAAAGACGTGTGCAAAGTAGCAAGTTTCAATTTTCAGAAAAGATTTGGAATTAGGCAGATGATGATGAAGAAGCTATGTGCCTCTGTGCCTTCAGGCAAAAGAAAAGCTACCTATAGTCAACGTGCCTTGAAAATAGTGCATTTTGACTATGCATCTTAACTGACAGTATGGTATTTCAACATTGTTTTAAATGACATTAACAAGTATAAGTGATTGTGATTATAGACATATAAACATGCACGAATACTTAGGAAGACAGCACTAAAACAACACTTTTAATATTTTATTAAATGGTTTTTTAAATGTTGTGATCACTCTACCACTTCAATGAAGATTTTCATGAATATCTTTCTAAAAAACAAAAAAAAATGCACTTTTGTTTTATTATAAAGAAGCTGCTCATGGATATTGTGGAGAAGGGTGATGAGACAAGTATAAAACTAAGATGGATTATATAAAAACTGAGCAATTTCCAACAATTAGCAGATCATTTTTACTTGACAAATTGGTACTTTTTAAAAATCTTTTTATTTCAGAGAGAAATTCAATTAGAGGCTTGAAGTCCCCATTGCCTGAGCAGCAGTCACATACACCTTGTCTCTGTCACAGTGCTTGATATTATCTATAAGTGAGTGACAGAAAAGTCCAGGACTAACAAAGACTCACTCTGTTCCTGTCAGGAAGCTCTGGTATATCTTTCTTATTAGAAGTACCCAGGAGTTTTCTCTGTAGTAGAGTCCTAGAGTATGTAATAGCTTTTTCTGGTTTTTAACCATTTGTATTCCTGAATTGAAGCAGATATCTCCTTTTATCGTGGAAATGCCTGCCCCCTTTTGGCCAAAAACCAGCAATTTAATTTTCATTGAGAAAGCACACAACAGAGTTGGGGCCTCTCTTTCCCCACTCCCTTCTGTCTTAAGTTTTACAGTGGTTGACCCAGAATTTCAGTTTTAAGGGGACTCCTATTTTTGATGTTATTCAAAAGTTAAAAATTGGAAGGTGTATATGATTTTAGTTTATGGACAAAAGAGAAAAGAAGGTCTTTGTTCAAAGATGTTCAAGTTTAAATTTGCTTGTTGTCAGCCATCACAGATTTATTACTTCATCCTTGAATCAAATAATTATTGTAATAATAGTAGCAGGAATCATAAGGTTAATTAAGATTACAAGTTAAATGTCAACCCTAAAAATTGTACTTATTTAAAAACCAATTTTACATATTTCTTAACTCGTAACAGCATGGCAAATTATTGACTGTTAAAAGAAAAATAAAAACATTCAGTTTATATCAGTTGTTAATTTATTACTTGATTTTGATATGTGATCAGGGAATACTGTTTAGTGGAAAATGTTGTATAGAATATGAATAATAAGAAATACCCATGGGCAAAAATAGCTGATTCAATCTGAATGTGAATAATCAAAGAATGTCAAAAAAGCTGAAGTTTTGGCAGAAGAATAGAATGATTTAAAGCGAGTAGCAGGTTGGTCAAATGCTAACTTTTGATTTTGTGAATGGGAATTAGAATTAGATTGTAGTTCCTGTTGCAGGGAGGAAAAAGAAAACAGCCCTTCTTGGCTTTGCCCTGAAAAGGTGATTAATCAAGAATGACAGACATTAGATTTACCTATTTTTGTGTGTGTGGTATACCAAGTGGTACACCAAGTGGCAAAACACACACACAAAAAATGAAACTAGATGGCATATCATATCTTTTGGAGACAGACTGAAAAATAAATGGTAATTTTTTTAGAAAAGGTTACTAGAAAAACCCATACCTGTTGACAAAGCCATATTATTTTATTTAGTAATTTATTTGATCAAATCTAGTAAGCATAAAGCTAGCAATATTTTCTTGGGTCTTTCTTGGTCTCAAGAACTCATAATTTCAATGGCTCCTTGTTTTGTTTTTCTGGGGTTTATATGAAATTCCAATTTATATTTATTTGCCAGCATTGTACAGTATCCCACACATTACACACACACACACACACACACACGCGCGCACACACACACGTACGTTTTGTCTTTCACACAAACCTAGACTCAGAAATAGTCTCCCTTATTCTATTTCAAAAGGAGCAGTTTGTTAAGAGTTGATGAAGACAGCAATACCGGAGTTAATGTTTCCTTCAGCTTGACTAAAACTTGAAATACACTCCTTTCTGACTCTAGGCCCTGATCTTCATTTGCTTAGGGCATTTGACAGGACACATAGAATTGTAAAATCCTTATCTTCCCTTTTGAGATGTAAATCTTTTCTTAAAAAGGCCTCTTGCAGGTTTTACAACCTAGAGACGTCTTTGTGAAGGACCTGAGAGCCATCCCTTTGAAATCCACTCATCAAGGACAAGACCGCCCCTATCTCAAAGTTTCTGTGGGAGGCTAGGAGCCTAACTTTAGTGAACGGAATTGCTTCAAGTTGCAAAACTTCCTCTTCTCATGAAGATAAGAGAAAGCTTGCTTTTGCCTTAGGTAAGGCCAATTAGCAAAAATGAGTGTCTTCAAATTCCTTCACTCCAGCTCTTAAAAAATGTTCCCAACTTTTGTTTCAGTGGGGAGTTCTGTCTCTCTCCTCTATTGCAGTGGCCTGAATAAACCTTTCTTTTCCTATTTAATTTTGGCCGCTGAAATGTTTGCTTTGACAAAGCCAAATTTATGACGTTATGAACTTTTCTTGTGATGCTGAATGATACTGCAATGTTATGTTCAAATTCTCAATCTATAACCTCTTTCTGAACCTCTCTTTCAATCATACCTAGTAACTTTTCTCCCATTATCCTTTTTTTGTGTTTATACTCCCATGGGGACCAACAGTAGGATGTAGGAATAAAACTAGAGTTTTTAAATTTCTTTGTGCCATAAATCCCTTTAACACTCTGGTGAAGCCTACAAGTCTCTTATTAGAATATTCCATTTAAATCCATAATATAAATACATAGGATTAAAAAGAAGCCAATTATATTAAAATACAGTCATCAAAATATTTTAAAAATTATATTTGTTTTTTAACACATTGAATAAGATATAGTCACTTGTTTATTAACAATCATAGCATCAAAGTAGTGATAAATGATATTTTGAGGTATCTATAACAACTAGAAAAGAAACATGTAATGTCTGTTGGTAAATATGAATGCGATGCACACCGTCTGGGGGATGGACAAGCTTGAAGCTCAAACTGGGCGGGGAAGGGCAATATATGTAACCTAAACATTTGTACCCCCATAATATGGTGACATAAAAAAAAAATCAACATATTTGCTGATACAGCTGTGGAATTTTTGTGTATAGTCATTATTAAGGGAAGTGTTTAATTTCAGTTAAATTTCAGTTATTAGTAATTTTTTTTTTTTTTTTGCTATTCAAGTATGTGAATAGCCTGGCCTAGAATAAAAACACCAGAAGAATGCTCTGATTCTAAACTAGAACTAG
Source organism: Lemur catta (assembly GCF_020740605.2). Classification (NCBI taxonomy): domain Eukaryota; kingdom Metazoa; phylum Chordata; class Mammalia; order Primates; family Lemuridae; genus Lemur; species Lemur catta. Next base: position 47,457,915 of record NC_059140.1, read on the forward strand.
AAATGAAAACTTAAGGCCATAATGGTCCATCCCAGCTTTTCATCATTAATGGCTTTATATAGGAGATTGTGGCTGAATCCCTTTAGAAATAAACTATAAATTCCTTTCATATATTTTTCTTATAAAACTGAAGCAGTGCTAGGATAGAAATTCAAGAAGTTGGAATTCCAGCATGATTTCATCACATCTTTATTTTTACTAAACCTCTAACTGCATAAGTATAATATAAAATGCACTTACTCATCTGACTATGCTAAGTTCAGACGCCTTAGGGACAAGCTGTTCACTTTCAGTAGTATTTTTGTAGTGTGAGATAGGAAAGGGCCCCCAAAGAAAAGATGCTTTAGTAACGACAGAGATGCTATAGGGATCATTCACTTACAAGTGTTCTATAACCTCTTCAATATATGAAGTTATACAAAAATGCATCTCATTACAGCTATATAAAGCCAACTTTGTTTACACATTGAAATGAAGTTGCACATTTCTCTCCAATGCTGGTTGCTTTGCAGTTCTCCTGTGGTATAGATTTTTGCCATCATAATTTTGAATAAACTTTGAAATAAAAAGATAAACAGAAATACAGTTAATAAACTTTTTAGTTAAGAAAGAAATATTACATTTTACAACCATTCCTAACTGATTACACGCCTCAATTTATTTTTCATCCTGATATCAGACACTGTCAACCTTATTGAAAGCAAGATAACAAGGAATTTAAAACAAAAAACAACAAATGATTCTAGAACATAAAACAAAATCAGGGTGGAAAGACTAATTCTTGAATAGAGATGTAATTGATAATGTAGTTGGAGAGGGTGACGGTTAATGTTAAAATAAATACATTTAAATTCTATGTAAGCTATAAATTCTGCCAAAATGTATTATTATAAACCTGAATATTTTTTCTCTTCAGTAAGTATTGAGTGCTTCCCAGCTAATTCTTTTACATTTTATAATCATATCTACAATTTGGAAAACATTTTTCTTTGAAAATTACTAAAGGGATGCAATATAATATAATAATTTTTAGAAGACACGTGTCTTTCTATGTATCAAGCTCTAGTACAGTGCCTGGAATACAACAGGAGATCATTAATGCAATAAAAAATGGGCAAAGTCAGTTCCTAACAAATTTTTCTTATCAGAGCTACAAAAAGAAAACTGCAACAGACATATATGGGATATTTAAATATCATCAAGGAAATTAACATCACACTCTAACTTTCCTTAATCTAAAATAACAATTTCTAAACGTTTCTTTTAAAATTTTGCATCAGACAGTGTGATATAATCTTCCACTCAGAGAAGGAGCCTACTTCTGATACTTGGCCTGTTTTTGTGATAATGACATTAGTTCAATTCATTGAAATTCTATTTTCTTTAGAAGTGTGCTCTAAAGCAAAATAAGTAGACCTTTTACATGTTAAGAAACACAGCAAATGCAATTGACATTACAATCAGTACTGTACATCCACCATTCAGCTTCTGAGGATTCAACCAATTGCAGAGCTAAATCTGTGGAACCAGTGGATATAGAGGGCTACCATATTTGCTGTCAAAGACACATGAAAAAATGCAAAAGAAGGAAAAAAAAAAGACCTGGCAAAAACTTTTCCATTACATAAACTTCTTTAGTTCAATGAGACTATCAAAATGTCAAAATTCTTTAATATCATTTTCAGTTATTGTCTATATCATTTGTTTGCACTCATACACAACATAATATTGTAGATTACCTTTTCACGTTTATGTTTTTTCTTCCAATTAAATACGTCATCTGAAAAGGCAAATATATCTCATATTTTATTTTAAATACAGCATCTTCTTTGCATAGTATCTAGTTAATTATCAATTTAAATATATGCCAACTCTTTTATGCCATCACCTGAAATATCTGTCTTCCCCAATCCCAACACAACTAGAAGCCCACCTGGCTAAACTTTCCTTATGTTTCAGTGTTACATTTGGATAAAAATGCCATAAATATACCTTTTGACCATTATCCAGTGGGTCTTTTCTTGAATTTTTTAAGATCTGTCTTTGTACCTGGTGAGAGTTGAGACTTTCTAGAATCTAAAGCTCCCGTCACCAGAAGTGGGGCTGTTTCTTATTGATGCTAAAGGCCCAGGGAACTAACTAATCACTTGTTTGCTGTGTTCCTTTGGACTGCAATCCCATTGAATAACAGTCAGTTTATGTGGTCTGGCAAATCCTCTCATTCTCTAATCAAGTTTCTGTTCCATTATCTACTGCTGCTTTTCCAAACATAGTCCAATTTCTTCATAATATCCACAGCCTTCCGCTTCATAGACAAAATAAAGAGGAAGCTTCAAAGAGAAATATTACCAACTTTTAGTTTTTCTCTTAATCTTCAAATTGATCAGGTAGGTCACATCGGTCAAAGACATTTCCCAATATATTTTCAACTTCTCCCCTCCTCCCCACTAATCCACTGAAGATCCTTTTACTATACAGTTGATTACTTGCTTAAGTTGTAAAATATCCTTCAACATCTACCTTCCCAGAATCTTCAACAATGGATCTGTGTTTAATATTCTCTTTGTTTTGCTTTTGTGACAACAATCTCTTCCATTTCTTTCTTTCCCCCATCTCTAAGAATGTTCCTTTTCTGTTTCTATTTCCTGTCTATTTCATAAACATTGGTTTTCCTAAACCAAAAAAAAAATGGGAAACTCAAAAAATATTTGCAACATATTTTTCATCTAAGTAGTAATAGTGTTCATAAGCAATGAGAAGCTCCCACAAATATTAAATTCTGAAATTCTATAATTTGTTTCACTTAATACTCTCAGACTTCTTCATTAGCAGCATTATTAGCTCGAACCCTCATCTATCTTACACCTGGAATATCAAGAACTTCCTTCTGAACCATTTCTCTATATTCTCTGTGCCTTTTTCTAATCTATTTTACATGCAGAAACCAGAGTGGTATTTTTAAAAATGCAACCTGAACGTGCTCTATACACATACATGCTGTACACACACACACACACACACACACACACACACCCCACTTCAAATTTTATCTTTATAAAGATAAAGCCCAAAATTTATAAATGGCCTGCAAAGTGCTGTATGGTTTTGTTTTGCTTCCTGCCACTGCCTCACTTGACACAATTTCCCTGGCTGCTTCCTGGACTCCAGTTGTCGCTGGACTACTTTCAGTTCCTTTAAAGTGTTCTACTTTGTTCCCATCACCACAAGGTTTGGCAATTACTGTTCCTCTTCTAGCCACGTTTTCTCCTCCCCTTTGGCCTACTTAACTCTATTTCTCATTCAGATTTTAGCTCACTCCCTCACTCCTTTAAAGCATCTCCCCTCCCCTGACTTCTGATTAAATTAGATTCCTTTACTGTATGTTTTGTTAGCACTGCCTATCTGTCCATCATTGTATTTTTATAGTTTATAACCTTGCATTTAATTTTCTGGCAAAATTTGTTTAGTTGATCAAGCCAAAGATTGAAAATCCAACAAAATATTTCTGTCTCTTCTACTTCCTTAATTTCTCTTAAGTCTTAGCAATTGTTTCTGTGTCTACAGTGAAATTTCACTTAGATTACCTCTACAGATTAGCCCATATTTACCCTGTCTTTAGTAATGGGCCATTTAATCTAATTTCTACTCCTAAATAAGAAAATAATCTTTTTAAAATATAAACCTGATCTCATGTTCATTCCCTGCTTAAATCAGCTCAAAGGTTCCCCATGGTCCTCAGAATATAGTTAAAATTGCTTAATTTGATGTAGAAAACATTTCATAGGATAAGCCTTTTTCCTATCACTTTATGACAAATGTGTCAAGGGGCTCCCAGGTTGCTTCTTTAGAGTCCATTCATTCTGTTTCCTTACCTAGCTAGCTTCAAGGCATCTCCTCCTTGATCACGTATGACTGGTTTAGTTGCTTTTAGTCTGACATCCCATAGTAGCTGGGCTTTGTTGTTTTTAGCGTGATTCTCCATATTACTTAGATCTTTCACATCTGCATATGTATGTGTGTATCTCTCTCTCTCTCTCTAGTCACACACATGTAAGTCTAGATGTGTGTGCATATATGTGTGCATATGTATTAGTATATACATTTATTCCTGTACTTTTCCTTGCTTCCCTACTGAGCACAACAGTAAATGACTAGAGAGCTGGGTATACTATATTCACTTGTTTCTCTATGGCCTACTGTCCAGTTATGTATTTCTTAGATATTTATTAAGCTAATAAAGCAATGCCATATCAATTATATTTTATTGTGATAAATGTATCCATGGAGATTTGGTTCCAGTATCTCCCACAGGTAATAAAATCTGTGGATGCTCAAGTTCCTTATATTAAATAGTGCAGTAATTGTATATAACCTATGCACAGCCTCCTGCATATTTTAACTTATCTCTAGATTTCTTATAGAACCTAATACAATGCATACATACTACTTCATTCACGTGGGTTTAACATAGTACTGAATGCACAGAAAATTCAAGTTTTGTTTTTTGGAACTTTGTGAATTTTTTTCTCCAAATATTTTTTGATTTGAGGTTGATTGTATCCACAGATGCAAGCCCACAGCTACAGAGGGTTGACTGTATATATTTGTCTAACCTTCCGTAATATATTATGAACTTCTTCAAAGTTAAAATATGATATTAATATTTATAAAAATTTATCAAATGCAAAATAATTTCACTTGCATTATCTCATTTAACTTATAGAAAAAATTGATGAAGCAGATGTTATTACTCGTCCCATGTTTATGATGTAGAATTGAGACTCAAAGTGATAAAGAGACTTGTTCAAATCCACATTTTATTAAATATTACTGAAGGAAAACACCATTTTTAAACTTTAAATCATAAACTATTCTGAAGTAGTGGTAGTGAATAAACACTATTTGCTTCATGTGCCCTTTTTTGTAAATCCAAAAGCACATAGCTTTGTGGTTTGCATATAATTTTTGGAGCGATTAAATACAAGAGTATTAGTACTCTAAAAGGGGATTTCACATTTTTGTTAAAAAGTTAACAATTGTTGGAAGAATGCAAAAAAAAAAATGATAGATTCATAGTTTTCTGGTAGCTATCTCTGTACCAGAGAAAGTTTATAGTATCTTGGATTTAATTTCATATAAAATGGCGTTTAATTATTTTTATCTTCTCTGAAAAGACTAATAATATGAAGAAAATAGCAAGTGTAATGTAGGATGTAGAACTTGTTTAATTTTAGAAGGTTTAGAGTTGGTTTAAAAAGTTATAGATTAGATTCAACTTTCCTTAATACACAGAAATATTCTAAGATAACTTGCAATTAAATTTTAGAGAGTTTCTTTCCATTTTTAATTGATTTTGCTTTAAAAATCATAGGGATTTAAGGCTTAACATCTTTGTAAAGTGCTATGAATCACACCTGCCTTTATACTTCTCTGTTCATGTAAGTGTGAATGCAAATTATGAGAATGAGAAAATAATAGGCAATTTACATTTGTTGTAGCCTTGTTTCTATGGCAGTGGGAGAAGATGACCATAATCTGTTGCCTTGGTAACCAGAAATGCACATAGCATCAGAAGGGGCTGCCCCCACAAAGTACTTCTCTTAAAGTATTAGTGAGAGACTAAGAAGGACAATACAGTCAACTTTAAAATATCTTCAATAATATGGCAAGATTTGGTCACTTTAAAATAGTCCTTAACACATCTCCTAAGTGTCTGTATGGCACTCACTGTTCTTAAATTAAAAAGAGAAAAAAGAAAAATGAAAAATCAAAGCCTTTCTCATTCTTAAATTATGCCTTGAGACAGATCCAGTTCATCACATTTATAAAAAGTAAATGTTCTTGATTCAAAAGAGAGAAAGGAAAGAAGAACAAAAGAAAAAGACCAAGAATTGCCACACATCATTGGTTTACAAAGAAATCTTAGTTTTTAAATTTAAAATTATTTTATTTAATGTGAAGGGACAGTATTATTTTAAATATTTGTCTCTAGATTACACATTCTTTAAAATAATACTTCTGATTTCAGTGCCCAAAGTTCTATTGTCTGCTATATTATACAAATGTCTTACAGGATTTAAATAATTACTTGATATATTTTAAATTTACTCTCCAAGAGAAAAGTGTCCACTTTATAAAGCTGTGTACAAGCCTCTACATACAAGCAGTTTGAAGATATATATATAGGATTAAATGGTATATATAAGCATTTCAGAAAATAGTAACTCCAAAAGAGCAGTTAACAATAGTTCCTAAAATACATGGTGAAAATGTGCATTCACATATCACAGGCTATAAATGAAAAGCTTTTAATTATACACCTTAAAGTCCACATGGTGCAGAAAGGTTGTAAATTAGATACACAGTTGGAATGTGGCCAAATATACATACAATTACTGAGTTTATGAACAGAGGGCTCTGAAAACATGCACGCAGTCTGCTGCGTAAAGAATAATTTCTATTTCTTGGTTGGAACACACAAGAGATCACTGAATAGAATTTTCCTTTGTTGTCTATTTTATGTGGGAAATAAGACTGCACTGGGGAAGTGTGTAGCCATTCCCAAGGATATCATCAGTCAGTATGTATGGCATGTTATTCCATTCTTCCATGTTAATAATAGATAACATCGTGTATTGTTCTAATTCATTCCTATGGGAAATTTCCTTCTCCAAGAGGTCTGACTTAGAGGGACCCACACAGCTTGGCCCTTAACCACCAGAATGGATCAATTTTGTGTAGAGTTAGGTTCTTTATGTTGACTCCAGTGATATTAGGCAATGACTTTTATGCTTATGATTCTTTTCTTTAGCACCAAGCATGACTGAAAAAATCCAGGATCCCAAATGTTGCTATCTATAGGCTCCATTTTTAATTCACCCTGTGGAACTCAGGGCACAATGGAACTGAGGCATCCTGGACACTCACCCACAAACTTCTCTGTATCACTACAGTCTTGATTCTAATCATTTCCTACCATGACTCTGAGTTTACTTTTTCTACCTGTACTTGCTTAAAATCTACCTAAGAATCCAATTTATAACATTTACTCATAAAATATCTCTTCCTACTGGAATATCTAAATTGTTTGGATAAGAATTACCATTAAGAATTGCAGTTGAATAACTAAAAATCTAAGAAGCAGTACACATACTACTTCACATGTACTGCCACTGGAATAAATCCCAATGGAACAAAAAAATCTCTACAATTGGGCTATAGGTATACATGAACAACACTTTGCACCTTAGATGTATAGTTATTCTCAAGTTTCTTCATTATTATCCTTCACACCCTGTGACCTCTCTCCTGGCTTTCCTCACTACTTGCCATACCATTTGCAATCTTTGGTCAATATTTTAATCTCATTCCCCCAATTTGTTTCTGGATTCTAAAGCACCATTGGACAAAATCATAAGACCCCACTACATGGGTCACTATAATCTTTGCTATCAAATGTTAATTGCTATCAAACCCTTGTTTTTCCTCATTAATATTTTTGTTGTTGTTGTTATTTTGTGGCTTCCTTTAGGCTTCCATAAAGCAACTCTTTCCAAGTTTCCAGCTCTCCTCCTGTTTTCAATATTATCCCTGCTTTTCTCACTCAGCAGGTGACATTGCTCCTTCATTCTCTAGTAAGACTAAAATCATTAGACATGATTTTCACAATGTCCTTACTCTAGACAAACCCAACATCTCAACATGTATTTTTCTCAATTCTAAAGTGTACCTGTCTCTTCAAATGTCACTCCTTCCTCTTATGCCAGACTCGAAGCCCTTGATCCCAGAGCCTCTTCCTTTCTGCTCCAGCAAATATCTTCTCTCTCTAGTCTATGATACTACATATAGGACTTCAAATGCTGTATCAAAGAGGGAGAGATAAGTAACTTATCTATCTCTACTTCTTTAATGTCTATTCTAAGATTTTTATTATTTTGAGTTCATCATGCACTACAGAAAATTCATTCTGGCTTTTCAAGGAGCTGCTAAACAAGATTATCCAAACAGGATCATTACTGAGTATACAAGAACTGGAAAAAAAGAAAAAAAGAAACTCTTGCAATTCAAATTTTGTTGCAAAGGTAACATGTTTGAAGCTCAATTTGCTATAATCTGGGTAATTAGATATGAGGGTATTAACAAATAGTCCTCAAATAGCATCTAATATGCACTTTTCAGTGAGGTAATAATATATCATTTAGATAAAAAGTTATGAAACTATCATCACTTGAAACTTCCAATATATTACATTCTCACCAGATGACAAATTCACATTTTTTTCTCTTACTGTAACTCCCAGTGTTAATTCCTAATGTTTTTTATTTTTGTCCCCATTTTAGTATTTACTTCTTTCCCACTCCCCAGCCATCGTCACAATTTTGCAACATAATTCTGAAGTTATTTGCTATCTTAAATGGCCCAAATTTATAATATATTCACACTAATAGGTATTGCTCTGTGAGTATCTCTTATGCACATGTACTAATGGCCAAACATGGGTAAGTTCATTATCTCTTTTATTTAATTCTGACTCAGGAGTTGAAACCTTCCTGGAGAAAATATGGTAATTGTATTATTAATAGGCTTCTGCACATTTTCAATTCAATTTAATTCAACAAATACTTATTCAATGCCTATTTCACTCAGTGTCTATCACATGACTGGAAATGGTAAATAGATGAAAATAAGACAGTTCTTCCTTTTAAAAAATATTTCAAAAAAATAAATAAATAAACTCCACCATTTCTCATGCTGGGTGTTAGGGACATAAACTAAAATAAAAATCAATAACATCTGACAAATGCTAAGAAAGAAAGAAAAAACAATGTGCATAATCTGACAGGAGCAGAGATAAGGGACACTTCACCTCGCCTAGAGTGGGTTTGAAGAGTGTCATACGAATGAATGGATTCCAGGTAGAAAGATAACTTCAACCAGAGGAAATACGAATTTGCCTAGTGTATTTAAGGAATTATAAATATCTTCAGCCTAGTGTAGGAACTGAGACAGGGAAGGTAGGAAAAAGATTGGTAATAGAGGAATTTGCATATACTATTTTTTTAAAGGAATAAATGATTGTCACAGCTTGAGTCGAAGAGGAGGGATTAAGATTATGTTTATAATGAGTTTGATTAGGAACTTCCAATGTAGGTGCATGCTAAGAAGTAAAATATACAGTTTTGAAACCTAGGGTAGATATCTGGGTAGAAAATGTATATCTGAGAACATCTCTATGTAAGAGTAACTGAATGCATGATTGTAGATGGGATCACTCAGCCATCGGAGGTCAAAAAAGAAGGGTGGGTCAAAGATTTTCCTAAATGAATAGAGGCAGGATGTTTACGAATAGAAGAGGGAAGAGGAATCTGGAAGCATCTTAGAAAAGACCAAGAAACTTAAGAAGAGAACCCAAAGCTGACAACACCACAAAAAGCAAGAATAGGATTGTAAGAAGTCTGTGTAGAAGATGAATTCATCAAAAATCCTAGAAAAAAAGATGTTGAATTGCCATATGGTCCCTAGTTAGATATTTTCTAAACATAAAAGAAAGGGTATAAATTTCAAAAGAAAAATATCAATGTAACTGCACAAAATTAAAAGAAACATGTACTTCAAAAGAATAAATATATTAAAAAGTAATCTTCAAGCAGAAAAAAAATAAAACAACTATAACACGTGGTTAAAATTATGGTTGCATAAAAAATCAGTACAGCCAGTCACACAGTGGCTTGTGCCTGTAATCCTAGTGCTATGGGAGGCTGAGGAGGGAGGATTGCTTGAGATCAGGAGTTCGAGACCAGCGTGATCAAGAGCGAGACCGCGTTTCTACAAAGTATAAAAAAATTAGCCAGGTATGATGGTGCATGCCTGTAGTCCCAGCTACTTGGGGGGCTGAGGCAGAAGGATCTCTTGAGCCGAGGAGTTTGAGGTTATAGTGAGCTATGATGATGCCTTCATTCTAGCCAGTGTGACAGAATGAGAACCTGTTTCAAAAAAAAAAAAAAAGAAAGAAAAAGAAAAAATTCAGTATAATTAAAAAGGAGAAAAATATTCTAATGGAGAAGTATACAAAATGCATGAATAGAAATTTTACAGAAGAAAAATACTAAAATTAAAAAGTATATTAAAATGCCATGAATTACCAGTAACATAACCAAATAAATTCAGAAAGAATGAGATAGCATTTTTGCGTATCAAATTTAGCAACTACTGCATCGCTGGCTAGTTCATTCATGGTGTGATAAGAAATCTCAACCACTGAAAACAGAGAGCAAATTGATGAAAACTCTGAAAAGCAATCTGGTAAAATTCATCAAGAATCTTAAAAATACCCATGTCCCTTTATCCAATTCAACTTCTAGGATCAGGTATTTCCAAATGGTAATAAATATTTAGAAACAAATATACTCATTTTTGGGTTATTGCTAATAAAAATAACTAAACTACATATCTAACAATATGAAATTATGACACATCCATATGAAAAAACCTTCACAAACATCAAAATTATTTATGTCAAAGTTGATTAGGCAAATAAAATTTAATTTGCAGTTAACTGAAAAAAGTAGAGTACATTTTTAAATGTGTGTGAATTTGTGTATCTGTAAGGAGTTCGGGAGGTGTTGGCAGCAGGAATTCTTATTTGAGCTGTCTCTCGTGATGGAATGTAGATATATTTGGGAATATTAGGGATACATGTAAGGTAGTCCTATCACAAGCTTGCTAGAAAATAATCTATTTTAAGAGAAAGAAAAGAATATTACATAGTGAAAACTTTTCTTTTTTTCTGAATTTTGTTCCTAAAGTGATGTTTGTCATTCAGATGTTTTTTCTTCCATGGACTCATAAGCGTGTCCTAAAATAAAGCTGATACTCGAAATAAGTAATTTAAGTATTTAAGCAACAATATGGGAACAATTTGTGTAAATGTTACCCTTGAGAGCAAGTAACATCTTCCACACATCGGAGTGCCTTTGATGTACTGACAGGATGGTGCCCAACAATTTAAAATGATATTTAGTGGTGGGGACTTATCAGTTGAGACCAGAAAGAGAGGAACCTACAGAGCAGGAAAGGAAGAAGATGGAAGATGTCCCTTAGCAGTTGCAAGGACTTGTCCATAACATGTGTGAGACACATTTTGGCAATTCCCAGAAAGGATTGGAAGAAACATTTTCAAGATTGAAGCTTCTATTGAAACCTAAGAAACAGACCATATTAGTTTCTTATTGCTGTTGTAACAAATTACTACAAATGTAATGGCTTGCAAGAAGAAAGATTTATATTCTTATAGTTCACGAGGTCAATAATCTTAAATTGTTCTCACAGGGCTAAAATAAAAGTGTTAGTGGAGCTGCAATCTTTTTGGAGGCTCTAGTGGAGAAATCAGTTTTCTTGCCTTTTTCAGCTTCCAGAGGCTTCCTGAATTTCTTGGTTCTTGGACCCCTTCCATCCTCAAACCCAGCAAGTGTCTCTCTCCCAATGTAAGGACACTTGTGATCACCTTGGTCCTACTGGGAAGTCTAGGATTATCTCAGTTATTTTGCAATCTTAATTACTTTTTGCCACATAAGGTAACATATTGACAGGTCCTGCGTATTAGGATTTTGATATTTTTGGGTGGGGGGCAATTATTCTACCTACCCCACTACACATAGGTTTCATATTGTTTGATCTAAACTCTGTGCTGGAATAAAATGAAACACTTTAGGGTTATTCTCAATGAGCAATTGCTGGTTGGACTTTGGCTAACAACAAGGTTTTGTTTTTTCTTGATCATGCTTCAATAGCTTTTGTCTTGCTAAATAGTATAGAACCCTGGACAGACTTTTAGAAAGGACGTATAGGAAAGGTAAGTGGAATCAGTGTAAATAGATCAGTTGACAGAAATCAGCTATTTGGGTGGAAAACTTTGGGAAATGAGAGGGAAATTTTAAAGAGGAATATATTGTGTTATATACAGTGTCATCCAAATTTCCATCTACCCAGAAACTTTAGCTAAATATCTTCAGTACTTTTGTAGTCATATTTTTTCCCATTGGACTTAATCAAATGCGAATGTTATATAATGACAGGAAGAAAGATGGCCAGTGAAAACCCAGTGTATTTTGGTTACAAATGTAAATATTGCTTTCAAGCTTTGGATCTTGACTGCTCCCGAAGATGTGATTCATGACCAATATGTTTTCCTTTGTTTCTAGTTGCTCTACATACCACCCACCTTGTATCTGAGGCTCTGAGAAGACTTCTCAGTGATGACTGGATTGGTAAGCACACAGAAACTTCAATAGAACTTATTCTCTATTCACTTACTATCTCTGTAGTTTATTATATCAATATGTGTACTAATTTTCTAAGATATTTTTGTCTTTCAAAAGTCTCAATTTTTACAATCCTTCAGGGTATTATTGTGTATAAAAGTCTATTCCTGATGGCCCTCCACTCAATATTAAAGAATTTGATTACTGGTGTGCAGGTGAGTAGTACCTACTAGATAAAAGTTACCATAATAATACTTTTTTTCTGTCAGGATAGGCTAAATATCTCATTAATTTAAGTGTTATTCTATGTGTTGGGAGATTGCTCAGATATGTACTATTTTTTTAAATGTATATGCATCAAAACATATTAGCAAGCCACAATAATAGGTCAATTTAAGTCAACAGCTGATTGATGTTAATAAAACATAAATATTTACCTAGATCATTGGTATGATATCCCTTCATGTACAATGAAACTGTAATATAAAGTCCCTCCTTAATGAGATTCATGTACATTATGACTACAATATTATCTATAATATGAATACTTAATAGAGTTGTGATTAGTGTCATGTTTAGTACTTTAACTGGTAACTGGAATAGTACACTGTATTTTAATATAATTTCATATTTTATTCAACTGATTATTTCATTTGAATCTTGTTAATGGATCTATATGTCTTTAAAAAAATCCTATCTACATTCAGAAATGAGATATTTTTATCAAAACACTAAAAATATAAAACATATGGCACAGGGCTTAATTACTTAATAATTAATTTCTTCATATGCAACCAGATGAATATGCCTTTTTTCCTTATCAAAGAAGCTCTAAGGAGATTTTTAGCTCATTGCACCAAGAATAAGAGAAATTGCTTAAACAGAATAAATGTATAAACTGTTTGGAAAGGGAAGATGCTCATGGCAGAAAGGATAGCATGCATACTGGCAGGTGAAGAGGTTTGCATATGTAAATATGTATACTGCTGTTAAAGCCCATTAGTTATAAAAATAAGTTCTACTTAATTGGCTATGTATCTGTAAAAAAAATGCTCAAATATGTTACAAAGTCTTATACATTGTATTAAAAAGTTAATCAATATCTGTATGTAGAATGATTTTGGTAAAGTCACTCCCCTGCTGGAGGCTTTAGTGTTTTGTCTAACATAGTACTTAAATTAACAATTGTAAAATCAACAGAAAAGTGCACTGGGATCTTTACTCTTCCCTTTATGTGCTAGGGTGCTTTGTGTGATATTCCATTGCAAAAACAGCAAATCAATTCAACTCTAGTCATTAAAAATGAATGAAGAAGATCAAAAAGATCTCTTCAATAACAATGTTCCAGGAAATGCATGTTTTTTTGCACTTGCAACAATATATTATGATATTAATTACTTAGAAGACATTAAAAGACAAAATCATTGAATCATTTGAATCATTTTAATTCTTATAAAATTATGAGCTATGAGTTCCAGCTGTTTCAGTGTTATTTCTTTATAGCCATCAAACACTCAAATTAATACAAATCATTGATAAAATTAAGTTAATTGTTTCATATCCTGATTTCTCTTTTAAGAAAATATGGATTGTCATTATTTACATCCAGGGTTATGAGAGATAAGGAGTCATAAAAATCACAATGTGCAATACCCAGGTCATTGACTTGTTCATCAACCCAAGACCACTTTCTCACACCTTCCAAACGAACTCTTACATTTTAATAGCTGATTTTAGAACAGTTAGAGTCAAAATGAATAAAGCAAACCAAATATCCAATGGTAGAAAATAGTTTAATAATGTACCTCTCATGCTTCCTTAACATTCAGTGTGTCTGAAGGTTTTTCTTCTCCCTGTGTGAAGTAAGAGGAATTTTTTAAAATAATTTAAGCTTGATATATCATCTGTGATTAGATTCTGTGAAAAGAAGGTTCAGATAAACATTGAACAACACTATAGTCAAAACCAAGTGCCATACATTAACAGTGACATTATTTCTTACTAGTTAGATAATTGTGCCAAGATAAACTACAGCTGTTTTTCATTTGTCAATCAGACTTACCTAGGATAACCAGGTAACTAAGTGAACCAAGTGAAAAAGAACCAAGTGAAAAAGAACCAGAGAGAGAGGAGAAAGAGAGAATAAATCCTTATAAATCTAATCAGCACACAAAAATTATACACTAGAATTAAATTTTGACTGTATACCTGAAAAGATGAATTTTCACCTAATATAAAGGTGCTGTTTGAGTATTTTCCATTGAAGTCTGCAGTAGCAGAATTATTAAAGATTCACACAGTGGTCTACTATGTGGTGCTAGGCATGCACCCAGTGGGTGTTCAATAAATACAGTTATTGCTGCTGTTTCAGTACTCTAAGGTGGCCTTGGAACATTGTATAATCAATGAAAGAAAAGTACAAATTACATTAATGGATTTTCTTTTATTATCTCAGAGTCAGAATGGTAAGGAGTAAATAGAGCAGATACTCACCTACCCAGCATTGTTAAAAGAGTAATTTCAAGACAGCATGCACAAAATGTCTGCCCCATGTGCTAGAGATTATAACTTTTCCCTATCTAGCTCTTGTTTAAAGTAATCCTAACCTATCTGCAGGGGACACAGGCAAATTCAATCTCTTATTTTATTTTTTATATTAAAAATAATATACAAGACATTTAAAAATTAAAACAAATATAAAAGAAAAAAATGTTAAATTAAAAGAAAGATATTAAAAATGGAAGGAAGGAAGGAAAAAAAGAAGGAAGGAGGAAAGAAAAGAAGGAAGAAAGGGAAATAATTGTATAAACATTCCTTTGGAATCTCAGTGTGTTTTGGAAAGAGGGGTACTATTGGCCATGGGTAGGAGCAATGCAAGCCAGGACCCAGCTCATTTATATCAGAGTCTGTGAAGGTGGGACACACACAACAATATTTTTCAAAGCTCCTCCACCTCCATGCCTGTGACATTAACATTATAATCCACTGCAGTGAATTACATTTCTTGCCCAGCACCTTTACAACTGATGTGTTGACTTAATAACCAAGTCAAAACTGTAGCACCCCTCCCATCCAAGGGTCTGGGACTAGGATTTTAATAAGGTGTAATAAAAGATGTTTACCTTTTATTGATAGCCTATTATCTATCAAGGTCATGCTAATTTACATGTGTGTGTGTATGCACAACCTCAATCCTCAAAGCTATTCTCCAAAACACAAATTATTATTCATATTTTTATTTTAAAATGAGGAAATCTAGGTTGTGTTAGCTGACTCAATAAAAGATTCCAGTTATAAACCTGAGGACATTGATTTCTTTCTTTCAGAACAGGAGGTACTCTTACAAGAGAGCATTTCCATGGGATAGACTCCAGCAGGGACTGTGACCAGAGCCAGTGTGGGAGACTGTTCCCCTAAAGAGAGACAGTCAAGAAGGTGGTCAGCTGTGGCCAGCATCCATCTCTGGATTAACAACTCTTACCTTTAAACTTGGTTTTGCACAGTCAAGTTTCAGCCGTCAAAACTCTGCAGATGATGAAACATAAAATAATGGAACATGAACGTGAACACTTTAGAGTTTAGGAAAGGCAAAGCTCGAAGGTGAGGGTGAGGAGAAGGGCAGTATGGGTGAAGTGGTGCAAATTTAATTTCTTAGCACTTTCTACTTAGAGCCTGGGTTAATAATATGCGAAACATAATTGAAAACTGGATAGAATTCCTGAATAAAAAAGAAATCACAAGGTTTCTAATTTTCTTATCCCAAAATGAAAGAGACTCATATACTATGTAAATGTCATGACTATGGTGGTCAAAATAGAAGATGAGTAATCAAGGGAATGCATCACCACAAAAATAAAGTCCCTGAGGAGAGTTGTTCTAAATACTATAAATATAAATTTCATCCTCATCCATTTTATTGAAGCAAAGGGGAAATGATGTGCAGAAATAAGAAATAAAGACTTGTAGCATTCACAGGAAGAAAGTGAAAACTCCACAGAAAACTTTTATTTATGTCATTATGGAATATTACCTCACAATACAAAATATGCTCTGTTCTTTATTAATTAGAATAGAAAACAAAATGCCATATTTTGTTTTCTGAATTACATGTGCTCTAGATTTAAAGGCTGTTTTATTTTTTCCAAAATATTCACAATAATGATGATATACCACTACCACAAATGCTATATATTCATACCAATCTGTTTTGAATTCATGCATTTTAGGAAGAATATGATTTAAAATTAAACAATTACTCATATTTTCAGAAGCATACATAAGGACAATTATATTTCACTGTTTAATTTCTTTTCTTCTTGTTTTGTTTCTTTTTCTAAAAATTATTTGAGAATACTGTAAATAAAAATGGAAAGAAGAATTATGGGTTTTAAGTTACCAAAAAAAGCATTTTTTCAGTATTTTCCTTTTATCATATTATGTAAGTGTTGGAATGACTAAGAGTTTAAATTTCTTAAAATATTTTCAAATATTTTAAGCAACATATTCTACATATCTACAAGACAGTAGTTGGGAAAATAAATGACCTACAAGGACCAGCTACAGGGTTGGTAATCAAATCTGTAATATTGTGTCTTGAAACGGAATCATGGGGCTGCATACTAAATACCTGACATTATTTTTCCTACTCCCAATGAGAATATGACTTTCCCCTGCAAAACATTTAAATTGTAGTTTGTATCCAATGCTCTCAGACGCTCAAATTGTTTAAGACTTTAAAATTTAATCAAGGGATTTCTTAATGGAAGCTAGGAAGAGCAACATCAGAAATACATTTGACAAAAGGGTAACAAATTTCTACTTAATTATTTACAATGGCCATATACGGCTATACAGAGACAGAAAAGTAGTCAGACTCCTGTGCATCAAACTCAGCCGTCTGAAAGAACAAGGGCATCAATTCGTCCTCACACCATGCAGTTTTCCAGACTGCATCTTGTTGGTATTGATACAATTACAAGACTGGGATCTGAAGTTTCCTGCTGATAATTTATGGCCACGGGTCACTCTGAATTGAATGCTTTCAGGGTACAGAGCGCCTACTTGTCATTTACATGCATCTCATTTTATTGCCTAAAACATGTTTTTCATCATTGCTAAAAGCCACTACTTTTACTTTTTTTCTCACTCTCTGTCTCTTTTTCCCTCTTTCTCTCCCGATATCTATCTCTATATATCTCTCTTTCTAGAATAAAGCAGACATGATTTCCACTGAGCACAATGTTATGATAAACATCAATATGAAAATGATAGATTAAAACAATTTAAACTACTAAGTTTAGGTTATAGTTTTTCTTTTTTTGCCATTTACTGAGCTAAAATTATAGTGAAATCAAATATATCAGTTGTTTTGTTCATATAAAAAACTTTATTTATCAAATTTTGGACTTCACATTTGTTTACTTTTCTCCCACAAATAACTGTCTAGGTTTTTTTACTAAGCAATACAGATAGAGTTTTAGACCCATAGCTGCTCTCCTTAAAACTACTAATATATAATATACTAGCCTTGACATTTTTTAACTTTTAAGTTATAACATTCATTAGATTTTTTAAAACTTTCATTGCAGTAATTGGATGTTTCTTCAAGGAATGTCATGATAAATAAATTCATAGGGCTCTGAAGAACTCTACTTGTTCCTTAAAGAGAGGGTATAAGCTTAATTTTTATAATTAAAAGACAAAAATAATGAAAAATATTATATACATTTACAAGTTATAGGCTTTATTTGGATGAGTTAAGCTTTCTGAACACACAAGTTCCTAGAAATTTCTATAAAGCAAAATTTATATCATCTCTGAAATGCTCCAGTATATTTCAAATCTTGCTGTATTTTTCAGCATCTGTAAATAATGAAACTGGAGAATCTTGTGTCACTTTAAATACAAGATGATTCCATTAAGGGAATTAAGTAAATGACATGAAAATATAACCATTTGATTAGATTTTTGTTGGAAAAAATACACAATTAGCAATATTTGTGTACATTTTTTAAATTTCTGAAAGTTGTAAAATTTTTAGGTCTTAGAGATGGAAGAAACCTTATGAATAATGGTATTCCATCTAATAAGAAATCCCTTTACCACATCCTATACAAGTAGTTACCAAGTCACTGAGACACTAAATATGGAAATATAACTCAGATCAATAACCCAACACCTTTCATTGCGTATCATATGCCTTGCATTACTTTTTATATGTCTCTTACTAAAACAAAAGTAACAGAGGTTTCCTTGGGATATCCCTGTCTCTTGATTAGGATACAAACATATACGAACTAGAAATCTCACATTTCCCACGATTCACCTTGATATATTTTAGTATTGATCTTGGTTCATTGCAGCTCTTATACTAGATTTTGCATCTTATATACAAAGAACATGTAAACAATATTCAATCACTTTTTGTATTTAAATTACTGTGAAGTGGTTAGAATTGTTTTAAAATATTGCACTTGCCTTCACAACTTTAGCCATCTCAGAAAGTTGTTCTCCGATGGTTTTAAAGATTTGACACAATAGACAATTTGAAAGAGAATTGATACAAAGTGATTGAGAAATAGTCGTAGTTAGGACACATTTTTATCTAGTTCCATGCAAATTCCTAATCCATTCTATTACTAGAACTCTCCAGAGTTTTCAGAAGAATGACTGGTAGTGATAGATACAAAAGCATGAGCTTACCAAGAGATGATTGTGAAAGAAGCACGATTTTATATTTTAAGAACGGTGCAGGGTCTGAGATCTTACCATATTATGCAAGATAACATGTTGTTAGGCTGCTACACTTTCATAGATAATGGCAGAAGACATGAGACTGCAGGCTCAGAGAAAAAGGACTTTATTACTCTATTATGCATCATGCAGCAGGCAGTGCATTAGTTTTTCGCATCCCCCAAGTTCCACAGAGTTGAAGCACAGCCAGGCTCAGGTGGATTTTCAAAAAGTGAGTTTATGGTACACACAAGAACTCTGAGCTTAAGAAACACCAGTCTTTTAAAAGTGACTGCTGGCAAACCTGTCCACATTTTTCTTAGAGGGAGACATTATTTCTTATAAAATGGCTAGTAAATAAATTTGTTCTCTACTCTGGAAAGGGACACTATTTCTAACTTCCAAGGCTGCTTGCTATACAAACATACTTGGAATTTAGTACAGAACAAAAACTGATACAAGTGCAGAAATGAAATGTCATGGAGAATTGTCTCCCAACCTTAAAATGTGACATTGCTCTTCATTGTGACTGTAAGATTTCAAAACTAGTACAAGCAGCTATATCTGGCTAGGCTGTTACCATAATCCAAAAAAAGCCAAATACTTCACATGTATTTGTCACTAAGGGTTGTGAAATCTCTCTGCTGAATTGACCTGATTTTTTGTAGTTGTAATATATAATTATTTTTCCTGATCTATGCTCTTGAGACAATAACAGGATCAGCATAATTGTTAGATAAATTTTCTAATGGAAACATTCATCCATTTTGCATGAAATCCAGCCTAGCTATAATTAAATTTTCCCTAACAGTTTTAGAAAATGGTAGATAGTTTTAGCTTTTAAATGCCATCGATCCTTTCTCTTCCTCATACTCTGTTTGGCTGTCACCATCAAAACCATTAAAATATTTTCCCCCTTCTGCATGTCAGGTGTAAATGCTATAACTGGAACTTCAGGTCCTCATGTACATGTCCCTATTCTACTGTGCTCAACCAATAGCTTCAATGTAGGGACAATATCTTTACATTCATTCAAGTTAAACTGGTCAGTAATCTATAAACTTGCACTGCCTTGGACTGTCAAAGTCTTTCAGGGATTTTCTGGAAAAAGCACTTTCATTTAATTGGTTGCAGTCTATGTGAACAGGGCTTATTTTAAAAGTGTGAGCACCACAAAGAAAGAAAAAATAAGCAACACAAGTTGGGGAAAAAATGTTTTTCATCTAAACAACAGAGGATTAATTGACATAAAATTCAAAGATATTAAAAATTGATAAGAAAAGCACAATGTAATCAAGAAATGGGCAAAAGTTATAAACAAACGTTTATGTGTCAGAAGATAACAAAATGATCAGAAAATAACAAAATGATCAGAAAATACGTGAAAATATGCTCAGCCTTAGATATCAGAAAATTTATAATTAAAAACACAATATGAAATAATATTCCATATTACTATTTTGGCAAAAATTTGAATTTATAAGAATATAAAATGATAGATGTCTGCAGTATTCAGAAACTCTCATATATGGCTTGTGCGTTTATAAATTTGTGTAATTACTGTGGAAAATAATTCACAGTTTAAACATGTGAACTTTTGTGCATTTGTCCCAGGAAACATGAAAAATAACACTATAGCAGTATTGCTATGCAAGTTGAAGCAACCTAATGTTCACCAAAAAAAATGATTAAATAAATTTTCATAGAATGAATACTATACAGAGATGAAAATGATTGTATTATGGCAATGATCACTAAAGCTGTGCAAATAAAACAATGAATACAGTATAAAACCATTTTATAAAATAAAAGCAAAAAACTTCCAGTTAAAAAAAGCTATGGTACATATATAAATGATAAATATGTTACAAAAATAAAATGAATAATGAAACAATTAAACCAATTTGAAAACGGTGTACCTGTGTTTCCTCTCTCTGAGAGAAAGGCAGAAAGATGTAGTGGTAAAAAATCCACAAAAAGAACATGGTAATGTTCCCATTCTTTAAATGGAGAGTGAGTTCACTGATTTTTATTTAATTATTTGCTATTACGCTTCATAATTTACCCATGTATCTAACACTTTGTATTAAATATATACCAACTATTCCACAATGAAAAATTAGGAGTAAAAGCCAGAATATGTAAACCTGTTAAAGGAATGGTAGCTATCTGACCCTCATCCCCAGCTCCAAACACACACACACACACGTGCACACAATCACACACACACACACATACACACACGCCTGTGTACTCAATAGACAGAAAGAGAGAGAGGGAGAGAAGGAAGGAGATCCAGAGATATTTTAGTCTTATTTTGTTTGTGTTATAGGGGGTGGATGCATTCCCATCCACTCATGTCATACAGTGCTTAGGCAAATCTTCCATATTAATCGAAAAAAAACCTGTACAGTTTCTTATACTAATTGTCCTTAACTTCTGAGGCTTAATTCTTTTTCTTAAGATGCATTTTTTTCCCTAGGAGACTACCCTATCCCTATGATATTAAAGTTTTAGCCTGTTAACCCTCTTTCTGTCTGAATTCTAGAAATAATGACTCGTGAAATTAGGATGCTATAAATAAAAACGGGAGTACTTTTAACTGTTCTTTCCTATTTGTAAAAACAAAAGTATTTTACATCAAATTGAATTTCTCAAGTATCATAAGTTACAGTAATCAGAAGATAAGTGACAAAGCTAAAATCTCTCTCAAACACAAACCATAGTATATGAAATATATAGTGTATGCCAGCCATATTTACAAAAACATTTATATCTGATTTACATTTTTATATATAATTATATAATTAATGGAATGAGATAATATAAGTATACATTGTTTTTATTCACTTATTTAGCCTTCTCTGCTCAGTAGTATGCGTGACTTGCAAATGGGTTTTTATTTCGGTATAAACACACACACACAAATTCCTTGTCTTGAGTGCCATATGTTCTCTTTTTAAATCTTTTGTCTTCCAGATTGTATAGACTTTTACTATTGATTTGGCTTATCTAACTCATTTTCAGAAGTGAAATGAGATTTCTGATTAACTTGACTCATTCTTAAATGTATAGATTAAATGTCCCTGAATGTGTCTGCTCACATCTGGTATTCCAGATGTTTGCTGTAATAATCATATAAAAATCAACACAGCATTTCAAGGGCCGTAAAAACACTAAAGAATGAATAAAGGCAGAATTGTGTCCCTGTCTGCATATTATTTCCCTAAAAATGTGCAATCTACATTGTATTACCCAAATACAATTCATCAAAACCCAAAAACCTGAACAGTCTCAGTCTAGCCTTAAGTAAACTGGAGTCCTAAAGAGCATAAAATGTATTTTCCATTTAAAGTTTCTCCTGAATAAAGAAATCTGATTTTCAGAATTTCCTAAAAGGAGGCATTTTGAAATATTTCCTTTATCATGAATTTTTTATTTTAATATCAGAACTGGTGTTGGAATAAACATATAAATGTAATATATATGTATTCTTTATTCAATAATGGTCCTTTGAGCAGAGGAGCAGAGCCCAAAAAGAGAGTATATATAAAGTATTTTAAGTATTTTAATTTCTGTATTCTAACATGCTGAAATGAAGGGAAGAAATAAGAAAAAAATATATAATAAACAATGATGATGTCAATTATAATTAAAATTTAGGAGAGTAAATACAGAATGAAGAAAACATAACTTAACAAAAATATCTATGGAAATAATTCTATCTCAATGTGATCTGGTACTTACTTGATGCCTCTAAATCTGATAAAATGAAAATATCAATTAAAAGAATTATGCTTTTTTGACCAAGTGGAGCAATATCCCACTATGTTCTACATATGTTTTGTTTAATTGTGGACATCAATGTCACAAAGAACATTGGCAAACAAGTATATTCTAAAGACAGTAACCAGTTCAATTCAGTTTAATATCCACCTGCATGCTGAGTCTTTGCCCACCACTTTTGTAGATATAGAGGGCTTAGAAAGCATTTAATAAAAGACATAATTTGTAGATGCAATATAGTACTTATCTGGAAAAGAGAAATCTTTAAGGTGGAATGAAGTTGGAAAGAATAGATTATATTGGATCTCTTTCGAATTTATGAACAAGTGAGTGCCCAGGGTAATGGCATGCATTAAAAGCAACAGAACACAAAAGAAACTAAATGGACTATCTGCTGAGATCATAATTTTCCTAATAATCTGAATGTTCAAGTCAAGGATTGGTGACATATTTTGGCATCCTGAAAATAAGATGGGTCTGCATCTTACATTTTGTGGAAACCTTGCAATTCAAAATTTTGTTTCTTCTCAGCTGTTTTATGGCATGTCCGGAAATACAACCTACGGATCCTGACTTTTGTTCTTCCTGATAGACTTTGACTTATCTGGGTGATATTGACCAGGCTGCTTCATCTCTGTCAGCAGTAGATAATATATTATAGCCACTCCATATCAGAAAAAAAAAAAAAAAAGGCTGTGAGATGTTGTACACTGCTATGTGTACCATGTCCTGGAGAATAGCAACACAAAACTTTTCTTTTCCACAAGGATGAAAAATTGTATTCCTGATGTGAGGGAGAATGAGAAATTTGGAGAAGGGGTTATTATTTGAAACTCAACTTAAAAAAAACACATTTAATTTACTATTTCAAAAACAAATCATGGTTATATTATTTCTGATGTCCATAGGCATAATAATATGTTATATCTCTATTTTCTCATTTAATTTATATTGTATTACAAAAATTATTTATTTTTTGTCCCTTTTGTGATGGGATGAAAATTTAGTAAAATATGTTCCATTTGCTTCTCAATTAGCTTTGACAAAAATGCAGTATATAAAAGCATGATCAGCCTATAATCTATTTGTTTCCTTTTTAAAAATATGAGCATTTAATATGTTCCAGGCAAAATTCTTATTACATCATATATTTCTCCTTATTTAGGTATATTTTACCTGCACAATACCACACTTTTATCAATATTGAGAGAAAAGTTCATTTTCAACTAATGAACATACTAAGTTAATTGATCAGTTTATAATCTTAGCAATGTGCAAGGTAATATATCATTTCTTAATACATTTAAGACAGTTCTTGACACAGATAGCTTAATATTTTCCCAAGAGATGGAGGTTATAGACACAAGACCATATAAGCCTTAAGATATCCCTGAAAATAACCAATGTAAAGCAACCTTTCATTAACTTACAGATGATTACAACAGACAGTTTTTTACAAAAGTCTGGATAATAAAAATAATTTTGGATGTGAAACATTTCAACTGTATTTGAACAAGGCATATTCCTTACATGTCAGTTTTTGCTACTTCCTCAGATGTTTTATATGACAGTTTAGCCAACCTATGATGTCTTTGCCCAAGAAAGATTTCCCAGCTAGCACTGGTAAATATTTTGTTACAGTTCGCAAAAGTGAAAATATATGTCTGGAACAGAATTCCAAGCAGTTCAAACTGAGGATTTTAGCAATGAAACACCAAAGAAATGCTCATGTAGAGATTCAGCTTGAAAGTCTGTGTTTCTGCCCACTATCCAGCACTTAGGATCCAAGTCATTTTTGTAAACAGAATTGGTATACCGTAAGAAGCACATTGCTCACTGGTGAGAGAACTTCTCAAGTAGTTCCTTTACTCCTAAATAACTCCAAACAACTCATCAGCTTTGGGTCAATGATTGTAAAGTTAAAAAATATAGAACTCCAAGCTTAAAAAAAAATAAACATGATCAATTTGCTA
Organism: Lemur catta; assembly: GCF_020740605.2. Classification (NCBI taxonomy): domain Eukaryota; kingdom Metazoa; phylum Chordata; class Mammalia; order Primates; family Lemuridae; genus Lemur; species Lemur catta. The sequence goes on from NC_059140.1 coordinate 47,482,666, forward strand.
TCAGTTCAAGTCTATTACATTTAATATTTAAAATCATCCTCAAAAACTATTTTAGAAAATTAAGACTAAAATTGACTGATTTATTTTACCCTAGTATTTATTCATTCTAAAATGTGTAAATCTATTAAAAAATGTTTGGAATCAGCTAAATGTACATGAAATAAGATGTACTAATACTTTTCATTAGCCATTTTTATATTCTGAATGCAACATGTATTTTGAGAAATAATTCACACCAAGTAAACGTATGCCCCCAAGTTATACTGTATTTCTCACTGTTTGTATATGCACCATTTCTTAGTAAACAAATAATAATAGAAATATACCAACTTTATCAGTTAATTACAACTTTTTAAAAACTTAAGCAAAAATGAAAAGAATGTAGAAAAATATGTCTGTGACTTAAATGTAGTAAAAAGAATACTAGACCACCATAAAAGATTTGAGTTTCAATCAGGCAAGTAAATCAAACTTTTAAGATGTCAGTATCCTCATCTGTAAAATATTGAACACAATATCTATCCTACATAATTCACAGTGTTACTGAGTGTTCAAAAGTGATTATAAAATAAAATTTCTGCTAATGATAAGAAGGCATATAATTAAGTGATTAATAAATGAACAGAGAAGCTGAAAAGATTAGTTTGCTTGAAGACCGTAGCTTTACAGGTAACAAACCAATTTGAATGGTGCATACTCCCTAAAGGAGGCAGGTGCTTAAGGTGCAAGATACCATTTTTTAATAGCCCCTGGCGGTTAGGTGTGAGCAAGTGATCTACTCTTAGAGACTTTTCTTTTTCCAAAATATTAAAGGAATATAAAAGTTTTGTTACATAGATACATTGTATAATGCTGAAATCAGGGATTTTAGTTTGCCTGTCCCCAAAATAGTGTTCATTGTACCTGAGAGGTAAGTTTTATCCCTCATCTCCCCTTCCAATCTCGCCCCTTTTTGATTTCCAGTGATCTTTACATCTCTTTGTGTTCGTGTGTATACCCATCATTTAGCTCCCTTACATGTGGTGTTAGTTTTTCCGTTCCTGAGATAGGTACTTCACTTAGGATAATGACCTCCAGTTCTATTAAAGTTGCTGCAAAAGACATTATTTCATTCCTTTTTATGGCTGAGTAATACTCTATGATATTATATATATAACCATATATACAAACACACATGTGAGGCAGTTTAGGTAGGTTTTCACACATCCCTTCCATTCCTTCCTCTCGCTACTTGATTTCCACTGACTTTTATTTCCGTCTGTGCACATGTATGCTCATTAGTTACTTCCAATTTAAAAATGAGTACATGTGGAGTTTGTTTTTCCATTTTTTTAGATACTTCACTTAGGATGATGGTCTCTAGTTCCATTCAAATTGTTGCAAAAGGCCTTAATTCATCATTCTTCATGGCTGAGTAGTATTCTATTTTATTAATCCACTCATGACTTGATGGGCACTTGTGTTGATTCCACATCTTTGCAATTGTGAATTGCACTGCAATAAATATTCAAGTGCAGGTTTCTTTTTGATAAAATGATGTCTTTTCTTTGGGTAAATAGCCAGTAGTGGGATTGCTGTATCAAATGGTAGGTCTACTTTAACTTCTTTGAGGAATCTTTGCACTGTTTTCCGTAGAGGTTATACTAATTTGCAGTCCCACCAAGAGTATGTAAGTGTTCCTTTCTCTCTACATCCCTACCAGCATTTATAGTTTTTGGACTTGTTAATAAAAGCCATTCTAACTGGGGTAAGGTGGTATGTCATTATGGTTTTAGTTTGCATTTCCCTGATGATTACTATTGTTGGGCATTTTGTTTGTTGGTCATTTTCCTATCTTCTTTTAAAAATCTTCTATTTTTGTCTTTTGCCCACTTTTTGATGGGGTTGTTTATTTTTTTCTTGTGGATTTGTTTGAGTTTTTTTAGATTCTGGATATTAGCCCTTTGTCAGATATATAGTTTATGATTATTTTCTCCCAATCTGTAGTTTGTCTATTTACTATGTTGATTATTTCCTTAGTTGTGCAGAAGCTTTTTAATTTAATTAAATCCCATTTTTGTTGTTGTTGTATTTCCCTTTGCAGTTTTAGACATAAATTCTTTGTCTAGGGTGATGTCTAGAAGAATTTTTCCTATGTTTTCTTCCAGAGTTTTTATTGCTTAATGCCTTGCATTTAACTTTTTAATCCATCTTGAATTAATTATTGTAGGTGGTAAGATATAGGGGTCCTCTTTCATTCTTTTGCTTGTGGCTATCCAGTTTTCCTAGCACCATTTACTGAATAGGGCTTCTTTTTCCCAGTGTATGTTGTTTTCTGCTTTGTCAAAGATTAGTTGATCATAGTTATATGGTTTTATATCTGGGTTCTCTATTTCATTACATTGGTCTTTGTCTCTACTTTGATATTAGTACCATGTGATTTTAGTTACTACAGCTTTGTAGTATAATTTGAAGTCAGGTAATGTGATGCCTTCAGATTTGTTCTTTTTGCTTAAGATTATACTGGCTAGTTTGACTCTTTTTTGGTTCCACATGAATATTAGAATTATTTTTCTAGATCTTTGAAATATGATGTTGATATTTTGACATGAACTACATTGAATTTCTAAATTACTTTGGGCAGTACGGGCATTTTAACAATATTCTTTTATGAAAAATATTGTTCCTTCTATGCATAGTTTGTTGAGGGTTTTTATCAGGAAAGGGTGCTGGATTTTGTCAAGTGCTTTTTCTGCATGTATTGAGATCGTATGGTTTTTGTTTTGCTTCTGTTTATATGGTGAGTCATGCTTATTGATTTGCATATGTTGAACCATCCTTCCATCCCTGGGATGTAATGCACTTGATCATGGTCAGTGATCTTTTTGTTGTGCTATTGAATTTGGTTTGTTAGTATTTTGTTAAAGATTTTTGCATCATTATTCATAAAGGATATTGGGCTATAGTATTCTTTTTGTGTTGTGTCTTGTTTTGGCTTTAGTGTCAAGGTGAACTGGCTTTGTAGAATGAGTTAGGAAGGATTCCCTTCTTATCAATGTAATAGAGTAATTTGTATAGGCTAGAAATCAGTTGTTCTTTGTAGGTCTGCTAGAATTTGGCTGTGAGTGTGTCTAGTCTGTTGCCTTTATTTGTCAGTAGATTTTTTTATCACTGCTTCAATCTTGCCACTTGTTATTAATCTGTTTTGGATTTCTATTTCATCCTTATTAAAGCTTAAGAGATTGTGGGTTTCCAGGAATTTATCCATTTTCTAGGTTGTGTGCATAGAGGTTTTCATAGTATTCATGGAAGATATTTTATATTTCTGTGATAACAGTTGTAATGTCTCCTTTTTCATTTCTGATTGAGCATATTTGGGTCCTTTCTCTTCTATTTATAGTTGATCTGGCTAGTAGTCTATAGATTTAGTTTATCTTTCCAAAGCAATGAACCAATCTTTTCTTTTGTTGATCCTTTGTTTTTGTTATTGTTGTTGTTATTTTTGGGTTTTTTGTTTGTTTTTGTGTTTTTTTGTTAGTTTATTTCCATTCAACTTATTTCTGCTCTGAGCTTTGTTATTTTTTTTCTTCTGCTGGCTTTGGGTTTGTTTTATTCTTTTTCTATTTCCTTGAGATGTGACATTAGGTTGTTAATTTGTGATCTTTTTGTCTTTTTTATGTAAATATTTAAGGCTATGAACTTTCCCCTTACACTACTTTAGCTGAATACCATACATTTTGAAAGCTTGTGTCCCTTTGTCCGTCAGTTTGAGGAATATTTTGATTTCTGTCTTAATTTCATCATTAACTCCAGGATCATTCAGTAGCAGGTTGTTTACTTTCCATGAGTTTGTGTGGATTTTAGAGTTTCTCTTGTAATTGATTTGTAGTTTTATTCTACTGTGGCCTGAGAAGATACACGGTATGATTTCAATTTTTCTGAATTTCCTGAGACTTGTTTTGTGGCCTAAGATATGACCCTTCTTGGAAAATGAAGCCTGTACTGATGAGTAGAATGTATATATTGTAGTTTGGGGGCAAATGTGCTGTAAATGTCTGTTATGTCCATTTTTTCTAGAGTCTCATGTAAATCTAGTGTTTCTTTTATGATTTTCTGCTCCCATTGGAGCAGTTCTATCGGTGGTGTGTTGAAGGCCCAGCAATCATGATGCTAATGTTTATTTCTTTGCTTAGATCTAGTATGTTTGTTTTATGAATCTGAGAACCCCTATGTTAGGTGTGTATATATATATATATATATATATATATATATATATATATATATATATATATATATCTAGGATTATTATGTCTTCTTGTTGAGTTGTTCCCTTTAACATTATATAATGACCATCTTTGTCTTTTGTTTACCATTGTTGAGTTAAAGTCTATTTTATCTTATATGAGAATGGGTCACCTTTGGTTTCCATTTGTGTGGAATATTTTTATCTGTCTTTTTACCTTGTGTTGATGTGAGCCCTTGTGAAGTAAATGAGTTTCTTAGAGATAGCATATATTTGGGTTATGTGTTTTCATCCATTCAGCTAGTCTATGTCTTTTAAGTGGAGTACTAAGACCATTCATGCTCAATGTTAGTATCACTATGAGGGATACAGTTCTGTTGATCATGTTGAATGATATCTTATTGTTTTGTTTTCCCTCTCATGCTACTGATTTATAAGAGCCATGGGCTTTAATTTTGGGGTGTTTTTACACTGATGGGTATCCATTGTGCTGCTTCATATATAGTGTACTTTTGAGCATTTCCTATAGGGCAGGTCTAGTAGTGACAAATTCCCTTAGTGTTTGCTTGTCTAGAAACATTTTTATTTCTTGATCATTTATTAAACTTAGTTTTGCAGGAAACAAAATTATTGGGTGGCAGTTATTCTGTTTAAGAAGATTAAAAATGGGGCCCCAATTCCTTCTGTCTTGTAAGATCTCTGCTTTGAAGTCTGTTGTTATCCTGATGGGTTTTTCATTGTAGGTTAGTTGTTGCTTTCATCTTGCAGCTTATAGGATTTTCTCCTTTACTTTGACTTTGGTCAAGTTGTTGATGACTATATGTAATGGAGATGTCCTACTTGCTATGAATTTTCTCAATGTTCAATGACCATACTGTACCTACATATCAGAATCTCTGGTAATACTAGGGAAGTTTTCCTCAATAGTTCCCTCAAATAGGTTTTCCATGCTCTTTGCTTTTGTCTTCTTCTCTTGTCTAACACTTTGAATCTAGAACAAGTGGTTCCAAGGAAAAGGGAGATATTGCAATTTGTTCCCCAACTTCAGTGTCTGGAGGTTGTGGTGAGATCACTGACTGGTGCACGAGAAGAGGCAGGGCTGGGAGGTGCCCCAATGACATGGAAGAACTGTGTCATCCCTAGGGTGTGACTCTCACTTTGACTCCCACATCCCAGCTTCCCCTGGTTTCTGCCCATCATCTGAGTCAGGTTCTCTGATCATCCTGTGGTTTCTGAGAACTGTCTAACATCCTTACAAAATGTATTTATTTTTGCATAAGAGAGTAAGAGTTGGTTTTTGCTGATGGCAGTCAAAAACCTGATTGTGTTATAGAAATGAATTCACCAGGAATTTGTTTTGGTATGTAATATGGCTACAGTAATATATATTTTTTTGGTTGTTTGTTTTTTATTTCAGCTTATTATAGGGGCACAAAAGTTCAGGTTATACACATTGCCCATACTCCCCCATCCCCCCGAGTCTGAGCTTCAAACGTGTCCATTCCCTAGACAGTACGCATCACTCTCTTTTTTAGGATTAAACATATGGCTGTTGATTTTATGACTTCTCCTTTGTTCCCAGAAAATCCTCCTTCCCTTTTATCACTCTGATCTTTTGGATATATTAATACATTAATACTATCTTGTGGTGGTCTGAGATGTCTTCTGTGATGCTTTACCTCAAATAGTCTTACTCTTAGAAACTTTGTCATGTCTTTTATAGCTCAGATCTCTATCAGAAACTACATTATATTGTGGTAATCACTGTGCTAAAAAGAGCCAGTTAGAAGTCATATGTACCAAAATAAGAGAGCCAATACACTAATAATGTATACTTTAGTGTCTACAGTTTTTCTGCATTTCACTGAAATGCAATGTTTCACACCCTTCATTTTGTGTAAAAGAATTGATAGTGTATTTCTCAGGACTGATTTATTTGGCTTAGTTTACATGAATTGATTCATTTCGGAACATTTGACAGAATAGTTGGTATCAAAATAATGCTGTATAAAGAACACACAAACACATTATTGAATGAAGAATGAACTAAAAGATCATAAGTTCTCAAAGATGATGCTCACAGCAAGAGAATTAAATTGCATAAAAATCAAGTCGCTACTCTGAAATACACAGTGTAATAAAAGCTGGTGAGAAAAATGTAAGATGAACTCAATTTCTCAGCCATTGCCATGAGTCTAGATGCACATCCTGCTGTTATGTGAACAAATACCGTGCCTGGAGGGAACGGAATGAATTCTGGCCCCTATTGGTAGATGGAATAAAAAAACCTAAGCTCATTCTCCTATCATGAGGCTCACATGCCATATGCTACAAACTAATACATTAAATTGGCATAATGAGGAAGATTATGCATTTTACTACTGCTTGCTTACATTACAAAATCTGTAACACCATTATATAAATTGCCTGTAATTCATTGAATTTCTTTGTTCTTGCAAATCTTAAACATTTAGAAGGAAACAAGTCATGTACAAAATATCCCAATGGCTTTGCTTGTTAAAGAGAATAAGGCATATTGAACTTTGACCTAAATACTATTTTCTCCAGATTCTCTTGATACTTTCAAGCTATATGCTATATATTTGCCTTTGAGTACTATATTATCTTCTATGAATCTTTTTTATAAAAATAGGATAGTTCTTCAAATGTATGCAGATATGATACTGAGAAGCTTAATTTCATTAGGTGGATTATTCAAATGAATATGTTTTAATTGTATAACTTTAACTTCTGTGTTAACTGCTATTATTCTGTTCCCCATATAATAGATATGCAAAATGTTTGGCATAGTTTGAGTCAAGAGGTCAATGAATCCTTGATGCTTGAGTGACAATTGATACATAGAATACTTAGAAACTGAAAAGTTTGGAGAACCAAATATCTTTATAGCTGACAAATCAAAATGAAGATAAGTGGGAGTAAGTGTGGGGAATGAACAATTGTCTCAAATGAAAGGGCATCAAGTTTAGTAATTCTTTCCAATTATTCCTAGCAAAAACTCCAAGGACATCTCTGAACAGAAAAATGGGCAGGTGAAGTCACTAGAAGTGAAAAAAAGTGATGTGCATCTGATTATTATATCTCTAGACCTCTCATCAAATCAGTCCAGCAACAATATGTTCTGCATTTGGCTGTGCACTGTGGAATATTCAAATAAAAATAGGATATAGTCTTTATTTTCAGGGAGCTTAAAATTCAAGTCAGATGCCAACATATACAGAGTTAAAGTTAAAAAAATAAAAACTGAACAGAAAACGAAAGTGTAAATTAAATATGATGGGACAAATTACTGTGAGCCTTCTGAAAAGTTGGAAAGGCTTCCTGCAGAAGATTGGAGTTGATCTAATCCATAAAGAATATTGATGATATAGATAGGTGAGGAAAAGTTGTTAGAGAATACCATGGAAAGACAAGCCAGGATAAGCAAAGCCATTACATTAGCAATGAGCATGCCTTGCCTTTAGCAGAAAGGAGGAATACTGCCTGACGAAATGTCACAGAATAATTTGATAAATGTTTGGGTAGGAAGGAGTAGATACCTCATGGAAAATATTTAAAAAGTGCAGATGTTTGGACTTGATCTACTAGATAATAAGGAAATACTGAAGAAAATACAGTTTCATGCAAAGTTAATACATATTAATGCAATTCCCAGCTGCTGCCTGACCATTGTGTAGGATGTTATCTAGCTAGCTAAAATAATTTCCCCTGCTTTATAGTTTAAAACGAAGGGGAAGTCTCCAGGAGTTATATTATCTAGGATTACTTAGATATTATTAATATTATATTTTGGCCAAGTATTCCAGGTGTATCAGCTAGTATCAGTTTGTTGATTCTTCATTATGAAAATATTTTATGCTTTGCTGAAAAGTTTTTTCTTAGACATCAAAAAGGCGAAAAATGAAATTTAGAATTCCTGCTTAAGATGACTTTATAAACTGATACTTCAAAACTTGCATTTCTCTTACACCCTGCCTCCTCCATCAAAATGTGTGACAATAGTAGATAAAATACATAAGGTTGTATTTTAAAAATCCAACAAAATAAGCATTTTCAGGTTTTAGAAATAGAATATAAATGTAAACCACTAAGCAGTGGATAAAGCCACACGCTTCCTGGGTTTCAGGTCTCAATGTGGCTAGAGAAGTTGTAAGTTCACTTTGTCTAAGTAAAAAAGGTGGAAACTGCATTATGTAAGACAGAACACCAGGAATAGGCTCACCTCTTAAACATAGGAATAATGAGGATTTCCACTGATGGTAAAAGCTTATATAAGTTAGAATAAAATAAAGCCCAAAGTTATGGCTTATTTGAAATTAGGCAACTGGGGAGTAGAAGGACAAAGGCTCATTTTAACCCTGGGATATAAAACAGTCCACCTCTGGCTTGAGATCTGTATTTACAATATTCCCAATGTCTTGGTCCATTCAAGCTGCCATAAAAAAATAACATAAACCAGTTAGTTTATAAATAACAAACTTATTTCTCAATGTTCTGGGGGCTGAGAAATCCAAGATCAAGGTAAATTCAATGTCTGGTGAGGGCCTGGATTCTGGCTTATAGATAGTTTTTCTCACCCTAACCTTACATGGCAAAAGGAATGAATGAGCTTCTGGGATCTTTCTTATAAGGATATTAATTCCATATATGAGGGTTCTACCTTTCTGACCTAAATGCTTCCCAAAGGCCCACCTCCTAATACTATCACTTGGAGGGTTAGGACTTCAGTTTCTGGATTTGAGAGGGACATAAACATTCAGATCATGGTACTCAGAATCACTGTAGGACAGGAGCACCAAGATGACACTGTGAGAATTGCCTCTGGATTGGGGGCCTTATGGGTTAAGTGGAGGCATTTAAAACCAGAATGCAAAATGGAGTATGAGAAAGAGACAAAGATAAAATGAATCAGCTTTTGTTACTGCCATGTATCACTCAAGGCGACCTGAAAAGCTGAAATCTCAATAAGGACAAAGAATACCCAAATTACTCTGACTTGATTAATTCACCATGTATGCCTGCATCAAAACATCACATTTATCCTATAAATGTATACAATTATTATATTCCCATAATAATTAAAAATAAAAAAAAATTAAAAAGATTAGAAAATAAACATTTATTATAAATGAATTTACTCAGATGAAATAAGAGTAATATAATATGTAAAAGATTCAAATAATTATGTTTAATATCATTATAGAGATAAATGAGAGAATAATACTCAAAAAATTATTTCTCCAAAAATTTACAGAAATTAGGCAATATCACAGATGGCTGTGAAAGAATCCATTAGAAATTTTTTTTTAAATATGAATATTGAGAACAAAACTCAAGATAAACTCTAGAATGTTTAGAGTTGTGGTCCAGCATGTTAATTGGACCTGATGCCAGAGATAAGTACACTAGATGCTTTGGAAAAATATACACATGCCAAGAGATGAGAGTTAGGGCCTTCAAAAGCTCAGAAGCTGCCACGTCAGTGAAGTTTTTATAATTTAAATAATCTTTGTCATGTTAGGATATCATGTAAAGTCAGTGGTTCTCAAACTTTGGTGTTTGTTAGAATCATCCTTAGATTAATATATCTTGGTTGAAGCTCAAGAATTTGTATTTCTAACAAATTCCCAAATAATGTGAAGCTATGCACCTGCAGCTAAAACAAGACCCTGTTTGAAAAGCAACTCCTTGTAATCTATTGTACACTAGCTAAAGCTGAGCACCTGACCATGTAACATCAAAGAGAGGCTATTACTACACTTAAAGAATCTTAATGTCAGGTGGATACAACAATTCATCATGCAATAGAATTAATATACTTGCAAGTGAGCCCTAGAAGATTCAAGGACATAGTAAGGTACATGAACAGGTAGACGAGACTATCTCATGTTACCTACCTCTGTTTCACTTCTGCTTCTCCTTCAACTTTACACCTATGACCTCCTGGAAGGCTCCCTAAGACTTGCTAACAAAGGTAGATACAAATTCAGCTCTCATGAATTAGTTTTTATTAGATGAATAAGTTGTTATTAGAGGAAAATGGAGTGCTTCCAGATTACAATATTTTTTAGGGATGTGCCTGAATACAGTGTCTGGAAGAAATCCTCTCTAGTGGGAAGAGCTCCATGCGGTGTACTTGTTTATTTACTTTGGGGAAATGAGAGTTTCCTTAAGTACAGATATATACTGACTTTTAGACAGACATAAATAGCCTACCTGTTTGTTCCAGATATTAAAGGACAAAATTGTAAAAAATAGAGTCAAAGAATTTGGCAAAGAGTCAAGTGGATAGACCTACGAGATTGATTTCAAAACACACACACCTTTGGTCCCATACTATTTCTCACCAAAGAACAATGTTGGAGACTCTTAACAACAAGGTGATCTTTCTAGCAGAAGTCAACTAGCCTCTCTTGTCCTCAATTCCCGTGTTTGCACAATGGGTCCAAGAAGACAGTGTACATGTGAGCAGGGATGTAAACTATGTATGGGCTCAAGAATTTATGTTCCTTTTCACCACCCATAAACCTGTCAACAGGAGAGAACAACTCTGAATCCTTTATCTTAGCACCATTCCTCAAAAAGGCCTCTTGGTGTCAGGTTGAATATATTGGACCCTTTCCACCTTGGAAGGTGCAGCAATTCATCCCTACTGGAATTGGCACTTACCTCAGATAGAAGTTTATCTTCCTGGCCTGCTGCAGTACTTCTGCTAGCATCACCATCTTAGGACAAAGAGAACTCTTGATTTATTGGCACAGGATTCTGTACTGCATTGCCTCATACCAAGGGATTAATTTTGTGCCAAAGAGGTGTGACAATGAGCTCCTGATCGTAGAACTCACATCTTGTACAATACATTGCATTACAAATGCACAGCTTGCCTAATACAGTCTCCACTAAGAAACAACTCAAATGTTTGAGCTTGAGATGAATATCTGGTGAGTTTGATGTTATTTTCCAGTATTTGCATGTAACCAACAGTTTATATACGGTGATAGATTCTCAGCAGCTGGAATGCTCAGGTCTGGCAACCATGTGGTGGAAGAAGGACTGGCCTCTCTAACTATTGCTGCCAGAGACCTGCTTGGAAACAAAGGGGCATGAGTAGTGAAGTAGGTTTGAAGAATAAATTTGAGAAGACTTACTCTACCAGACGTTAAAACAGTATACTATTGTCAGAGACTGACAAAATAGAATATTCATATGGCAAAATCTTAAATGACAAATTTGGATTTATAAAGCAATAAAGAATGAAGTCTTTATGTAGTGGAGCTAGGATGATTGGTTTCTTTGTATGAAAAATGTAAAATTAAATGCTTTCCTCACATCAAATAACAAAAGTTCATTCCACGTAGGTTATTATTTAAATGTGAAAAGCCAAATATTAAAACTGTAAAAGAATATATAAGAATATATGGTCTTGGAATAAGGAAGGGCATCTTAAAGGAGACAGAAAGAGCATAAAATGTATAGGAAAATATTTGACCATAATTAGTTTAAACTTTGCCTATGTAGATACATGATAAAGTGAGAAGACTAATTAAAATTTAAAAGAAGATATTTAGTGAATATATGTAAAAACCAAATATTGAATTTTTTTATTAGGAACATCTCCAATAATAATAAACTCATAATGAAATGACAACCAATGATAAAATTAACAAGAAAACAATTCTCATAGGAGGATATTGAAATGAGCAGTGAACACAGAAAATCTGTTTAACATGGCTAGTAACCACATAAATAAAAATTAAAACACAATAAGATGCCATTCTCACCATTGACTGGGCAAGAACTTTAAAATATTTGACAAAGCCAAGAACTGGCAAAGATGTAGAAAAATAAAATTTGGAATTGTCTCATGCTCCTGTTGGAAAAGTAAAATAATGGTAGCATTTTGGAGAGTAATTTGGCAATATCTATAAAAGCTTTAGAGGCACTGCACTGTATCATTTAGAATGATGTTCAGGTATAAGTAATTGTAAACCAGATTACAGTGGTTAATCAAGAAAGGGGTTTATCTCAGACATTAAAATAAGAATTATCTGGGCAGGCATCCCAGGGCTAGAGCAGTGGCTAAAAATGGCCTCAAGGGATCAGACCTACTTTGTCACTCTGGTTTCCTTAATGTGTGGCTGTGACACTTCCAGGATCATCACAATTCCGGACAAGAAAAAGGTTAGGTAGGATTGAATCAACATCAGCAGTTTCTGCTTATATTGCATTGGCCAGCACTATCTCATAGCTTAGCCACATCTAGCTGAAAAAGAGATTGGGAATCAAAGTAGTGTGCTTTTCAAACCCTAAACTTGAGATAGCCACCAAATGTAAAGGTCTTTGAGAAGTGTTGAATGAGCTAGCCTATCATACCCACTTCATAGGCATACTTAACTACCATGTGAAAATATATGTATTCCTATGTATAGACTAGTAACTTGCTGCTCATATTGCATTCTGTGTTCAGTGGACAAGCAGCAGGCATCACTAAGGAACTTTTTAGAAATATACAATCTCAGGATGTATCCCAGATCTACTGAATCAGTATCTGCAGTTTAACAGGAGTTGCAGGTGGATGTACATGCAAATTAAGTTAAGAAGCACCATTCTAGAGAATCTTTTTCACATGTAACAGTTATGTAGTATTTTACAGGGGAAAAATGGAAGTAATCTAAATGTCTATTAATAAAAGAATACAGGAATATTTATTTATTCAATAGAATAATTTGCAGGGCAGTTAAAATGAATAAGATTGACTAATATTAATCTGGACAAATACCAAAAGTATAACATTGATTTAAAAAGACAGAATGCAAATTTAAGTCAACAGTATGCTATAGCTTATGTACATTTAAAAAATGTACAAAACAATATTTCATAGGGATACATACATTCTTGTTAAAATATTAGAAAATGCATCTAGATAAGATGATCACTGATTTGACATTGGTTAACTTGGGGTAAAGAGGAAAGAAAATATGATTGAAAAAACAGTACAAAGTGGTTTCAACTATATCTGTAATATGCTATGTCTTTAAAAATCTGAAGCAAATATGGTAAAATGTTAAACTGCATGCATGTGTGTGTACATTGATGTCCACAAAGTTATTCTCTAAATATTTTATATGTTTAAAATATTTCATAAAATATTTTAAAAGAGAAAATGAATACAGCTAATTTCTTGAAAGGATAGTAATGGTGTAACTCTTTTCACACTAGCAATTTGCTCTTAAATGATTTAGCAATAGCTGGGTAAAACGAATACATTATTTATGAAGATTAAGTAAGTCAGTGTTACAGCAACATTTGTAACTGATTTTTATGATAGTGAGTCCAAGATATTTCAATGAATTTGCAACTTTCTCCTGGTAATAACAGTGAGGAAAGTCAAGAATACATGCACACATATTTATTACAAGCATGCTTCAAAACTGCTAAAGATAAATGGAAAAAAATGTGCTGAAATTGAAAATTATGTCTGTTTTTGAAAAGAAGCTGAACATCCTTGGAAACTATATGCCATTCTCCCACATTCTCTTGTATACCTCTCAACTTGCTTTGACTTTGTCAGTGATGTTTATTACATGTTTGTTTCTTATTATATCTATTTGGGAAATTTGCATCCTAGCTCTTGTCATGATGTCTGCTTATTTTTAGTACACAACTTTCTCTATATTTTAGTGCTTAACATTAACACTAGAGACTGCCTGTTGTTTTACTCTGTAAAATACGATTTCTTAGCATACAATACTCCTGGACAGAAATAAGCCTTGTTAATAAAAGTCGTGTTCAGTTAGTTTCTTTGCTGTGTGTACTGCCATGTTTATTAGCCATAGGTAAGAAAACTAATAGGGAGAAAATGTAAGTGACATACCATGAGGACACATTATAAAGAGTGGAAGGACCAGAGCTGAAACTATCCCTTGCTCTTTTCCATGCTTAGAACCTTTCACTGTCTCCACAATATCCTGAAATTAAAACCCAGAGACTTGTATATAAAAGTTTTTTTCTGATATTGGTTTCAAGTATTATTTCTGGTCTTCTCCTATAATGATGTCAAGATGGTCGATTATCATAAGAAGCTGATCCGTGGCTACTTGGCCATTTTCACTGGCACATACGAGTGCCTGAAGTTGAAGCACCCAGAGGGTACTTATATATCTAGAGCTGGCAAACATTTCAATTGAGGAACCAAAAAGGAAAAAAACTAAATTGTCATTAGTTGCACAAAATATAGTTCTATTTCGAGTAAAGACAAAGGACCACTTAAAAACCAATAAAACTAATGAGTATTCAGTGAAATAGCCACATACAAAGAAACATACCAAAATAACGGCTCTTCTAAATGCCAGCAATAAAAACTTAGGGACACACACATACAACTTAGGAAAAAGAGCCACTAAATATTTAGGAATAAATTTCATAAATTAGAGAAAGATATAATTGTACAATCTAAGAAAACAGTACAAAAGTATTTATAAGAAATGATACTGTATTCCTGCATAGGAAGAATAAATAATACAAATATGCCAATCATGCTAAAATAAGCATGCGGTTTCAATGTACTATCTTTCAAAATTGGCATATGAAGTTAATATACAAGTGTTAACATGAAAATATGCTCAACATATCATTAGTTGGACAAAAAGATGTAAAATAACATTTGATCATTTATTAATATTGATCATCTACAGTTGTAAATATACAGAACACATAAAAAATACATGTATATTTTTTCCTTTTTCTGTGTGTGTATTTACAAGGAATGGAATAATTCACACTAAACTCTTAAGATTGGTCATTGCTGGGAAACAAATGGGAAAGACAGGAGGGATTTTTAAATGTTACATACTTCCATGTTACTTAAAAATTTTATGACATATTGTTTTTGAAAAAGGAAAGTGAATAAATCAATAAATATAGAAAATAAATATACATCATATTGGGGAACATAAAGGAATCATTTTTGGAAAACTGGTTTCTTTACAAAATTATTTCAAGAGGGATGTTCACTTGTATGTGGAGTCTCATAGAAACAGAGAGTAATGTGGGTTACCAGGTGGTGGAGGGGGCTGGGGGATTGAGGAGATGTTGGCCAAAACAAATAAAATGTCAGTTAAGAGAAATAAGTTCCAGAGATCTATTGTATATCATGGTGACTATAGTTAATAACAATATATGTACTCTTGAAAAGCGCTAAGACAGTAGATTTTAAGTACTCTCACCAAAAAAAAAAAAAAAAAAAGATGAGTATGTGAGGTAATGCATATGTCTAATTGGCTTGTTTTAGCCATTTCACAGTGTATACATATATCAAAACATCATGCCACTCACTATAAATGTATACAACTTTACTTGTCAATTAAAAAAAGCACTAAGATATGTTGAATAGTGGCCCCAATGATATCAAAGTCCAAATCCCCAAAACCTGTGAATGTGTTACCTTGCATGGTGAAAGGGACATTTTAAATGTGATTAATTTAAGGATTTTGAGATGGGGAGATTATCCTTGATTATACAGATGAGCCCAATGTAATCACCAGTATAAGAATGAGGCAGAGAGGGATTTGATTACAGACGGGAAAAGGAGAGGTGAAGACGGCAGCAGACGTTGAGTGATGTGACCCTGAGTTGGAGACTGCCCACAGTCTCTAAAAACTGGAAGATTCAAGGAACGGATTTTCTCCTGGAGCTTTCAGAAGGAACCAGCTCTGCCAACACCTTGATTTTAGCCCTGTAAGACTGCTTTTGATTTTTTTTTCTTGCTGATTTGCTTGAGTTCTTTGTAGATTCTGGTTCTTAGGCTTTTATTGGATGTATAACATGTGAATATTTTCTCCCATTTTGTAGGTTGTCTGTTTGCTGTGTTGATTGCTTCCTTGGCTGTGCAGAAGCTTTTCAATTTAATCAAGTCCCATTTATTTATTTTGGTTTTTCCTGTGATTGCCTTTGGGGTCTTCTTCATCAATTCTTTGCCTAGGCCAATATTTAGAAGAGTTTTTTCCAACATTTTCTTCTAGAATTCTTATGGTTTCATGTCTTAGATTTAAGTCTGCAACCCCATTAAAAAGTGGACAAAAGACATGAACAAAAGTTTTTCAAAAGAAGATAGACTAATGGCCAAATAAACATAAAAAAATGCTCAATGTCACTAATCATCAGAGAAATGCAAATCAAAACCACAATGAGATACCACTTAATCCCAGTGAGAATGGTTTGTATCAAAAAGTTTCAAAACAACAGATGTTGACGTGGATGCAGAGAGAAAAGCACACTTATACACTGTTAATAGGACTGCAAAGTAGTGCAACTTCTATGGAAAATAGTATGGAGATTCCTCAAAGAACTAAAAGTAGACCTACAATTTGATCCAGCAATCCTATTACTCTGTATTTACCCAAAGGAAAAAAAAGTCATTTTATCAAAAAGACATCTGCACTTGAATGTTTATTTACAGAACAATTCACAGTTGCAAAGTTGTGGAATCAACGCAAGTACCCATTAATTCATGAGTGGATTAATAAAACATGGTATATGTACACCGTAGAATACTACTCAGCCATTAAAAAAATGAATTAATACCTTTTGCAACAATTTGGATCAACTGGGGTCCATCCTCCTAAGTGAAGTATCTCAAGAACGGAAAAACAAACACCACATGTACTCACAATTAAATTGGAACTAACTGATCAGCACTCATGTGCACAGATGGAGGTAAAACTCAACTGAAATCATGCTGGTGAGAGGCAGATGGGTGAAATCATTCCTAATGGGTACAATGTACACTATCTCAATGATGGACACACTTGCAAATTTGACTCAAGCAGTACAAAAGCAAACCATGTAACCAAAACATTTGTACCCCTGTAATATTCTGACATTAAAAAAAAGTAAAGAAAAGAGACTGCTTTTGAACTTCTGGCCTCTATAACTCTAAGAGAATAAATTTGTGTTGTTTTAAGCCACTAAGCATATGATCATTTCCTACAGCAGCAATACAAAAATAAATGCGGGCAGAAAAAGTACACTGAGATAAATCTGATACGTATCAGTGTAGCTAGGTAATCTGTGTGACAGAAAATCTTTAGGTTGCTGAGATTGAGTAAGGTCAGCAGTGCAAAGCAAGAGGGAAAAGGGAATGAGAATCACCATGATGTGGGTAAAGTCAAAATTTAAATCACAAGCAGAAAATTTAAATAAAAACCTGGGATAATACTGAGTCAAAAGTGACAGGCCAAGATGATTGTCAGATCAATCCAGGCAGTTGATTAACAAACAGGCATGGAGTACGTATTATGTACAAGGCCTGGGATGGAAGTGTAATGAGAAATAAACTGTGCCATCCCAGAATTTGCAATCAGGAAAGACAAACAAACCACTGAGTAAATTTAGATAGATGTGTGGCATGATTGCTTGTTTTGTAGAATGATTACTCTGGCATTATTGATGGGGGTTGGAAAAAAATAAGAAAAGCAGAAGCCTGTTCTCCAAGTACAAGTCACAGGTAAACCTAGATGAGAAGTAAAAAGAGATCGAGTCAGAGCAGCCTTAGAGGTTACAGGTCAAAGGAATGGACTGTGCCCATCAGCTCTCCTCTGAAATCTAAAAGCCTCTCAAGGGGCAAACAAGGGCTTTGCCCTAGGGAGGGAGGCCTGGAGTTGCAGGTGTCCCAGAAAGGATGACACTTTTATTCCCCTAAATTGGATGATACTTAATATGAAAAGATACAGAAAATTGTATTGAACTCATCAATGTCAGACTAATATTCATAGCCAAACTAATGCTGTCTTGCTTCCGATTATTTCTATAACAGTGTCATGGATCTATTTCTAACCTGCATAATGGAAAGATGAAGAAAAATGTGCACACACACACACACACACACACACATTTGCATATTTGTTTTGTACAAGATTAGGAATTCCATTAAGTTTTTGGAAAGATAATCTATTATTCGATGTCTACATTTGTTTTCATCTGTAGGATTGGTTTTAAAATATAAAGTTTTTGAGGTAAGAGTGGTATGTGTGGTCTTGTTAATCTTCTCCAAAGCCATTTCAGTGTCATGCACACATTATACACTAATTGGATTCCTGATGCATCTTTAAAAACTAATTTCAAAACACTAAGTAATCAGAGGCTTTGTCTTCAATACAAGACATTGCATCAGCAAAAAGTGTTTATTACTCAGCCACCTGTGTTCTGCACAAAGCAATTTAAGCAGACGCAGTCCCTGCCCTGAGGAACTGTCTAAAGCCAGTGCCGTTGTAACATTCAAAAACAGTCAGACAAGTGCGCTAATGACAAACACAAGCTACTAACATTATTAAAAAAAAATAAAATAATCCACTTCATAATATTATTTGAATCACAAGATGAGCTAGTATTTTATTTTGGAAAAAAATGATATGAGAACTTGCTGAATATTCAGTAAACATTTGTCAAATAATGCATACAACAATCGTACGTAGAGTCTAGAGATTGAAAAATTAAAGTACAAATATGGCTTCTCAATTAGAGTGGATTATACATAGCATACTACATAAGAAGTGGATTTTAGATAGTTTATTTAACTAAGGTCAGGTTCATATGTGCCTTTCTGGAAATGCCATTAGATTGTAACCTACTTGAATGTGGGAACCAAGAGATACTACATCAGTTTTCACCATAGTGTCTGGCATAAAATATAGACATTATAGAAATGTTGAGGATGAATAATCATGAACAGCATAAAATAATATTGGAACCAGTTTTCTAGAAACAGAGTAGTTCCTGTCTATGTTTTTACTTTACTAGGCCTGCTATTTAATAGTTGTGGAGGATTATGAATATATTCATTCTCTTCAGTAAAAAGAATATATTTTATCACCTTGGCTCTTCCTATAACACTTTCCCATAATACAGATTTCTCGGTTTGCTTTGTACCTTCTACAAAGTCTTCTTCAATTGCAAAAGGAGGGATTAAATGAATTTCCAGCTTAAAGCAGTTGACTCCATTTTGCAAGCCCATTAAGATATGGCAACCCAGGATGGACCATACAACTCTGGGGGCAATAGACACATAGACATAGACACATAAATGTAATTGGGAATGATAGCCCCTGAGCTGTGCATCATGGTGTCCCTGAGTGAGTCAGGGTAACATACATGAATCTCAGTATAGACAATGACTCTTCTCATAAACTGATATGCACAGACACTCCCCAGTTAAGGCAATTTCTCTATGAACACTAGGTCTCCTTTCTACTATACAAGTGTTCTTTCAAAATATAACTATTTAATTTTCTTTAAGCAAAGAAGAAATATATTAACAAAAAACTACAGCATTAGAATATTTCTGATATCCTCATAAATCAGTTCTAGGGAAAAAGAATTACTTTTTCAACCCATGAAATAACTTTTTTCAATGAAGTTTTGAAATTAGAACTCAATGAATTAAATTCAATTGCTCAAATCTACTTAAACATATTGATAACCTATAATCAGGTGTGTGCTGTGATATAAGATTTAGAAAAATATTCTAAGCACTTTCTGTCTTTAAAGAGTTTTCTGGGAAAGTAAGAATTACAAACTGCATAGAGCGAGGATAGATCTTTCACTAACAACACGTGGGGAGAGGCCGGGCTTGGTGGCACATGCCTGTAGTCCGAGCTAGTGGGAGGCTGAAGCAGGAGGAGCACTTAAGCCCAGGAATCTGAGGTTGCTGTGAGTGAGGCTGATGCCATGGCACGCTAGCCCAGGCAACAGAGCAAGACTCTGTCTCAAAAAAAAAAAAGAAAGAAATAAAGACATGGGGAGATTCTTATGAAACATGTAAGAGAGATTTTTGCATAATCATTCATTTACTTTAAATTCACATCTTGCATAATCATTTTCAAAGTGTATTTTAGAGAGAAAGATTATGAGAAGGGAGGGAAACAGAATCGATAAGGAAAGGAAATAAATGTTTCATTTCACACTTACTGTAGTAGGCTGGCTAATGGCCTGAGATCAGGTTATCGTTTACCGAATCTGTAAATATTACCATATCTGGAAAGGGAGCCTTCTAGATGTTGTTGTTAAGGATTTTGAAATCAGGAGATTATACTAGATTATTAGAGTGGGCTCTAAATGCAATCACATGCATCCTTACAAGATGGAGGCAGAGGGAGAGAGGAGAGAGAGGAAGAAAAAGAGACATGAAGACAAAACAGAGATTTGAAGATGTTGCACTGCTGAACTGAAAAATGGAGGAAGAAGACATGAATCAAGGAATGCAGCCCTAGAATTTGGAAAAGACAAGGAAACATTTTTCTCCCCTTAAGTCTCCAGAGGTAGCAACTAGGTTTCAGCCCAATGAAACACACTTTTAGACTTCTGACCTCCAAAACTATAAAAGAATAGATGCATGTTGTTTGGGGTTACTAAGTTTGTGGTGACGTATTACAGCAGCCACAGCATACCTTGAAATACAAAACTGGAGTCTTTAAACATTCTCCAAATGATTTACCTTTCTCTTTTTTTTAAATTAATGGAATAATTTCTAGCAAACAGAAAAACATGGAATAATTTCAAACACAAAAATCTTCATGAAAGCTGAGTCAATTAATCAAAGAATATGTAACCATGTTTTTCTATTCATTTGATCTATTCTATTTCTATTTATTGGATCTTCCTTTAATTCCTGGCTTATATTTTGGGTTGAGTACCAAGTGATATATAAATTTGAGACATCATATTGACAATTCATTTTTTTCTTAATATTTTTCTGCTATTCTCTAAATTTTCCCATAATATAAATTATAGATACTTTCAATTTTAATTTTGTGTTACCTGAATTCAAAATCCAATCCTATTGGTATTGTATTCTGTTGCTGCTGGAACAAATTTTTGAAAACTTGGTGGCTTAAACAATACACATTTGTTACCTTATAATTGCATAGTTCACAAATCAGACACAGATCTTGCTAGAATAAAATCAAGCTGTCAATGCACCTATGTTCCTTTCTGGAGGTTCTAGGAAAAAGTTCTGTTTTAACTTTTTCACGTACTAGAGACTTCCCACATCCCTTGGCTGCCACCCGGACCTTCAAAACCAGCAAAGGTAGTTCCAGTCTTTCTCATGCCCCTGTCTCTCGAGTTCTCTGACCACAATTGTAAAGGGTTCTCTGCTTTTAAAAAGTCATGTGATTAAATTGGGTGCATTTGGATATTCCAGAATTATCTCTCATCTCAAAGTCTGGATCCTTAATCATATTAGCAAAGCCCCTTTTGTTGTGTAAGATAACATTATCACAGATTCCAGAAATCATGCTTGGACTTCTCTAGGAGTCATTATTCTGCCTGCCATATCAATCTACTATAATACTATTCATATGTATTGTTTATACTGTGAAAACCTAAAATATATTGATTGATAGACATTTTAAATAATACTGTCAGTCATTTTAAACACAAACTCTTCACACATATTTTATTTTATCCTTCAAACAACAATTTTTGGACAATTAAAAATCAGAAAGGGTAAATTACTTGGCCAAAGTTATTGCAACAAATGACCCTCTTTCTATTGTGTTATTTCATACACGAATATCAGATTTTCATTATTGTATTATGATATGCTCATGTTGAGGCCAAAAGATGTGGGAAAGATTCTAGATAGGTTTGGGTATACTTTCAGGTGGGAAGATAAAGAGAATCTCTGTCTTATAAAAACAAAGCTGAAGACATGAAGAGAAATAGTGGATTTCAAGATAAAGATAAGTAAACTTAAACTTGAAGAGCAATCAATGGCAGTTCCAAGGAGTAGCCTGGACTTCTACCTGCACTGGCTGCTGCCCAGCCCTAATGGTCATAACTTTTCTCAAAACCTGGACACGAACAAAGAGTTTATTATCCTTGTTATACATACATAACTTGATATGCAAGTGCAGCCTCAAGGTTAATACCCTCTTCAAAACATATTGGCACTTTAAACAACTCCTATATAGATTTTTTTAATTGACAGTGAAGCTATGTTACCTAGTTGCCTGAAACTGTCTATACTCATTTTGTTTTCTTATCTTCACACATTGGTATTAAAGCTAGTTTTTCACATTCTAAATTACAATTTCTGGCATTTGTATGTGCTTTTTAATCATTATCTAGAGAAATGTGCCAGATGACAGTTATATTTGAAGGTTGAGGTTTACCAGCAGTCTATCTGCCTACGGACAAACCTAGCCTGGACCTTACCTGTTTACCTTTTTGTCAGCTTAGTTGTTTATTCGCCATTGCAAAACAGCAGAGAGTTTAATTTTTACCTTAAACAGAGATCCCTAGACATTTTAAAAAATGTCTTCAAAATGATAGCACCATGATCCAGCATTGAAATATTTTTTTTTTTATCATACACAGAAAATTGCCTGTCATCTACCAGGCAATGTAATCAAAGGTGGTAGAAATTGCCAAATTTTCCAGTATATTATAAACCTTTTCAAAGCTAGAAGTTCATGGTGAATGGATTCCTACATGATAAAGAATAAGACACAGATGCCAGCAGCTATCAAAAGAAAAGTGTTTTGGCAGAGTTTCAGGAAGAGCTAGTTAACTTTCAACAATATTTAATTCAATTATGATAAAAACAAAACAAAAATTTGTCCAAATAAGAAATGCAGACAGAATTATGCTATTCTTTGGTATGACTGAAAATTGTATGCTGAGGCTTAAAGCTGCTCATATATACTGAGGCCTAAGGATATCACTAAACACTAGAAGTGTCTCACAGTAATACAATAACTGTCAATTACCTGAGGTGATTTCACAAAAAATCTTTGTACTCTGAAATTCATTCAGGTATAGATTTAAATTTTAATTGTGACATTCAAGAGGGAAAATGGGTGAGAATTGAAAACATAGCATTATCAATTTTTGATTCATTAAAAAATTATGTTTTTAACAGAGTAGATTATCCAAAAATTGATTGTATGTTTTCTAACTATATGATGTGTTAGCTTCAAGAAAATATGACACTAAAGTCATGATTAAATGCTCTAGCTTGGTTTCATCAGTGTTCCAAGGGATTAGGGGACCCCAATTCACTGAGTGCATTCTGGACTTGTTATGAAAATTAGTGAAAGCTTGTCAAGAGAGCGTGGTTTCATGAAAAATAGTCAAGGATATAAAGTTAGACCATCCCTCCTCATATGATCGATCATTAGGGATTAGGTTTTAGTTTTATTAAATAAAATTAATGAATTTCCACTAGAGTTAGTCAATTAATAAGTTGTCATATGATTCCAAATTCCGTGCTCATGTCTGCAGGATACTGAATTTGAAAAAGTCCCTAATGTAATTTTTTCAACCTCGTGGTTAAATATATTATGTTGGAAATTGTGGCACATCCTCTGAAATATGTTTTTTCTGCTGGCTGTCAGAAAGATAATAAAGTGCTTTTCCCACTCAAAATATTAGGAAATTAAGTTATCTTTAGGTTGTATTCCCTATGTCTAGTTGTCTATGTATCTGGAAGACAACAGTTTTTAAACTTTGGACTTTACATAACACATCCATAAATCATAAAAACATCAAAAGAGTCCACATTTTGGAATTAGAAGAGCTACGTAGGCTCACAGGAGATTATTTCCAATAGTTTGTTGTTGAGGTTTTATATTAATTATCAGAAACACTTAAAATAAATATTTATTAGAACGTTTGGGCAGGAACGACTAAGAAAAAATGTCTTCATTGGTCTTTATTCATCATCAAAGAACTGCATTGTCCTTTGCTTGGTTATTGCATGTCCCATGCTACTTTACCTTGGCAAGATTGTTTCTTTGACACTGGGCACTTACTACTTACTGTGTACCCAATTGCCCCCTGCCACCAAAATGAGTACCCAGACATGGGGGAACAAGATAAGCATCAACACCCCCTATATTCCAATGTGTAAACTCACAGGTCAACTGAAGCAACATATAAAGATAGTTACTCCAGGCATTCTCTGCTATGCAGCAAGAACACAGATGAAATGTTCAATGGTGTAATCCAGGTTGACATTTTTTGCCCATGAGGAACTTGTCACCTCTCCTGAATCCTTCCTTCTCTCTCCATTCTTTCCATAATTAAAAGAATCTACATTTTCTTAAGTAGCACAAAAAATATCTATAATCTTTACCAATCCTTGCAATCCTATTATCATATCCCTTGAAGATATGGACGCCTCATGCTTTCATTGGTATATCAGCCTCCTACCAAAGACCAACCTATTCAGCCCTTGCCTTTTCCTTTTTCATTTTCTCTTAAAAATTGTTTTAGTTTTAGCAAAATAGTACATGTCCATAGATTTATAATCAGAGATCTAGGAAAATTCTCGTGAAAAATACTTTATGGTTCACCCTTCCTTATATGCCACGCCTGTTCCCCAGAAGCAGTAAATTTCATATCAGCTTTTATTCTATAATTTTACACACATTTCTGACTTCTTGATTTTTTTAATTTTTAAATGTTATTTATCTAATTTCTTGAAATTTTATCTATGTATGTTTGGGGTTTGTCTCTCTTACTCTCAAACACCCACCATAAATCTCCTATCTACAACAACCTAACACAGTCATGTTCTCAATTATGCTATGCTCTCAATATAGTTAGAACAAAATACTGAGTTATTGTCTTAGTGCATTTAGTGTTGATATAAAGGAATACCTGGTGCTGGGTAATTAATAAGGAAATGAAGTATATTTGGCTCACAGATCTGTAGGCTGTGCAAAAAGCATGACTCCAGCATTTGCTTCTGCTGAGGGCTTCAGGCTGCTTCTACTCGTGACGGAGGGGGAAGGGGAGCTGGCATGTGCAGAGATCACACGGTGAGAGAAGGCGGCAAGAAAAAGAGAGCAGGGGAGGTATCAGTCTCTTTCTTAAAAATCAGGTCTCACAGAAACTAATTGAGGACTCATCACCATGAGGACAGCCCCAAGCCATTCATGAAGGATCCACCTGCATGACACAAACACCTCCCATCAGGCCCCACTTCCAACATTAGGGATCAAATTTCAACATGAGGTATGAAAGGTCAAATATGCAAACTACAGCCATTATGCTGGCTTTTATTATTTTCATTAACATTGTGTTTTTTAATGTTTGACTATTTTCCACAGCTGAGCTATGTGATTTATTAGTATTATATTTCCTTTCTTATAAAATATATTTTGTTTTTCTCATAATTGTAGTATAGTATAGTTATTTTTAATTGATGAGTTTTTTTATAATTTTTCCTAATTCATCCTCAAATTCTCCCACAGAAATAAATTTCTCCTTTAATACAAAGACATCAACATTTCTGTTAGTATCTTTTGTTTCCTTTCTTTTCTAGGGGGAGAAAGTTTTATTGGAATCCTCAATTTTCCAGCTCTAATATAAGTTATTTCCTCCATATATCAGCTGCATGACTGTCATTCTGGGTGTTCCTTTTGTGCTGGTCTTCTGTTTCTCAAACTACTAGTTCTTCACAAATGTCTCACATTGATTACCTCTCTGCTCCTATTTAGGAATGAGACACAAATAATTATTGGGACTAGTTGGGAACGTGTAGATGTTTCTCCTGAATTTCCAGGTTTTCTTTCCTCAGAGAGAATTGCTTCAATCTCAAAATGGCTGCCCCAATATGGAAGCAAGTTCAAGAAGGAGGCCAGGAATCACCTATTAAACATGTAGACTTTCACTTAATCCTATTTTTATTTCATCCGTTTCATCCTCAGTTGTATCTGTGCTGAGTCTTCTGTCTCAACTTCTTCAGAGAGGAAATTTATAGTACTCTCTCTGGTGTCGCCTGGCTGTGCAGAACGGACAAGAGAATCTTTATAAACTCCTTATAATACAAATTTCTAAACAATCTTCTGGCTTCTAATCAAAGCAGCACTCCTTTTTATAATCCACCCCCATTCTTGGGACTTTACATGACTAAGGTGCTTCTTACCTATCTTCCTGCAAAGTATCACCTTTCTCAGCTCTGCTGAGTGTCACCCACATTCCAAGTTCAAAACTTTTGTTAGCATGTATCTTCTCCTATTTTCTTACCTCTTTTTCTTTGTGCTTATGCATTTACGATTTTTTAAAATTCTCAGTTGTTATAAAGACAGAGTTTCCAAAGAACATGTATTAATAGATAGAAGCATGTGTTCAACCCACTATGTTTGACTGGCTCTCTGCTTCTTTTTCAATCAATTTCTCATTAGTGAAAATTTTGTCCTAACTGTTGTCCTCATTAGACTGCAAGGCTCTTCATTTCTCCCTTATTATAAAGTCATGGGGGTTTCATCTCCTAGGAGATGGACAATACCTCTGCGCAGTCTCACTGTCCTCAGCACCAATTACCTAAGTTGCCTGTAAAGTAAACGGAGATTAGCAGCGCTTCTACCTGCAGCCACCAAAACAAGAATGTTACCTAAGTAATGCAAAAATCATCCTTATATGTGCACTAACTGAAAACAGTTTTTCCTTTCAGTCTGTAATGGCTTAAAATTGATTGTTTAAATACACAGAATCCATCGGCTGTTTTTTTTTATGGAACTTCTGCTTTCCTGAAACATGTTCTGTTGAATCTCTGTTGGCACTTTATTTATTTATTTATTTTTCAATTGGTACAACTTTGCAATGTTCTTTTTCTCTCAGGGAAGCTTAGTGTTGCTGCTTTGTGAAAATAAGGAGATACTCATAATGAGCCACACAAATGTACTAACCTAAAACATGGCATCAGAATTCCTCCTAGAAAAGTCACGATTTTTGTTCTGCAAATTACACCACTGGTACTATATGAGGAAAGAAGAAATTTGAAGCTTAGAGTTTAAAAAAAGATATAACCTAAAGGCTCTGCATGAGTCGAAGAGACATTTTTTTAAATCTAAGTTATGGAAGATGAGGAAAGTTTGGGAAAGAAGCTAGTAAAATAGTGATTATTTTGCTTTAATTTCAAAATAAATGGGTTCACAAATTCAGAGTTTTTGAGAAAGAAGAAAAAAATTGGAGCTCCAGTGGCACAATCAGTTAGCAAGTGGTACTTATATGAGAAAGAAGAAAAACATTAAATAAAGGGAAGGTAAAAACAGAACTTTAATTCTATTTTCAGTGTTATATTTTTCAAAAAGAAATCTAAATGAAATATGGCAAAATGCTAGAATATATTAGACTATATGGTAGGCATTTATGTATTCATAATATTTCTTTCCATATTTTTACATATGCATGAAATACTTCATAATTTAAGAAAAGGCAACAACAAAAGAATATGGACTAGTATCTCTAAATCTGAAAATCATATCTGTATTGTGACATAGGGAAAAATGTCTATAGTTGGAAGTTTATGAATATCAGCAGATTAGGATTTTTCCAGATCATAGAACTTGAGGCTAGGATTTATTTCAAAATCTTTCCAAACTTGAATTTTTATCTGTGAGGTAAGTTAAGGAGAAAAAGAAATTAGGAAAGTGAAAAAGCAGTTACGATTATCTTTCACGAGGGAAAAAAAAAAAAGCAGAATTATCAAAGGTGAATTAGATATGAGAGAAGTGACTGCCTCCCAAAATGGAATGTTCTTTCCATTGTACCATGCTGTTCTGTGAGGGCAGATTCCAAGACTGGGCTGTACTTACCCCACACCCTACTTGTGCCTCAATTTTTTTGTTTGTTTTTTATAGTATGTCTTATTTCTAGATCTATTTGTTTACATGTCTTATATCCTCATTGAGACCATACAGTTGATAACATTGTTTACTATCATTTCTGATTTATTTTTGTTAAGATAGAATTACCTAAACTCAATTGAGGATTGAAGGAGCTTTTTATTTTTGTAAACATGGAATCCCTATTGCCATTCTGCAATACTAGTATCCCATGGAAGGTACCTTGAAAATGATGAATTAGATGATTCCCTAAGGTGCATTCAAGGGCTAATATTAAATGATTCCATCATTTCCTTGAAATATTGCCCCTTCCTGTGCTGTTGGTGGATGTTCTGCTGCAGCTTATTAAACAGCAGATGCTTAGGCATCCTGCTGTCATCCAGGGAGCAGGTTTATTTTGTAGCAAGTGACACTTCCAGATGGTGAACTGGATGCAGTCTAGCAAGCTGTTGATGGAATGGCTCAGAAAGTGGTGTAAGGCATTTGTGGGCCATCCAAAATTCATTCAAAAATAGATATTAACACCATGCTTTACACATTGAAATGGTTTGGAGTTTAATGCTAAGGTTCAGCCTTGTCCATTAAGTTCACAAAGGTCATACTTCATCATCAAACTCTATGCATTTACGCTATTACAGTGTGATCTTGGTAGCCGATTTTGTGAAGAGTTTTCAGTTCTCTCTTACAGATAAAAAATTGCCATATCGAGTATACTAATGGATATGTGACCTCTTCTTTAAGCTTTTGAACATGCAGCATTTATATGATCTAAAATATAGCAAAGCAAGCTATATTTTTATATCTCTTATTTTTATTTTTGTATATTTTAAAATAAAATTAGCATTCATTAGCTTTCTCTCATTAGATTTTTTAAAAATATATAATTTTAAGCATAATATATCAAGTGATATTAATTTATACAATTAAGTGGTTGGTATTAACACAGAAATCTGGACTAGTAGAGAGCAAGAAGTATAAACACTCCTAAACTGAAGCAAACATTGAATAAGTGAGATTACTACATCATATATAAAAGCACATAACGAACTTATTTTTAAAACTATTGTGTTATTTTGAAACAAATACCACTACATTGGCATAGTTTTCTACTTTCTCCCTATTTGCTTCACAAGGATATTAATTCTACAGTTGTCTCACAGCAATTATTTCCTTAAAAGATTTATGTTAGGATATCTCCATGCTTTAATTAATTACATTGTTGTAGTTTTCATAGATCCATCAGGATTCAGATAAGATAAGGTAACTAATTTTATCTGAGAATTTAGCCTAAGAATTTACCTTTATAAATATCATGATCCATGTAAATAATATGATCTACATACAAAGTGTCTTGTTTTCAGGTAAATAAACTGTGAAAAAATGAGCTCTGTCTCTATACAAAACAAAAAGGAAAATGTTCAAAATTTACTAGAATATCTGTGTTAGGTATCTATTATCACATAACAAATTACTCCAAATTTAGCAGCTTAAAGAAAACCAAGTGTTTTATTGTCCCTCAGTTTCTGTGGGTCAAGATTCCAAACACAGTCTAACTTGATCATCTGGCTAGGATGGAATCAACTGTTGGCAGGGGCTGGGCTGCAGCTTCATGTTAAGGCTCACGTGGTTGTTGGCAGGATTTGGATCCCCACGATAGAGGTGCCTCACGACATGGCAGCTGGTCTTTCCAAGGTTAGTGATTCAAGAGAGTCCAAGAGAGAGAACCCAATAGAAAAGCCAGTCTTTTTATGACCTAAGCTTGAAAGTGACATACCATCATTTTTGCCATATTCCAATCCTTAGAAGAGAGTCCCTAAATCCCACCTATACTCAAGAAGGAATTACGAAAGGGCATGACTACCAGAAGGCAATGATCACTAGGGACCATCTTAGACCATGATTACCACAGTATCTTCATTTCTCAAGTAATAAAAGTAAATATAATTTTGACCTCTTACATGTGTCTTTAAAAAAAATCAGTGGGTCATGATTAAGGCATTCAGGTCTTAAGAATACGGAATTAATACCCAAGAAAATATATAAAACTAGCAGTCTCACTGAAGTAATTTTCCCATCTGTATATGAATACCTCTAACTGTAATGTTAATAGTGAATTGGCTTCACATAATTCTATACTGGGAAGAGTAAGTTGTTCTATCTGTAAGGAGAGATACTGACTCCAAAGGGAAACATTTATGCATGTGGACATAAATCTTTATGATAAGTTACTAAAACACCATTCAATAGAGTACTTTTGTGTGCTTTTTAAAAGTATCCAGTAATTTCAATGCCTTGAAGCAAGACAAACAAAAGTATTATAACACGGTATGAGGTTAAACCTGATTAACAGGCATTTCATAATATTTCATTATAACATGAATAGTTCCTCACTCTAAGATTCATACCCACATTAACTTATTACATTTAATGATTTTATTTACTATAGGAGAAAATGTTTCTCTTCCTCTAAAAAAGGACCAATGAAAAAATAGGCTATTTTAACCTACCTCTGATGTACAAAAACCCAGCAATGAACCGACAATGAGAATAATGCCTATCTTTCTCTCCCTTAGATAATATTTTCTCTATTAGGTGTGAGATTTATATTCAAACTGTAACTTGTATTTTATTCCATTTAAAGTGCCTAATGCAAAGCCAGTCACATGCACATGAAACTTCAGGTAATCTATTATTTATTATTTCTTTGAGTTAATAAAACCTATACAATGAAACATTTTGAAAGATTGATTCATTAGAAATGTCTAGAAAATATTTGTTGCTTTACAAAGCCATTTTCCAAAATCAATACAGCTTCCCACATTACAGATTAAAACTCGCCCTTTTTCAAATAATCCTAATTACAATCTCATATCTAGGCATTAAAAAAGTAGCCTATTTCTATTTCGGATCAATATTTCACGATAGATACCTCTAATGATATCTATCCGTAGCGCACAGCTTTTGTTTGTTAAGCTGACACAGAAAATTAGCTCTGCTTTTTCTTGCTTATGATTTGCACTTGCACATGAACCAGATGGCAGTAAGAATCAGATAAAAGAATAATAAACTTAAGCTAGAGAAATTGAGATTGTTTGAAACAACATATCATTTCAAAGATAGAAAAAAAAAAAAAAAACCCTGATGGTAAATCCTTTTCCTTTTGCTTCTTGCATGAGCTGTCTAATGCATTTATTTCCATCTACCTTTATTGGAGAATCTGTCCATTAAATTAAACCACGGAAATACAGGGCAGATGAGTCTTCGTTCAGGGAACTAATAAGCCCACTAAGTCATGAACAGTACATCAGATGAGCTGTAGTTTCTCACCTTTCTTACACACCTGGGAGGCATTAAACAATTTTTGCTCTGAGGGGGACTTTTTTCCTTGTCCACTGGAAATACTTTTCTTACACAGACTCTAAATAATGAGCCACTTTAAGGGAACTCTGTGTAGAGGGACTTGCACAGCGGAAGTACATCATAGGATGTATGCTATTAGAAACCCAAGCTTATTACTTTGATGTACCAAATGATGCCACAATTCAAAAATTCCTAAAGCTCTATCTGTTTGGCATGAAATGAGGGAAATAAGTGACAAATAAAGACGTTCTAATATAGTTTTGCTTTCTCTATGTCAAGGCCTGTATAAAACAGAAATCTGCTTCTCATAAAAAAAATTTTTGAGACACTTGTGTGAGCACACATAGGTCCATGAGGAGATTATAAATATGTCCATATTGCACAAGGGGTTAGCTTTGATAGTAGATTAAATATAGTTAATAAAAAAGTTATTCTGACAATGTATAAAAAGAACAAAGGAGGTTGAAATGCTGAAAGGAGAAGAGCAAGAGATGAAAATTTAAGAGCATCCCAGTTATTTCAAATCAAACAAAATAAAATAGTAGAAATGTTCAAATATATGTTGATATGATATAGCCTATATATCTAAATAGATCAAATACTAATATAATAAAATGGAAAAAATTTGTGGAAATGTTATTATTTTAAAATTTTTAATTGGACATTTTGGTAAATTAGCCATCTATTTCAAATACGAAATCACTCCAGCACTCCATAAGTCTAGGGGGCTGAGAAAATGTGTGCATGTGAGTTTTAAAAATCATAAACATTTTCAATGAAAACTAGAGTATATTGGAATTGTTAAAAAAGCCATTTGCTAATGAAATTTGAGTTTTTTGATTTTATTTGAATTGACAATTTGGCATAAGTATGTAAAATGATTATAATATTTTTAATACATAAAGCAAGTTGAAATATCAAAAGTGGTGGGATAAACCATGTGTGAATACTTTATTAGCTATTGTCAATGTTTTTTGTGTCAAGAGTAGGTTAAATTCTGATAGGATTGGAGACAGAAGGCCAAGGGAAAATTAAACACATACAACAGCAGTCTATATTTAAACTTCAAATATCATTTATTATATAATTGACTTATATTCATATTATTAATAAATTCATATTTAATAATCATTTTAAATAAAATACATATTATTGATAATCATTTTAAATAAAATACCTAACCAATGATAACATTGATTAGTATCATCCTGAATTGAGAGAAAGGATTGGATCAAGTCAACAAACATTTGACAGAGCTAAAAATTTGGATTTTTCCAAAAGTAATTAGCTTAATTTTTTAAAAACTAAATTCTAAAATTCTGTAAATGGAAATAGGTAAATAAAATGAAATTTGTTCACCATTAACAAACCAAATTCAATGTTCCTTAGCAACCTGAAAGTTTAGTTCAATGTAAGTAAAAATAAAAAAACTCTGTTATTATTTATTTTTTAATATTTAATACACAACTTGAATAATTAAAATTTTTAAAGTGCCATTATGCTTACTAGTTTATAAAGCAAAATTGAATATAATTTGAATTACAGTAATAGTTGCCTCAGTCTCACATAATAATCCATTGAACTCCTGGGCAATTACAAAGCATTTTCTAAATTTTGATTAATATAACATAAAGGTGCAGGGAGCCCATGGCAAAAAAATGGCACCAAAATAGGGAAAGGGGAAATACTTGAATGGTATGCCTAAGCTCTCAGTAAATTACAGAATGTAGAGAAATAGAGGGTAGTATGGAAGTTTAATCACTGGATGCTAAGGAGTGTATATATTTACTTACTCATTATTTGAGTTTACAAAGAACTCTTGGAGTATGTTTTGGTGCATACCAAACCTGTCAGTTTGTCAGTGTCACCTGTCAATGAGCTCCAGACAATAGATAAATTGTGGTATGAACTTAAATCAGAACAAAGGACAGAACTGACTGGTTTAATGGAGTTGAATTGTTCTACTTCAATAAAGTTATTTTAAATTTCTTAATGTCCATTGTCTCATTTAGGAGAAGATTCTGTTTTTCACTTAAAAAAAAAAGTGAGGTAGTCACATGGCCATAGTTATAACATATATCCAATATATGAGATCAAGATTGAGAAATTGATTATCAGTTATATTCACACAAAAATCAAAATCATTCAGAACAGAATTTAGCAGTTGAAGGAAAGTCTCTGAATTTCAAAACATCTATGCAAGAAATATTATTTTCTTCCTGTGATAAGTATATATCAACTGTATAATGAACTTTATAGAAAATTATGTCATATTATTTCAAAATATTTTTGTCACAATGAGAAAAATTAATTCTCTGCAAATTAATACTTTGAAAAGTAGCAATCTGTAGTTATTTGTGTACTTAATCATGACAAATTATACCCAATATAGCCTCTTAATATATATTTTAAAAGGTAAATAATAATATATGTACAAAAGTTAAACTGCTGGTTTATATTGGCTACAGGAAAGGCTTAGATTTAAAAAATAAATACATTGTAAAAACCAAAATACAGAGGTTTAAATAAGCAGGATATATTTTTTCTTTCTCATCTCTGTCTAGAGATGACTAGCAGGTCAGATGACTGCTTCAGGAAATGAGTACGGTTCCAAGTCCATTTCACATTTTTTGCTTTGCTTTTACCAAAGAGTTATTCACATCTGCATTGTTGAAAATAAATCAATACTTTTCCATATTATAACCTGTGGAGAGAGAAAAGGCAATTCAAGAAAATTTCATTTAATAAGTGAGTTGGGTTTTCATTCATTTTCACATTCTACTGAAGAAAACAGTCATAACTAACTACGAGGGGGACTGGAAAATGTCTTGGTAGTCATAAACCCAGCAAAAATGTAGTATAATTGAAGAATGGGAAAATGTATAGACTGTCTAAATGGAACCAAATACATGTATCTTTCCTAATTCCCACATGTAAACTCATTTCAACAGTCATCACATCTTGCTCAAAATTATCTCTTAGTCGGGGATAGTCCTTTCTATCTAAGCCTAAATATGACTTTTGTAATCTGGTAATCTATAAACTAATAGACACTTTATATGACCATCTATCACTCAATATGCAATAGAACATTAAATCCTTCTACCATAAACAGATCACTGGCTTTGGTAGGCCAGGCATTTGGTTTGGTTTCTTTGGCAATAAAATTATCTCAAAAAAAAAAAGAGAGAGAGAGAGAGAGAAGTTGGGCATGGTGGCTCACACCTGTACTCCTAGCACTTTGGGAGGCTGAGGCAGGGAGATCGCTTGAGGTCAGGAGTTTGAGACCAGCCTTAGCAAGAGCGAGACCCTGTCTCTACAAAAAATTCAAAAGTTAGCTGAGCATGGTGGTGCACGCCTGAAGTACCAGCTACTTGGGAGGCTGAGGCAGGAGGATCAGTTGAGCCCCTGAGTTTGAGGTTTCTGTGAGTTATGATGATGCCACTGCACTCTAGCTATGGTGACAGAGTGAGACCCTGTCTCAAAAAAAGAAAAAAAAAAAAAAGAAAGAAAAAGGTTTTCACCTTATTTCCTTCCAGTTTTTTTTTTATTGTTGTTAAAATAACCATGCCTAAAGATTTCTTCTAAACATATACCTCAAGCCTGCCAATTTTTCTCTTTTACTTATTGATTCTGGGATGGACCCATCCACTCTCCAATGATAGAAAAGCAGCTAAATCGAAGATACCTTGAAATCATGCATTCAGGTTGAAAAGCAATGCCGCCTATCGGAGCTTTATCACAGACTGGCTCCCTGTTCTGTCTAAAAAGTTTAATTTGGAATCCTGAAAGATAGGCTGCAAGTGACAATCTCATCTGCTATTTAGGATTTTTAAAAAGTTGTATTCTAATGCTTCTAGAGCATAGATTATTAGTGGCTCCATCAACATGATTGCTGATTTTAAGCAGTGCTATATTTTCTTTTATATAGAACTGCAAAAATTATCAGTTCTTACCTGATCTCAGCTCTCTTCTAGTAATTTTGCTAAAACAGCAAAGAACAGCCAAAACATATTGGTAGTCTGAATCGTTCTAACAAACTCTAGTAAAATTATAGACTGGGCAAGCATAGAGTCTGCCATTGAAGTTATCACAGGTATTATAATATCTTTACAGGTGTTTTGCCATATCCTAACGTGAGTCATCATCTTTCCAGCTAGAACACTCATGTCATCCCTTTTCACCTTGTATCAATGCGAGTTTCACATAATTTGTTTATTTTTAAATAGCAGGTCACATCCACGTATCCTTTTCTGCATTAATTAAACACTAATTTGATTACAAATGGACTACAAAATATAATAGTCAATACACATTGACTGCCATACTAGAAAAAAATTTTTTTTTCCCTTGGGGCCGTGGTGTTCTATTGTGAAAATAGAATAAAAACTTCAAAAGAAAAGGATTCTTTCTAATTTAATGAAAATTTGTTATTTTTTATTGCTTTCTGTGCATGAGTTATAAGCAATTAAATTGTCGATATTAATTGTATAATAACAATAAGAACATCAACAAGAAAGATTTTCATGAACCAACTGCAGGGTTTTGCCCAGGGGCCTACCCATCACGTAACATGTATCCTACAGCATGGCAGCATGAGTTGCCTGCACACCACGTGGCTCCCAAAATAAAGAGACGTGTGAGTCACACATGCTTCATGAGGCCCCAGGCTCAAAACTAGCATGAGTAAAATACAACTCACATGGCAATCAATGTGTTAAATATGAGTTATTTCTGTCACACGTGCAGTTTGGGTATGGTCCAGAATTGAAGGTGTCACGCCTCTGTGAAGTCTTTTCTATGATGGAAACTAGGTTCCTCCAGTTTTGTCGCTCCCCTAGGTACTGATTTTATCTATATGTCCAAAGGGGGGTATTTTCAATCTATTGTTCAGCCTATGGAAACAAAAGCAATCACATTGAGGACAGGCAACTTTCTTTTGAGCAAAATATTCAAATGTTGCACTGATTACTTTTATTATGCGTGTTCTGTTAGAAAGGACTTAGTCACTTAGCCACACTTAGCTGCAGAGAACACTCCAGACAGATCTCTCTTCAATGAAGAACTTGTTGAGCCAGCTTCCTGTAGTGTTGTCAGCGGACATATTTCAGCTGTCAGCCCTATCACGCATTTCAATTGCATAGAGTCACCTTGCCTAAGGACAAGCCACAGCCCATGTGCAGTGACTAATCCAAGTGGGGATACAAAAGGTCTGGTTTGCTCATCAAAGTCAAGGGCAACTCTGAAAGCCCATTCAAGTTCCAGAGCCACCCATAGGCTCAACCATGGCTGGGTTGGAGTGTGACTTCTCTCTCTGCCCAATGTTTCCTTTTCTGTTTCCACAGTTATTGATTCCAAGGGCCCTCCTTAAAACATCCTGCACACCAAACTCCATCTCAAAGTCAGCTTTCTGATGAACTCAATAATCAACAATGATAAAGTATTTTGTTTAGTTAATGCATATATAAATGTATCGTTCTATAATTTAGCTAGCTGCATTAAGGCAAATGCAATACATGGCCCTATGCAGGCTTTCCACCCAATTCAAACTCACATCAGTATAGAAATTTGTCCTTAATGAGAAAGTTATCCTCTACCCTTGTCCTTGTGACCACAGACAGTATCAAGTACATAATGAGAATGAGAAAAATCTGTGGCTTTAATCATTTCAATGTATCTCCCCATGCTTTCTTCATATTAAATGTATTATACCTGTATCTAAAAACCACTACCTGATAGGAGTAATCAGGCTGCTCATCATCACTTTACTCCAAATTCATGTCAATTTAGTAGGCAGTGGTAATACTACTCCCCTTGCTGCATCTATCTGTAAGTACTAGCATCTGTTTAAATGGCTCATGCCAACGCTAATACATCATATACCCATATACCACTATAGCCTAAATGAGGAAGTTGTTGGTCAGCCCAATGAGCAATGCTTGGAAAAGAAAGAAATGCATGTACAGGAAGGGACATGAGGTCTATGAGGATTTCACAAAACCAGAAAGATTTAACCTGCTCCTTCCCCTCGTTAATGACAAATGAGGAGGGGAAGACAAGAAGAAGGTTGCCAGTGGGCACAGGAGTAAATTTTCCTTTGAACAAGGGGAGAGATGTTCCCAAAGCAGGGGAACAAACAAAGGTGATAAATTCCTGCCAGTTAGAAGATAAGATTTCACTCTGAATAGCCTGTGCCATTTCTATTCTGCCATTACACTTTTTTCTTGAGTCAAATGAAGGCCAAAATTTTAATACATTCTACATTACATAAATTACCATAGTGTGTTTTGCTGTTTTGACCTTTTCAGCATTCCTTCTATAATTCGATTGGGCAGCTATTATACTTGCTTTCTGTTTACAACATTTAACCTGAAAGGAAGAGAGATATTGAGCCAAACAAGCAAAATACTAAAATAACACAGAGACTTAATTAGAGGTATAATGTGCTGCAAGTCAGGGGACCAAAATGCCAGTAAGTCTGGAACTGCCTTGTGAATTTCTTGATTGACGGAGGCAGCAAGAGAAGTGAAAGTGGTAAGTAAAGCGAGGACAACTAAAACCAATTATTGGTATTATTTAAAGGTCATTTACATTAAAATTTTTATAATACATTAGATGCAATAATAAAAGTGCTTTTAAAATAAATTCACAACTGATTAGCATGCAGTGTGCCAAACTTAAGGTAGAATTACTTGAATAAGTAAGATTTGGCAAAACAAATCCATCATGTGGCATTTCTTGAGTGCGTAGGATGTACAACTCATTGGTTTAAAAACTGAGTACAAATAAGTATAATACATGTTTCAAACAGCTTACAATCTCTGGCTAAGGTTGCAGACAATGAATTTGTACTGACACAAATCCATACAATTGAGTGATTTTTCCCAAGAGCATTCAGCAACCTGAATGAAGAAGTAGAGGCAATGGACAGTTGATTGATTGAGGGTTGAACTTTGCCAGTGCATGTAGCAGAAAGATTAAGGGACAATGAAGTTGTGGTTGTTTGTAAGATGGTGTTTTTAGTGAGTTTGAAGAGTATGATGAATGAAATACAATATGTGAAGAAGGGGAAGAAAGACACAGTGAATAGTGAAAAGAATACACAATGTTGGAAAGGATGAAGCAGAAATTAGTTAGGGAATAAATGTGATAGAAATGACATGAAGCTAGCACCTAGGCTTCTGGTGCTGAACAAGAGAGACAGGGATTTAAGCCACAATCGAATTAGCTGATTTTAGCTTTGCTAGTAAAAGAAAGAGAAATATGAGAAAGGTAAATAATTCAGAGTACAGTAGTCCCCCTTTATCCTCTGGAGATATGTTTCAAGACCCCTAGTAGTTTCTCAAAACCATGGATAGTGTCAAACCCTATATATACTATGCGTGAATTTCTTTTTCCTTCTTTACAACTTCATAGATAGAGGATTTGTTCTTACCATAGATCTTAGTAACCTCAGCATACATTTTTTTTTCTTTCTTTCTTTAAGGTAAGAACTTTCATCCTTTCACTTAAAGAAAGCCCTTTATGGCTTCTCTTGGGCATGTCCCAATGGCCGCAAAGCCCCAAAATCACTAGTTTTGGGCTGTGGGGCCATTATTAAGTAAAATAAGGGTTACTTGAACACAAGCACTACAATACCGTGACAGTCGACCTGATAAAGGAGACAGAGGGCTACTAAGTAACTAATCAAAGGATAACATACATAGTGTGAATATGCTGGACAAATGAAGGACTGACATCCCAGGTGGGACAGAGTGGGACAGTGCGAGATTTCCTCACGCTACCCAGAATGGTGTACAATTGAAGACATGAATTGTTTATTTCTGCGATTTTCCATTTAATGTTTTTGAACCATAGTTAATGGTGGGTAACTGAAACCACAGAAAGCTAAACCATGATTAAGGGGGTATTACAGTATGTGCATTTCAGTTTCTTTTGTTTTTGTTTCTTTTCTTCTTTATTACTGTTTCTTTTTTCTTGCCTATTGTTGCTGCCCCTGAAGAGATCTCTATTTTTGCAGGATAATTTAAAACACAAATTAAAAAAGGGAAACGCCTTCCATCTATCTAAAAGTTCTATTTATATTTTATTAACTAATTAGATAAATTATAATTTCAATTTGTTATAATCCATAGGATATGTAGTCTCTACCACTGGTGATATAATGACCCTAATAGTACAAGTATGATTATGAAATTATGAAATTAATTACCAACAATGTACCAGCGCCTATCCATTCAAATGAATACTCCTTTTCAAAGTAGGATTGAGTCTAGT
This sequence comes from Lemur catta, assembly GCF_020740605.2. NCBI lineage: Eukaryota > Metazoa > Chordata > Mammalia > Primates > Lemuridae > Lemur > Lemur catta. The sequence continues at coordinate 47,522,179 of NC_059140.1, forward strand.
ACTACAATCATGCACGGTTGAACGGTTTTGAATTTCCTTAGTAAATATTTATGATTTATGATTCTCAAAAAGTATTATAGGCTCATGTTTAAAAAGAAAAACAAAAATTCAAAATAAGACATGAGGTAAATAACTCCTATTCTCTAGATTTGGCTGCTGGGAATCCTCAATTTTCTGCACTTCTAAAAATAACCCTTGGCATTTCACATTCTACCATAATGGTGGTATAGGCATTCTGAAAGGACTTTCACAGAAAAATATTCTGATTAAAACTTACAATTTTATGTGCTTATAGCCCCTCAAGAAGTATAAGAAATCTGCATGAATCCTTCTCTTAAAAAAAGGGGAAGTGAGACTCCACTTCTGGGAAGATGGAGTGGACATAATTTTCCCTTTTGCTTCCTTTAAGTGCAATTAGAAACCCCAGGCATTATATACAAAACAAACATACAGAGACCAGGAAAAGGTGGAGAGAAAAAGGCAGACCAGCCAGGAACCTAGGGACCCAGGGAGTTCCTTAAGTTTTCTTTGTGCCTCATATATTCAAGATTTGGAGATGAAATAGCCAGCAACTCAGAATACCAATGGGGGCAGACAAGAAAAAGCCCCAACAAAACACTGTTTTCTCTAGCTAAAAGACCAGGAAAAGTACAGCATAGCAAGACATACACTTTATACATTAATTTTTCCATTCCAGCCAAACACCACATACACATGTGCACAAAAAATCCCCTATGGTCCATTTGTAAAAACAAGGCAAATGCATAGCCTAGACATTCACCCTTGCCAGGATTTGACAAGGCACCCTAACCTCTTGGTCATGGTGCTATCAAAGAAAGCTAACCATGGAGCAGAACTCTCACACCTTCTAATGCATAACAAACACCTCCTCCTGGCATTAACAAAGTCCCTTTCTCCTTCTCTGCTGAGGAGAACCAAATGGGAATTTTAGAACTCAAAAATACAATATGGGAGATTAAAAAACTCGATGGATAGGCTCAACAGTAAAATGGATAGTAGAGAGAAAAATCAGTGAATTCAAAGATAGAAAAACAGAAATTATCCAATCTGAAAAACAGAAAATAAATTAAAGAAAAAAATTCAAAGAGCCTGTAAACCTGTGGGACTATAACAAACAATATTCATGTCATCAGAGTGCTAGAAGGCAAGGAGAAAGAGGGTAGGGCTAAAAAAGAACTTGAAGAAATAATGGCTAAAAGCTCAAATTGGACAAAAGACATAAACATCTTTCACACAAAGACACAGCATGAGTAATTTTGAAAACTAAAGATAAAAAAAGGTCTTGAAAACAGAGAATGAAACAACATTTATGTTTACCTTTAGGGGCACAACAATTACAGTGACAGCAAATTTCTCAACAGAAATCCTGTAGGCCAGAAGGAAGCAGCATCACATTTTCAAGCGCTGATAGGAAAGAACTGCCAACTCAAAACCGTACATCCAGAGAAAATATCCTTCAAGATTAAAGGAGAAATCATGACATTCTCATATGAAGGAAAAATAAGAGAATTTGTCACCATATTTACCCTAGAAGTTTGGCTGAAGGAAGTTCTTTGAACAAAAAAGAAAGGATAAAAGAATAATCTTGAACCATCAGAAAGAGACAGAGAGAGAGATGGAAGAGAGGAAGGAGGGGAAAAAGAAGTTAAGAAAGAGTAAAACAGGGACAAAACAATACCTTTCCTTCTCCTCTTGAGTTTTATAAATTTTATTTGGTGGTTGAAACAAAAATTTACCATTGTCTAATATGATTTTAAATTTTCATAAAGAAGAGATTTAAGATAATATAAAAAGAAAGAATGAGAGATAGGTTTCTCAATTTCACTCCAGTAGGTAAAATGTCATCATCAATTGACTATAATAAATTGTGTATTTATCATGTAATACCAAAGAGAGACACTCAAATCAATCCCACCGACAATATATGAGATCTCTAGTTCTCCACATTCTTGCCGTCTACTGGTGTGTGTAACTCTTTAATTTTAGCCATTCTTATGGATGTGAAATCGTTTTCATTGTGGTTTTCATTTGTAATTGTCTAGTAACTCATGACATAAGTCTGTGTCTTGGCTTTTTATTTTCTATGGTGCATATTGTAATGACCAGAGATAGTAATATTTTGATTTAATCCAGTTTATTATTTTACCTTTTTATTCTTGTTTTGCTTTCTGGGTTTTATGTAAGAAATCACTGCCTACTCTAAGGTCACAAAAATATTCTCCTGTGTTTTCTTTTACAAGCTTTGTAGTTTTAGCTTTTATGTACATGTTAATTAATTCAAACTTGAATTAATTGTTATGTATGGTATGAAGTGGCGATCAAGATTTATTTTTTAATACACTTATCAAACTGTTCCAGCAATATTTGTTCAAAAGTGTTTCATTTTTTCCATTGAATTGCTTTGGCACCTTTTCTGAAAACCAGTTTAGTTTATTAATCAACTTTCCATTCTGCTCCATCTACCTATTTTTCTACCCTAAAACAGTACTGAATTGTTTTGAATACTAAAATTTTATAGTAAATATCAAAATAAAGTTGCACGAGTCTTTCAGGTTTTTTTCTTTAGTTTCTGCTTTGTAGGCCCTTTGCATTTTATAAAAATTTTAAAACCCACTTGTGAGTGTTTCCAAACAGACCTATTGGGATTTTATTTGAGACTGCATTGATTTTAGAATCATTTTGTATTGAATTCACATTTTATAAATATTGAATCTTCCAAACAGTAAATACTGTATCTTGTTTCACTAACTTAGATCTCCTTAATTTCTATTGGCATTTTTTGTTTGTTTGGTTTTGTCTTTTTAGTTTTCATTTTAGAGGTCCACCATATTTTTTGTTAAATTTTTTTCTAAATATTTTTAAGTTTATGATGCTATTATACCTTAGTCAATCATCAAAATAATAACATCAACTCAAGAACAACAATATTTAAAAAATCAAAATACCTAATAGACACTGAATTAGGAATTTGCTGTAGAAACATTTTTAAAAAATGGATTATCTTATTTACTTACTCACCAAGATGATGGTTTAATATGAACACCTTAAGAATAAAACCTACTTTATTTATAAATAATTTTGTTGAATAGGCGAGAAAATATTTCTAGGTAAATGTTGGTTTAGGAAAGCAAAATTTCATAAAATTTATTGTACAATCAAAATTTTATTATGATAAAGAACTGGTCTATGTATTGGTCAGAAGATTAGTGTTCTAGTCCATGTTGCTCCACTAACTACATGTCCTTGGACAAGTGATGTAAGTTCTCTTGTCTCTTGACCTCAGTTTCCTTCATCTGTGAAATAAAAAGAGTAAGCTAAATAATTTCTAAGTTCCTCTTAGTTCCCAACAGCGTTCTATTTTCAAAGATTACTCAAGGATTTCTCAACTCAAAAAGTGAATATTACCATTTAGAAGTCCAGGGAAATTATTGTATATGTTCCATCTCTAGAGCTGATGTGTGATACTGGAAACATTTATCACAGATGTCAGATGGATCATGGCCTTACCAATACATGGATCTTGGAGCTGTAGAACTGTGGGAAAACAAATTTCTATTGTTTTAAGCCACCAAGTTTATGTTACTTTATTATGGCAACCTTAGAAAACTAATAAATATGGGATACAAATTTTTATATAAGCTCTGCTGTTGCCAGTTTATATGACAATGGTACTTAACCTCTATAAGCTTTAGTTTCCTCTGATGTAAATTTTGGAAGATGAAATCTGCTTCTGTGAGTTAAATTAGAGCATATACAAAAATGATTCGCACACTCCCTTGCCACAGTAAGCATTCAGCAATTGCATGCCTGATCATTTGTATCACTGGTGAACATATTTGAACTTGCAGGGGAGTTTTGTAAAATGCAGATTCCTTAGTCCCACCCTACTTTATGAGTTAGAGTTTCTGGGAGTGGTTTTTATGAATCTATATTTTAACTTGTTCCTCAGGTGCTCATTATCTACCACAGCCAGCTGAACATTGCCCTGTAGATCTCTTTTGGAGACCTAGTTATTTCAGTGACAATGGTTGCATTGTTGATCTAAAAAAATTTATTTCTGTAATATGAAATTATTGCTTTCAAATGTGAAGAACTCCCAAGAATATAACCGGTCTCTTAAATTCTTTGTTATTCTTTTAAAAGAAAATCCATCTTCTCTTCTGGAAAGTTGTTTGTATGCTTATTTTGTAAATTAGAATTTTTAACAAAAAAGTCTAAAATTTGAGTATTCAAATGAAAACATTTTTAAAATATACCTCAAAGTCTCTGACAGTGTGTCAAAAGATCCACAATTAGTTTAACTATTGAAAAAGGCTGTGAAATAGTTTTAGTGACATACATTTCACAAATTTGAATTTTAAGATTCATTGATATTTTCTCAGAACTATTGTCACTATTGTAATGACCTTATATCCTTATGATTATTAATATGCTTCCAGGGCTTTACCTTTCCTGAGTCTTACTGACATTCATTATCAAGTTCATAAATAATTCCATCTGAGATGAGGGGGGTTCAGGTCATTGTACATGTTATAAATTATATTTTTTAAATTTGCTTTTTATTAATTGTGAAAAAGAATATATATAGCATGAGATGAAAAGGAATTCTTGAAAGGATAAAAGTTAGTGATTAAAATAGTCATATAAATATTACAATCTATACTTGTGATAAATATGGAGTGAGATGGATACCAGCCAGTACTAATATAGATTATGAATCCATGTAAGATGGAGTAAATAAAACTGCAAGTGTGATAATTTTATACAAATAGATTAATGTGACGTAAGAATCATGGGATTGGAAAGTATATTATATTGAACTAGATTTTCAGTACCTCAAGCGTTCAGTATGTTGTCATTTATGAAAATTTACTTTCAAAGCAACGTTCTTTGTTAAACCAATCAGTTTTTTCTAGAACAAATGCTCAGTAGTCATTTCAATATAAATTTGATGAATTTTTTCACTACATAAAGTATCAAAACTATGAAAATATCAAAGCTTTATTCCTCTATGAAATAATCATATTTAAGACACATTATTTCAGAGAATTAATCATAAATATTGCATCTAGAGATAACACAGAATGGAAAGTTAGCAAAATTCCTTTATCAATGGAAACATATATGATAGCAGATATATAATTTTATACTTTAATTAGCCCACTTATGTTCAGAATACGAATTGGCCCTTGGCACATACCTGGCATATAAAAGACAGAAGTGTTCAATAGCATTTTACAGTCAGTCTTCATTATTCCCAGATTCTGTACTTGTGCATTTTTTTACTGGCTAAAATTTATCTGTAACCCTCAAATCAATATTCATGGTACTTTCCTGGCCATTCACAAACATGCTCAGAGCAGCAAAAAATTTGAGTGATTCAGAGTCCATATTCCCAGCTAAGATGATACAAGTCCAAGATCTGCCTTTTTGGTTCATCTCTCAGACAGAGATAGCCAGAGAATGGACACCATAGGGGACAGTGCAGTGTAGTGCAAGAAGTGCTGGTTCTGGTGCCAGTGGGATGGGGCACCTGTTAGGGGGGCGGCCTCAAGTAAGCTGCTTAACAGTTCTAAACCTCATTTTCTATTTTGCAATATAAATAGAATCTACCAGGTTGAGTTGCTTTAAAGATTTATGATTATAATCTACATGAGAACTGTGTATCTATATGTACATATTTCCCCTGGGGCAATGGTTCATTATGTGCTAATTCTGTGTTTACTGACTTTACAGAACATAACTACTGTGCATAATAAGTATTGACCGTATATTGTCTCTCACTGAAAACCTATATTAAAGGAGGAAAAATTTACATATAGATTATTTTGTGATCAATTGTATGTGCTATAAAAGTTTGGTCATCCTGAGAAAGTATCATCCAATTTTATATGGAAGGTTGAATACATGAGCTTTTACTTGCTCCTCAAGCCCACTAAAATAATAGTTAAAAAATAAAAGTATATATACTGAAAGAGAAAAAGAGTGAAAGGGGAGACAAGATTTATGAACAAAATTTGGGGAGATTCAATGTATGCAATGAATGGTATAGTTTTCAAGAGGGGAAAGCTGAAATTATCAGAAGGCATGAAGGCAAAATATTTGATTCTTCCTTTCAATAATAGGTCCCTATCCTTTAGTTGGATACATGACTGCCTAGATATGACTGTATTTCTAAACATGTCTGGCAGCTATATTATATGTTCACTAAGATACAGGGAATGGAATGTGAATGAAAGTAGCTTGTGTGACTCTCGGATCATGTCCTTTGTGGAGAAAGCTATTTGCCCTCCACTTGTTTTTTCTCTATCCTTTTGGCTACAGCCTGGACACAGTGCTGGTGGTCCAGCCTTCATCTATAGGTGAGTGCAATACTATAGATGATGCCAGAGTAATAAGGAACAAGGAATCTGGATCTCTGAACACTCCCTAAGAGTGGAGCGTTTTCATGTTACCTCGCCACCTGTGACAGGCAGGTGAGGGGTAAGACTGAAATTAATAGGATCTACAGACTCCTTTCTTCATCCTGGCAGAAGACAAGAGGTTTATTCTCTTGAGAGACTGAATCAGAGACACTCTGAATAAAAGGAACCATGGTTTAGCTGAGGGCAGGTTTGTGACACACAATAGCAAACAGCATATATTAACTGAAATTTTCCAACTTAAAACTGTATGCCCCCAGCCCCTTTCCCCTGCTCTACACAGACTTCTCATATAGAAAATTTGAAGACTTTTCTCTGAGGAAAATGGTAAGCCAAAGAGTAAATCTATAAATATTGATAGATCGGTATCACTCTCAAATAAATGGAAAAGTCTTAAAACAATTTATGGAAATTCTAGGAACATTACTAGGCTTTTAGCTGCCTTTTAGTGTCTCATCCTTAAATATAAACTGGCTGTCAAGACAAAGAATACCATAAACAGAGGAAATCAAAAACAGAGAAAGGAATTCATAAAACACAGAAAAAATATGCAGAAAGAAAAATAATATTCTTAATCTGAAATTAACATTATGTGTATTAGTTAACTAGTGCTTATTAATAGATTATGTCAAATTTAGTGGTTTAAAAAAATAAACCATTCTTATCTCCCCCCTGTTCTTTGTGGTTCAGGAATTTGGGAGCAGTTTTGCAATGTGGTTCTGGTTTAAAATTTCTCATGGTGTCAGAGTCAAGATGTCACCTGAGACTGCAGTTATCTGGAAGCTTGACCAGCGTCCAAGGCAATTATCTCACACAGTTGATGTGTTGGTGCTAATTTTTGACAAGAGGCCTCAGTTCCTCCTCATATGAGTCCTTTCCCAGGGTTACTTGAATATCCTTATTTCCACAGCAGCTGGTGTCCCCAGAGCAAGTGATCCAAGAGAATTCAACACAGAAATGACAATGTCTTTCATGGCCTAGCCTCAGAAGTCTTATCACTTCCTCAATATTTGTCACAACGATTAAACATTATTCTTTGTGGGAGGGGTCAAGACAAGGGTGTGGATATGAGATCATTGGGGTTCATTTTGGAGAATGTCTACCGTATCATCTGTGTGAAAAAAAAAGCAAGTATTAAGTTGGAGAAAAAAGAATGCTGTACTCTGAAAAATGAACTTTTGAAAAATAAAAACAAATTCTTGAAAATTTAAACTTTGATATTAAGCATTAAAAATTCACTGGAAATTTTAAAAATAAAGTCCAGATGTTAAGATGTTAAACATTTCCAGATATTAGATTTGAAAGACAAAGAATTTGAAAATTTAAAAGAAATGAGTATTGTGATAAATAATCTAGAAAACTAGATGCCAATAATTCCTCCTATCCCATATGCATGCAACTCATTCTATCATGTGATAGAGTCTATTTTCATTCACTTTGAATCTGGCCTGGCTCTGAGATTTACTTTGATCAATAGAATTTGGGAGCAAGAAAATCCATGATAGAAAAGACAGGAACATGTCCATTTCTAAGCTGGCCACAGATTTTCAATAAATAATACTCAGCTGTTCGTTTATATAAGACACTTTGAAGAGGCAAATGAAACTGCCATATGTTGGTATGGTACATTGAGTGAAGGAAGAGCAAGTATTTGTCTGCTAACACCTCCCTATCTCCTATATTTCAGTGCTTGAAGTTCACCCTGTGAAGTATTAACTTTCCTGCTAACTCGTATTGATCCCTCTGGACAGTTACTAGGGAAGTCAAATGTGCTACCACCACCACGCAGCAAAGAGGTGCTTTATCTGAGCCTGAAAGTGATGAGAACTGAGAATCTCTATAGTTTCCCTATAGCCACTGGACTTGGCTGAGATAGATGCTCTGCTCTGTCCACAGTAGGTATGGTGGAGGCCAGGTTATCATTTCAAGGATGTCTGATACAGTTAGTGGTATTAGAAGATTAAAGAACATTTGTGGCAGCCATGGATCTCCATTTGGTAAGCACCCCAACTCAAGAGAGAGGTGGGACTGAGCAAATCTGTCGCAGGAGCACGTACGTTAGATTTCATGTAGTCCATTCCTTGTGTCCCTCAGATCTGTTCACATTCTTGAATAATATATAAATATCACTCTAAGAAGAAAATAAGATTGTACCACTTCTTTACCAAGAATGGAGGAACAAATTCCATCATGTGAAGTGGAAGCAGTTGCAGAATTCTCAAAAGTATCACAGAGGGTTAGCAAACCATCTACACTTCCTGTCACTGCAGCTGCTCCTGAGCTAAGATTGACATTCCTCCATCCACTAATTTTAGATTCACCACCTCTAGACCCTTTGACTAATATTTCACCTTGCTTAGTGGATCAGGCATTCTAAAGGTCATCAAACTGCAAAGCTGGCAGGAGTAGGGAAGAAAAACCCATATCCACAGTATCAATTTCAGTGAAGGCATCTTTGTTCCCTCCACAGTGGAAGGTGCCTGTATGTTTTCATACAAACACTGTATGTTTTCTTTGAGTAATAGTGTCAGCTGGGCCTTTACCTCAGCATTTGAGCATTCTGCAGTAGCTAACCCAGCCTTTGAAATAACCAACCCATAATTTTTGACAAGTACCTACCCTCCAGCCATGGCTATTCTGTTCATAGGCCCATTTCACAGCTAATGGGATGGCTTGCTGACATGCACAGTATAGCTCATGCTGTCCACCTGGTTTTTGAGAGCCTGCTTTGTGGTATGAGGTCACTGGTGGGCATTAATATGAAACACACAGATCTGCATACTTTGTGCCTTCTCCCATAAGTTCATCCATATAACTCTTCTCTAGACATCCTTATCCTTAATCTGCCATTTTTATTTCTTCCCAGCCATTATCCTCTACACAGAATTTCAAGTTTATCCATATATTAGATGCTATCTCCCTCTGTGCAAAGGGGATGACTGAGTATTTTGCTCACAGATTTGCCCTCTGATATGATTTGATTTCATTAATGTCTTTCAGGGCCACCTATGAATGGGGGTATAATGTGGCAGCAGTTCATTTACTGATAATGCCAACATATTGTGATGTTCCATCTGTGAGCCAGGCCTAAGTCTTTTCTTCCTCTGTCAATTGGTCAAAAGTTACCCTCCATAAGGACATAGTTGTGAGTTGAAGGATAAACATTGAATAAACAGAAGTAAGTGACAAGGGAGTCTGGGCCATCTGTTCATTTAATTTACTTGTGCTTTCTGGATCTGCTTCAGCCTACTCCTAAATGTGTCACTTCTATCGAATATGCAATTGCTATACCACCTGCCTAACCTTATGACTAATTGAATTCAAAATAATTTAGTTTATAGTGGAGAGTTCTGGTTATACAATCTCTTGGTTTTCCTTAGGTGCCCAGAAAATATCAGATGCTCTGATAAAAGCAGTTGTTGACATGTGCAGATAAAACTATACTTTTCAAATATAGGGTAATTATCTGCTATGGTGGGCATGGCTTTGCTCCAGGACCCTATATTATTAGCCCATATCCAGAGACTCAAAACAGCATCCTTATTTACCACAGATTCCTCTAGCATAATTGGGTCTACGGATGAAATAGTTACAGCCTGCACTGAAGACTAGATCACTGAAGTTCATCCAAAACTGACAGCATTCAGAATTTCCTCATCAATGGTTTAGGGCTATTTTATCAAGTGATGATACACGTTGCCTTCATAATGCAAAGAGGTTTACGAAACACAGTAGCTCTTTCTCTGTGGTATACAGTGCTATGAGCAACAACTTGTCTTTAATTTAATGCAGGATGTCCTGGAATACCCAGATCTCTCTGAACTCCTGAAAACTTCACTAATCTGCCAGGCGCCAGGATTTATTACTATTTTCTGGCAATATTTCCCTGTCCTGACTCTCACTTGGATATAAGATACCTGTTGAGGCTACACATTTAGTCTATTTTGTGGTTTAATTCTGTAATCAGATTTTCGGTCTTATTTTCAGTCAAAACTATCCTGTAACTATAGAAGATAAAAGTCTTCTTGAAATCTACCATAGAGGCTCTTTGCTTTTGACAGCCTATCTTCCGTTGGTAATTAGCGTTTTATGAGCTCTTCAAAGTCATACCAAAGTTATACTACATTATTAAATGTTTAATTGTGACTGGCCTTAGACTGATCAACTGCAGTTGCCTTACATTTACACCTCAAGTGAAAACATGGCTAACTATGATGCCATTGAATACAAGGAGTTATTAACACCCTACTTAGCAAAGGAAACATGATCCTATTTCATTCAGTGTGAAGCCTACTCTAAAAGCCCTACATCCTGTGGGTTGACCTGCCAGGGACTGTTTGGTCAATTCTTTCAGTTCAATTTCCCTTGAAAATGTGGCTTTAGCAGAGGCTTGCATGATAATGCTTTGTTGTTGTATGAAATCCTAGGTAGCAAGTGGAAAGTAAAAGTGGATGTGCAACAAGGATTCAGAGACAGCCAATACAAGGTTTGTTATTAAACTGGCCCCAGCATTACTTGGTATCATACCTGGGTTTGTACTTAAAAGCTGCTGCAACTCCGACTGCAGTGGAAATGATGGGGACTGCCCAGTCCTTAGCCTAGGAGGAGTGAGACAGCCAGCAGTGTTTAATTGTTTAGTGATGAGGTAGAGGAATATGCAGTGGCCTTTTATTGCTCAGACAACAGTGGAGGAGAGTGGGAATTAGAGAATCTAGGTGGGTACATAAACTGGGTCTGATAACATAAATTACAAAGTATTGATCTAAATTTTGAAGATTGGACAAATTATATTTTCCTTAGTATATTTTGGGTTTATTGTTAGATTAGTCATGTTAGGTAAACAGTGAGGGATTTGGGTCTCCTAGGGAAGAAAGTGGGTGCCTTCCCTTGGTGCTACCTCAAGCAATTGCCCCACCTGGGAAGAAGGACAAGGGTGGGCCCCAGACCCCCATCTTGGTGTCACCCACCTTAATTCTGTACTCAGTGACTGCCATACCTGGGAGAGGAGGAAACGCGCTACCAATCTACCTATCAGAACTTAGCAGGCCAACTGCAAAAGAATGCAGAGGACTCTCTAGCCCGCAGGCCAAGTGGCATAGGTACAATGGAGTCTGGAAGATGATTTAAAATAACCTAAGACTAATTACCATGTCATTAGCTTAAATCTACCTTGCGGTTTACCCTGCCAAATGGGCTTTCAAAGAGGCTCATGGGAAATCTGCAGAAAGACTCGGGTCATATAACTCACAACTGTCCATCAAGGTGGTTCCATGATGACATCTGAACTATGGAGAGGTCCCTATTTGGACCCAATAAAACAAGACCCAGACCATAACCAAGGTCTCTTTTGCTACAACAAGGGGTCCAGTCATCAACTGTGGCATGTGTATCTTGCTCTGTAAACCTATACCTTGCCCTTTCTCTATAATCCTATATTGCTCCACCTCAATAAGTTTCACCTTGTACTTGCCTTACTTTGGTGTGTCTGGTCATTCTTGGGCCAAGAGCACACCAAGAACCAAGAACACAGAACAAGATTGCCAAAACCAACAATCATACCTGGATTAATAGTAGAAATTGGTATCATTTTCTTCAGATATTTTGTATACTAGGAAGTTAGATACATTTTCTTTAATTTTTTACTACAAGACACATATTGTTATTTCCAGTTTAGAAATGTAATAAATGAAACCACGATGAAATAACATTCCATTATCACACAGTTAGTCTTTGTCATTCCAACCTAGGTCTGACTTTAAAGCCTATTCTTTTTCTACGACAACATGACAAAAAAAAAAAATGCTGTTTGTCCATTACTTTATAATGTAAAAAATGTGAATATCTATATTGTCCCTTTTAAACTTGTAAAATAAATTTGGCATAATTTATTACTCTTCCTTGACAGGTAAAAAATCTTAAGTTCTTAGAGGCTAACCATCACACCCAAGTTCACATTCTTTGAAAGCAGAAAATTAAGAAAATGCTTTCACCACAAATCTGCAAATTCAGTAAGTCACCATATGGACTCCAAGAAACAGAAACATTTTAAAATGTGGCTCACCTTTATATTATGCATCATATTTTCCCAGTGTTCATTCCTCGCTTCTGCCTACTAATTTGGTTATATTTTTTCCTATTAAAAAGGAAGGCAAAACTCAATGAAGAGCTGCCTTAAGATAGATTTTACTTGGAAAGCATTCCTACTAATGGAATACCACAGAAAAATACAATAACTCATAATGTCTAAGAGGAGGGTGTCTCTATAAATTCTTTTGCAATGATTAATAAATCAGCTTTCTCTTCCTGCATTAGTAGCAAGTTCTAGATGTAACAGGGTGGTCTGTGGTAATAATAAAGGTGCTCTTGGGGTTTGTAGTGAGACATTCAAGTATGAATATATGCAGCAGAGGCAGACAGACCTGGGAGCTAAGCCTTGTATAGTCAATTAGTAGCTATAAGACTGAAGGGGAGTTAATGAGCCTTTCTGAATTCAGTTTTCTAATGTGTAAAATGGAGACATCTAACTTGCACATACAATGGGAATATTCAATTTGTATCAATGAAAGGTAACATTTACAATTGGCTTAGTAGATGCTTAGTTCCAGATTCCGCAACACCTGGCACCTGTGGTTTAATTTCAATATTTTAAATTTTTATTGTATTGTGTATATATTTTAGAAAAGACATAGTTTTCCTTTTACTGCCAGTACTCATGTATTCCCACAAAGCTGGGCACTCATAAGGTTAACTCCGAGTTGCTAACTAATTAATCTGAAAATGCTATATACCCACATGAATTAAATTCTTATTTTTATCATAAGTCACTCACTAAAACTAAAGAGCTGTTTTAGGTTGTGTAAAACACTGATTAATTATCTATCACAAAGAAAGAGTCCAGGGATATGTAAACTCTTTGCATTTCAGTAGTAGAGTATTTAATTCAAATCACTAAAGTGAGTTATTTTATGGTTGAGGATGAAGAAAAAAATGAGTTCTTGACTATGAGAAAGGGGTAACAGAACACAGGAGAATGACCCTATTCCCCATTTCTACAGCAGCATGTGAAGTCTGTTGCTGTGAAGTGATTGAACAAAATCACATATGGGGAGAGGCAACAGCTGTCTCCATAAAGCCTTTGGCCTCCTGCTGCCCTCTGTCCTAGAGGCAGATGTGGTGGTTGATGGCTGCCCACCATGCTATACTTTATTGCTTCATTGACTGTGTTGCAAATGCTGACAACAGTTTACCAGCCGCAAAGAAATTATTTGATTTACTCAAGTTCCTTTGCTACCATTTCAGAGTCTTGCATGTCCTTGGTTAAATGGTGCCCTTGTAAAATTGCACGGCAAAAAATAAACTGTTTTCCCCTTAACCAAATAGATATAGTGCTGTGATGTGAAATTACTAAAAAAAAAAAAAAAATGTGATTTGAGGAAATTACAGTTCCTTGTTTAGTATGTATTGTGCATGCCCTACAGCTTTCCCTAACCAGTAGCTCCCAATTTCATTTAAATTGTAATGATTTCCTTTAAGGACAATTAAGTTGCCTAAGAGCAGTGCATGCATACTAATGTCGTAGAGGCAAGGCTTAGTGTAGAAGAGAGTAATAACTGTGTATTAATATGATAATTAAGTGTTAATGCTTAGCAACCTAATGATATCTGTTAAATAACTTACATTTTGGAGCCAAATCCTGGCAAATGGAATTCTATTAAAAATAACAAAATGCAGCGAATATAAAAATAAATGATGCTCATCTGCCATTAATTCACATATATTTTCTGATTTGCATCTCATATGAAAGAAGTCCCCTATTCTCTCTTTTCTACCAAACATGCGAAACCAGTGTAATTATCCATGGCCATTTCAAAGAGTTTTTTCTGCTTGTGGACGTTTATATATATTCAAAAGAAGAGAAGTTATAAAAAGTAAATATGAAGATGAATATCATTTTAGGGTACCTTATTAAAGCTATACTTTTGAAAATATACATATTCTGGATTATCTAAAAATTCTAATATAAGAAAACAAAACATCTAAAATGTGGTATTTACATTTTAACACTTTCTATGGGTCCTAATTCTCAAGCCTTAAATTATCATTCTTTTCATAAACTATTCCTTAAATAATAGATACTTGCAATTTTCCCAGTATTATGTGATTTTTTCTTTTTAAAATTCACTTTTAAATTTTAAAATGTGTATCCTTAACCCTTTATTATTAATAATATATTGTCAGTGATATGTACATTTGACAGTGTCACTATCCATTCCTAATTAAGAAAGTTCTAGCCAATGTTAAATGCTGAGAGAACAAATAGAAATTGTCAGTGTTTCTCACAAAATGGATACGAGAAGATTTGCTCTACAACTGTGAGGTCACTTCTATAAATTTAATGAATAAGCGTTTCATGTGTTGGTGTGTTGCATCCTTTTGGATGCTCCCATACTTCTCTGCAGGTTGAAATGAAATATAACAGTATCTTATTCATTGAGTGATTTTTGCTCTCTGATCTGTAATCTGAACCTAGCAACAAAAGGAGGAAAATATCCCAACAAAAGTCACATTCTTGAAATCCTGTTTTTCTTGCATTGTGTCAAACCTCTTTCTTTATTACTGTTCTGTTGCCCAAGTATACAAACTGAGTAGAGTCCTCTGAAGAAGACAAAATGCCTGGTGAAATTCTTTCCAGAAAATCATGTATGTAAACGTATATAGAAGTAAGTCAGTCAAATGCTTAGTGGATTTAATAAAAAGGAAGACTAGAAATATTTATTGAATTTAATAACAAGAACTTTTTAATGACCTTAAAAAGGGCAATATTCTTGAAGTATTAGGAGCTAGATCAGACTGCAGTGGGATGAAGAGTGAATTGGGTTAAATTAAATCACAAAGAAATTAAAACAAAAAATAATGTTCATGAGGCTTGGCTATAAAACAAAGGGAGAGAGATTGGCCATTAGTTAGAGGGACAATATAGAATTGAGCACTATTTTAAAGACAGGGAATACATTTACTTTATATGATAAAATGTTAAAGGAATAGTTACTGAGCAAAGTGGTGTAAGATTAGTAGGAAAGGAGTAAGAAATGATGAAACAAGGTCTCTGAAGAAGTAAAACGATATAAGGGAGGACAAATGGGGATTTTGGCCCTGAGCTATATAGGAGCACTTGTCTCTGAAAGTGAAGGAAGGAAGGTGAGGTGGTTGTATTTTTAGTTTGAAAGCTGAAATCTCATACCAAATTGCCTTAAAATATTCAGTGAAATAAAATGCACCGTTATCTAACCTTTTCTTTACTGCAAGTGGTTTTATGTTTGGTATATTTCTCTTCAAAATACTAAGCAGTTGAGTTTTTAAACTACAGACTTTAACAGAACAATTGTCATTATTCTCCTTTAGTCTGCAGACCTCTCAACCTTGAAGGTTGTTGCTGGTCTAGTTAGTCATTCCTATTTCTAACTTCTGGCACAAGTTATTGTCTTGGGTCTTTCTTTCAGTCTCTAGGGTAGTGAGGTATTCTTTCCTATTTGGCCCCAAGTTCATCCCTTTGGCTTCTGGTCAAAATTATGCTGACATACTGTCTACCTCCTTGCAAACTTGGCTGATATCCATAATGTAAGTGGAGAAGGCTTCCGTTTCTTGGCTAATTCTTCTATTCAGAGAGGGACATAAGTCCTGCTTCCTGCCTTAAAACATGCTAGATATTCTGTGTTCCTACTTTTTCTGCCTTACAAAAGGGAAGACATATATCTTATCTTGTACAAAATGTTATAAAGAAGCAAAGGCAGATAGAAAAATAAAAGATTGCTTTTGCTATAAATGCTAGTTAGCTATTTATATTCAGGAGTTTGAACTTTCCATTAATATTCCAAGAGCTTGGAAGTTTTTTGTTATTTAAGGCACGCCTCCTGAGCAATAAGTGAAGGAATAGGATCCAGATCTCTTGAAATAGAGAATAATAGTTTGATTAAGTTGGAGCTTAAATGAATTCTTATTTGATTTCATGATTGAGTAGAACAGAATTTGTGTATATGATCTAGCAATGTGGAAATACTAAAAATAACACACTCCAATAAAAATGTTTCCACAGAAGGTTATGTTGGAGGCCAAACTCAGCTCAGGCAAAACTAGAAAACTAAGAAGTCTGGAGACAGCACATCAACAAAAGTTTTCTTGTGGCCCTAGTGGGCAAACACATGTGCCAATGGTTTGGGGTTGGGTAAATGGCTAAGAGGTGAGTTTACTAAGGGATTTTAAATGTGCACAAAAAATTTATCCCTCAGTGCCAGATGTTTCTGTTATATTTATTTTTCTTAATCAGATTTCCTAATAAGACTTTGTGTCAAGTGCTTATAAGAAATTCCATATACTGCCTAGTCCAATGAGATTACTAAGTAGACCACACTGTACAGGAGATCATATTAATAAGACACTAAATCAGAGAGCTTCATGCTAGTGAAAGTATCATGGATACTTTAGTTTTTAAAAGGAAACTAAACAATAAACTATTGATTTCATGTATCAAATTGAGCCCATATATTTACATGTCTTCCCTGTACAAGGGAAGAAATTATCAACTAAATGTGATAAGTTCTACAACAGCACTAGGAAAAAAAAAAAAAAACAGAATCAGTGCTATCAATAGAACAAAACTTGAATTAATGTTTGTAATAGAGCAACCAAATGGGATTGGATTAAGGAAAAAGTCAATTCGATTTACACAGCATTTGATTACATGTATCAAAAGAACAAACAGAAACAAGTAGATTTGTTGATCGCTCTCCCCCCAAAATGCACACTTCTGTGTGAGTTTTGTGAGTGGGGGGGTTGAAGAAATTTAGAAACCACACCAGGACCAAAACTGATTGTGACTTACATTCTTACAGTTACTTAGAGACTCAAGTAGACAGTCTAACATGGAGAATCTACTAAAAAAGGCAAGGAAGCAGTTTTCCAATGAAATGTTAGACTGTGACTACACCAATAACTACAGAAGAAGAAAAACCTTCAATAAGTAGTGAAATCTCCAAATCAGAAAAGTCTCCACTTCAACATCTTTCCTAAATCCTACTCATTTAGGCTGCATAGTATTCTTAATACCCCACAGGAAAAAGATGAAAGAGTGTAGAGATTATGGAGCAGTAGGCAAATATTAGGTCAAAAATATAAGGAACCCTATTAGCACCCTCCACTGATCCCAGCCAGATACTACATTCATCCTCTGGAAAGACGCTGGAGTGACCTCTACCCACCAGCTTCTATCATCAGAGGTTTCTGTCCCACCCTAGCATTCATTTGGAGAATTCTCCAAGCATAGAAGAGAATTCAGTGATGAGCAGCCAAAAAGTTCACTATGCTGTTCATATCCTCGGTACCGAAAACACAAAACAAAAACCTCAAAACTTAATGTAATGCCATAGTCCAAACTCATAAATATCATATTCTCTGAACCCATCATAATAAAACTAGAAATTAACAACAAAAAGCCAAACAAAACCAAACGACTGATCACCTAGAAATTTAACAGCACTCGTTAATAAATCTGGGATTAAAAACCAATTCAAAAATTCAACTACAGAAGTACACTACAAGGGGACTACAGCAGAAACGAGAGCTAATCTGCCCTTCAAAATCCCAGAGGAGCACTGAGATGTAAGTCAGCACCTAACATGAAGAGCCGAACTAAGAAGCAAGAAGCAGAGCTGAAGACCAGAGGATTAATTTAAGGTCTATAAAAGGAACAACTGTGCACAATGAATGCCAGTCTCCCACCACTACACACACACACGTACACAAGCTTAACTTTCGGCAAAAGGAAAAACAGTTCTTCTCTAAAGAAACTGAAATAGTAATAAAGTGAGAGCAAAGGTTTCTAATGGAGTTTTGGAGTCTGAGAGCAAAAATCCTCTCTAAGAATTTTAAAGTCCCCAACCAACAGCGCAGCTGTTCACCCTAAAATGAAGAGCGACAGTCAACCCTAACTTTCCCATACTTTGAGGTCTCTGCGAACTTCCCAGTCAGAGAAGGTGAAAAATCATCTTGTACATACACCAAAAGAAGAAATCCATACCATCTTTTCAGTGCTTAATTATTAAAATAAATGTACTATCAGAGATTTCCAGATAGATACATATATATAGAACACCAGTGTCATGAAAATAACAACCAAGATTAATAAAACAAAAGCTGGATTCCCAGAGACATATGTAATTTAAGAGAGTATTAAAATATATAATTACTATAGCCAGAGAAATTGGGGAAAAGTTACATTTCTAAATTTTATTTTTAATTAACATAATAATTATACATGTTTATAGGGTACAGTGCAATGTTTTGATACATGTATAAAATGTCTAATGATCAAATCAGGGTAATTAGCATATCCATCACCTTAAACATTTATAATGTCTCTGTGTGGGGAACATTCAAAACGTTTCCTTCTAGCTATTTGAAAATATATGATATATTGCTGTTAACTATAGTCAACCTATAGTGCTACAGAACACTAAAAGTTATTTCTCCTTTCTAGTTGTAATTTTATACCCATTAAGCAAACTTTCAATCACCATCTCCACTTCGCAGCCTGTAGAAACCACTATTCTACTCACTACTTCGGTGAGTTCAACGTTTTTAGCGCCTACATCAGTGAGAACATGCCGATTTTATCTTTTTGTGCCTGACTTATTTCACTTAACATAAGGTCCTCCAGACTCATCCATGTTGCCACAAATGACAGGATTTCGTTCTTTTTTACGGCTAAATAGTATTCCATTGTACTTATATACCACATTTTCTTTTCTTTTCTTTCTTTCTTTTTTTGAGACAGAGTCTCGCTTTGTCGCCTAGGCTAGAGTGAGTGCCATGGCGTCAGCCTAGCTCATAGCAA
This sequence comes from Lemur catta, assembly GCF_020740605.2. NCBI lineage: Eukaryota > Metazoa > Chordata > Mammalia > Primates > Lemuridae > Lemur > Lemur catta. The sequence continues at coordinate 47,541,511 of NC_059140.1, forward strand.
CCTCAAACTCCTGGGCTCAAGCGATCCTCCTGCCTCAGCCTCCCGAGTAGCTGGGACTACAGGCATGCGCCACCATGCCTGGCTAATTTTTTCTATATAGATTTTTAGCTGTCCAAATCATTTCTTTCTATTTTTGGTAGAGACGGGGTCTCACTCTTGCTCAGGCTGGTCTCGAACTCCTGACTTCGAGCGATCCACCCGCCTCGGCCTCCCAGAGTGCTAGGATTACAGGCGTGAGCCACTGCGCCCGGCCAATATACCACATTTTCTTTATCCATTCATCTCTCGATGGACAAAAAGTTACATTTTTAACACAAAAATAGAATGTCAAGGGGTGGAAAAAGGAAAGATCAGAAAAATATATAAAACAACCACCGTATGAGAATCTGGGCTTTATGTTTCAGACATTATATATTTGTTATTTCATTCATTCAACAATTGCCTGTAAAATGTCTACTATATGCTGGTGAGTCAGACATCTTCTCCTCATGGTCTTTTGTATTTGAAAGCTGTTTGGCTGAAGAACATGCCAAAAATTCAGGCTTTAAAATGCTATTATCGATGAAAGAAAATTCCTAAAACATTCATTCATGGGCAAATGATAAAAAATCAAAATTTTAGCAGGGAGAAGCTGTGCACTAGTAGGTGTAGATGGGGTAAAATCCTGGGGCAAAATGATAGAAATAAAATAAAGAAGGATGCTGGATACTAAAGACACCTGCTTACACCAAGTGGCTTGTAAACCACTGTCAGTGATTAGCTTGAGATGCGAGCAGGTTCTAAGTTTCCCCATACCTGAATAGTATCTTCTAAATACCTTACCCAGGCCTCCCACCCAGGTGTGCTGAATCAGGACCTCCAGGGGCAAGGCCCTAGTAAAAACTGCTCCAATCAGGAAGTGAGGGAAAGAAGAGTGGGTGGGGGGGTGGATGTGCAAGCACTCATATTCTGTACCTGGAAGAATAACAGGAAAGTCAGCTCCAGGAATGTGTGAATCTTCTGGACCTGGAAGCTGAGGCATCGATGCGCCCTCAATGTGGTGAGTAGGCTCCTCTGTTTCTGCCCTACCCTTTGGCTTTCTATTACAGTAACAGGGTCTCTAAATTTGAAGCACAAATTCTCTAAAAGGAAAGGCCTGATTGGTGTAATCTTAGATCATTCACGTTGCTTTTCTAACCCTCAGTCTCTCCTTTAAAATAAAGACACTAATATCTACCATGTAACGCTGCTGTGAATATTTACTAAAATGGCAATATGAGAAATACCTTGCATGGTGCTTTAGAGCATACTGGGAAATATTTAAAAGGGAGCTATTAACGATGGTGAGTTTGTAGCTCCTACTAACGAATAGTTTGCCTAGACTTATTTTTATCTATAAATATGAATAGCGTTGCTTTTTTCCTAGAAATATTTACAAACACTATAATGACTGCTACATAACTGCTGTTTACATTAATAAGATTACACTTAGGACTCTCTATCTGGTTAGCTATGGATGTGGATATGTTTTCTAGGACAAATACTTAAGATAATGCATAATACTAGTTAATTAAGCAATCTTTTTTAGTCAATAAGAGAAACTGTAAGGCAAAGATTGACAAAACTTAGAATGTACAGAAACCACCAGGAAAATTTGTTAAAGAAGCAAACTGCTCTCCCAGACTTCCTGATTTGGGCCTTGGCATAATTCATGCAGAACCCATAGTTCCCCAGTTCTATACTTGGGAAATCAGTCCTTGCATATGAATTGTTGAGAAATTAAAATATCTTTGTCTGTCTCTGAGTCAGCTATTTCTGGTTGAGCCATTTATTACGTCTTAAACTATTAATAGAGTTTAATATCCCCATCTTTACTCTTACTTTAATTCAAAAGGAAGAGAGTTCTGCTGTAGGGAAGTCAATTAAGCCACTCATTACTATAAATACGATGAAGGTAGAAAATTTTATATTACCATAACTCCTGTAAGGTACTTGCTGGCAGATCCAGGAGAAAGCTAAGCAGAATATTTATGGTGCATCTAACTTCACAGGTGCAAACTGTGAGTAAATCTGCAGTGGGATTATTTGATCAGTGCTAGTGCTGTGGTGTGATAGCTCAATACACAAAATCTGGCTCAAATAAATTGAGATGGGAAAATGGGTTGAATGTAGTCAAAGTGCCATTTCAGGTTCCTGTTTGGAGATCTATAGAAGCAGAGTAATTTATTTTAATTTTTAGCTGGTTGTTCTGTTATCCAAAAGTCATTAGTCCATTTGTTTAATAACTACTAAGCACCTACTGTGTGTCAAGAAACATATCTAAGAGGGTAATTTATTCTTACACAAAGGCTTTTAGTGAAACTTGGAGTTCAATTTTGTCATGAACTAAGAGAATAATATTGATATTAAAAGGTAAAACTGTGTATAACTATTTCCATTTGAAATTTTCTACACACGTCTGTCCCCAGGGAAAGCAAGTTAGTAGGCTGGTTCTTGAGTTTTGCACTTATGAACCTCAGTCAGTTACGTGCAGATTATCAATTCATCAGCACATAGAGCCACACAGATGATTTCATTCTAATCTATAGTTTGATTTGCTTATCAAAGGGTTCATTCTGTTTTAAAGCCTCAATATTCTTTTAGTTCTCCACAGGTATCTTATAGGGCTCCAGGAAAGAATCCTCAAACATGTCCATTATAATTACCAAAAGAAAAAAAGTTCAGAACATTTTGACCTAGTAAAAAAAAAATTCTCTCCTCTTTATTTTTTCAAAATAAAATGCCTGGAATGATTAAGATAAGATTTTTAAGTATGACAAAATATGATAACTACTAAGTCAATATTAGGTAATATATTAAGTAAAATTGTATGTGATTGGTAAGCTTGTTCCACTAATATATTTGGAAAGACTTAGTATTCAGATTTTTAAAAATTATTCATGGTGGATTAAACATAAAATCTATGAGGATTTCCTTAAAAATTCAATGCTGTGACTGTCAGAAATATTTTATCATTATTTCTGTAGGAAAATCAGATTTGATTTATATCATTTCGACTTAAAATATATATAGGTCTGTAACCCACCTTATGTGTCAAGACTATTTTCTCTTGCCTCCCTTTTTTTTATTGGTAAATTCAACCTGACTTTTTTTTTTTAAGGATATCAACATTATAAAAACTACATCATCTGAGGAAAACAGAAAGGGAACTTTGAAATGACCTAGAGAGATTATAATGGCTCTCTGAGTACAGTGAGGTGCAAGTAATCAAACTGGTGGGAGGAAATAAAACTGATGAGATATATAGATAGTAATCTGCTAATGGAAAAATAAATAAGTTCAAGGAAGATCTCGGAGAGATAATGGGAAATAGAGTGAATAAGACCTTCCAGAGAGAAGGCCATTTTAATGACAAGTTGATTCTGGTAATTAGAAATTTTGATACTAAAAAAAAAGGAATCAGATATAAGCAAGGAGATGACCGCAGCTTGAGGGTTATGTGGGCCCTAAAAGGTCACTTTCTTGATTATATAATATTCTAATGAAAAGCCTATTTCAGTGAGTCTAGTATTAAAATGCAGAAGAATTCATGGAAAGAGTTAATGTGAAGAATGCAAAAATTTTACAGGTACTCACATGGTGAGAACTTTTCCAAAAATGGAAATTCCCCAAACCAACAGAATAGATGATGAAAGAAAAAAATGAAAATATTGTAGTATGTTTAGCACTTTAGAATGTCACACAACATTTTTCAACCATTTTCATTTGATCTCATATTCACCAATTAAGAGAGATGAGAATATCCTTATTATCCATGGAAAGGCTTACAATCAGAGAAGCTAATTTTTCCAGACTGTCTCTGTGTTTTCCTCTGGTACACCCATAACTATACAGAATGTCCTGTCTCGTTCCTTTACTTTGATTCCTTCTGCTATGCTTTTTTTGTTGTTGTTGTTCTTTTTGAGTCAGAAGACAATAAGTATTGTGATGCTATGATGACGGTATAATCTCTGAGATCTCTCTTGCCTTCCTTACAGCAGACAAAAACTGAATGCTAATATAAGCAGGTCTTATGTTTTCTACGGCTACCTGCTGGTACAGAGGGCTCCTAAACAAGAGTTATGTGCCATCGTGTCTCTGAGCTGCTTTCTCTGTACACTATACTCCCTTCCCTCTAAATTTTGAGGTAGAAGATTTTCTTTCCACTTAACCTTTTGGAGAGGGGTGAAACTGCTAATAAATTATTCTCCCCTTTTTCCTGCCTTCTAAGCTAATTAAAAGATGTGAAATTGTGGTGTTCAAAGTGGACGTGTTGTCACTAACAGACATGCTGGAGAAAGCAGTTCAGGGTGATCCTGAATTCGCTTAGTCCACAGTCCTAACAAAGCCCACTTGAGAATAAATTGGGGTCTGCAGAGCTGAAGTGTTTATATAAGCCATTGTCTCTCTCTGGCCCTGCTAGGGAGGGAAGGAAAACAGACCCTTCAGCTTAGGAACTTTGCAAGATCAGTACATTGGATTGAGTGAAAGGTAAGAGTGAGGATTAAAAGAGGAAAACAGGAATGTTTCATTGATTGATGCCCTTACACCTCAAGGATGAGATTATTTTTAGCTGTGAAAGAATCCAAATAATGGTGAATAAAACATGGCAGAAAACTTAAATTCTTTATCACTAAATTCGGCGTGTAGTACATGATTGTATGGCAGCTCCAGGATCCTGAGGGACCCAATCCTTTTTAACTTGACTTTTTTTTTTTTTTTAATCCAAATTCTACTTTGTGCTTCAAGAAGACTCCAAATTCAGGCAATACATGCAGTAGCCAACAAAAATGAGGAAGGAAGAGGGGAAGATTGTGTACCCTTCCTTCAAGAACACCTACCTACAATTATACACAACCATTCATTCTATAGCACATTGGTCAAAACTAAGTCATTTCCAATACTTATTTGAAAAAAAAACTAGAAAATGCAGGCTATCTTGTGTGTTTATGCTCCAAGCTAAAATTTAGATTTCTATTACCAAGAAAGAAAGAGAGGGAGAGAGAGAGAGAGAGAGAGGGAGGGTGGGTGTATAGTAGGGACAACCAACAATTTCTGTTACACTCATCAACTTCTTACACACCAATGTGCTGTTGGAGGAGCAGAGTAACACATATTTAATCACTGCTTTTCTTCCTGTGGTCAATGAATTTTCAACAATCTGATATGAGTTTTTACCATTTACTAGTTTGATTAATGCTAGTGTATTTGTTGCTTTCCTTTTTTTTCTTATTCGTTTCATTAGATGTGGGGAAAAAGAATGTTTTGACCCCGTGTTTATTTTGTTATCTTGTCTTTGTCAGCTTTCTTTGGTTTATGTTGTGTTCACTCAGGGTACTTTCTGGTCTTTCAGCCATGTGAGATCTTCTCTCACTCTATGCTTTTAAGATGTACACATATAATAGACTCATACATATTCTCTTATATTATTTCAGCTGGGGTAGCAGTTATAAAAAGAAAACATATTTCCATAATTGTCAATTGATTCTTCATTAAACTTTAAAATGTATGCATCTTTTCTCTCTTACTCAATTAAAAGCTCCTTGTGGTTCAGTTTGTGTATTTTTCTTTTTTTAACCACTTTATTGAGATATAATTCACATACAAAAAGCTGTACATATTTAATGTGTACAATTTGATGAGTTCTGAGGTATGTATAAACCCATGAAATTATCACCACAATCTATGCCATAAAACTGTCCATCACTTCTAAAAGCTTCCTTCTGGAATCTTATTTATTACTATTGTGTGTGTGATAAGAATATTTAACCTAAAATCTTCCCCCTTAACAAATGTGTAAGTACACAATACAGTATCATTAACTATAATCACTATGCTGTACAATGGATCTCTAGGACTATTTCATCTTGTGTAACAAACCTTGTGCCCTGTGACCAATACCATCCTCTCTCTCGCTCCCTCCAGTCCCTGGCATTCTACTCTCTGCTTCTTTGAGTTTGACTATTTCAGATTTTTTATGTATGTGGTATCATGTACTATTTGTTCTTCCATGTCTGGGTTATTTCTTAAGCATAATATCCTTCAGGTCCATCCATGTTGTTGCTAATGACAGGATGTCCTTTTTTTAAGACTGAATAATATTCCATTTGTATGTATTCACTGCATTGTGGACATTTAGGTTGTTTTCATGTCCTGACTATTGTGAACAATAGTGTAATGAGCATGGGAATGCAGGTATGTCTTCGAGTTCCTGATTTCAAATCCTTTCAATATATATCAAGTAGTGGGATCACTAGATCATATGATAGTTCTATTTTTAATTTTTGGAGGAAACTCTATACTGTTTCCATAGCGGCTGGACCAATATACATTCCCACTAACAGTATACAAGTGTTCCTTTTCCATTTCTTCACAAACATTTGTTAACTTTTGTGTCTGTTTGCTTTTGTTTTGGTAATAGTCACACAGCAAGCATAAAGTGATAAATCACAGTGGTTTTGATTTGCATTTTCCTGATTAGTGATGTTGAGCACCTTTTCAAATACCTATTGGTCATTTGTATGTCTTCTTTGGAGAAATATTTAGTTTCTTTGCCTGCTTTAAATGGATCATTTCTTATTGAGTTGTAGGAGTTCCTTAAGTATTTGAATATTAACCTATTATCAGACTTGGTTTGCAATATTTTCTGCTGTTTTGTAGGTTGCCTTTTCATTTTGTTGATTACTTCCTTTGCTATAGAGAAGATTTCAGTTTGTAATCCCAATTTTGTTCACTGTGCTTTTGAGGTTAAATCCAAAAAATCATTGCCAAGGCCAGTGTCAAGAAGCTTTTTTCCTAAGTTTTTTTCGAGGAGTTTTACAGTTTCTGGTCTTATGTTTAAGTCTTTAGTCCATTTTGAGTTGATTTTTTGTATATAATGCAAGATAAGTATCCAATTTTATTTTTTTGCATGTGGAAACCCAGTTTTTCTAACACCATTTGTGGAAGAGACTACCCTTTCCCCATTTTTTAAATATCTTTGGCTTTTGTTGTCAAAGATCAATTAACAATTTCTGCATGAGTTTTTTCTGGACACTATATTCTGTTCTATTTTTCTGTATGTCTGTTTTTACACCAGTATCATACTCTTTTGATTACTGTTCCTTTGTAATATAGCTGGAAAACAACACATGATGCCTACAGTCTTGTTCTTGCTCAAAATTGCTTTGGTTACTTGAGGTCTTTTGTGATTCTATACGAATTTTAGGATGTTTTCTATTTCTGTTTAAAAAAATGCCTTTGGGATTTTGATTGATTGCATTGAATTTGTAGATTGTTTTGAGTATTATGGACATTTTAACAATATTCTTCCAATCCATAAACATGGGGTATCTTTCCATTTATTTATGTCTGCTTTAGTTTCTTTCGTCAGCGTTTCATAGTTTTTAGTGTACAGTCTTTCACCTTTTTGATTGATTTTATTCCTAAGTATTATTTTTGATGCTAGTGTAAATGAGATTGCTTTCTTAATTTCCTTTTTGGACAATTTGTTAGTGTATAGAAACACAACTGATTTCTGTATATTGATTCGTGTATTTTTCTTACTCTTAATAAATGTGCACAGCTATATTATTATAAGGAATCACTAAATGTTTGGGGAAATAAAGAATAACAAAAAACAAATGGGAAAGATAACTCAGGTAAAAAGAGAAAAAGAGGAGGAGTATAACATGGGGGAATTATTTATGCTCAATTTCATGAAATAGAAGTATTTGGAATACAGGTAAAAATGGGCTAGACCTTCATGGGAATCAATTGAAAGAAACAACAATATTCAATGTCCAATTTAGAGTATCTACCTGTATTACATATAAATTCATCATTATTCAAAATATATAATTGAAAACATTACTAAACATGTAAACTGTAGTCAAAGTGGGCAGGAAAATAACATATTTTCACTAACTAGTGTTCATATTTGCCATTCATCAGTTGATGCATAAAATGACTAAATAATTACCTTTATATGCAATTGTTTTTATTATAAATAAAATGAATTTTCATGAAAAGAACAAACCAAATGCTTCTGAAAATAATATCTTGTACCTTAATACTAAAAGGCAAACCTCTGGACAATATTACTAGCAGTAAGTTCAATGGCCGACATTGTAATTATTTTCGCCAAACTAACACAATCGTAATGACAAAAACATAGATATATCGAAACAAAATTTTATTGATGCTGTCATGACTCCTTGGGGATTGTTTTTCTCCATAAAATTGAGGATACTCTGTGTGTTAATCTGTTTTATATTGCTGTAAAGGAAACACCCAAGGCAGGGTAATTTATAAATAATTTATTTAGCTCACTGTTCTGCAGGCTGTGCATTGTACCAGCATCTGCTTCTGGTGAGGGTTTCAGGGAGCTTCCAATCAAGATGGAAGGTGAAGGGGAAGCAGGTATGTCACATGGCCAGAGAAGGAGTAAGAAAGGGAGGGGGTGTTGCCAGACTCCTTTAAACAACCAGCTCTCCCTTGAACTAATAAAGTGAGAACTCACTATTATGGAGAGGGCATCCAAACTATATCATTATGTAATAAAATGGCCCCTATGTTTTTATGGTATATGAGCAAAAACAGGCTCTAAGGAGATTTGGATTCTGTACCTAATTGAATTATTCAACATGATTAAGGATAACTCTGAAAAATAGCTTAGAGAAAATTAAAAGTTAACTTGGAATGTGGTATCAGGCAAATGAGTTTTACTCAAACTATCTTCTCCATATAATTCTAAACTAGTAAGTTTTCATTTTTTCTTACATGAATGTAATTCCCCATTGTATGTGTTGAGAACCTATGTTATCAATTATTACCATCATATCCAATTTGAGAGTGACTTGCTGCAGGATAGTTTAGATGCCAACCTTGGTCTCTAGGTCTTTGCTACTTGTCAGGAATGAAATAATCTATGCAGGCATAGTAGATAAGACAATCACTGTTAAACTATACAAAATTTTCCCTGTGTATTTTTAAAAGCCTTATATATCAAAGAACGTGCTATACAGTGTTATACTTTCATTCTTGTTTTCAGTATCCACCACCATGCCCCCAATAGAGTTTTCAGAGTCAATGAAATGAAAGAGTCTCTGGGCATGTTTCAAATTATACTTAGGCAAGATTGAACCACTTTGTGCTTAGGATTATGTTAGTTTTTTGAGAATTATGGAGTGCTAGGTAAGATGCAAGTGGAATGATTGTCAGGCTGATGAAAGATACATGGTATAGCCATTGTCATCTTACTGAAAATTCCGGTTGGTGGCACAATTGTCCACTTGGAGCAAGATTTTATACAAAACTTGTTACCTAGATCATGAAAGACATAGGAAAACGTCTGTAATGACAGTTACACAAGTATATCAAGGTAAACTGGAAACAGAAGCCAAATAATTTGAGGTCCATGTGATTTTACACGATGGTTAGCAACATGTTTTCTGTGTCAAGGATAGCAAGCTCAACATCCAGAGTTTAGATTGTCATTGAAGGCAGATCCCAACATTATAGGATTAAGGGGTAGAGCAAAGCTTCAACCAGATGACAAAATCAAGATTCATATATACTGCAGACAAACTAGACTTCTAAGACATTGTCTAGTTCTACTTACAAAGCCACCAATGTAAGAGAAATAGAAAACTATGAATTTGGAGCAAATGGACTCCCATATTCATCCATGAGGTTCTAATCTATGTGTGAGCCAAGAAGGCTAAACAATCTATGAGAAACACTGTTAGTCAAGATTGCAGTGGTAGGGCATCAATCATTCCAGGTGGGCGAGGTTGAGGAAGGCATGACCAGAGAAAACAAGTTGAAAAGTGGGAGAAGATAACCAATATTCATCATTTGCTTTTGCATAAAATAAGAATGACCAACAGAAAAAGTGTTGAAAACAAGAGCAATGGAGGAAATTTTCAGATTTAACAAAAATGCTTATGGGAAATATGCAGAACAATTATTCTAAACAAAGGATTTTCAAATCAATGTTATAAAATTTGAAATATTTAAACCAATAATAAATAATTAAAAGTAGGGTAGTCAAAATGAAATTATGATATATCCTGTAGTTATTATAGACTTTGGATATGTAATTACAATGTAGAAACAGGGATGTATTATGTGCAGAGAGACACTGACATGATCATCAGAAAATTTAGGGCTGTTTCCAACATTTTGGTTTCAACTAGAGACAAATGATTTTTCATAAAGTGATATAAGAAAAAATTATAAGCAATAGCTGGCCTAAAACTATTTAGCAACTACAGGTTTTTTTAAAAAATACTTTTTACAACTTGGCCATCTAAATATCTTTTCAACCCCAATAAGGAAGCTAATCTTCAATATTTATCATTAATATCCAGCCCTGCTCATCTTCTTTAGCTATATTCGGGCTTTCTGAGCTGAGGAAATCTCAGCTTTGTAGTCATTAATGATCATTATCCTTAAATGAAAATGTACTAGAAATAACTTTTATATCATTCTTAGTGGGTAATTTAAGGGATAAAATGGGAATATTAATGTTGAAAAAGTACAATGTAATAGCCACTAAGCCTGCTGAAGATAATATCAAGCTACAAGGATCACCAAGGAAAGAAATGTCCTTGTTTGATATTTCATGTCAGGCCTTTACTATACCATTGCTCTTACCGAGGGAAGAGAAAGAGAGGAAAAAGAACAACTTCATCTCTGCCTTCTAAAGCAAAAAGAAAAGAAAGAAAGCCAACCAATCCAACCTAACACTAATATGATGTTTTGTTCCCAGTGACTTGAAATGCCAGTATTCTGTAATTGCAAGATTAAATTATTTATTAAGACCCCCATTCATTCTTGAACTCTCTGTATTTTAATCTGACAATTTCATATAACTTTTACTCTTCTTCATGAAGAAGAATTCATAAGCATGAAGTCCCACTTGGCAGATACTGCCTCTATGCTCTTCAGTGGAAACAGAACCCTCGATGGTACTATAACTTTGTAATACTGCTGAGACCTTGTCTCAGTAGCAGATAGGACTCAGCTAGTCTAGGTTCAAACAGTGATGGACACTTAGCCTCGAATTATATAGCATCTGTTGAGGTTATGCCACATGCCAGTTCATGCTACTTCCAGATCAGCTCACTAACACCCCCTCTGTCATAGTTCCTGACATTCCATTGATTTCATTTAGCTCTATGGTGTATTTAACAGTCATAGTTTGATTCCCTCCAGATCGCTCATTGCTATAGTTCCTGAGGGCTGTATATTCTACTTACCCATTTCTTTCATTCTCTTATTGTACAGCTTTCTATTCCTTCTATTTTATTGTATAATCCTATGTCATTGCATTGCAAAAGAAGGTCATTCTATTCACAGTCTATTTGTATAAACTTCTATTTACTTCCACAAATTGAAACCTGGATTTCCCTAGAAATTACAACTTCTTCTGCTGTCTGCACAGGTAGAAACTGGTCCTTCTCTCACCTAACATTATTGACCGTGAAGCCAGAGGGAGAGTCATGACACATTCTTCTAAGCATGTTTTTCAAAGCTTGATCATTTTTTTTTCACCCTCACATAAAACTCCTTCTTTCAAATTCACACTCTCTTGCCCTCCTCTATCATTAATATATTTTGATGGATCATTTGCTCACATTCATTCAGAAGTTAAATTGAACTAAAGCCTCCTTCATTATCACAACTCCTGCTGTAAGGCTGAAAAATATGCACATCAATTTGGATATCCATCAATCAAGTCTAAATTTTTTAAAATTTTTCTCTATTTGGCGACCTCTAATGCTGCTCTATTTCAGCATCTCACTTGAAAAAATACACCTTAAACTTCTAAAAACTTGAAGTCATTATCCTAATTTCTTACCACAACTTTCTATCCCTTGTAATCTCATTTTTTAAATAGAATGACTGATATAGAGCAAATGGTTTGACATATTTGATTTTTGAAACTGGGAAAAATGATATAGAAAATATCTTAAACTTTGAGGAGAATATAAATGGCAGTGAATTGCTTAATGTTTTAAAGAGAAGACATAAAACAATTTTCTTAAAAAGTTTCAATAAAAACAAAATGCCAAATAAATATTTGTAAAGTTGAACAAAATAGAAATATCACTGTGAGATTAATAAAAACACAAAGGGCATAATTAAAAGGACAAGATCACAAAAAAATTAAAATAAATATTTGAATGTTAAAACACATATCAGTAACTCAAGACCGTAGACAAATGGGCAATTTCTTGAAGAATGGAGTTTAACACAACTGACTCAGGAAGTTAGAGAAAACGAAATGACTATAAACACTATTGAAATTAAAACAGTACCTGAAAACTTACACCCTGGACAAAAAAAAAAAAAAAAAAAATAGTAGGCCCAGATAGTTTGTGTTCTTCTTATTACCTTGTTGATTTTCAAGCTTTTAAATAAGGTTTTATTTTTTAATAAAAATGCTTTTGGGAAGCCAAAATTCCCTCTGTTCACAAATGAAGAAACAGAAAATGAGAATGGTGAGCTGCATAGTCAAAGGAATGGTAATCTCCCTAACTGTTCCCATTACAATGGCTGCAAAACAAACTAGCATGTTTGTTTTAAGAGCTCAGTGACTTAAAATAACATTTAATTTGCTCATGGATCTGCTACCTGGGAGGAATGTCAGAATTTGTAGACATGTTTTAAAAGCATCACAGTGGCTGGGCACAGTGGCTCATACCTGTAATCCTAAAAAATGGGAAGATAACTTGACGCCAGGAGTTCAAGACCAGCCTGAGCAACATAGTGAGACCCAGTCACTCCCCCCCACAAAAAAACCCAAACCCCCCCCCCAAAATTAGCCAGGAGTGATGGTGTATGCCTGTAGTCCCAGCTACTCAGGAGGCTAAGTGAGGAGGATCGCTTGAGCCCAGGAGTTTGAGGTTGCAGTGAGCTATGATGTTGCCATTGCATTCTGTCTATCCCCTACCCCAGGCAACAGAGCAGGACCCTGTCTCAAAAAAAAAAAAAAAAAACAGAAAAGAAAAAAGAAAAAAAAGTCATTACAGTAACCATAAGACCTGTGTTTTAAAAAACATGAATGGATAGAAGATGGAGACTTAAAACTGAGAGTTCCTTAAAGAGAATGACCACAAATGATTGAGAACCTGAATCTCACTCTTAATGAAAGTGTGTATCAGGAAAGTAAAACCCAGAGAGGAAGAGAACATAAATGCATTTATCTCTGCCAGGATTTGAGAGAAATAAACATGTCGCCTGTCCCTTCTTTGAGAATTTGTAATCACCTATCCCTAACTTGAGTTTGGAGTTTGATTCTGGTAAATGTGAGATCAGTCTAAAACTGAAACATATGTTGAAAAATATTAAACACATATTGAAACATATATTGAAAAATATTAATGTCTGCTGGAATCAAAGGAAGCAGTTGCCCCCAAATTTTCCAGAGAATACTAGAAAAAATACATTCCATTTTGACATTCATATTAGAATGATAAAGTGGCAGTTTTCTACTCAATATTCTTTCCCCCATTTATCCTTACTAACAGAAACCCAAATTTGCTGTACTAGCAATGTATACCTAGTAAGGTGACATGGTCTTCAAGTTCCCTTATAGACAGCAGGGGACATGTGACTATTCCGTCCAAGTACAGGTTGTTGTATCAGGATCCTCAGAGGACTTCTTAAAAGAGGGCTGACTCAGTTTCACTTGTCCTTTGACCCTATTCTCTCATCTTTCTTTCTGCCTAGACTGCAGAAAGTGATTGTTAGGTCATGACTAGAACTCTTGAAGTCCTTTTTGGAACCTGAAGATAAGGTTTATAATTATCTTCCTACTTTAAAATCTTCCATTACCTCCTTTAAAACAACATGAATATACTGTCTTGCTTCCTCTTCCCCTTGTTCTTCCTTTCCTTCTTTATTGTATTTAACACGATATAAGACAAAAATATACAAAAGCATTGCAAATGTGATTTATTTTCCACATGTAACAAGAAATCCAGGACTATGGTGGTGGCCTTAAGATGTCTTCAATGCTTCAGACATAATCTACCTATGAGGTCTGAGGTCTTTGAAGTGTGACTTTTATCCTCCAGTGCAACATGACATCTGCGTTCTTAAGTGTCACAAAGACATTCCAGAAGATAAAAGGGGAAGGGGTAAAGTTAAAAGGGAATGACAGCTGAATGTCTCTTCTAATCCAAGAATAAACAGCTCTCCTGTGAGCCCTGCCCAACAACATCTTATTGACTAGAAAAATGTCAGCCCACACCTAGATGGGTAACAGCTAGGGGAAACCAAGTGTTTAGCTGGACACATTACTAAGCCAAACAAAATAGGGCTTCTGTTAGTAAAAAAAAAGGGCAGAATGAACATGGAGTGGGCATCGAGTACTGTTACAGTATACATCCTCTTTCCCCAACATTTGGATTTTCATTTTATTTCATGTAGCAAGCCAAAGTGATTGGAATATTTACTATTTAGCTCAAATGAGACAAATGGATATGAATTTCAAGAGAGGAAAAAAGTCATGGAATTTCAATAATGGCTTTAATTATTGTTATGTACAGACCATTTGGCAAGTCTTTTAAAGAAATTACATTAGTGTGCATGGCAGCATTCAGATTGTCATATTTATTTAGCATTAAATGAACATTCGTCTCTAATTTATTAAAAGAAAACTAGGATAAGTTTTCTAACTTCCTGGTGAAATCTTTTGAATATTATTATATTCTTAACCCAAATGTCCTTGTTATATTTCCCTCAGGCGTTTAGCCATTTTGTTACATCTTACAGCAGCAATAATTCTCTATTCCATAAAAAAAAAATGGAATTTTACAAGCAGGACAAACGGTTCCATAAATTAAGAGGAATACCTGTCTATGCTGAAATAACGCATTTCTTTCTTATTCATACTTTTGTGATGTATTTGTCTTGAAATCACACTCTCATTTTTTCCTCAAATTTACAGCTTCTGTTTATGGGTTAAAAAATCCAGTGAAAAATTGGTTGACACCTAGAATATCAAGAAGCAAGGAATTTATAAGGAAAATATATATTTCAGATATGAATGTATTCTCAAAACATGTATCTTATCCTAAAATATTCTTGAATATATTTAGTAGAATAAGATTTTGCTCCCAACACACTTTTGAATAATAGTATATATGTAAATTGCCACATAGTTGAGAAATTTTTATTGTTTTTCTAGGCCAAATAATCTCATTGCCATAATACATTCCTTCTATTTAAGAGAAAGTCCTCTAGTATTAATCTAATTCTATATCTGACAATTGCTGAAGGACACTAATTTGTAGAAACAATAGTATAGCAACAATAATTTACACTTTGCATTTCAACAAACTTTACATATTTTGTCTGATTATTTTTTCACATGCTACAAGTGAGGCAGCTGTATCAGAATGGGTAAGCGCTTTTCATATTTGCACACTTGAATTATGTAGTTATTGGTAGAGTGAGGAATGGAACCCAAGTCCATTCTACAAGCTAGACACTTTAATAAGCCATGCAAAAATTGAAAATAATATTTGTGGAAGCTAACTTTCTAGCATTTCTTTTCCCTGTTATGTAAGTACCTATTAAATGTCAAGAATAAAGTATAAAAGTCCAAGTGTTACTCAATATTTTCATAACATATGTGGCTTAAGAACTTTAACTTCAGGATTATGAAATATTTCTCTCATGATTTTCTAAGAAAAATCTCTTGGCAAAAGCCAATACTAATTTATATTTTTATAGATGTATAATTAATACCTTGAACTTGTATAGTTTCTCTTCAAATGGATCAGACTTCATTCATAAATATGTATTAAGCAACTACTATATGCCAGGACCTGTGCTTACTGGAAAAGTTTGTTAGTCTATAAACTGTCAGAAAAAGAAAAAATTCAGGTTTTCAGGAAGAAAAAGTTAAAATTAGTTATGCATTTATTTCATATGACTCTTTAAAATGCTTAATGTTTTATCTCAATTTCAGATTAAATACAGAGCTAAGATTGCAGAGAATACTTAGAAAGTCATTCTAGTGTTGGAGAATCATGAATTCTCTCGATTCAACAAGTATTGCTAAAAGTCTACTGGCAACATCTAGGGGATTAAACAGACACATGAATGAAAAAGACATATGCTTGTGGCCTCAAGCATTTAAAAAATTTAGAAGTAAAAAGCACTAATTACAGTACAAGGCAAAATGGGAGGTAGAATTTTTTTCTTACAGAAAGAGAGAAGGAAAGAGAATGAATATTGTCTCTGGGACATCAAAAAGTGCCTTCCCTGTTTAATCTTCATAACAGATTTGCAAAGTAGACTTTCTTATTCCCATTTTATTGCTGAGGAAAGTGAAGAGATTCAATAATTTGCAGAGTCTCTGTCAAATTCTGTCTCAGAGACTTCCCAAGTAGAGTGCAGTGGCATAATCATAGTTCACTGCAACCTCAAACTTCTGGCCTCAAGTGATCCTCCTGCCTCAGCCTTCCAAGTATCTGGGACTACAGGCATGTGCCACGGTGCCTGGCTAATTTTTCCTGCTTTTAGTAGAGATGGGGTCTTGTTCTTACTCAGGCTGGTCTTGAACTTCTGAGATCAAGCAATTCTCCCACCTCAGCCTTCCAGAATGCTAGGATTACGCACCCAGCCTGTCTCAGACTTTGGGAAGCAAAATATTCCCACTGCCTCTCTGCCCTCACCCGCTATTCTCACCACCACAACAACCTGCATTGATCATAAAGTATCTGTAGGACAAACATTTGTTGGGTTATGCCACTTAAATTTAGGGGGTGTCTGTTTACTGTACCTAGGATATTCTCAATCAAAGCCATTCTGGATAAAAGAATAAATGTCAGTGTAGCAAGTATAAAATGATGAGAAATGTATTTTGCCTGGAGTATACATTCTGTGTAGGATGGTAATGGGGGATCAGATTGTAAAGGCCAGTTGGTTCTATGTTATGGAAATCCTTTGATGCCAGATGAAAAGCAACTATCCTCAATTCCGCGGGTATAATTCAATATTTAGGCAGCAGGTTCAATGTCATCGTATGAAGATTAAGCATTAGCAAGTAATGGATATAACAAAAACTTCTAATCGAATTAATTGATTATCCTACTTTTTAAAATATATATTATTTATTTCAGCTTATTATGGGGGTACAAAATTTCAGGTTATATATATTGCCCATGTCCCGCCCATCCCCCCCGTCAGAGCTTCAAGCGTGTCCATCCCCCAGACAGTGCGCATCGCACTCATCATGTAGGTATACACCCATCCCCTCCCCCCACCCCACACCTCAGTCCGATATCCTACATTTTTAAGCTGTACTCTGTATTAAACGGATATAAACAATTCTTCTCTAAAATGGTTTTTATTAAAGACATAAAATGAGATAAGCTGAAGATAATCATTTTTGTAATAGTTAAATGTTAGCTATATTTATTAGATACCTAATAGATGGCAATAATGTTAGGAATATAAATATTTTATACTAAGTCAGACACAGTATCTATTCAACTAACAGATACTTGAAGAATTGCCAAAAGCTATTTTTGTGAAAATGTGGTTGTTTCACTAGAAGTAAAAACAGAAAAAATGGTATCCAGTAGTTTGTAGCAGTTGCAAATATCAATGCAAATGAACGAAAGTACAAACAACAGCAGGTAGATGAGGGATTTTTGAAACTCATATAGAGAAAGATAGTGCACACTCAGGAAGTCTGAAGAAAGGTAGTAGATCCCTGCACCATGCCTAACCTACCCCCAGTCTCCATATACTCTAATTATTAACAGAATGATAATCTGTGTGTTGGGGGTGGAGAAAGAAAAAATAAAGTTCCATCCAGGTTTATGGAAATGCTATAAAAGTGACCAGAAGACTGTCTTGGAAAAAAGATAATAGCAGAGCTATTAAAAGTAGAACATGATGCGATGCCTAACATGTATTTCCCTCAGCCCTAGTATCTCCCCTGCACAGATAATTGAAATATACATACAGTATCTTTGCAGATTTAAACTTCCACATGTTGAAGACCTCTGCAACAATACATGATCAAGAAGTATTGTTGAAATAGACACAGTCTAAACTACAAAAGATATCCATATTTGTTTAGTATACTTGGTTTAGTTTGAAATTAGGAAGATGAATGATTAAATTGATTTTTTAAAAGTTTTATTTGCACATTTGACTACGTTTGACCATAAGAAACCTTTGAATCAAAAGATATTAATCCAGTTTCCAAGAACAACAGATCTTTATTGAAATACACTTTGGAATTGCTCTCCTGTAGCTTCATAATATAACTAGGAAATTGAGGTGTCCAAGATGTCCTGCAGTAACAAAACATCTTTAACTTGATTTGAGTTAAATAAACATTTCGTCAGGGGAAGTATTTTGTTCATTGTTTCTTTGAAAGCAGCCTAGTAACATCTCTTTAATATCAACTCGAGAAGTGCAAGACCAGAGTGTTTTAACTAGTGTTTTTCAACCTTGGCACTATGGACATATTGGACTTGTCTTTGTTTTTTACTGCTGCATAACAAATCACAAATTTGGTGACTTAACACATATTTTGTAGTTCACAGTTCTGTAGATCAGAAATTCAAGACAGTGTGGCTGGGATCTCCGCTCTGGCTTGGCTTGCATTCTTATCTAGAGACTCAAGATCCTCTTCTGAGCTATTCCTGTTATGGGCGAATTGAGTTTCTTGTGGTTGTGAAATTGAAGTCTCTGTTTCCTTGCTGGATGTCAGCCAGGAATTGCTCTTGGCTCCTAGAGGCCCCTCTCAGATCCTTGATCAATGGTGCCTTAAATCTCCACAATGACCTCCCTTGTGTTGAATCCCTCTCATGCTCTGAATCTCTGATTTCTTTCTCATCAGGAGAAAACACTGCTTTTAAAGGGCTCATACCTGATTATCTCCCTACCTTAAAGTCAGCTGTGCTACGTAACAATCATAGGTTTGAAATCTCATCATATTCATGGTTCAGGGATTATACAGGGTGTGTACCCTGGGGCAGGGTGGTAAAAGTTCAGAGACATCTTAGAATCCTGCCTACCATCGAGCTGGATAACTATTTGTTATGGGTGCTGTTTCATGCATTGTAGGATACTTTAGCACTCTGGCCTCTGCCCACTAGACAACAGTTATGCCCTTTACACCAGTTATCACAATCATATATCTTTGGAGCTTGTCAAATGTCTCCTAGGGTGCAAAATTGCTCAAGGTTAAGGACCACTGGTTGAAACTCTATGCTATTATCATGAAAATCACTGCAAAATAAAAATATGCATAGCAGTTTTAAAAAGTCCAAGTATGGAATGAATTAATTTATAATTTTAGCAATAACATGGGCTAATCATTAAGTATATTATTCCAACATCAGTACAATATACATTGTTACTCATATGAAATCACAGCGTTGGTTAACTTTACTATTTGAACCATAACCATGATAAACTCCAGTTAAAAAAAAAATAGGTAAGAGGCAGTATATTGGGAGCTTAGGAACGTCAAAGAAATTAGGGTCTACTTAGAATATTGGGATACTTCATTAATACAAATCATATCTTAGAACTACATCTGCCTTCAGGTCCTAATTTCTCTTAATTTGTTACAGATTTTCTACCTGTGGAATTTTCTCTACCTTCTTCAGACTCATTTATATCTTCAGTACAGAGCATTTTCAGGGTTTTAAGTCCCAAAATTTTACAACTAACTCTGTAAAATAGAAGTATCTTTTATTAGTTCTGAAAAGTATCTTTTGTGAGTTCCTGGGGACAGCCTCTTGAAATGTTCTCAGATTGCTGAAAATTTTCATGTCCATCCTCTCATAATATTTTTGAATTTATGGATTTTATAACATCCCTTCGTCACTTTTATTTCTCCAGGTTGAAGAGTTCTAATTTTTTTTTAAATCTCTACTTATATAGAAGTATTTTTGCCTCCATAATTCATGAGGACTCGAGTTTTTGTGAGGAGAGGACAGTTTGCTTTTTTGAATCCTTGATGTCAGTTGCGTGCAGAGAAGAGGTGTGGGCTGACACTGGCACGGTGCACACTAACTGTGACTTCAGAAAATTGAAAGTTAGCTTCTCATTGTCCTTACTTTAACCTAGGAATTGTACCACATACCTTTTAGGATTGCTAAAAAATACAAAATGTAATGGATAGGACCCAACATAGTATTTATTTGGCTTATGGAAAGCTCCGGTAAATTTATTCATGCATTTAAGCAATACATGTTGAAAACAAATCTGTGGCAATGTGGAGTATTTAGGAGTCGAAAGTATGCACATGTGAGCACACGTGCACACCCCTCCCCAAACACACAGACAAATACACACGCCAGGCAGGGCTTCACTGGTCTAGTAATTTTCTTTTCCTCCTATGAAGAAAAAAGAGAGGAGGACAAAGATGCTGATTATAATGTTCTCACCTTGCTTATTCTAATTTTGACAAGAACTGCTAGTAAGAAATAGACTACTAGCTCATATTCTGTGATCACCCTCTGTGGGGAACTTAACAAAATTCAGACACCCAGGCCAATTCCACACCCCAGGGTGTTCTAATTCACTAAGTTTCTCTTGGGAAATTCTATATAAATGTTCAAAAAGGGCCACCGGTAAGTTCGATGCATAATCAAAGTCCAGAAGTTATAGCCATCTGGGCAGTGATTTATGGCTGCATACAGCATCATCTACTGACCAACTGGGGATTAATCTTTAATAATTTTATCGCATTGCTATAGATTTTCTCAGTGTGGTGATTTCTTGTCTGAAGTGCAGCTTCCAGAAATGTGTATAATGTCTCGGATTGAATACATCATTACTTTATAAAAACGTAGAATAATATTTTCTATTTTGTGTACAACATTCCCCATCTAGGATTCTCAATGTACCAAATATTGTGATGATAAATTTAAAACAAAACACACAATGACACTTATCCTTGGATATAACTGACATAAAGAATTATATTAAAAATGAAGTAATGTCTTATAGCTAGTACAGGTATCTATATTTATCTACTGTGAAGTTCATATGTTTCTTCTCCATTCATACAATCTCTCATGATAATCTTTAGTGTTTGCTACTCACATTCCATTTCATTCTCCAGAAGTTTTAGTGATATCTACAAATCTAGCAGGTTTACTAATCACTTAAAAAGTCTTATATAAATAAGTGTGGGAATAATAGTCTTATTAAAATAAGTAAAGCTGATGGTCTCATAAGTAATTTTTAGAAATTCTTTTGCTCACAGCTTTCAATCTACTAATATTTCTAATCTAAAATCATTGTCTTTAATTCAATTTTTTAATTCATGACCAATTTTACCTTGTTTGCTCTAATCATTTGTTTTTTTTTTTAATATTGGGGTTTTTTCAAAAACATTTAATGTTTTTGGTCTAATTGTTCCCTCATTCCTAAAAACAAGTAAATGAACAACAACCAAAACAAAGCTCTAATAACTAAAGTGATTTCCACTTACAAAAGTTTTGTTCTTTCCCTTAATATGTACAATGCCATAAATTTCCCTAATCCTACCTTTCATTGCATCCTCCCCAAAAGAAAAATGTATGAAAATGAGACTAACTTATTTGATCCTTTCAGGATAAAATTAATTAGTGTGCTTAAAGGAATTATTTCTTAATTGTAAGGTATTACAACTTCATAATTTTCCAAATTTTTTTCCTCCAAATTCTTTGTACTTGCCTATTTAGTTATCTTTGATATTACCTTCAATTAACTGGCCTTTAAGTTTTTCACCACAGGTATCAGTAAGGTACATATTTTACTTGGTGACCAAAAGAATGTCCAACACAATAGATGATGGCTAGAGGCATTTTCCCACCACAACCTACACACTTTCCTCCAATGTTCTTAGGTAATAGTAGCCCCAGTTTGGGGAGTACCTCAATGTGTATTCATGCATGTATGTCATTGAGCTTCTTGCTGAACCTCCAGAACTGGATTTGATTTGCTTTGCAAAAATGAAGTAATATCACATTTCCTTTACTTCTAGTGTTCTGGAGCAGTTGCTACCCATTGCAAATGCAATTCATATTCGTTCTTTGCCTTCCTCCAGTATTGCTGGTTCATAATGATTCTGAAATTCACCATTTTCTCTAGAAATTAGAAGTAAATCTCTATAATTAAATAGAAACTAGATGTGATTTGGGCTTTTGTAGTCTTCTAGAATAGATGCGTGTGATGCCTCATTAAAATGATGGACAGAGTTCCACAAAAAGAATCCTAAGGTTGGTAAATTTTGCATTTTTTAAGAAGAGAAGTAAAACTGTTTGCTTATGACTATTTGCCAAAGGCACTAAAAAGCAATTTATTTTTACCAAGGTTATTATTCAAGGCAAGAGTAGTTTGGAATTTTCTCTTTTAAATATATAAAGTGTATGTTATATTTTCTAGGATGATGATGAGTCACAACTAAAAATATGTTCTTTTGAATTGAGATGTCTCACACTTGAAAAAAGCCTAAAGGCAAGAAAGCTTAGATATTTGAAATTACCAAGTTTTATGTGCTAACATACTATCAACTAATATATATATACATATATATATATATAAAATATTAAAAATGTAAGCATTTGTAAAAAATTTTTACTTACACAGAAATTTTCTCTTAACTTCCAGGAATATTATATTTCCTTTTACCATTAAAAAACAGGACTCATAAAATTAAGTCCACCAGCATAGAAGATAATACTGGTAAAACTGAAATAATTTGTAGGAATTAGAGTCACAGAAGTTAGATGGAAATATCAGTATCCAAAGATTAAATATTTGCTGAAATATGTCATTAAGCAAACTATAGTAAAGGTTTCAACACATTTTTCATCTTATTATACTATATCTTCATAGAACACCATATTTGAATTAGAGACTTAATGAAAATACATTAAGAACAAAGGAGTCATTAAAATATATGTAAAAATTGGAACTAGGCCACAACAAATTATTTAAATATTGGTATTCAGAATTGTGAGTTTCTTTTTATGTAGTATTTTGGTTTATGCAGCCATTGGCAAACTTTATAAAGTAATAAATATGTGTCTTAGGCATAGTTCTAGTAGTTTTAAACATTTTTTTAAAAAATAAAATAATTTTTGGCTGGGGATGGTGGCTCACACCTGTAATCCTAGCACTCTGGGAGGCCAAGGCAGGAGGATCATTGGAGGTCAGGGGTTCGAGATCAGCCTGAGCAAGAGTGAGACCCCGTCTCTACTAAAAACAGAAAGAAATTATCTGGACAACTAAAAACATATATAGAAAAAATTAGCCAGGCATGGTGGTGCATGCCTGTAGTCCCAGCTACTCAGGAGGCTGAGGCAGTAGGATTGCTTGAGCCTGGGAGTTTGAGGTTGCTGTGAACTAGGCTGATGCCACGGCACTCTAGCCCGGGCAACAGAGTGAGACTCTGTCTCAAAAAAAACCAAAATAGGATAACTTAAAAATTTAAAAACTAACAATTTAGTAAGGAAGTAACATGTAAACTCAGTATAATATATTGAGTTAATGGCCACAGCTTTGGAAGGCAGTCTGTTTTAGGGAAATAGCCTGGGCTTTGAAATGAGGGTGAAATAATTTTGAATTCCCGTTCTGTCACAAACAATTTACATGAATCTGTCATATCATTTGACCTCTCTAAATACAATTGTTCTTCTGCAAAATGAAGAGGTAAGTTCCTGAAGGTGTTAAGAGGCTTGCCTGAGAGAGAACATTTGTAAAGTATTTAGTTGAGTACCCAGCATGTAGTAGGCATTCAATAAGTACTTACTATTGTGTTCAATAGTAAGCAGTTTTTTCCAAGTGTGAAGAGTGTGGAAAAGCATATTAGGAAAGGTTTCATCCAGATGATATTGTTGGAACTTGACCTTAGATGATGGCTTTTCCGTGTGTGTGTGTGTGTGTGTGTGTGTGTGTTTGTGTGTGTGTGCGCACGCGCGCGCGTGTGTTTCTTCTTTTTTTGAGAAGGGATCTCACTATATTGCCCAGGCTGGTCTTGAACTCCTGGGCTCAAGTGATCCTCCTGCCTCAGGCTCATAAGTAGCTACAAGCACACACCACTGCAACCAGCTGAGGATGACTTTTATATCTATCTGTCAATACCATCAATTTACTCTAAAGTTGTGTTTGTCCCTGACCGTATAAGTTGTGTTTGTCCCTGACCGTATAAACCCTTACATTTTTTTAAAAAGGGTACAACATAAAGAAAATAAAAACCTACAATTATGTTCCTTTAAAAAGTGAAGTTGAATCACAGAGACCAAAATATGAGCAAGAGCAGATTTTTCGAAATACAAAGCATGACCTTGAATTAGCTACATTCAACATATCTAATTCCTATCACCTTTAAATTACACATTACTTTAAATAAACCATTATTTACTTGATAACTTTTTCTAGGAATCAGAACAATTTCAACTATGGTTTAACAGCGTCCCTGAAAGTATTTTTTGATATTTCTAATGAGTTGCTGGGAAGAGACTATTTAGTGTGAAAATAGAGAAATGAAGTCAATCTCCAGGATGAAAATAGGAAAAATAAGTGATTGTGGCCCAGCCATTTTGTAGACCTCCAGACCTATAAGCTCTTATATAACTCAGGGACCTTTCCTTCAGAGATATGGGAAGAAACAATTGGAATAAGAATAGTGGTTGTCATTGTGGTTTTGAGGACAGGTTGAAAATAGGCAAAACTGCTAACAAGGGTAGAGATCAAAAAAGTAACATAAATGAGCTGCCAGCTCCTGATCTTTCATTCTATTTTCTATGTAAGTGTTCAAGTTTGCTTTGGGAATATTTGGGTGTATTTACACTATTTACAAAATCATTTCTCAACCATATGATTACTAAGTGCCTATTAGGTGTTCAGGACTAAGCCAGCAACATCCAAAAGGAAAAGAAAATGCAGCACACTCTCCACACCTTTGAGAACTTAGTTTATTTGGTCAAAGAAAATGCATATTGTATGACAAGAGGCCATGACCAAAGAAACTGGTGAGGGCTAGTGGTACAAGGGAAAAAGAGGATGTTACCTGGGGAAGGCTGAGGCTTTCTGGATGAAGGGATGCCTTGGTCAGGGGTTCCTTGCCATGCAAGTGTTAAAGAAACGAGGAAAGGGAAAACAGCATTGCAGGAAAAAAAATAATGCAGTCGTAGAGTGGGAGAGAAACAGCTATGATAGAGTTGAACTTTAAACTGATTAACTAAATGTGTAAAATACACATTCTTAAATAAGAAAAGACTGAGGAATTTTAATTGGTAAACTTTCCGGTCTTTAACCTTATTCCTATATATCATTACCTGATATAGTACAGTGAGTATTAAAAGACTAACTTTGGATCAAAGATGGAAAAGAAGAATCCATAATTTTTTGCCCAGCAGAAAGGATTGGGTGAACATGTGCCACCATCTCACGGGCACAGAAGCACACGTGTAGAGTGCAAGTGCTGGACTCTGTGCCTTTCACAGCCCCTCTGCCCGTCTAGGAGGGAGGAGGCTGGCAACGTGGGGTAGTTGAGGTAAACTGAGCAAAGGATCAGACTCAAAAGTCAACAAACCAACTGAACTTTTGAGGCGAGAACAGGTTACTGTCAAAAAGAGTTTATACTGCAGACAAAAATGAGGATAAATAAGGTAGTTCCTTGGCCACGTGGTTATGGGTAGCATTCACTCATATAGCAAATGAGCAGATACTTGCTCAGCTTCTCTGCAGCTGCGTGGTTCTGTGGAGAAGGGGTGATGGATCACTTGGAGCTGGCACAGACTTCAAGTGATGACTCCACTTGTGCTCACGTGGAAGACCTTGCAGACTTTAGGGCTTAGCTCTCAAATCCAAGCTTTTGGAATTAATTTTTTGTTTCTCTCAAACTAATGCCTTTGAGATGAATATTAAAGCACATTTTGTAAGTCAAAAGATAAGTACTATCTTTCTAGTTATCAGAACTTTTCCTTTCCTGGAGGCTGGCAATGTGGAGTGCCATAATTCCTCAGACTACAGGATAATAAGGTTCATATAGGAACACATATAAACATACAAACACACATATATACATATACACATATGTGTACATATATAGCAAATAGGTTTATTATATATTATAGATATTTTTGAATCACTGTTTTTAATTGCTCCTTTGTAAAAATGTTCCATCAATAAATAAATTTGGGAAACATACTTTGTTTTTTGGTAAGTGATAACATATATGAAATATTAATAGTATATGAAGTTTATATTATATATATAACATTACAAATTTATTTGACCATAGAACCCATTTCTCTATTTTATCCTCTCATGTGTGCTGAAGAACACATTATGCAAAGTGCTGCTAGATGCCATAGAAATTACCTCTTTAAATGAGCCCTTTTTTCTCTCTGCCATTACCTACCTCCACCTAACAGCTCAGAGACAGTGGAAACACTATCTTATTTATTCTGGATTGTCAGTATTTGACATGTTAATAAATTATAGTTGGGCACAAGATAGTTTTGTTCAAATTCTCTCACAGTTTGGAGATTTTTTCCCTGGTAAAAATGTATCAAGAACATTCATTCCTTGCTAAGACACTGTGGAGATTTAAATTTTTTTTTTATTATTGCCATGTTGATACAGCTTTCAATAAGGATGAAGGAAAATGAAGTAAAGCTATATTTAAAATCCTGTAACTGCTTAATTAGTAAATTATTTTTCTCATGATTTGGGATATACCTCTTGTGCCTGTGATAGAAAACCGCAAATTAAAAAGAAACACATACAAGATTTGACTATATTTAAATTTAAACTATTATGATAACATACAATTAAAGTAGAAAGGCAAACAAGAAACAAAAACAGTTTTATTATCTGACAATCTTACCATTTAAAATGCACTATGACATTCTATATTTCATTAAAACACATATAGGCAATTTGTTAGAAAACAAAATGGTATGAACAAGCAACTACCAAAAGAAATAAAAATAATATACATCATTTAAAATCTCAGTTAAAAATTTTTCTTCATCAGATTAGTAAAATTAAAAATATCTTAATGTTAGAAAGGCTTTGAGTATATAGTGTTGGTCTGTCTTTAAGTTGGCACTTATCTGGAAGGCAATTTGGAAACACATAAATACATCATATGCATTCCCTTTGACTCAACAATGTCCATTCTAGATATTTATCATCTACAGAAACAAAGATAAATATATATGTATTATGGTCAACACAGCATTTTTTTTTTTAGAAAAAAAAAGTTCATGGTAGCAATTTTTTTAATGTCCCAGGTTTACTGAGATAATTTACAAATAGAATTGTATACTGTGTCCCCACCAATACTGTTGAGGTTGAACTCTTAAGGATTTCCATGTGATGATGTCTATTTAAAAACAAATATCTACAAGCACAGTTATTTGTGCACAAGTGTGGGAGGAGAATGGGAAGAAGCTGAGAGAGTCTAATGTTGTTATACACCAATCTGATAGCAGGTGAAATGAGATTATATGGAAAAGACAGTGTGAGAAGAGACCCTTCCATTCTCTACCATATACTGTTAAGATTTTCTTTTTCCCTGAAGGAGTTTGTACAGCTTTATAATTTAAGAAGATATTTCAGTTTGGAAAAACATTTTTATATATGAATACTTCACTTTGATGGAGAAAAAGAATGTTAAAAATAAGATCAAAAGTGAAATTTAATCACTAATGTAAAACAATTCTTATACTAAAGTTAAGTAATCATGTTTAACTTGGATTTGTTAAAATGTTTATAACAAACTTGCTTAAATTATTTGAAGAAAATACTAATTTTCAGCCACTGAAAGCAAATTATTAGGGGTTTGAATTTAAATAGACAGATGATTTAATTTTAGGATACAAAGTGGTAAACAAAGAAAATACAGATATACAGATTATTAGAATTATAAACAGCAAGTATAATTCATGCTGATAACATTTTAAAATATAGAAAGTGAATACTATTGAAACAAAATCAGTAAAAATGGTCAAAATTGGAAAACAGCAAAACCCATGTAATTAAATATTCAATGTGAATGATACTTTTAAAAATAAATTGAGACTTGGCAATTCCTCTATGAATCTCTTAAACTATAAAGTCTTCATAATATGCATAGCTTAAAGAAAAATTCCACTTTTGAAGTATAAATAATTTCCCAGGTTCCTTTTCCAAGATTTTACAAATATTTTTAGAGGAAAATAAACCATGTTCATGCTGGATGATTTATACCTCATAAAAGGTTAATAGAATACTAGAAGCCTGATCAATGTGTGCATTTATTTTAGTATAATCAACTGAGTTTTATTACGTTTATAATTCTGTGTTACAAGAGAGATGCACATGCCTTATAGACCTGCTGACCACTGTGTGATGATGTCACGTATGTCTTAGATTGGAGCCCAACCCTGAAACCTCAGAAAAATATCAACAACAGACATCACAGGAGGCTGGTAACACTCTTCAAACTGTCAGTAAGCTGTCTACAATGTGTCGTGGACTTTTAGGTTTGCTTGTTTGTTTAAAGTACAAAAATTTACTTATTTTAAGTGATAAAATTAAGGGGGGGAACAAATATGAATTAAAGAGTAAGCAATCTGAGAAATATCTGCACAGCAAATTTAAAAGCCAAACGATAATGCCCTAGAACAATTTGAAAACTTCTGCAAGCCTCTCTTAGTCTATTTGGACTGCTGTAACAAACCATCGTAGACTAGGTAACTAACAAACAACAGACTTTTATTTCTCTCAGTTCTGGAGTCTGGGAAGTCCAGTAAGACGCTGATGGATTCAGTGGATGGTGAGGGCCTGCTTCCTCATGGATGGCTTTTTTTTTTTTTTTTTTGCTGTAACTTCACATAGCAGAAAGGACTAGAGAGCTCTTTGGGGCCTCTTTTACAAGTATACTAATTCCATTTATGAGGTTTATACCCTCATGATCTAATCACATCTCAAAAGCCCCACTTCTTGACACTATCATCTTGGGCATTAGGATTTCAGCATGTGAATTGGATGCGGGGGGAGCAGGGCATAAGCATATAATCTTTTGCAAACCCCAATAAAAGATTTTTTAAAAAAAGTATTTGTGAAGGAGAGAAGGAAGAGGAAAGGAGCAAAAAGAATGGAGGGAGGCTGAAAGTTTATCTGGCAGGCAGCTGGGCCAACAGACATCAGACATGAAGCACGAACCTCACGCATGAAGTACGTGAGGTTTAGTCTGGTTGTAGGAACGCTCCTCAGGAAGTGCAGATGGGAACCAAGAGGGTGGGCATTACAAATGTTAACAGCCAAGGCAAAGTGATGAAATCAAGTTCAAATCAAAACATACAGGACACATAATCAGGAAGTAAGTAATTGTTTTTTAAAGTCCCTGGATGATGATGTTGGTCAAGATCAAGCCAATGACAATACTTGACTCCTCCGTTGCTCTGTGAATTAAGGCTAACTCCAAACAAGGTGGGGTAGAAATGAGAATAGATCCCTACACATCAGAAAGAGGTGGTTCAAGATGCCTGCCAAACTGGCAGGAATTCTGCACGGACTTCTGAACAAGTGAGGAACTGAAAGGGAAACCAGGAAAACAGGACTGGGCAGGTAGAGGTAGAGAGAACAGAGGGGGCAGAGGCTCCATGCATGTTAATGTTCAGGCCTCACCCTGTCATTGTCTCAGGTTGGTGGCAGGCCCACCTGTTGGTGGGCTGGGCTCCTAATTTACTGAAGGCAATATTCTTACTGACTAAGGACTGGGTAGGCTGCCTGCAGCAACACTTCTAAGTAAGAAGGAACAAACATCAATTCTTCTGGGGAAACCTAGAGCACTCACTGGTACTTTAGAACCTGGAAGGTCTTTCTGTTTAGCTTGTTTGGTATATTTTGTTTTTCTTTTCTTTATATTTGTCTTTCCATACATGAGCAGTGATTATAACCTTTCAAAACAGTGCAAAAGCCCTAGCAACTAAAATGGAGGAACAGAGAGATCCCCTTTCTTGAAGCTCTTCCTCAAATGGCTTTACAAACATAGAAATTTACCTTGAAGTGAATTCATGAACTTACAAGATGATGGTCTTTCTTTTTAATATTTAATTTCTGCTGAATGGCAAAACAAGAAAAACTGTCTCTATACTCAGATACTATGACCAAGGACTACCCTTTCTGCCAAAGAACAAGCTAAATATCACTTTCCATCCTAGAGAAATGGGACCGGCAATAGTAGGGAGAATAAGCAAGGAGACATGACAGAGCAACGGGAGGTGAGATTTTAGTGTCTCCCCTGAACAATGCATTCTGCATGCCAACTGCCAAAGAATATATTAGATGTTTACTGAATCTTCAGAGAGAAACAATCAGATGGCTGGATGCTGTTCCAAGGGTAACCAGCACAGGTGATGCTTTATTCATTTTGATGAATAAATTAAGCAACCTATTTATGCAAATATTTCTAAATCTAATCTATTCAGATTATATATGTGTATGTGCACGTGTGCATGTATGTGCATATATAACATTTACTTTTCCCAGTAGGTGAATGATTTCATGTTTGTTTTAACTTTTTCAAAAGCCCCTCTCACAATGACTGTAAAGAAATGCAGCAAAATTCACAAGAGTGAAGAGCACAGAAATTAATCAGCAGATATGAAGCTTCCATTAATTTTTAGAAGATCAAAAAACAAATGAAGCATATATTCAGACAAAGGGAAGAAAACCGTAGTTTAGAATATAGGAAGTTTGGAAGTAAGCCTAGAAAAATCCAAGACATACAACAAGTTTGAGAGTAAGAAAGACTTATGTGACTTGAGGTTATGCTAGCTGATATGTGTGAGAGAAACGTGAAATCTCAGTCTGACAGTGTAACAGAAGTTCACTCTTAACAGGTGAACTCCTGATCGGGGATTGGCTCTCCTCTAAAGCATGAGTCCTGGACCACAGCTACTTCTATCCTATGCCTAGACCATCTTCAGAAAGTGGATTCAAAATTAAACCAAACCAAGAATTATCTACTCAGAATAATCTGCTAAAATTTTACATTCAAAGTAAAAGGATACTATGAAAAAGAAACCCTCAGCAAATATGAAGAAGCATTGAGCATTTAAAAATATGACTGGGAATTTTTTCAAAGCAATAATAGAAAGAGAAAGAAGAAAGGAATTTCTCTACTGAATAATGACTTCTAATAAAAGAAGAAATAATAAAATTAGAAAATCCTTATTTTGTAACACATAATGTAATTATCGATTCAGGGATTCGTGTGAAAATTATCAATGGATGTCAGGATTAATTGGTGCCAGTTTGTCCAGTAACAGAATATTCAGAGTCAATGCATTATCGCACAGATCATTTACTGGTTGAAAGGAGGAACAATATCCTCCAATGAAAAAGATTGCAGTTACTTCCTTAATAAAATGACCATATTTTCACATCACGAATTGTGACACAATCTGGCAGTATAGGTCTCCTGGTGTAATTGAATATGAAGAACACACACCTATGAACTATCGCCCTGAGTGTTCAGCTCTAATCTAATCAAGACCTACCCCTGTGCTATACAATATGGTAGTCACATGAATTGTGACTAGTCCAAATTAAGATATGCCATAAGGGTAAAATGCATACCGGATGTTATATACATAGTACTTTAAGAAGGTAAAATATATTGTCAATTTTTATATTAGTTACATGGTCAAATGAAGTAGTTTGGATAGACTGGGTTGAAATAACAAGAATAGCACAGGTAATTTTGTTGCTTCTCTGAAAGAAATATTTATTATAAAGTATATACATTATATATTAGCATTATTGAATTGCTAGTGTTTATAGCTATTGATTCTTTTCTCTTTTGCAAGAATATGACTATATTTCTGACCTGATAATTTATTCTTAATCACAAAATTAAATTATCCAACAAATGCAACAACTTGAAAACATCATGATTAATAAGAAGGAATTTCATTCAAATAAATTCTTTGACAATGTATTTGTATTGATATTAGAAAGCATAGCCAAAAATGCTTAATGGCTTATGGTTGTAATTAAGCTAATTTTAGGAAATATAGAATTTTTTTCATATTTATGATATTTATAAAAGTTATAGCACAGGCCCATACATTTCACACTTACGGGCATTTTCGTTTTCCTATGCATTACAAAAAAAGTCCTCTAGATGGCAGTGTTTACCACAGTTAGAAATTATTTTAGACCTATTTTAACTCTTAAAATCACATTCAATTGAGCTAAAAACAAAATAGCTAAAATTTGATTTTACTTGCACTCAACATTTCTTCAGTATTTTTATTTTGTTGTGAATGAATGTTTAACCTAACTCAGCAAGTTTTTGCTTATTTATTAGGTGGTTATTGCAATTTAATTTGTAAGTATTCAGGAACAATTAAGTTGACCCAAAAACATTGGAATATAAATATATATGTGATCTGTATCCTTTGCAGGAATTAAAGTGAGTTACTGGAGTCTATGGTAACCAGGATGAAAGAAATCTTAGCAACTAATCACATGAATAGCATTATTTTTTTTCCAAGTTTATATATAATCACAGATTTGAAGGGAGTTACAGATGCTTTGTCAGAATTTATAGTCTTAGAATCAAGGGAGGTTTCACCTTCTATTTGAAGTAATTTTGTTTTAATTTTTCTCATCTGATGAACATTCCAAATGAGTCACAGATGTATATCAGAATCTAGGGCAATCATATTTTGTCAGAAAACTTGTGGGTGGGTTAAATTATTAACTATTACATTGTAGAAATGATAAAGGTATGATATAAGCTTAACTTTTATTCTGCATATATTGCACACGAGTATAAAACTAATAAAAATACCTCATATATATATTATAGAATCTTATCTTTTCTGAAAATGAGGATGGACAGAAATGTCCAAGTTTAGGCCCTATGGTTGATTTGAAATTTTGCTGTGTCTTCTATTAATATAAAGATAGAACATTGGTTGCCAAAGCTTAGGAGAAATTTATTTCTTCAGATTTCAAGTAGTATTTCAGAAAAATAATTTGTAATATATTTAGTACAAATTCTTCTAGGTCTATACAAATTAACTCCAGTGATATTTTAATTTTTGATTTGGAAATTTAGTGACAAATAAATTTTCTTAACATGTAAATATACCAATGTATTCATCTAAAGTGGGGTTCCTCAACTTTGACAATACTGCCTGTTTGGGACAGATAATTCTTTGTAGGGTGTGGATATTTGTGTGTGTTGGGGGAGGGGGAAGTTGTCCTGTGCATTAGTATAGAATATTTACATCATCCCTGGCCTGTAGTCACTCGATGCAAGTAACAACCCACCCCATCCTTCCCATGAACCCCTCTTGCTCCCATGCTTCAAATGTAACAATCAAAATATCTCCAGACAGTGCCACATGTCTCCTGAGAGGCACAATTACCCACTCCCAGTTGTAAACAACTGATACAAACATTCGATTGTTTTTAAACTTTCTTATTCTCCCTTATAATTGTAAAATGCCAGTCAAGTAGCTCTGAGGAAACAATGGCGGCAGTAATGAGGCAGATCCATCAATTCTTGCATGATAGCCTTAGTCCACACTATGTGAAGATGGCTGCTTTTTAAAATAAACATGTGGATGAAATATAGAGACATTTCCAAAGAAGGAGAAACTCTTGTGTGGGCTTTGTATATGACACAAATATGTCCACTTATGTATTTTATTACCTCCTTGTTGACACCTTCCATGCACAGCAGTGACCTGGTACCCCCACATTGCTCAGCAAGTGCCCTAACGCCCCCTGTTCTGCTCTATGCAGTCTGTTTTCCTCTAAAGGACACCAGGCTCCAAATAGCCTCACTCCCAGCCCAAAGTAAAATTAAAATTTAGCTCTACATAACCAATCTCTGAGAGGAGGTAGGAAAAAAAGAAACCTAAATCTAATAATATGTGGATGATATATAAATTCCTTGACCCTCTGGGCAGTACTTGCATAAAAAGAATGCTTGGTAGCAAAATTAATCACTGGTAAAAAGGTAGGAATAAATTTTTTCCCAAAGTTCTGTTTTTGCTTCCTCCTCTGCTCCATAAGCCATGATACGTTGTACTGAAGATGCCTTTTAGGTTCTTGCTACTCAAAGTATGGTCTACAGATCAATGGCATCAGAATCCCCTGGGAACTTATTAGAGATGTAGGACCTCACCTCCCCCTTTAAGAACTAACATATCAGAACCTGCATTTTAAGTTAAGACCTCTGGGCAATATTTATTCACATTAAAGTTTGAAAATAGGAAATCAAGTTCAGTTAATTACCCTAAAATTTTATTTAAATCACAAAGTCAACTTTAGTATTATGCTTATGATAATAAACTCAGTAAACAATCTGGGCCAACATGGACATTATAGAAACACTAATTATTGAAAACTAGATTGCTAGTATATTTATTCATACATATTATCAAGAACTTGCTACTGAGCATTCAGACTATTAAGATTAATGGAACAAGCAAAATGTTCAAAATCTAAAATACAGAGGAGAGAGATGATGGTTATTCACAAAGTAGAGACGATTCTCAGGGTAGTAAGCCTCTACTGTAAAAAAAAAATGAGTAAGAACACTCATCTGAATTATGCTTAAGATATAAGATATTGTGCTAATCAGAAGATGTTTTTTCAGTATAGGAGGTATTTTTAATTTTTAATAGGGATTTTTTTATGTAGTGAGATTTTTAAAATACATTTTTGAATGAACTAATTAATTTATAGCATTGAATATATAGTCTTTATATGTCATAATTAATTCATGAAATTCTCACTTCCACTTTTTCCTACTAATTGTGGTATTTACCTGAAGTTCCACTTGGTCTTTAGGATCTACTTATCTGTCCTTATATATCCATGAGTTGGCCTTATTCTATGGTGAAGGAAGTATGACTTGGAAATAATGTAATTACTCTCTTTTAGCATAGCCATTAAAGACACCTCCATTGGTATATTTATTACTTATAGAAATAAAAAAAATAAATTTGCAATTAGGAAATAGATACATATAACACGTGGATGTTTATTTATTCTCTAAAATCAAAACATTCCATAAATATTTTTGTAGAAGGAAACATTTATAATCTTTTCAAAATTATTGTAAGTATTTATTGTTTGTCTTATATTTTACAAGTGATATTTTTCAGAGGAGATTTTTTTTTAAAAATTAGGCTTTTTAATAAGCACCACATACAAAGTTTCTTATGACATACTATTTTTTTAAAATCAATTCTCTCTCATGATGCCTCCTGGCTTACTGTGAAGCACTAACCACATTCCATACAGCCAAGAAGTTTCTTTGAGGCTTTCCTAATCCTTTCTGAATGTTTCACCAATGTGTGGCTGAAGCACAGTAAATTCATAGGCATGAGACTGAAAAGATGTGCATTGTAGGACCCTTTAAAGGCTTATAATAGTGGACACTACAGAATTGAGATTTTCATTTATGCAAAAATTTAAACAATATTTATGTATAAATACACACATGTAATTTTTGTAAGCAGAGCGATATTAACTTAATACCCAGCAAAGTATAACAGTATCATTTAAAGGCTGAGCAATTCCCATCTCCATCACTTAGTCTTATCAGTGATATGGAGTTAAGCCAGCAGTACAGAAGTCAACGATATACATTGTCTCCCTGACTCATCCTAATTCAATTAGAGGGGAGACTGTAAGTGGAATTTGGTTCCTAAGAAGAGACTATAAGAGAAAAATGAGGCTTATCCATCTTGCCCTATACTTGTAAGTCTATTTATAAGCACATTATGTAACAAATTGGGCTTCTAGAAGAATATCATGTGAGTTTATTAAAAAAAAAAAATAAGAATGAAGAAGGGTTGGTTGGAGAAACAGGAAATAAAAGTTCCCAAAATAATGTTGTTTTGGATAACATGAAGTTTTCTACAACATATTTGAAATGTAATGAAACAATTTTAAAACTTATTGTACTATATTTATTTATATTTAAAAAAATCCTGTCTAAAAAAATAATTTTCCTAATTATTTTTGGAGAAATGCTATTGTGTTCAAAATGTGTTCTTTTCTCAACATTTTTCTGTCTCTATTTTTAAGTGTAAATAGTAGAGGTGCTTCCAAACAATGTGCATGCTTTTCCTATGTCTTTGGAAACTTATCATTTTATAAATCTGAATTGAATAGATAATACTTGCTATTTTAACCTAACAGTTTTTACCTACAGAAATAAATGTTACAAAGTCCCAAGAAATAGAAACACTTTCATATTGCATTTCACTGAAAATTATGACATTAATCAAATCTTTTAAGATTAAACATGATATTTATTCTCTTTATACTAGATTTAAAACATTTTTTTATTTAAAACATTTTTTCATGTTCTCCTACATTATTGCTTAGCTCTACCTGTGATGAGGAAACCATTTGTTATGAAAGCTATGTCTATAAATAATCTGAAATCTTAAAGGAGGAATAACAAAACTTGAGAATTCAATATTTTCTTTATTTATATAGTAATCATGATAAAATACTGGCAATGGTAAATGTCAGTTTATATTGTGATAACTGTTAGAGCTACAAATCTGACATTTATAATCGTTGTCAGTCATAAAATTATAGCAAATTGGGATAAATTTAGTTCAGTCATTCAAAGAGAATGAAGGTTGTCACCTGCTTTCCTTTGTGATTTGATTACTTTGGACTAGGTTTTCCTTAAGAAAAGGAGTGAAAAGAAAGAAAATGGTATTCAAAAGGAAAGAGCTAATAATAAATAGTGAAGCAAAAGAATTATTCAGGGAACTTACTCCACTTTGCTAGTTTGCACAGCCTTAAAAGGTGCTAATTTTCTTTTTGTGGTGTTAAAATTCTGCATTGTCATTTTCTAAACAGTGATAATACAAATAACCGTTAGCATTTTTAGCACAACCTCCCCCCTCCCCAAGTACATTGCAATAGTCTATTCTCTTCTGTGAAATAGGGACAATAATACCTGCTGTGACTTAAGAGCCCCTGTGATTGATTAATGTCTGTTAGACACAATAAGACATCTGGATTAAAGGAATTTTGGAAGTACAGGCACAAAAGTGTTTTTTTATTTAATTTTTAACTGATTTGAATATAGAACTAGTATATTAGAAGTTGAAAATATTAGCTTTGAAGTCCTTGAGGAGGTCATTTGATCATTCTAAATACTTTAGTCTATGTCTTTTATATAAAGTGTAACTTAACAGAAGAAGCCTTTACAATCTCTGTGTGAAATGTAATTTCAAAATGCTGAGTGGTAACTAGAAAATCACAGATGAAAATCCAATTAACAAACTGAACTGTTTAATAATTTAGGTTATTAAACACCATTACATGGAAATTATTGTTTAAATATACAAATAGAACAATATTAAATTTGTGGGATATAAAATAATTTCATTAACTCAATATCTGTTTGTGTCTATATCTGTGATAGCATTTCACTCTTTAGTTAGCTGACCAAAGGTGACTTAGCTTCACAAGTATCCCTAGACCTATATAACCAGCAGAGAACACTAAGGCAATTTTACTATAGCCCATATGGCATGATTCCTAAAGTCCTGATCAGGTGCAACACAGATGAGAACATCATAATTCCTTGTTATAGAAAATATGCATTGATAAAGATGCATAAGTGTTAAAGAGATCTAATTGGAAGTCTAACATAAGTATGTATTGAGAGCTCTATATTGGGAGACATATAATTGGAAATCTAATACTTTATTAAATTCACTAAAGAAAAAAATGATAAAATGCAGCATAATACCAATAGATGTTCCCTTACAAAAATGAAAATTAATATTTTCCTAATTCATAATTATGCAGATATAACTTTAAAAAATAGTATAGGAGAGGTGGATTGTGAACAGCTGTCATAATGCAAATGGTTTACAAAGCATTTACTTTGGACAAAAGCCTCAAGTTATAGACAGGGTTATGAATTTGACCCTTTATATTTAATTTTCTTCTAGGAATATTAATAAGATCTCTAATAATAGTTCTCACTCTAGAGTTTAGAAGTTGGAATATAATAGGGTGAACAAATCTCAACTATTCTAGCTTTTAGAGGGAAAACTGATATGATTGAGGAATTCCACTAATTTAGATGTGTCAAATAAACACCTATAAGATAGAATGCCCTGAGTCGGTAGCTCTATTTTTATATTATATTCAATCTCCTTTAAAAAGAATCTAGACATATTTCATTCTGGGGCTTTGACCTGTGGTTTTCTTTAATTGAAGTCTCATAGTCATAAATTAAATCATGTGATGACTTTTTTCTCTTCCCTAACCTACATCTTCTGTTCCTACTAAAATGTAATAATGGGTTCTTCTAACAAGTAAAGCTATCCCTTAGCAAACAGAAACAATTCCACTTGATAATGATGTTAAATAATTATTGCTAAGCTATGTGTTGCGACTGCAACATGACTTTGAAATGACTACGGTATGATTAGAATAAGAATATGATATAACTGATGCTTATGAAATGAACTGGAAAGTGGCTGTGCTGCTATGTTTATTGCAAATGTATCAGAATGACGGTTCATTTATTTAAAAATAGTTCAGAGCATAAGGTAGGTGAGAATTGGAACAATGTACTAGCTTTAATTGTAGATTTTGTGAATGGCAAAATGATCATTCACTGTTATAAGATAATAGAATCATCCTTTAATTCATGGTATTGTATAAGGTAATATTTTTCTCTTGACTTTGGATATTTAAGCAGTTCTTTTTATTCTTAAATTTTGTATATTCTAAGCAGACAAAATCTTACTATAGTCAGAGTTGCTTGGCTATTTAAAAACAATACCAACATACTGCCTGCAAGAAAAGTGTTTTATAGTTCACATATAAGGGATTAATAGATTTTACAGTGGGCTTTTAGACACTGTAGTTTTACTGTGAATATTCACTCGAAGAAAAGTTTGCATAAAAAAAGAACCTACAATTTCATGTGTGGAAATTATGTCAAAGGAGTTGGTTAAATAAAATATACAATATATAGCTTGGTAGAGTTGATCAGTAATTTCTTTTGTTTTTACTTTTAACTTAAACACCTAAAAATACGTTATTATTTTAAGAGAAGACCAATATATTCAAAAGCAAGACGTATTCTCAAACAAGTCATCACAATGCATACGTACATGAAGAGCCTTCAATGTACATCCCTGTACAAATGAGGAACAGAGGTTTAAAATAAATGCCCTTCATTCCTCCTGTAAGTTAGTACAAGTTATTCAGTCATGCACTAAGACCTTCTTAAACAACCTTTATAGGTCATTGAGAAAAATACATTTTTTTTTTGTTCCAAATAAACTGTCACTATATTAATGCCTCAAACTTTACTCAGGTATCTGTGTTGTAGGTACAACCATTGCACAAACCTTCGTGGTTTACTGATATTAAAAGATCAAATGTAGGTCGTGTTTGGGGGGCCAATATTTGAGGAATAAGGTCAATCCTTTCGGGAGTCATTCCATCCAGTTCTTGTATGAAAATGAGAAACGTGAGGATACTACAGAGCTGGAGTGAGAGAAATGAATTGCACGGGGAAAAGACAAGTATTACAGTACAGTTGCAATCAGCATGCAAAGGGAAAAGGAAGTGTTCATAGCTTGGGAAGCAGCTGCATGGGATTCCTTTCTTCCAGCCTCTCGGAAGCAAAGTTTGCAGTTAGGTGAGCTGGAAGCGGGTTTTGCTGCAGCCGCCTGTCAGTGCCAGCCCGGGTTCTCAGGTTTCGGGGCGCCGCAGGAGCAGAAGTGCAGGGACCGCCACGATGGGCCGCCGCGGCCAGTCCTGCCGCGCGAGAGGAGAATTCGCACGCACAGCGGACTGGCCGGGGCTGACCAAAGGGATCCCACAGGCCGCTACTTTTTCTTTCCTTGGCAGTTTCCGTAACCCTGCGTGTTGGAAGTGCTCACGTTAATTTTCTTTCCTGTCTCGATTGAGATTCAAAAAATCCGCTGCCCCCACCTTCCACCATCCGCCCTCTCCGCCCTTCTTTCCAACGTCCCCGCCAGCCAAAGCCTCTGCGTGCAGCACCGGGCGTGTCGTCCGTCTAGCGCTCCGGGCATCTGCGGGCCCGGGGTCCCCACCGAGGGGTGGCCACGCTCCTGCGCCTCGGACCCGGGTAGCCTCCCCCATCTGTGCATTCGGCCCCTCCACTTAGCAAGCAAAAGTGCGAAGCGTGTGCCCAGACACAAGCCGCCAGTGGCGACGCCCCGGGCTCCCCGGATCCGCACTCGCTCCCGCGCCGCCCACGCCTGCCAGGCCGCCCGGGCTCGGCGGCTCCCTGCCCCGCCAGTGCCTGCCTGCGAGCGCCAGCGCTTCGCTCCCCGGCCAGAGCCTGCTGGGCATGCTCAGTGCACCTCCCGGAACCCGGCTCTCCCGGGGCCGGGATCCGATCTCCGGGTTTTCGCGGCTGCCGAGGGGCGCCGAGGAGGGGAAGCCGGGAGACAGTCAGCGCCCCGTTCCGCGCCCCTCCCTCCCCGCACCGCACGATGCGGGCCAATCAGGGGCCGGGGGCGTGGCCTCGGCCGTCACGCCCTCCCTCCGGGCTT
Source organism: Lemur catta (assembly GCF_020740605.2). NCBI lineage: Eukaryota > Metazoa > Chordata > Mammalia > Primates > Lemuridae > Lemur > Lemur catta. Next base: position 47,582,100 of record NC_059140.1, read on the forward strand.
ATTGAGAGTTATATCAAGAAATTCAGTTCAGAGAGGAGAGAGGAGAGAGAGAAGGAGAGAGGGGCAGAGGAGAAGAGAGAGAGGGAGAGCTTTCGAGACTGGAAGGAGCGCCTTAGAGTCTCTGAAGCGCGAAAGAGACTACCGATTAGGAATTTGGGGGCAACTGTCACCCTGAGAGCAGCCAGAGAATCACCATCACCCCAACTCTGACGTTTCCTACAAGAAGTTAGAGACTTAAGCAGTACTGACATCGGGTGGAAACGGTAGGCTCGATGCTGTGGAAAATACCCCTGAGCTGAAGAAGTGCAACTGGATGGTGTATGTGTGTTAAATACCCAGAAGAACCCAGACCCAGTGGGTAATAGAGACGAAACGTGGAGAGAATGACTAACGACAAATCTGTGAATTTGTTCTCTGGAGTTGCTAATTTGCCAGCCCGAAGCAACACATTTTACAAGGAGGAAACGTTTCCCTGCTTCTGATTTCTCCCCAAACTGGTGCTACCAGATGCATGGCTTTCTATGTGTTGGAACAAATCATTCCTAACTGCAGCATACTGGGAAAGGGGAAAGGTTGAGGCAACTAACGTAAGTGTAAAGTTTTGCATGCACAATTGTAAATTCTGTGTTTAGCTATGTCCTCGGTGTAGACAGGGGATGTTTGTAATTGGGTGGACGGTTGGGGCAGAGCTCACCTACTCGGCTGTATCTGCATCCCTACCTGCATCTCTGCCGGAACTAATCGCGGGCATCAGCTGCCGTGCAGCCTAATGCAGATAAGATTAGAGCCTGAGAACTGACCAGTCCTACTCAAGTAGGTAGCTGCCTGGAGCCTTTGCACCCATTTAAATTGCAGTTAAGGGAGCATCTAAGCAGAAGCATTTTACCTGCATTATCACTTTGCAGTATTTATATGTGGCAAATGTTACTAATATTCTAACCAGAGATCAGGATTAAGAAATGCCTTTTTTTTTTCTCTTTTATGCTCAGTAGAAAATATTGTGGTGTTACATGGGAATGTTAGCTACGTTACACTTACATCTCGGCACTCTCTTCCACGTCTAGGACAAGGAATGCTATATTATACGTTTTTAAAAGTTTTAATGTGTTTATTAATCCTAATGGTAATAATTTGTCAATATGGAGAAAGGAGAGCAAGCTCTGGGTAAGAAATTTGAAGTCTTGGTATTGTGCTTTTAGGCAATGAGGATATGTAGTGGCCGGTGACTATTGCTTCTGATGCTGCAGCAGCATGTCCGGATGCTCGTTTCCCAGTAAGATTGTATTAGAAGGCAGTTGAAGAACTGGGAGGAAAGAAAGGTAGTCTTTTTAGAAAAAAGAGATGACTCAGTGTAGCAGAGAAGAAAACACATTTGACATGTGACAAAGCAATTAGCAGGAACCACAGCTAAACACTTAGGGGTTTTCACTTGCACCTAAAAAAACTGAGGGACGTGCGTTAGAGGCCAGGAGATGGGTAAGACAGGGGGAGGGGAAGAGGAGAACAAGAATGCATGTTTTGAATTAAAATAGTAATCTAAGAAACAACGTGGGTGAATACAGGTAAAAATAGCAGCTGTCCTTAATTCAAAAGTAGAAAATTTCATTTTCTCTGGCAAATGCAACAAGCAGGGGATATATAGTGTTTTTATCCACAGAGTTAACTTGCAAACAGTGGCAGAGCAAACTGCCATGTTTACTAATATGTAGTGGAAAATATGTTGTGATATTTTGTGATGGTGTGTTTTTATTTACTGAAGAATAATATTGTCTGTACGATTGTGTTGACAGTGGCTGTCTCCAAATAAGTGATGAGATGTAATGCATCCTCCAGTCCATGCACGCTTCCTCTTGCAATTCGTGCATCATTCCTCAGTGGAAACCTTTAAGCCCTAAAATCCAGGAAAAGAAAATAAATACATTATCATGGACCTGAGGGATTTTTACCTGTTGGCTGCTCTGATTGCCTGTTTAAGGCTGGATTCCGCAATAGCTCAAGAACTTATATACACTATTAGAGAGGAATTGCCTGAAAATGTGCCCATAGGAAACATACCAAAGGATCTGAACATTTCTCACATCAATGCTGCCACAGGGACCAGTGCCAGCCTTGTCTACAGACTGGTTTCTAAAGCTGGGGATGCCCCTTTGGTGAAAGTATCCAGCAGCACTGGAGAAATTTTCACAACCTCCAATAGAATAGACAGAGAAAAACTCTGTGCTGGAGCCTCTTATGCTGAGGAGAATGAGTGTTTCTTTGAACTTGAGGTCGTGATCCTCCCCAATGACTTTTTCAGGCTGATCAAAATAAAAATAATTGTCAAGGATACCAATGATAATGCCCCCATGTTTCCATCTCCTGTCATCAATATTTCAATTCCAGAAAACACTTTGATCAACAGCCGCTTTCCAATTCCATCAGCAACAGATCCTGACACAGGCTTCAATGGTGTACAGCATTATGAATTGTTAAATGGGCAGAGTGTTTTTGGACTGGATATCGTGGAAACTCCGGAGGGAGAGAAGTGGCCACAATTGATTGTTCAGCAAAACTTGGACAGAGAACAGAAAGATACCTATGTGATGAAAATCAAAGTAGAGGATGGAGGCACTCCACAGAAATCCAGCACGGCCATACTGCAGGTCACAGTAAGTGATGTAAATGACAACAGGCCGGTGTTTAAAGAGGGTCAAGTGGAGGTGCACATTCCAGAGAATGCTCCCGTAGGTACCTCTGTAATTCAGCTCCACGCCACTGATGCAGATATAGGCAGTAATGCTGAAATCCGGTACATTTTTGGTGCCCAGGTTGCCCCTGCAACCAAAAGACTCTTTGCTTTAAATAATACTACTGGGCTGATTACAGTTCAGAGGTCCTTAGATAGAGAGGAGACAGCCATTCACAAAGTGACAGTGCTGGCCAGTGATGGCAGCTCCACTCCTGCTCGAGCAACGGTTACCATCAATGTCACCGATGTAAATGATAACCCTCCTAACATAGACCTCAGGTACATTATAAGTCCCATCAATGGCACCGTGTATTTATCTGAGAAAGATCCCATCAATACAAAGATTGCCCTAATTACAGTTTCAGATAAGGACACAGATGTGAATGGCAAAGTGATCTGTTTTATTGAAAGAGAGGTCCCATTTCATTTGAAGGCAGTATATGACAACCAATATTTGTTAGAGACCTCTTCTTTGTTGGACTATGAGGGCACCAAAGAATTCAGCTTTAAAATTGTTGCCTCTGATTCTGGGAAGCCCAGTTTAAATCAGACTGCCCTGGTAAGGGTTAAGCTTGAGGATGAAAATGACAACCCACCAATTTTCAACCAGCCTGTAATTGAGCTGTCAGTTTCTGAAAACAACCGACGTGGGTTATACTTAACAACTATTAGTGCCACAGATGAAGACAGTGGGAAAAATGCAGACATTGTTTATCAGCTTGGACCGAATGCCTCCTTCTTTGATCTGGACCGAAAGACAGGAGTTTTGACAGCCTCCAGAGTCTTTGACAGAGAAGAACAAGAACGATTCATTTTTACAGTAACTGCCAGGGACAATGGGACCCCTCCCCTCCAAAGCCAAGCGGCTGTGATAGTTACTGTTCTGGATGAGAATGACAATAGCCCCAAGTTTACTCATAATCATTTTCAATTTTTTGTGTCTGAGAATCTGCCAAAGTATAGTACTGTGGGGGTGATCACAGTGACAGATGCAGATGCTGGAGAGAATAAGGCTGTGACTCTTTCCATTCTAAATGACAATGATAATTTTGTGTTGGATCCCTATTCTGGAGTCATAAAGTCAAATGTCTCATTTGATAGAGAGCAGCAGAGTTCCTACACTTTTGATGTCAAAGCCACTGATGGAGGGCAACCACCTCGTTCCTCTACTGCAAAAGTAACCATCAATGTCATGGATGTCAATGACAATAGCCCAGTTGTCATTTCTCCACCATCTAACACTTCCTTTAAGTTGGTGCCCCTCTCAGCCATTCCTGGCTCCGTGGTAGCAGAAGTTTTTGCAGTGGATATCGACACTGGAATGAACGCTGAACTTAAGTACACAATAGTGAGTGGAAACAACAAAGGCTTATTTCGGATTGATCCAGTAACAGGAAACATCACTTTGGAAGAAAAACCAGCACCTACTGATGTTGGCTTGCACCGTTTGGTAGTCAACATAAGTGACCTGGGGTACCCTAAGTCTTTGCACACACTTGTGCTTGTATTTCTTTATGTTAATGACACTGCTGGAAATGCCTCCTATATCTATGACTTGATCCGCAGGACTATGGAGACCCCGTTGGACAGGAACATAGGGGATAGTAGCCAACCCTACCAAAATGAGGACTATCTCACCATCATGATTGCCATCATCGCAGGCGCCATGGTGGTCATAGTTGTGATCTTCGTCACCGTTCTGGTGCGCTGTCGCCATGCATCAAGGTTCAAAGCAGCTCAGAGGAGCAAGCAAGGTGCCGAATGGATGTCCCCAAACCAGGAGAACAAACAAAACAAGAAAAAGAAAAGGAAGAAAAGAAAGTCTCCCAAGAGCTCTCTTTTGAACTTTGTTACTATTGAAGAGTCCAAACCGGACGATGCAGTCCATGAACCTATCAATGGGACAATAAGCCTGCCGGCTGAGCTGGAGGAGCAGAGCATAGGAAGATTTGACTGGGGCCCAGCACCTCCAACAACCTTCAAGCCTAACAGCCCTGACCTGGCCAAGCACTACAAATCTGCTTCTCCACAGCCTGCTTTTCATCTCAAACCAGACACTCCAGTTTCTGTGAAAAAGCATCATGTGATTCAGGAGCTCCCTTTGGACAACACCTTTGTCGGGGGTTGTGACACCCTTTCCAAACGCTCTTCCACTAGTTCAGATCACTTCAGTGCCTCAGAGTGCAGTTCCCAAGGAGGCTTCAAGACAAAGGGCCCCTTACACACCAGACAGGTAAACGAGCACTTTTACTGGTCTATAAGTACTGCATACAAGTGCCCAGTCAACCAGTATTAATGTGCCAGTGTGTCTATTGTTTTGGCCTAACTTTAGCTTAGTTACAAAGAGGAAAAAAAAAACTTGACCCCTTTTCGATTCCTCTGGGGCTCAGTCGAGAATTTTTAGAACAGCTTTGAAATTTCTGAGTTCCGAGAATTATTTAACCTCCCGGTTTCCTTCAAATGGCAAAAGGTGAAAAGAGGAAATGATTCCAAAATGTCCCAAGATAATGTTTGCTGAAGAGGAAAACCTGTCCTGATATGCCAAATTCTGCTCCCGGGGTTTCCAAATTGACTGCTTCAAGATTTTCACATTACCTTTTGATCTGAAAAGTCACCTTCAAATCTCAAGTTTTAAATGACGTTTGAAGGTCTGACTGCAATTACGGTCAGAGCTGTGGTTGCTAAAGGGGTTAATTTTTTTTTTTTAGTCTCTGAACAAGACAGTAGAATATTAAATGTATATCAGCTGTGAAGCACATGATAGTTGATAGATTGCAACTAAGCCATATAGGAAGCCTTCTCTTTGATTTCAAATTATTTTATTGTAATATATTAAATTGGGTATTTAATAGAAAGATTTTTAGTGTCCACAATGGCCAAATACTCTTTCAAAAAAAGAAAAAAAAAAGGAATGCTTTCTGCCTAATATAACTGATTTATAGAGAAAAGAATGAATCCACTGTAAATATTCTCTCATCTTAGTAATGCATAAGTGATCTGTCATAACTCATTTTAAACTGTGAAATATGCCGTATGAAGAGGGATTAAGAGGCTGAGAAACTCATATTTCAACCAAATCCAGAATTAGTTTTTCTTAGGTCTAATAATTCCTTGTTAATAAAGATTTAAATGCAGCGCTGTCTAATTTATTTCACTGGTGCTTGTCTATTGCCACAAAATTTGAATATCGATAATAGCCTGTAGATGGCACTAGGGTATCATGTCGCTTGTGCTGGCCAGGTGCCAATCCTGCAGTAGCAAGGAAAGGGGGGAGGGAAGGATCAAGCTGGTAGTACAGCCAAAGATACCTTTTATTTAATGATAGTTGCTCTGGAGCAACTAGCATTTAAGTTCATTTGCTTGCTCTTTTGTGATTAGTTCTCACCACACCAACTTTCTAGGATTTCATAATGCAAGTTCAATCTTTGTTAGTAAGGAGTCCACCTATGGTGATGGCCTATCTGTACTTGTTAAAAATAAGGAACATATAGATTTTAGAAAATCAAGTAAAGCAAAATTAATTTGCAGTCATTGATTAGTCTTTGGAGAATCAAGAGTTTTTCTTTATAGGCCGGGATGGAGTAGTAGTGTGTCTTCCTGTCTTATTGAAACTGTTTTCCCCTTGACATCTATTATTTATTGCTCTGGAATGACTTTAAGGCTTTGTGATAATAAGATATTTATAAAAATAATTTTGACAGTGAGTCACACAGATACTCCCAGAATATTAAGTATAATGTCTATGAGTATACAACTAAAATTTCCATTTTTTAAAGTAGAATATTAAACATCTAAAGCATTTTAAAAATACAAATGCTTACAGCTTAAATACACAGGATAAAAAACAAATTTAAAGTCAGTATACAATTTATAAAGGAGGATATGAAGTTATTACATCTAAGTAAAAGTTTGAATAATTAATTTTTTGTTTTAACTTTATTAACATTTGAAAAGAGAATGTTTTAAAATTTAGAAATTGTTCAGATTTAGTAATGGTTTTTAAAAGTTATTAAATAGTGAATTATGATAAGAAACAGTAATTTATGAAACTAAAGGGGTTTAATTAAAACATTGCTATTTTAATGGAAAGAAAGAAAATGGGATTTTGTTATTTACTTTTATTGTGAAGGTCGCTTACAATATACTTATTGTATTTGATGATTTTCATAATTATCTTGAAGAAACTAATATGATTTAAAACACTTCATGTAAAATCTGACATTTGTTTTCTAAAGAAATAATCTGATATACTTCCATATCATCTCTCTTTTCATATAAGTATGGTGGGTATTTGCATTCCTATACAGACCCACTTTTTCTGACTTCTCCCCCAAAAGTTGAGCCTATATATAGTACAGTGACATAAATGTTAAGTACATTTCAGCAAGGTATGGAAAAGATCTTTTGTTGGGGCTTAGTCAATCATAAAAATATTTGTTTGTGTGATGTAATCTTTCAAATAGGATGCTGATTAATTCTCTAACTGGAACGAAAGCGCATTTTAGACATTCCTTGTGGCCATGTGTCACTTTATAGTTCTCCTGTAGGCATTCCAATGTTCAAATGAAGCTGTAATGCACTATTATGATAAAGAGCTATTGAAATGGCTTTGCTTACACCTTTTAGAAGTTTTCATGCTGAGAAAGAAAAATTGTGATGTTGGAGAAAAGGAATATTGGAAGTGGGTAGAGAGGAGGTGGTGATATACAGAGCAATATGCATAATTTTAGGAAAAATAAGCATATTTTTATGAATGAAGAATGTATATACTACCCTTTAAAAATGCGTTTTCATTGATCTATATAATTGTTACCTAAAGATATTCTAGTTAAACTAAAAAGTAAAAACTTTTTTTAGCTCCTTCACTTCCACTAGTGGCTTTTATATAAAATGTACTCTCAAAGCTACACAATTTTGAAGAAGTAATGTTTATTACTACAAAAGCTTTCAAAGTAATTTATAAACTCACGTATAATCTGTGAAGATTTTGTGAGTGGGCACAATTGCTATTACCAGGAAGCCTCTTTCACTTTATGCTGCTAATTGATACCTGGATTAAATGCAAGATTCTTGAGCAAAGGGTTAACAAAGTTAAATATCACGAATTTGTATTGCTTATACAGTGAAAACACAGTGTCTTTTACAGCATGGGTTTGTTTGTGATGCATGGATTCCTATTTTATCTTTTTTCTCCTTGCTGTTTTTCCCTTGTGTTAACCTGCAAAGAAACAATTGTAAATCCTATTCCTCATTCGCTTTATTCTACTAAGCTTTCATTTTTCTTGAATATAACAGAGGTGTCACTGAATTTTCCACAAATTATTTTTTACAAATTTTTGGAAGTGCCCTTAGCCTTCACAGATTGAGATTTTTTTCTTATTTATTTATTTTTTTAGCAAAAGATTATGTCTTGGCATGTATTTATAAACACTCACACACACTCACACACATACGCACACACACACACCCATAAAGGGTAAGAGGATGACAACATAATTCCAATAAGGCTTTAAATGATAAGGTACATTGGTATATTTGCCTAAAAGAAAACTGGTATCATCAGTGGCTATAATTTTAAAATATGACATTATTTCTCAAATTGTAAGGTATCTCAGAATCACCTGAAGAACTTCTTAAAACATGGATTGTTTGTCCCTACCCTAGAGGTTCTAATTCGATACCACTGGGGTCAGGCCTGGAAATCTACACTGCTAAAAAGTTCCTAGGTGATGTTGAGGCTGCTAGTCCAAGGACCACACTTTGAGAACCACTGCCTTAGCTTATAGGAACAGGAAATGTCAGCTCCTCTCCCTTTCATATCATCATATCCAGAGGACTTGTTTTTGCACAGTGCAACTCTCAGCCCACTTATTGACAGCTGTTTTATTGTAGCTGGAGGCTTTACAGTAAGCTGTTTATTGCTGCTTCCCAACCCGTTTGACAGCATTTGGGGAATTAATTTTCTTAGCCCCTGTGTGCTTTTTGGGGGGGAGAGAGGAGGGAAGATAAATGAAAATGTTAAAGTAAAAAAAAATAGTGACCCATTTACATTTGACAACTTCCTCAAGTAATAAAGCAATCTGTATGAGTTGTACTAGAGTTTGGTTCTGAATAAACAGTTATATTTAATTTTATAAAATAAATTCTCATTTTAGAGCTTTAAACATCCTGACTTTTCATAATTTAGAGTATTTGCTTATATATACATTTGTGTATATATTGAAGAATTTATACATTGAAAATGTGCATGCATGCTGTACTTAACGTGTGTACATGTATTTTTGCAGTGTAAAGGGAATTGCTTCTATTCCAAACCATTTAGAGACACTATATTATATTTATGATTACTTTTCATTTTTGAGTTATCCACTTACAACCACTACTGAAATGCTATCATGTCACGTAAAATGCACAAGGCAGTCACAGAATTGATGATATTTAGAACAGTCAGAATGAGAAATGCAATTTAAAGTGAAGGGAGCAAATGTTAACTAATGTGAAATAAGCAAAAACTTTAAGATATTTTCAACTATTAAATTTTGGAGTATATCAATAGTGATGGTTGAACATGGGTGGCATGTGGAGAAAAATTGTTCCCCAAAATGCAAATTTTATTTTTAAAATGTTATCAGTTATGATTTTTATTTCTGCTTCCCTTTGGCTAAGTGCCCTATGGTCATGAAGTCATATTCATATTTGTGAGATAGGAGATACCCAGAACCCCTTGGATATTGATTTAAGTTTTTAAAATGTGCCAACCATTCATACTGGTTATCTTTCCTGTGGGGGTTTCTGAGACAAATATTTGATTATTGTTTTTCCCCTTGATACTACTAAGCTATGAAATTCAAGGTGCATTTTGTCATTCATTCCTAATAACCTTAAGAAGGATAAAAATGAAAAGTTTCCACTGTATTAAACATAGACATGTCTGCTGATTCCTGAACACTTGTTAACATAGAGAAAATAATTTGTGTAGTTAACATATTCTATTTTCTTATATTTTATTGCAATCAATTCTAGATATAGAAACAAGGTACATTAATGTTCCCCTCAGTTTCACATCAGTCATCCTCATGGTGTTACAGGAGAGGCTTTGGTATCATAAAAATTAACTTGCAAATATTGTACTTGTAATAATATGTTCTATTCTTATGGTATATGCATATTCTTATTATTTAAATAACTTTAAACTATCATTGGTCTTCTCATGATTGCACAAATTAAATTAAAATTTATGAAATAGTAAAAATAAAATAGAATTTAGATTTAATGCAGAACCTCAAATCTACAATCAGATTTTCTCATAAGCAGTTGAGATTTATATTGAATCTTGAATTTTCATATTGATGTACATATCTATAAAGTACACCTGAAATATTAGATGTGGCATCTTAATGTGTCATTTTTACATTACATTATTTTACACTGCAATACTTAGGTATGAAAGTGATACCTTTAAATTGTATTTTCTTGTAATCTATGTTTGCACAGCTATTTTTATTTTATTATTTAAATTTTTTGGTTTCTAAATTTTTTTTTTTTTGGTTAGAGGAATTGAAAATTCCCCGAATACTGAAAACTACAGTGGTTGTGTTGGTCCAGCCGTACCAATCTGGGTGTTTATGGGATTTCAGGGCCAGGTCAAATGTCTATATTTCTCTTTTATAATATTTCTCAGTTTTACTTTGTTAAGCACTTAGCCTCTGTATAGTTAAAAACAAAACAAAACTGTGAATCTAGTGGATTGTTTGCTATTTTCACTTAAAATCCTTGGGGTGAGCTTCCTCTTAACTTAGTCTGTTTTCTTGAAGGTGATCCTTTATTAAAAATATAGTCTCTTGTCAATGTTAGTAAATTGATTAATACCTTATATATTTAATCGAGTTGGAAAATAGGAATTATTTAATGTGGATTTTTAAAAAATTTTTCCTTTCTTTTTTTTTCTTATTTCTCTTCTAAATGTCAGAGTTCTCAGTCAGACTTGAAAAAACTTTTAAACAAGTCCTTAGCAAACTTCAAATTATTCTTCACACCTAATTTCACATTTAATATTTTTTCCATAATTTACTGAATTTCAGGGGCCTACAATTTATATCAGGTTTGTGAAAATATGACTGTAATCATAGGCCAGGTATTAGTGAGCATTTGGGAATGCAAGTCAGGTGGATGTTTACTCTAAAGTTTCATGGAGGCATAGGAGTCAGTCTTTCTAATAAGTAATAATGCTAATGTCTTGTGGCCTTTTTAATAGCACTTCCCAAATCTGCATCATACTATAGAAGTAACTACAAATCTAGAAATATGATCTCTCATAAGGAGATATACCCTGCTGTTTAAGATTTCATCAGTTGTTATTTCAGAAAACTGTCAAATCTGTCAAACATTTTATTTGGAAAGGAACACATGCTTTTCGGCTTTGTTTGATACAAACCTATTGGGCTGCCAGTCATCAGAAACATAGAACAAAAAAGATATATTACCATGATTGACATTTTGCTTTTGCTTTATATTCTTTTTTTCCCTAAGCCAAGATTCATTAAAATTTGAAATCTCTAAATAAGTTAAACAACTGTCCTTTCTCAACAGTAAAGAGTGATGACAGGAATAAATTGAAAAAAACAACCCATATTTAATCTTTCCCATTCATATTTTTGTCCTATACACAGTTTGTCTCCTATAGACAAGAATAGAAGCAGAATCAGTGGAATTTTCTGAGCCATAGCATGTAACTTTAAGGAATTCCAAACTCAAAGTTATTCATTAGGAATCTGTTTTTATATATTTATCCATTGTTTAAATGCCATGTGAAAATATTTTCCCTTGATCTTTAACAGCTTGATGGATCACAGTGCCATAAGCACATATCACATGTAAAGTGATGGACTTGGGACCACCTGTACAGTTAGGAATGGTGGAGATAGAAGCACAGGCAAGATCTTTGAGGCATATTTGATTGATTCTCTCAGGTCACTTTACATTAATTTTTCCAGATCCTTGAGAAAACATAAGAAATTAATTTATCTGTTCTTGAAAGGACTTCACTACATACAGCTTCATCACTTAGTATGTTTTTAATTATGTGGGCTGCAGGAAAGAATGGAAATTTGGACAATTTTTATCATGTTTGTGTAGTATCTTATATTTTAACATTCTTCCAAAGTTTCTCTTTCTATCTGACCATCTCTACATTTTCGTACTGCATTGCTTTGTTATTATCCATTCTCTGGGCCTTTTTCAGTCTGGTAGCAGTTGATTAAGAAACACTCTAATCCCTTTCAGGATATTGAGGAACTAATGGATTGCAGAGTATTTGGGTCTTTAAGCTTCTATTGTAAACGGTATGAAGAATTGTCATTGATCTGATATTTGCATATATCTCTCCCAGTGCTAGTTACTTTGCCTCCTTTTTTGTCTGCTTAATCTTCAGCTTTCATTCTGAGAATATTTATTTTAGTCGGAAATAAGCATGCCAGTGATAGAAATTTGGGATTCACCTCCAGATGAATGCCATCACAGACAGGGAAGCTCTGGCACATTTTGCATAGATCTGTATGAACACAGTGAACCCTTCATAAGCTCTTAGATTGCAGGAAATCAGTGCTGAAAATTAAGTGGGGTTTTAAAGATTTGCAAAGTAGAGAGCTTTGTATAATGCTGGTATTGCAGGTGCCCATTAAATATGAAGTAAAGGCTTTGTAATACAACTAGCTAACACATTTCCCTCCACATTATAGTGACTTATAGCCTAAGGAATTAGTCTTGCCTGTTTTTTCCAAATGCAGATACATTGGATGTGTCTGAAAGAATAAAAATCTCAAATACGTGCCTTGGAATGGGCAGATTTGCTCTTTGATGATTCTAATTATTCAAGAAAGACAGTGCAGGCCTGCTTGTACTTAGTTGTGGTATCTCTGATGCCCATGATCTGGCCTTCACATCCCTCAGAAGAAACTCTCAATTGTGTGTGCAAACTCTCCTCTGAACATAAATCAGATTAAAACCTTAGGTATCTGTAAGACTATAGCATTAGCATAATGAAGAGGTCTGGGTACTAAGTGAATGCTTTCATCCTCATAGGAATTGCTGTTGAATCATTTCTCAAACTGTATTTTTAGAATCCATCTTTGCTCCATTTGTAAATAGTGTATATTTGTAGCACAGCATTTCATTCTAGACATACATGGATTTCAATATATTTACCTTCATGACAGTGTTCAGTAAAATGACTTGGAGTTTTTTAATGCTTAATGTTTTTGGCTAGACCTGTTAGATATAAATCCATGGAAATAGCGATGCATATTTTAAAGTGATTTTACAAATTCTATATTTTTGCCTACCAGCAAAAAATATATAACCCATGTGCAGCCCACAGTAGGCACAGTGGCTTGTGAGAATCATCATACATGATTGATTTTTAAAACAAAAGCGTTTTTGTGCAAGACAATAGCGACCACAATTCAACGAAAGATTTTTTTTTCTTCTCATTAAACAAACCTCAATTAGGAAAAGAATGGAAACACAGAAGGATTTATAAAATGAAGCTGTATCTTTTGTAGGCAAAACATATCTTCTGCTGACAGTAGTAGTTCTATATTAGATATTTTTTGGGAAAAAGAAAGTACTGGTGGCTTTTTGGATTCGGAGGATGCAACCAATCTGTGTCTCTGTGTGATAGCAGCTGCATGCTGAGTACTTTCAAATACACAGCTACGTAGGATTCTGCAGGAAACTTTCTGTAGAAGGTGCAAGTGACAAATGGAGACAAAACGGAGTGAGTTCTGAGGTGTGAGTTGATGCCCTCCTGTGTTACATATTCATGTCATTGAACCAATTTTCACATTTTAAGTCTAGAATTACAATACCCTTTCCTGTATGAGTCAGCCGTGAACACACCTGGACGGGCAACTTTTCTTTGTCCCGTTTCTTAGTCATTCACTAGGTGGAATACATTTGTGTTACTAATATATATCTGGTTTCTTAGTTTCTGGATAGATTTTAAAATGACACAAAATTATAAACATTTCTGTATATCTTCCCAATATATGTGTGTGTGTGTGTGTGTGTGTGTGTGTGTGTTCTCTTGTTTAAGGCAACCATAATGTATCAAATAAGACCCACAATATGGCCTTCTTGGTAGAAATAGTAAATTCATGTTTATTTTGATTTATGGTTTCAGATAATATATTTCTCCTTTGCTAATTTCAAAATTGTTTTTCTTATTGATGCCTTTTTCAAAATTAAGGAATAATCTTAAATTTTAGATATATAGATTAATAATATTTCAATGCATTCCCAACTCATTTAAATTTCCAACATAAAAGAGATGGTAGTCGAATTTATATGAAAATAAATTGTCTCTTTTTTTTGCCTTAAAATTGCATGACACCATAAGTTAAAACAGACACAGTCTTTAGGATATTTTAGTTTGACATGAACTCATTTTCATTCTTGGTCTTGATGGCACGATCTGCCACGCAGTGGCCGCAAAATACGTTGAATTAATATGCTGATTGATTTTTAAACATGGTAATAATTAAGCAAAAGCATTTTATCACCTAAAGGCTCTGTTTTAGACAATTGAGTTCTGCTTTAGCTAAGGGTTATTGACTTCTGGATGGTACTGGGAGCAGCAGTCCTCAGGGTTTGCACTATTCCTGCAGGACCATCTGTTGCTGGCAGGCAGGGGCTCTGCGTCCTCTCCAGCTGATGCAGTGTCAGCCCCAGGCGTGTATTCAGGATTGTTCAAAACAGGGCCCTAGTTCCTGATGCTCTTTCAGTCTCAAATGGGAGTTCAGTCAAACCAAGTTCTGCTATATCATTATTTAAAGCATAGTAATTACAAAAAATATAGGAAAGTTCCTGAAAGTAAGAGGCTGTGTCTTTCTTACCATTGTATTTCCAACACTGAATCTACTACAACCAACAAAAAGAGCAAACTTAGCAAGAATTCAGTAAATGTGGGTCTAACGTGAGAAATCAGCAGATATTGGAATTATACTTTCTATATGTGTAATATCTTCTACTGGTTTAATTCCTAAAACAACCATAGAAAGAAGATGTTATCATTCTTGTTCAACATATACTCTTTTGTCACTTAGGGCTATCTGTGGTTCCCAGTCTCCCTCATTTCTTACACACCACTATGTCTGTTCGTCATATCATGTTTTCCATATTAGAATATAATGTGGTGAGGATGACCTAAATAAACAGGGTCAGGTTCCTTCTCTTTCAAGCCGCCTCATGCAAAACTTTTATTTAAACCTTTGAATACTTACATTATTGACTGGTTACTTCTAAACATATTGATCCATAGATTTACTTTAATTGATCTGCTTGATAGACATATATGTTTTAGAAGAAAAATAAGGTATAACATTGAAGTCTTCTTTTTTGAATCATTCATACAGTACACTAGAATCAAGTATAAATTCTATAAAAAGAAGCAAATAATAACTCAATAGTGATTAAGGCAGTATCTAGCTATTATATTAATTTTAGAAAGGTAAATTTGTTGTCCAATGGAACTCATAGAATAGTTTCTCATTCTCAAGACTCCAATGGACCTTTGAGATTATTCGGCCTATTTCATTCCTTTTCCAACTGAAGAAATGGAGACTGGGAACAAAAATGACTTGGCAAACTGCTACATAAAGACTATGTGACAATGGGCACATCATTTAAATGTACCAGTCCTTGCTTTCCTTGTCTATAAAATAGATGTAATCCTGCCAAATCCATAAAGTTGTCATGAGATTAAATGAGCAGATATATGTAAATGTCTAGCCGATTGTAAGCAGACATTCAAAAAAGTTTTCCATTTTTCCACTTCTTTTGTCCAAGAATACCAGCTTACCACGGACAGAGGTGCGCACATTCATTTAATGAATTGTTCTCTTAATTTTGTTTCTGGTGGTTTTCTTGAATCTGAGCTTTATTACATCTTTCTCACAAGCAAGTCATCTGTATTAATCTGATTTTATTTTAAAATACTATTTCTTGATTATTTAGGACTTTTGAAAAGTTGATCTTTGTAACAACAGTATCAGAATACAGCATTAGAATGTTTTGTTTCCATCTTAGTCCCTGTTATGTCACCTTTCTACAATTGTTTCATCTTTCATTTGGAGCATTTTACCTATTTCATTTGCGCGTCATGTTTTAAAATTATTCTGTTCCTTTTAGTAGTTTTTATTCATTTACTTCCCCAAACGTTACCCACAGAAGCTCCACCCGTCTGGAGATTTTCACCTTATGCATCGCTCCTATTATAAAACAACATATAAGAGAGTAAATCTGTTTCACAGTCAGTACTTAACACAGCTGGAATCATTTGAAACCTGCTGGTTCTTGCTTCCAATTATTCCATAGACTAGAAAGCATCCCTGTTGAAGTAATGGCATCCATGGTGTAATTAAACTAGTTAAAATGCCTTGGAGTATATGGATTATATTTCTGGGATTCATTAAATTTATGCCCATAATAACCAACATCTTTTATTACTTTTCTTATTTTAAAATAACATATATCCATTTTACAAGTAAGATTTTAATGTCTGGATATATAAATTTATAATGTTTGAGTATATGGTTGACATAATAACATAAACGAGACCCAAAACATAAAAATATAATAAAATAGGCCGGGCGCGGTGGCTCACGCCTGTAATCCTAGCACTCTGGGAGGCCGAGGTGGGTGGATTGCTCAAGGTCAGGAGTTCGAGACCAGCCTGAGCAAGAGTGAGACCCCGTCTCTACTAAAGATAGAAAGAAATTATCTGGCCAACTAAAAATATATATACAAAAAATTAGCCGGGCATGGTGGCTCATGCCTGTAGTCCCAGCTACTCGGGAGGCTGAGGCAGTAGGATCGCTTAAGCCCAGGAGTCTGAGGTTGCTGTGAGCCAGGCTGATGCCACGGCACTCACTCTAGCCCGGGCAACAGAGCGAGACTCTGTCTCAAAAAAAAAAAAAAAAAAAAAACAAATAAAAAATATAATAAAATATATGCTACTACCTCACAAATACCTTTTCTTAATATCATGGGGCAAAAATCATTTCCTTTTGTTGGAATAGCTGAAATCGTCAAGATGAAGTTGCTGATTTGGATTTTGAGCAGAATATAGTGGGCATTTGTTACTGATTCATTTAACTTTATCAACTAAATAACTAGATATAGTCAAATTTCAATTTGTCTTATTGTGATTTAGATGGTATAATTAAATTTTTAACTTCTTCCTGACCTTGACCACCTTTCCGTGCAATTCAGTTGTTTTTGGATTGGCGTTTTGGTTTAATTCTAGTTTTATGTGGTAACAGTTTAGTAAGAAAAAGGACTTTAAAATAAAACAAAACAAACTGGCAATAAAATACTCATTTTGTGCTTAGAAAAGTTTAATGAAACAGATAAAACCTGGCAAAGTAAAATGGTTTCCTTTAGGCTGCTGCTTGTTTTATGCTAAAATATGGTATCCATTTTATAGCACTGGGATACTAAACAGGGTAGGTACATAGTGTGGATATTATTTTGGGCACCAGACATCATAAAGTTGTAAAGATGATAGCATGGCATGTAGTAGATGTTCAATAAATTCTACTTAATCCCACCACAAGGACAAACATGAAAATAGTCAGGCTAAATAACAATGTTCAACACATTTTAAATGGTAAAAATCAGGCCTTAAGGATTTGGGTTCATTGTTTTATATGAAATATTTAGCATTCTCATGGCATCAGGTACATAAACATGCATACCATATGAAGCCATATATTTATGATATACAGCTAAATGTAAATTAAGATACCTATCATTTTATGTTGTCCATATTAATGGTTTCCTCCATTAATTTTTAATAATGGAGAGTTCCATTTCAGATAATGGCCAAATTCTTACTCTGTGAAGAAAATTATATTTCCTGTACTCTACCTCTCACATCTTCCCCCATCAGAACAGAATTCACTTGATTTTCTCATACAGCAATGTAAAGGACTTTTTCTGCCTGCCACACACTTATCTTATTTGGACATAAGTCTGACAACTAGATAATATCCAACTTTATCACTAGACTACTGAACCATATTTTATTTTCCTTAATGGATACAAATACTTATTGTAGAAATATATGCTATAGTTTTAAATTTGTATTGTCTTTAAATTATCTGATATATAACCGTTAGATTTTCTGCCACCAAAGACCTGTGATACAATCCATTGATATATACACAAATTAGTCTTTTTTAATTTTTTATCGAGTCTGTTATTCAGCATACATCCAATGAGTAACTGCTGTGATCCAGGAATAGTATTAGAAATGAGAATTTTTTAAAAAATTAAAAAGACATTCTATTTGCTTCAAAATATTTCAGTGAATTTTTAGCACAATACTTTTTTTTCTTGGAATTTCCTTATTTAAAAAAATATGAGCTCTCTCAGTTTTAAATAGATGTCATCATTTCCCTGAAATATATAATATTTTATAAAGTCTCTCTCTTTTTTTTTTTTAACTGCTGCTGGAGACTTGATCTTTCAATGGGGTAATAAAATTCTAAGATCTATTACTCTAATTATAAGAATGCCAGGTTTAAATTTATCTTTTGGTTAATTTAGAGAGAAATGCACTTTTTCATCCTTAAAATCACACTTCTTCTACAGGCAAAGGTGTTAATAAAATATAGTTGTAAGTAAAACTTCATTTTTTAAAACTATGAGATTAGCATATTTGCCATATTAAAGATTACTCTTAAAATATGGCATACATTGATAATGTTGAGTAATAACCCAAGTTAGAATAGACAGTGGTTCTCTAAAAATGGAGTTTCACTTGTAAAGAAATCCATTTCAAAAAGGCTATTTTAAGTCATAGTATTCCCAAAAGAATGTCTGGTTTCAACCTTCACCCTGTGAAAAGACACAAGTTTAACATGGACATGGAACATAGATGTTAAATTCTGCTGGAATAAATTTTTGGTTTAATTGGCTTTTGCCTCCAGATGGTTCTGATTTTGGGAAATCCATTTTCTTATGAATATGTATCACAATATTTCAAGGAATCAATGCAATGACATAAATGTTGAAAATAGAGGTCTTTATTATATATATTTTTTCCTGAATTGAGAAACATTCATATCCTGAAAATTTGTTTTTCTATCATAGATGAAAATGTCATAATTGGGCTTTTTAGGGAAGACAGACTATTTTATTTTTAACTCAATCATTTTTAAATCACTAATTTACATATGGCTGAATGTTTATATAAGCAGGTCATTCCAAAATTTTAATACCATATTTAAGCAAAAATCTTTGGGTTTTGAAAAATAATGCACATAATGCCTCACCTGCACATTCTTGTGCAAACATATTTTAAAAGATAAATCTTCATTGCCAGAAAATGTACTGTTTTAATTGCAATTAGACTTCTGTGATAACCATCAAGCTGGTGCCTAACTCTAAAAGGATCTTTCCAACTGTTCTGTGGATGCATAGACTTAGGCGACTATCACCAAGTAATTACTACAATTTAAATGAACTACAAAATTGAAACCTGCCAAAATATGTAAACCTCAGTAATAAAATTTGTAATAGCACTTGTTAATTAATTGGTTAAACTCTAAGTAAATTTTTTTGGAAATCAGAGCTAGATTGATATGACAAATCGTGTAACTATATATAATTCACTTTTTAATAATATGAAAATATGGACTGTTTGGTAAACTAAGTTAGAATCAAGAAACAGGATATATTAAGCTAAGATAGATACATTTAAATAAAGGTATGTATAAAAATCACGTGAGTGTTGCCCTATCTGTAGTAAATGATTTGTACATAAAATCAGAAATGTGGCAATCTCACCATTACTCACAAGTAATTAACTTGGTGTTTTTATGTAGTTTCAGTTCCTTGCTTGTTATGATTTTGATAAGTGACTATGCAATGCATTAACAAAGAAATTAAACCAGTAGTGGTTTTTAAAATCAATGTTTAGATTTCCCCATTTTCTAAACTTTGATATATATTATATTCTCATTTTTGGCTACAGTAATGTCTATTCAAAATCATTGAAAGTTTGCTACAGTTTCATTTAGCATCTTGAGAATTCAGTTTTCTCCTCTGAAAATTAAATAATTGGACCCAGCCATTTTTTCATTTCTTTTATTAAAAAATTGAACTGCAGCTTTTGTTAATTACTTAGGGAAACATCACTCCTTGGTAGGTTTTCTCTTGCCACCCAACATCCATCTGGCCCACTTCTTTCTTTCATCAATTAATATATGTTCAAATAGTGCAAATCAATGTTAACATTGGCTCAAGAAACACAATTACAAAGTAAATCACATGGTTCAGTCCCTCCCAACAGTGAAGGATTTGCAATATTTACATTGTTTGTATGATTTGTGTTATCACCTGTTACATTAATGTTGATAACAGAGTATTGCCTTTATCTTCTTAAAGGCCTCTGCCTGATTAATTTTCCCCTTCTGAACTAGAAAATTAACTTTTTGCTCTAAATCAGAAATCATAAAACAGAACTGTAAAACCACAAGCAGATTATTAGTATTTATAGTTTGGAAAACTATCAACTTTAAATCGTTATGTAGATGACATATTTTTTTGTAAGTAATATAGCTCTTATGTCTGACTTTATTGTCTGTAGTGAGACATTAAGATGAATTTAGTATTTCAACTTCTGTGAATGTTGGAGAATTGCACGTAGTTTTGAGATGTATAAATATAATAAAAAATATCAAACAGTGGTAATTTTGACTGATAATGTTAGTTACCAGGATAAGTCTTAGAAAAGTTAATTAAATCAAATAATACTCATTGATTATAGGCAACCCATTGATTCAAAGAAAAAATAGAGTTAAAGAAATAATCTAAATAATCGGAATTGCCAATCTATTGCTGAAGGAAAAATCAAATTTGGGATTAAAAGGACTGAATTGCAAATTAGCTGAAATAGCACCCCAATATACTACCTGAAATGTTAAACAAGTGTTATTGGTTACATGGATGTAAATTAAGACTATACTTTGCCATAGAAGAGCCTACCACATTTTCTTCAAAACACTGTAGAAACCAGGACCAACAGGATGGTTCTGAAACCTGGACAGCAGCCTAGGAAAACTTACTCTCTAATATCTCAATGATTTCTGAATCTCCGCATTTGCTTGCAGTTTATTACTACTTACTGCACTGTGCTATTTCATCTTACAACAAGGAAAATAAAAACAGTTATTTTGGAGTTTTTGGTGGAGATATGGTGAAGAGACTGTGGGTGGATGGGTTTAGGAGTTACTTTGCGAGTTTGGAAAGTTAACATAGATGGAGGAGATGTAGCTCCAGAAATGTGGCATTTTGGCCATAAGACACATTCGTATCATATTAAGCAACCTCGTCTAAGGCTGATATCCTAAATGTACAGCAACAGATATACCCTCCTTAAAATGTTCTAAATACTTCCAATTTGAATAGCGATTAAAATACAGATGTGGTAAACAAATCATACAAAGAAAACTTAAAGTCCAAAGGAATTCTTTGGACGTTATAGACCTCCAAGTGTTCCAATGACATATCTCACATACGTGGTGCTCAGGTGGGGCATTTTGAGTAATAGCTTAGTTGCAGGACTCAAATACTGGGAATTTATTGAGCTCTGTTCTTGCAATGTTTCAGGACAATACTCCAGTGTTTTTCAGGGTAAAATGTGAATGTTTCCTAATAGAGGAGCAGATGTTATAGCTAATACTGAGAGATAGGAAAGATCTATAAAATTTACAGTCTAAAGTTTCATTTAAAGTACCATTGAAATAAAGTTAGTTTAGAAATCATGTGCTTTCTTGTCTGCGATGACCAGCTTCAACACAAAAGCAGAGATGTGGCAGTGTCTGCACACATACAATGTCAGTAAACATGGTACTGTTACAAATACAGATTTTGTTTCCCTATCTCTTTGCTTCTCTTTATACATATTCCTCCAACCACTCATATCAAAGATTTATATTCTAGTTAAGGGCTCCAATAGTGCCAGCTCCTGCATGCTTTTTTGTCATATTCAAACATGACCAGCAGCAAATGTACCTAATTTTCTTTCAGCCAATTCTTTGTCATTTCTCATAACAGTAGTAAATTTATTTGTAGCAATAAAGAAAACATGAGAGAAACCTTTTTGTAGTGCCAAATGATTTAATCAGTGCCTGTGTCAACTTAATTGTTTCCTAACCAAATGCTGGTATCAAATTGTCTGGTCAAAATTGCCTGTGTATTATGGAGATTTTGCCCATACAGGAAAAAAGGGACAAATATCATTAACACTAAATAACAAATATATTATTGGAGAATAATCATATTGCTCTATGGACATAATATGCTTTCTAAATATTCATTCCACAAATATTGGTCACTTGGAGGCTAAAAATAAAATCCCCCAAGTTTTAAATGTTATTAATGAATGTGACAGGAAATTATAAAGAATATATAATTAATATAAAACAAAAAATTGATCTGTGTCAAATGAACACTCTAGGATTTTTGCATAAGACACATTTTGGCTATTTCAGGCATTCATTAGTTGAATGACATATAAGCAGTTTCTGGCAAGGTGAGAAACTGGATAGGCCAAGACTTAAAATCCTGTGAGTTCCTGAAGCATTGTCAGAATGAGCCATTCTGGAGACAATGTAGAAATCACAGCTATTTGATTAATCAAATCAGTTCTCTATTGTAAAAGTACAAAGAGATGATGTCACTGGAATCTGATTTGGAGTTGGATGCTTGCAGATTAATAAACTTGTGTGGACTATGCCTTCCAATGTTTTGCCTGGAAAAGAAAGAAATTCATTAAGAATTTAGACAAAAGCAACATTAGATAACCATAATAGAGTTAGAGTAGCTTATATAGGGGAAAAGCTAACAATAAAAATAATAAATTCATTAATCTCAATGGTATGGTATTGAAATTGAAACTAATTATTGATTACACTAACATAATCAATCATTGCTTTATTATTAGACATGTGAACATGCTTTTAAACATACATAAAACTAACTGATCAAAACAATCCACAGTAATTTCAGCTAAATAGTAAACAATTTCACAGAAGTGGAAGATATTTGGGGCTTTGTAAAGAGATCGCAATGTTCCCTTTGGCACTGTTATCTTTTTGTTTCCAGAAACTCAGTTTGCAATGATTTGAAAGTAGATTTCCAGCATGATAATGACAATAGCTGATATTTACTGAGTGCTCACTATGTGCTTGGCATTCTTCTCAGCACTTTGCATGTATTAACTCATTAAATAGGACCAACTACTTTTTGAGGCAGATACTATTGTTATTGTCCCTCCTTTACAGCTGAGGGGAAGTTAAATGATTTGCTTCATGTCACAGTTCTAGTAGGTGTAGAGTAGTCCAAGATTCCAACCCTGGCAGTCTTATGCCAGAGACTGTGCTCTTAGCCACTAAGCAATACTGCCTCTATCATTGAACTTTTATATAAAACAGAAAATTGTAACAAACCTGCAAGAATCAATTGTGCCAAAAATACATTCTTTTGTAAAGGTAAAAAAGGATAGCTAAAGTCTAATTTAACTATTTATTTATTTTAAACAAGGAAAACCACACAAAGGGCAGAGTCCTCAGGCTCGCTCCTTAAAATTTTTTTAGTGTGGAGATTTTGCCACTGAGTACGTAGCATTATGATGCAACAATTTCTGAGCTATAGGAGATTCTTTACAGTTTACAATGAACTTTCACGGACAGTACATAGTAAGAATAGAAATTAGCATTAGTATGTTTTAGACAATAGGATTCTAAATATTTTTTGAAAACAGTGGATTTTAGCCATTAAGGCAATTTGCTTATCTCAAAATAGAGCAGGGTTCCTAATTCCTAATTATTCTTATTTTAAACTACTCCTCATATCAGATAAGAAGAGATCTAGAAAAGGGGGAGGTCAAATTTTAATGATAACAACTAGATCTCACTTCTCTACTAGACTAGAAAGATGCTTTCATTAAAAAAAAAAAAAAAAAATCCTTATTCCAGGCCGTGTTCCCGAGTGATTTAGAAGCACCCACCACCGTCCACGACTGTACAAACTTGCCCACTAAGATCAGCATGGGCCTTCCCCCTATCTATAATACACTGGGAGAATACATCTGCGTTTCTATTTAGAAACATGCATATAATAAGTTATTTTATTATTGTTTATAAAATTTTAGCTGTTTTCCTAGAGTAGAATTTTCAGTTTTATCACTCACAGCCACAAAACTTATTGTTATTTTATATAAGTAAACATACCATATTGCTGGCTGTTTAATGTTTTCCTTGCTTAAAACTTGAACAGTATTTGTAAAAATTTGTCCACCACATGTTGCACTTTCAAGATCCCCCTTAGACCTGAGAACTAAAGAGAGCCATTTCAGATGTATAGTGAAATTAAATGTGTTTAACATGGATTACTATAATGGATGCATTTTGATAAAACTTCTACGTGAAAATGTTACAGTTGTAATTTGAGGTACATTTGAAGGTTAAAGTGAAAAGAGCTGAGAGTTATGGATGCACTGCTTTCTCTATTTTGTTTGGCAAAAGAAATTAATTACTGGAATAACATGCTACTCTTTTTGTCCATTGTATGTAGTGCATGTGAATCATGAAATCACTGTCATGAATGCCATTCTTATTTAGAACATAAATTCTGTAACATTCTTAGGGAATAAAAAAGATCTGTGTGTTCAAAGAGAGTTTCTTGATATGAGACAAACTTAAACTTCTAAACACTTGTAGTTTAAACCTTGAATTTCTCACATTATATTGCGAGAATTTAGTTGTTTTCCAAAGCTTGAGTTGAGAGAGAGATTTTGGGGCAGCGGCTTTTTCTTGATGACCTTTACTTATAAACTTTAGTAGGCAGAAAGATTTCAATTATTCTAATTAAACAGCAGTATTGAACATGTCGACTGAATGTAGATCTTATGTTGTTAATTACACAAGAATTTGGTAAGGGCATACTTTTACATCAATCATTGATATGAGAAAGTTAACTTCACTTGTTAATTTTTCAATGAACTAGATTGGCAGAGTTTCCTTAGTTTAAATTATTAAGGAAAGATATTGAGAAAGCCATAATTCTTGGACATGAGCTTAAAGACATACAGGCAAGTTGACTTTTAACCCAGTGGCATATGCAAAGGTAGATATCATCTGTGGTGGAGATACGATGAATTTTTGTCTGTACATTTGTTTAAACAGTCATGTTTAGAGAAGTTTTTTTTTTTTTGAAGGATATTCTTTTTGAGGGGACTCATGTTTAATTAGACCAAGCATAAAAACAAACACTTTAATCTCTTTTCAGCAGATTTTCATGAAAGAGTGCCAAATGGTTTTGGTTTCACTATAGGTTACAGTCTTCTGATAGAATTCTCAGTTGGGGTTTGGAAACCAAAACTCTTGTCATGCAGACATGAATACAATGGCCTAACATGATGTGTTGATTTAGCTTTCTAGATTACTTAAAATATAGCTGGAATTCTCTTTTACCTAGGGACAAAACATACAAGGCTTTGTGGAAAAGTAAATTAATTTTGCATTGACATTCTGGGTGTTGGTGATAATTTGTAGTGACATCATGCCTATTGGTTATGATTGTGACAGGCAGGCAGACTGGATCCAAATGGACATTACAAGAGCCAAATTTAATAGTCTTAGCATTGGAAATTTCTGCCTTGAGGAAAGCAGAAGCTTTCCAGCATGCACTTTGTTTTCTACCTCCACAATTATGGATTAATATACATCAATTCTAGGCAGTTGAGGAATGACATGAGAGGATTAATGGAACTGGACAGCATTATACTAGTGAAGTGAAAATTCTGTAAGATTTTTCTGCAAGGATGCAGTAGACAAGGCAAATGAGCACTAGCTCCTATCCTTTGCACCTTCAGAATTTCAAGAAAGTGAATGGAAAGTGAAGTGGAAAACAACTATGTAACTAGAGCTGACATAATGATTTTTCTTATCAAATACATAAACCTTTTTACACAAGTATCAAGAATTGGTTCAATTCAGTGACCCAATACTGTGTGCAGTATATGATTTTGTCCATTTAATTACAGCCATTTTTAGTCTCAAAAATATTTACAGAAAAGGTATGCTTAGTCCATGGCCACAATAAGAAAATTAGATTAGATTCAAAAATGAACATATACAACAAAACTTATGTGCAATCAGATGCATTTTGCTTTATGAAATGTGTCTGGAGATAAAAGAGTTTCCCATACCTTTTTAAAGTTTTAATACAAATATTTTAACTCCAATATATTAAAGGTTCCCCTAACTCTGTTTTTTATTTTTCTTTCCTACTACCAAGTTTATCTATCACATTTAGAATTATGGCAGTATTTTCTACGAATAAGGCTGTGATCTTTTTTTTTCAAATTATTTGAGAACTTTTTAACTGTCTTTATTGCAAATTGATTGTTTCCATGGTGGCGCTTTAATAAAATTTCCATTCTTGGGTTTTAATTTGGTAAGCTCTTGCACATATTCATACACTGGTTTCTGATGGGAATGCTAATCTTTAGATTTTTGACAATGTGAGTTTTTTGAGATGTCTATTCAGTAGAAGATGTAGACATCTTTTCCTTAATTGCATGCATTCTATTTTTTAACCACAAAATATATTTAAATTCTGTACAAGGATTAGCAAAAGTGAACTACAGCGATATTAAAATGACTTATTTGGTGTCACTTTTACAGACCCAGCTCACTTAGGCAATGACATTCTAGTAATTCACAGTATCTTTTAAAGCTTGTTTTTTATTACCTCTTGAAATAGTAATTTTAGAGCCAAAAGGATCAGGAATATGTCAAATTTGAGATGATCATTTGGAAATGAGAGAAATCACGAACTCGTTATTCATGCTATATTTGAGGTGATTGTAAATATGTTTTTTGACATACAGAATGACATTAAAACAGAATTTTAAAGTCTGTTAACCATAGTGATGGAGTTCAAGATGCAGATAAAATGAAATACTTCTTTAAGCTTTCAATAAATTTGTTACCCAATTTAAGAATATTTGTATTTTATGAAAACTTGTTTATATTTATTTACTTGAAAAATTAAGAAATAATTAAAACATATTTGAAGTTCTTATTTAGTTTCTAACATTAGGAGAGGGTGCCCAAGAATCTGGTATGTCTTAATTTAGGGTGAATGTATACATACTTTATGGTTAAATGAATCAATTCTTGGCTACTGTCAAAGTCTTAAAGCACTGTGTTGAGATGACATAGTGATTTGCTTAATTATCCCCTGTTCATTTTACAGGGCAAGAAATAAGATACTCTTTGGCAATCACATGTTATTTGAAATTACTTAATCTTTTTAATACTCTGGAAATATACAAACACACCCATTCTCACACACACACACACCCCCCCACACACAACCATAATACAAATATGGACAAAAAGAACACCCCCACTTGTATGTTAATATACTTCTTCTCATAAACTGAGTGCTAATAGCCCTGATGGCATTTCTCTCACTGAAAAATAAGGTGCCATGCTGAGTAAGGCAAAGCCCATGTTTTCCAGATTTATGGTCCTCACTAAAAGTAGATAAAGTCTGCATTTGTCTGTGTCCTTTACATAGCCTCCCTAATGTCACCTGACTTCTTACAGAAAGTGTATATGCTTTTCATTTTGACCAATAAAAGGCAACTTGGTGAGTTATAGAGATTGACTGGGTGCTTGACATGTGGTGTAGCTCTATTAAAAGAGTGGGCGATTGGTACTGGGGAGATCTATGACAATTTGACTTATTGTTTTTAGATATGCTTTTAGATATGGTAATATCCTAGTATTCTGGAACTATAAAAATGCAACTTCAGTTCACATTACAATAGGTTTTCTCATTTTGCTTTTGTGGTCCAGATGTAAAAAATAACAACAATAATAATGTGCTCCTGGTCATTTTATAATTGTTTTCTGACATTACCTGGCAGTTTTTGTAGACATAGCCAGAAAACCATATGGCTCATGATTTAAATGCAAAGTGTATCTTTTACATCATTATTGCCTAAGTAATTTTTGAGGGTGATCACTGAGTGGTCCTTCTCCTCACTTCCTCACACCAAAATAGGTTGTTTTGTTTGTTTTTGCTTTCTTTCTTTTACCTTTTAAAGAATCCTATAGAAAATAAAACAATTGTTTTCAATTTTAAAAAACTTGGTAATTTATATTCATTTTACTTCTGAAAGAAAGCCGCATTTTTAAATACCCCAAATAAATTACCAAGTGTAACTATGGACTAAAAAGCATTAAATGTGGCTGAGAAATATATCACTTATCATGCTATAATGTATGAATAATAATAAATGTAAAAACACTTGACATCACATTTTCTTATAATACTATTAGAGTATAGGTAGCATTTATAATACAATATATTCTATTGCTACTTTGTGAAATAAATTTTTGAGATTCTTGGTAAAGCACTACACAAAGCATTATTATTGAAGAATTATAGCAGAAGATTCTCCAGTTGAAAATTGATAATTAAAGATATTATTTATCAGAAGTATTGCAGAGTAGATAAGAAGTTCAATGTAGCAATATATTTCTATTTTGACTTCAAATTAAGTTTTTATTACACAAACACTAATTGGCTCAAGAATTAGGTGATCTATTTTAGAAAATTAAAAATAGCCAAAATAATGTTGAAATATGTTATATGGATAATTTATCAAAAAAATTATTACTGTTAATGAATGGTAGAATTCTTTTCTCCCTGTGATAGTGATTTAAGTTGAATGGGAATTTAGTAATATGTAGGGATGCATCTTAATATCTATATTTGCTGAACAGTGGTAAACATACAATTAAAACTTGTCCTCATTAAAATGGACTTTTGTACACTATAATTTGAATTAAGTAATAAATATATACAGTATTTAAAAAGTTGTATATCAAAATGTATAACGTTCCATTTTTGGCTATATTTTGTAAAACATTTTTGGTGTAATCAGTATTACTCTCACATGTCAAATCAAGTATTCTACTATTTATTTAAACAGATATATACCTAATGTATTTGAAAGCTTATTGCACTCATATAATTGTATATATTGTGGCTTCAAAAGTCTGTACTTATTCTTGCTTTAAAAAAGTAGTATGTGCATTTCTTTCCAATTTATTTTTAATTAATTATATTAAGGATAACATCCTTTACTAAATGTACCTTAAAATTCACAATAAAGTTTCAGAAATTGTTTTGTACAATGGTGAGACTTTGTGTTGAATTTGTTTGTGAACATTTTTTTTGAAATTGTGCTCTGGTCTTTTAATAAGGATTCTGTGAACTTAATCTTATTGATAAAATGATGAGTTAAAACATGTGGTTTGGTTAATAGCTAGCCCCTGTTTAATTGAGACGTTGTTCCCCTAATCAACTAATTGCTCATACACGTGGAACCGTGGCTAAAGGACTCCAACTGAGTTTCCCCTTTCCCCCAAATCACTAGTTACTCATTATGTCCACTTTTTAGCATTGTAATGTCAAGCAATTTGCACTTTAACTGAATATTCTAGACTGCAGAGAGACAGTTACAAAGAAGTAATGTGGAGAAAATATATGCACATCTGTTAAACCATTTATGTTCAATTTACAGAAGTTAAACAGATATTTAAGTGTAAAAACATTGTATTTGACATGCTATTAAAAAGATCGGGCTAGATTCTCAAATACAGGAAATATAAAGGTACATATTTGCTTTGAGTTTGCTCACTGAAATATAGACTCACTTATTTTGCTAAGAAAATTCAGATTTCTGGGCTGAGATCAAGCCATGTATCATTATGAATCACCATGGTATTTAATGCCACCCTATGAAGGCTGCTAGGATACAACCACTTAGCTATTACCACAGAGAAAAACATGTACCTCTACACTGGTGTGTAGGGATGTATTCGCTTTAGCTACGTGTTCTATATTTTGATTCCCTATGAAAAGAAGTGGGAGGTTCAGTTAAATTTACATAGCAAATGACCTCAATTCTAGATTGATTATTTTATTTGTATACTTGTTAAAAACAAAAAATCATTGATGCCAATTAAAAATTCCCAGCATCTTTCATTTGAAAAGGGTTCCATTTTTAAGATGAAAATTTACTAATCATAAATGTGAAATGCATATTCCAAAATTGGAATGCATATTCCAAAATTGCTGTTGGTCTTCAAGTTGTATTTATTTTAACCAGAGATAATTAGCCCATTCTGCCCTATTTTCTAGTGTTGCTTTGTTTTTGGCTTTCTTTATTTTTATTTTTTTTGATAAAAAGGGAAATTTAGTCAGGTCCATTTGACAAATCCAGTTGACTGAAAATATTGTCAGCTTGCTTTGAGGTTCTGATGCTGCACACAAAACAGAACATGTTTTTAATTTCCATCCATAAATAAAAATAGTTTGCATAATGAAGTAGTCAAACTTGAAGACTAACAAGAACTGAACAAGTGGCTTATTGATATCTACATTAAATGCTAAAAAGCTGGAGATAACAAATGCTTTTCTATGAAAAAGAAGTGATTTCAAATATGTATTTTTCCCTTTAGTTCATTGACATTGTTTCTAATTTTAACAATATCCAGTAGTTCTATCCATTCCTTTCCTTTTTAACATTTTTTCATGAGATATAATTCCTTACAAAGATTTTGCCCACATTTCTATGTATAAGTAATATGCATTTTGTCAATACACATTAACACAATACATTATCCAAATCATTTTTACCACTTAATTTCATTTCAAAAATGTATTCTGATATGAACATGGAGGACTAAGTATGTATTATTCACATTTTAGAAGACACAAATGATTTTCAACTGAGAAGAATGGGGTGGGAGGGGAAGGAATGAATTGATGCCTCACCAACAGTATATTTTGATAAATAAAACCAGCTAATTTAGTTTATACCCATAATTTAATTATTTGATCACTAAGAATAAAGTTCTTAATCTTAGAGATGTATACATATATGGATATGGATATACATTCATATATTTAAATACCCAGATATAAATATAGTATATATGCATATAGGTATAGCATATATTTTATACATAAGTTTAGATAGATTTAAAATGACTGAAATATTAACTTATCTATAATATAAAACCTGGAATTTATGTTATATATTAAATATGATCAGTTATCTATTATGCAACCAGATTTTAATACACATATTAATATCATTACTTTTGATATTAATAGTGTATTAGCTTTATTAAATTTTTGAATATAATTTTTGAAATTATCAGCACAAATTTTTTTCTTAATCTAAATTTCATAGGCTGACATCACTATTTTTACTATAGCTGCTTTTGCTATTTAAATATATTTCCTTAATAGATCACAATCACTATTTTGATTTTGAAAATGTGCAAGTATTTATTCATATGAACATATAAATTTATAATTCTCAATTAGTTTACATAAATCATCACTTTAACTTTTGTTTTTGATTAGTTAACATTAATACATTAAAATGCTATGACTGTCCAAATAAAAAGGGTGATTCCACACTTCATTTATTTAATAAGTGTTTATTATTTACCTTTATTATGTTGTGTGTTTTGCCAAGCGGATGTTTATGCATAATTTGATGTGTTTCACATGCTGCACTTAACCTTCTGAACAGAAGAGTTGTAAGGTGATTGTTTTGGTAGGGAAGGGTATAAAATTGGAAATTTTGTATGCCAAGTGGGATTTAATAACCTGATGAAAATTCAAAGGAAACCTGGCAGAATTCCCAGTACACAGTAGGCATTCAACAAATACTTTTTTGGATAAATAAATGACAAGAGACTCCTCATGATGGATTTCTTTGTAAATGTATACCAGCAATTATAATTTATACTTTTTTCAAATAAAATTTCATGTAATCTTGTTATAGGATAAGATGCATGGTAGGGTCAATTTAAGTATTTTATTTCATTTTTTTTCTCGACATACTTGCAAGATATAACAGTGTGTTCCCTATATAATGGGAAAATAACACCTAATATTTGTTTTTTTTAATATATAAAATCTCTACATGATATTTTCAAATACATGTATGGTCCTTATAGTTTAGAAAAATCATTGGACAACTATTTGCCATTTTTAGTGTACATATATATTTAATAAAATATTCTTTTATTTTTAAATTATCAAAAACAATAAAAATGGAAAACTTGAAAACTTTTTTGTTTCCTTTTGATAACCATGTATTACTTTTTTTGCATTATTAGTTCATTCATGTCTTGGATAGGAATGTAAGAGTTTTAGAATTAAGTTATTTATAAATTATAACTATTATTTGGTACATTTACGAGGCTATTCTTAAATATATGTGTTAAATGCATACATGTAATACCGTGCGTTTTGGAAATTACCTAATCATTTTGGAAATATGCAGTAGCCTTAAGCATATAAATGGTTATCAGTATAGCAGAAATTTCTTTGCTAGTTTAAATATTTTATTTGAAAATTGACAGTTCTTAAAGTGCCGATTTGTGTTTTGGATTCATTTTAGTATCATTTAAAAGCTATAGGCCCACTCTCCAGAAAAATTCATATACCTGCATATATTTATTTTTAATTACAAGTCAAAGTTTCCACAGACTTTGTGGAGCCCAACTATAAAATCTTCCTAGAGCCTATGGCCCCGGGTAACAACCAAATAAAAAGTTATTGAACTGTCAATGCACCTCTTAATAAATATGCTTTGAAAATAGCTTAGTATTTCAAATAAAAGGAATTTAATATTCTTTTCTCAGCACTAGCTATTTTTTGGAAAATGAACTTTCTTTGGAACCAGTCCCTGCTATAAAATGGCTAAAAGCTCAAAACAGTTTGGCTCCCTTGTACAGTATAAAAGTGAAGTAACACATTAAAGACAGACATTTTGCCATAGGAATGAATGCATTGATCACATTAATGAAATGCTCTAATATATAGGTGATGCTGTTAGCAGACTTGCAAATTTATAGTCAGATGGAGCTAGCCAAATAGAACAGGGCAGCTTTAAATTTAAGCTTACTTTTAATGTATGCACTCCTCATTATTTGTTAAATTTGATTTCTTTTTTACATTTTGTCCATTGTCCTTTCACTGCTTTAAGGTTGCATAGATAATCCCTGTGGAGTGACAGGACAAAGGTATAATTTCCTGTTCACACTCACATTTCCAACCTAGACTTTGCTTGACATTTTCTTTCATCTTACAAAGTTAATAATAAAAACAGCACTTTTTTTACTTATAGCTGCATAAGTTTACGAATTTAAACCAAAACAATGTTTGAACCACACAAAAATGTGTAACTGCTATTTCTATCCCCATTTCTGTGAAAATTAAAGCTAAGCATTTGAGCCTTTTTCAAGGTCACACAGCTCCTATTGGCTAAGCCAGATTTTTTCTTGCTTTCGTTTGGTTTTTTCTTTGTGTGTTCTTTAATCTAACAGTCATCCCAAGAAACCAGGTTGATTTGAAAAAGAGGCAAAAAATATATATTTTAAAGACAAACAAATGAAACATTTACATAAGCATACATCAATTATGTACTTGCCCAGAATTCATGTTTGAAAATATGTACATTTTTCCTATTTATAGTATTTTAATAGTATTTGTCATATATGTAAGGATACTTTTCTCAGTACATTTTCACTGTATGTAGTGTTCCCTAACTCATGACCAAAGACATTTCAAACTTGGTGACTTTGTATGCTTTTGTGTGTTTTGTTTTTCTGTGACTCTTCTGCCAGAACAGAAAGATGAGAGAAATTTCTCTGATGACTCAGGAGTAAGACATCCTGGATGAGATTTCTAATCAATACAAACTTATTTTTATGTCTGAGGTACTATTATTTCTTTACGATGGATTTCGTTATTCTCCTCCAGTTACAATTCATCTTTAGTTTTTGGCTAATTCATATCAGTATTGGAGCTACTATACCTAGTAATTATCATGAACTAAATACATCCTACCCATTCTTTTATTCAAGTATTATTTTAAACTCTCAAAACAGCCCTGTGGGGTAAATGGTATTTTTATCCTCATTGTATTGATGAAAAAACTGAGTTTCACAGATGCTAAGTGATATTAAGTAATGTATCCGAAGAGTTGTTTTTTGTTTTTTTTTTTAACTCTTTGGAGTTAACAAATTAAGTAAAAAAGAAAAAACAAAAAACAAAAAAAACACTTCAGCATAGCTTCTCTTTTAAAAGTTAATGATGTCTTTATTTTTTAGAACTTAATTGAGGCACATCTTGCATATTATATAATCATTCATTTAAAGTACAGAACTCTATAACTTTTAGTAAATTTACGAAGTTGAGCAATCATCTCTGTGAATCAATTTAGAACATTTTCTTCATTCCAGTGAGATCTTCTGTGCCCATTTACTGTTAATCTCTGTTCCCACCTCAAGCCCCAGACAGTGACTAATTTACTATCTGTCCCTATAAAATTGACTTTTCTGGGCATTGACATATTCATAGAGTAATGCCATACATAATATCTTGCATCTTGTTTTTAGTAATCGTTTTGGTACTACTTTTAAATGAATGTATCTTTACATATTGGCACAATTATTACTATTGCAAAAATGTAATAATGCCTCCCTATGTCCCCATGAATATGAATCATTTTCTGTCACAGCATTACCAGTTGGCATAGAGCCTTCACTTTGCTCAAAAAGTTCTGGTAATATCAGATAACAAATTATCATTGTTGTGCTAGAACTGATGTTACAATCTTTTTAAGCTATTAAGAAATAGATTAGTTACTTTTAAGGATCTCAAAATGTATGAACACAAGAAATAATCAAGATATCATTAATTACACAGACTATAGTGACTGTATTTACATAATTCTTTTTTCAGTGGTTTGGATGTGTGTCTCATGGAGAGTTCTCAGTTGACGCAACTGATTCAGGTTTCCATTTTCAATTGAGCCAGCAATTCTCCCTTGACACATAACACAGCCATTGTTGTAAACATTCCTGACTTTGTATTAATGTTGTCTCTTTGTTATTTGTCTGAAACATTTTTCTTTTGTTTTCTTTGTTTCTATAGTTCAGCATCTGCTCTAACTGTTGAGTGGTTCCAACTGTGCACCTTATGTCAGAAAAGTTAAGGCACCATAAAACTTTTCAGTCCTCCCACAGTAAATTAAATGAGTAGAAACAAATACTCGGTTTCCTTGCAATTATTTATAGAGATCATTAGAAACTCCAAATTATGCATTTTAAATGATAATAAACCTAATAAAATAATAAATATGAATATTACTGTAGATGAAAAGCAAAGATATTTATATTGTGAAATAGCACATGATACACATTTTATTTTTTTTTAATCTTAAAATTCCATTCCTGGGTTTTTTAGTAATAAATTTAATTCCTAGACTGTAAATTTTGCACAAATATTTAAATAATTTTATTGTCTGAACAAAAATTAAACAGATAATGTTCAAGATGACCAGAAATAGCCATTAACAGAGTAGTTCTTTGAAGAATCATCATACCTATGAAAAATCAAGTACAAAAAGATAATAGAGATGAAAGAGGAGTCACAAAGCTTCTTTTAGTTTTCTATTGTCATAACTGAATTTTTGTCCCCTATGTTTTATTTTGGAGAAAATGATTTTCGGAGTAACTCAACATTTGTAAGACAGAAAAATATTAAATATATTATAATTTCTGTGCTCATATGAGTGCAATGATCAACAAGTAAATATTTGAAAGAGCTTAGAATTGTGCCTGGCACAAAGTAAACAACAGTAACAACTGTTTGCTAAGTAATAGTGATAAAACTTTCAAAACTAAGTTTTCTTCTCAATTTAACTTTAAAGATTGTTTTTGCTTTCACAGTCTTCTTCCCAATCATCTGTAAAAAAAAATATTCATCTTTATTCACATAGTAGAAAAATCCCAAGTAATCTATATGTATAAAATTTGAAAGTTTCATTGTTTCTTGTTTTAATGTGTGTATGTGTAACTTAAATATTAGCGACACTGAAGTTAAATGTTAGCCCTGTTTGTGTAATAAAATCCGATTTAACAGAAATATTTAAAACTGGTTTCACTTCCATAGAAATATGGACAGA
This sequence comes from Lemur catta, assembly GCF_020740605.2. Taxonomy (NCBI): domain Eukaryota; kingdom Metazoa; phylum Chordata; class Mammalia; order Primates; family Lemuridae; genus Lemur; species Lemur catta. The sequence goes on from NC_059140.1 coordinate 47,617,973, forward strand.
ATTAGTAAAAGGTCGTTTCCATGGGGATTTCAGGAGACTTTCAAATAGAAAAATTAAAAGAACCTTTCTTTGAAGCTTCCATAACTCATAACTGTAAGGTTTATTTTAAATTATTACTTGTAATTAAAGATCCCTTCTTTCCTTTGATGGAAGTGATTAAGAATATATATCCAAGGTAATCTACAGTAACATAGGCTATGCATAAGAGATTATTTATTTATATGATTTATTTCTTTCAAAAATCTCACATTTTAGAGTTTAACAGACAGGTGATTTAAATGGGATTCATGTTCATTTCTTAAGTCTAGACCAGATTTGATATATCGTGCTTACTTTCCTGAACTTATTTTTATGGTGTTAAATATAATGAAACCTGGCTAGAAGAAAAATAGATAAAAGACTTTGCAAAAAATACTGGGTGACTGGAAGAGATGAATTTACAAAAGAAGAGTGACGGAGATTTTTTTTCTTCATGTGTGTGTGTATGTGTTTTAATCTCCTGTAGCGCATAGCACAAATCCTCACATACAGTTGAACTAAACCTTCAAGGAAAATGAACATCTTATGACACCATCCTCTTTGGTATGGGATTTAGTCGAGTTGACAGACATCTGTATTTCACTAGACTAAAGAAATTTACCCTGGGAATAGGCAAGATCTAGCATGTCACTGGATATATATTTGGTTACAAACAAATGTGACTTTAGTCGAGTTCATATGGGCATAGTTATATGTTGTGCTATAATTGGAGTTTCAAGTACATATTTCCAGTTTATTCTTCTAGTTTTTACAAAAGCAATTAGATGTTGAGGGACAGAGAAAGGAGCAATAGAACTGAGGTGCTTTCCATCAGAATTGGTCAGAAAGCTCCTGTGGAAAGAGTTTCCCTTTCTGCTATTTGTTGAAAGACAGTAGCATCTCCCATGCACTTCTTTACACATGCAGAGAAGTTATGTGCATTCTTGGCAATGACTCAATGGACCAAGTATTTGAATTGATTTTAAAAGGTTCAGTTTTGCACATAAAGGTAAAGAAATAACTATCTGTCTTATAATCTCTAATATTTTATCCACATCTCTTGAGAAATGTGCTCCACTCACCATGAGATCTACTTTTCTGAGTTTAGCCACCAATGCCCAGTTATTCAGCCATCCTTTCATTTGATGAGATAGCCCAGGGCCCTTCTAATACATTTCTAACACCACCTCTCTAGTTTTGAATTCAGTTTTAAGTCAGAATGAGTACGTTCTTGTCATTTGAAACCCAAAGATCTTAAAAAGATGTGATAAAAGCACTTATAAACCCGTGGGTCTTATATTCATAATATAAGGCAATATATATGCAGCCAAGAAGTGCTATTGAAATGGAAACCATTATTTCTGACTGGGATGGTCAAGAGAAATCTTCACAGAAGAGATTGAATCTTGAAAGAAGTGTCTCAAATAAAGTTCAAGTCAATAATAGCTTATATTTGTTTGGATTTTCAGGGTTTTTTTATTTTATTCTTTTTCACTCAATTATTCACAAATTGTAATAGGTTTGGAAAGGCAGATATTTTTCTCGCATCTTAACATTGACAAAATTAAAATCAAAGGATGGAATGCATAGTGGAAGAAGAATATGTATTATATTCTTAATATGTACTAGGAACTAAGTTAATCTTTTTAACTCTCCCAGTAATTCTTTTGGTTATGTTCTGATTTGTCCCGATTTTTAAAAATGTATATTTTAATTGGCTAATTAAAATTATATATATTTATCATGTACAGCATGTTGTTTTGAAATTTGTATACATTGCTGCATGGCTAAATCAAGCTAATTAAATATTGATTTGCCCCAATTTCTACCGGTAAGAAATCACAGTAGTAAAGTGACTTGTCTAGGTTTGATAGCACATAGTTCAATTCCAGCAAGAACCCCTCATTTCTGACTTAGTTCAATTTCTTTCTTTCATACAGTTTCTCGAAAGGGGATTAGCAGAGATTTAACAAAGAAGAGGAGGAAAGGAGAATGCTCTTGGGAAGGGCTTGAGACAGGGTAGGTAGAGAGGAGAGAGAATAGCAGGCACAACAATACAAGGCAAGTCCTGGTGAGGCTGCTAATGGTTTGCCCTGCAGAGATCTGTGCAAGAGAGTAGTTAGAGAAACACCAGAAGTGGCAAGCTGGTGGTAAATTGCAGTGAGCCCGTAATAACTTTCCAGGTATTTCTGTTGTCTCCACTGTTTTCAAACTGCAGTGGGGATGTGTTTTTAACTTTCTGTGAGATTATATATTATTTTCCTTTAAAAGTGTTGAAATAGTTATAGTCAGTAGGAAGCAATTCAAGGTGGTGAGCAGGGCAGGGACATAAACAAAGGAGTGGTTTATAGAGATAAATTCTTCAAATTTATTCAAATACTTATCAAGTATTTTTTGATAGCCAGTTATAGCCTAGAATCTGGGACCAAAAAAATGAACAAGACATTCTCTCTATTTTTCAGAAATTTGTATTTTTAAGGAATGTACATTCTTCAAGGAATTTATATTCTAGACAGGGAAATGTACTAAACAGATGAAGTAGTTATAAAGTGATATGGTAAGAATATATTTATATTACTTTTGGAATTAGAATTTACCCTAAAGTTTAAAAGCTCAGAGAATGAATTTTTTTTCTTTAAAAAAGGAAGCATTTTCAGGGCAATCGTCAAAGTAGTAGTAGATATCTAAACATCAAAAACATGTTTCATTGTTTTGAGAAATTCAGTGTTAAGAGATCACATATGAGTAGAATGGAGGCCAAGACTTTGAGAAAGTCTCATGCAGTTATTTGTTAGTGTTTTTCAGCAAGATGGAAAACAGAAATTACCAATTTGACTTTTTTCCCATTGTCTACTTATCTATAAGAAGGTCAAATGAAAGCTAACCTTTCATTTGACATTTTTAAATATTACTAGGAAGGATCAAGAACTTAAGGAACACAGGACACTAAAAAGACTATGTGTATTCTATCTGGAAGGTAGACAAAAAGTCTGTGCTATATTTTGAAAATATATCATTTAAGATTACATAAAAGATTGAGTTATAAATACTAAATCTGTTCAAATATTAAGAAAGATCTTTGTTGACAAAATCATATTATTAGCATATTTGAGCATTTTTCCATTCTACAGTTTAATTACTAATTTATATTATCAGCTTTTTACTGGACTCTGGTCACCCAGCATTTTCAAAGTAGAAATCCAAAGTTCTATCTTGGCAAGCACATTATTCAGTTTACTAGTTTACCTGTCTCAAAATGATCCATTAAGTGCTCAGTTTCCTCTCGATATTGAATAAATTATGAATAAAACAAAATAAAACATTTCCTTGTAAGTTAAGATATCAAAGTCTAGGTGGACTCACCGTAAAGAAGTCCAGTAGTTTCAGACTTTAGAAAATAAAAATTAGCCCTAAAATTCATACATTCGTTAACTCAACAAACATTAATATTCTGTTAACAATTAGCATCTTTACCTACCTTATTTTCTACTTATCTAATATTTTGCTGCATTCGATATGAGGTATAACACCATAGTATAGTGAGAAAGAGTCAGTTTCAAGGGGCTAGTGACAGGCATCAGGTAATAGCTTTAAGCCTCAGTGTCTTTATCTGCAAGATCAGAAATTTAGAGCAGAATTTCCAAGAGTCCTTGCATATTTAACATTCTACGAGGACCTCCCCAAAACTGTTTGAATATTGTAAGCCTTATAAAATGAGATTGGCAAGTAATCTGTCAATTGATCAATTTTAATGTCAACAAGCACATCAACTTTTCATGTACCTTTGTGAGAGTATCAAAATTTGTATTACTTTTAATAATTTAAGAACATTTTTCATTTTGTTTAAAAAACTACATCCGCTATCGTATTTTATATAAGTAAATTAACACATCATATTTTTTTTTTTTGGAAGACAAGTTACTTTTTTCTTGAAGCATTAGCCTACTGGCTTCTTTTTCTCTTGCTAAGTTCCATATCTTTACCTAGAATGATATTTTCCACATTGTCACATGGCTTTCTCCCTTACTCTGTTCAGGTCTTTTTCAGTACTGCCCCTTCGATACTGTTTATCCTCTGTAATATACATCTATCTATTTCTATTTCTTTTCATAACACTACGTGACTTTATGTTGTACCTTTATTTTTTTAATTGAATATAATTTATGACTAATTGGAAGCAAACTTTATTAGGAAGTTTTCTTTATTTACAATTCAGCTGTATTCCTGTTGCCTGTACCTACTCTGTTGTCTAAAGTAGACACTAACCACAGGTAACAATTTAAATTTAAATTAATTAAAAGTAAATAAGACAAATATTTCCTCAGTCACACTAGCCACATATCAGCTGCTTATTAGTCACATGTGTCTATGTTCGATGGACATCACTAGAGTGACTGATATATAATAGATTCACAATAAATAATGCTTAATGAATAATAAACTCCAAAATCTTAAATAAAAAGTTAATGTATACTTTTTGAATTAAGAGTTTTCAGCTTTGTTTTTTTAAGATGGAATTATTTTTATGCAGTCACAGATATTATAAAAGTGAAAACATAAAGCCTACTCCCCAACTCTATTTTTTAAATTTTTTTTATTTCAAAATATTAGTTAAGGGGGCACAAATGTTTTTGTTACATGGATTTCTCATATAATGCTTAAGTCAGGGCTTTTGGTGTGCCCACCATCAGAATATGTCTGACTCTTATTCACAAGTAATATCAAAGATTTCCAGGGAAAACTACTAGTAATTTCTTTTCTCTTTTCAAGTATGATTCCAAATATTTCATTAAAAATATTTCTTTATAGATAAATAACATTAAAATTAGCAAACAATGTATGTTAGTCAAATAGAATTAGTGCTACTATACATGATTGCCTGAGGAATTACACTTCCCTTGGAATTAAAAATACTTTTAATTAAGATTTTTCCTATGATTTCATAAATGACAGCATTATCAAAATGAAAGTCCCCATATCTATTTTTAAAAACCCTTTTGTTTGCTTCATATTTTCAGGTTCAGTAAAGATTTAGATAAAATTGAGATAAGAATTGAGAGGGATGAGTATTTATGACAGAAAATAGTGTTATATTTTCTGTATAAATTATATATTAGTATACTAATAGATATACTATTAGGATAGCATTGCTGACACAGCGAAGTAAGTGACTTACCACCTCAGTAAAGTCAAAGATTCCACAGAGATGCATAGAAATTGGTATGATAAACATAAAACACAGTTATTTTCCATTTCTGCTTAAAATTCAACTTTATTAGCAAATCATAACGTATACACTGTCTTGTTAGTTTTATTACTGTACATTTCTTATGAAATTTTTACAATTTCATTTTATGCTTAAAATTCACTCTCTTATCTGAAGAACCTAGGCTTTAAAAGCTCTCTGTATTATCTGCTGGGGGATCATAATATTCTAAAACTGACTGCAATGATGGTTACACATAGCTGTGAATATACTAAGGTCATTGGATTGTACGCTTTTAATGGGTGAATCGTATGGTATGTAAATTATATCTGAATAAAGCTATTAAATATAAAATATCTGTATTGTGGATATAGTTGCATTTTCTCTTCATCTATATCAAAAAATAAAAATACATGTGATTTCTAAATTTGATTACAATCAATAGGCATATATACATGATAATGTTTGTGATTATACATAATTATGTATAAAGTTGTATAAAATCTATAGTGCAGTTCAATAAGAGCATTATTTGTTCAGTTGTACTTTAGAAAAACAGAATTTTATAGCTATGCTATTTAAAGACGTTAGAAGGTCTTCTGCTGGAAATAGAAACTGTGTTATCTAAGGAAACCCATTATCTAAATCCTCACAGGTTACAGCAAGCCATACTGTGTAAATCAAATCCATTTGTGGACACTTTGGTGCACATTTCTATACTCTGCCTATCCTCTATCCCCAGAGGTTCAACAAGACATGAGGAAAGACCGTTATGATTGTTTTCAGTTACTGCAGAAGGAAGCTTTTATATTTACTGGGAGGATCAGAGAGGCGTCCTGCAACCTGGAGAGCTCCCTGGGCTACAAGTTTTAAGTCGTTGGGATGTGCTTGTTCTTTTGTTTGTCTTTCCGGGCTTTGTGGAACAGCATGACCATCATGTTCAGCTTTGATGCCTGTGGGGGATAGGTTAGATATAAAACACAGTACAGAGAAAGACAGATGCTTGCTGCATTTGTATTGAAAAGTTTAGAGGAAATATGTTGAAAGTGTCTGGGTCCACATAAATTGAAACAAGCAAACCAACCAACAACAAACCAACAAAAATACTTGTAAATTGCTGTTAAAATTATGGATGTTTTCCTGTTTTAAGACTCATTGAAATGATCTTAATATTTCAATATTTGCTTTAAAATACTGCCTTTTGTGCAGACTTTAACAGCTGAACCTTATAAAGCCCATGAATTTTCCATGTCTGAAGCTTAATGAGCAGCTAATGTATGTATTTATTTTGGGGGTGTAGCAAAACAATATGTTAAAAAATAAACATTATTATATCTAACTAATTGCACATAAATTAAGAGTTATTATCCAGTTGATCTTTCACCAGTGGAAAATGACTTTCCCTTTCCTCTTTCCTTCATTCATCCTCATCTTGTCCTCTTGTGGCAGATCATTAAACATTAACTAATTCCGTTTGAGGTCGTGCTACTCAAAATGCCTTCTGTCCATGAACCAGAAGCATCTGCGTCACCTGGGAGCTTGTTAGAAATACAGAATCCTACTAAATCAGAATCTGCATTTCAACAAGATTTCCAGCTGATTAAGAAGCAGTCTTTTAATATAGTATGCATTATATTGAGGTAGAGATTTCCTAATCCTACATAAATTTTTGATTCCTGAAATAAGATTGCGTTTTTCTATTACATAAAACAATCAATTCATGAGTTTTCAAATTTAGAATTGCTTAACATACTCAAAGGTAAGTCAACATAAATTATTTTCAGATTGTCTTTATCCGTGAAGATCCGTATTGTTATTATGAGTATATACTCAGGATTCAAGAGAGAATGAGATGTAGAACTCTTTCCAGCAGCAGATTGCTTCATGTTTATTGGTATTTAATTTATATTTTTCTTTACACCAGAACAAGTTTTATCTTTTGAAAAATCTTAAATGTTATTAAAAATGTTTCCAACTAGTTGAAGTATATCAATGGTAGAGTGCCTTCATGATACTGAGTAACAGAGTTTTTTTCCCCCAGAAGATTTGGAATATATAGTCCCAGTATAATGTCTTTGAAATCCTTAAGGATTGTAGATTGAACAGAACACCTGAGCAAATTAAACATATCAAATGATTGGTTTGGGTTTATAAACTCAAGATTGTGTTAACTCCACATGTAAAGATTTTCTGGCCTATGATGAAGCACACTGTTGTAATGTATACTTATTATTAATATATATATTGTGATCACTTATATGATATGCTACATATTTAAATATTAATATATTTTCACAAGGGGTCTATAATCCTGAGTCATGACTTCCCATCTTCCCCCCACACCCAAGATATTATTTTTTTAATCTATACTCATCCTCAACTCCTAGTTCTAATTTTAATCATCCCATATAATTTGCTTGAGAAATAGTTCCTCCTGCCATGTTAGCTAATGGTTTCTACTTTGAAGTCTTTCACACATTCAACTATTTGAAATCCCATAAAATAATTTGGAAAAAATGCCATTTTGATTTGTGTGTCAAAAGCCTCATAATTAATTATGAAGCCTAATGCATTTAATAAACATTTCTTGTTAGCTTAACAAATTTACTTCTTTCTGGGCCGTACATTTTTAACAATATACCAGAGATGCATTGGATTCTCAAAGTAAAATATAGAATTAAAGAGGAATTTTCAAAATGCCATCAAGTTCTTCTTAAGAAATCTATTATGTGTACTACACAAAGTAACTCATAGCCCTATATTTTAAGATTTATTATAAGTTGCTACTTATTACAACGCTAGCTCAATATTAATATATTTTATTAAATTTTGTGCAAAGAAAAATAAGTTGTTATTTTATATTCCTCATATCCAATTGTTGATGGTTTTTTACTATTCCCCACTAAAATAAAATGAGGGAATACCCAAAATTAAGCAATGAGAGTAGAAATACATATTGCAGAAATATCATTTAAGAAAATGTAACATGAGAATATAACAATATTCTTGATGTTGGTGGCAGTTTTTTTTTCCTTTATTTTAATGGAAAACAAACAACATATTTATTTTAATTGCCAGGCTCTCCAGTGGATCAAAAATTAGTGTGACAGTCACTGTTCTCAAGGACATTGCTAGGTATAGGAGGTACATGAGCTGAATGGACAAGTAATTATCATAGAAAGTAGTATATGACAAGTGCCATAAGTAATGTATGCACTATGTAGTACAATAATTCTGTGGAAGAAGTCATTGCAGTCAACAGAAAAAAGATGCATCAAGATTAGGTTTGAACGCTCTTTTGACAAATCAGAAAAGGTCACTTGAAATGCATGGAAAATAGTAAAAAAAATTGCACTATTTATAGAATTCATGGTTTTATTCTCTAAGATTCTGAAATTGCTTTTTCAGATAACACAAGAGAGGTGCATTTTGCAGGTAGAATTTTCACTTGCAATTTATCAACACTCCTCACTCTACCCACACCTTAGTTAAACCTTCACCTCTGCAAATACCCAGAGATCTGAACGAGGATCAAATAAAACTATCACATGTTCAAAAGACAAACATGGTTCAGAATTAGCACAGAATCTATGGCATTCAAATGACCTTAACCCCCTTTTTCCATTATAACCTTCATCTTCATAATTTTTGCTGTTAATGAGTCTGTGTGACTTTGATTACCAGTGTTGTTCCCTGTGTCATTTCATGGGATGCTCCAGACAACAACCACCTGAAGAAAGTTTTATCAAACATTTTCACTAATCAAGTGGTTGTGAAGCAGTGACTAAGGAAAGAGACACTGTTCTCTTTCTTTGCTGGGCATGAAACGCAGAAAATTTAGTTACACAAATTATTAGATATTTTAAAAAGAGGCAAATGCAGTATTAGGGCCCTCGTTTTCTCATAAACACCACTCGTTTAAGTAAGAAGAGCATGAATAAAATAAAATAATTTGCAAACATTTATGAAAAGACATTATAAATTTTTATCTTGAATCTTATTTTCTAACCACTTAAACAGTGGCAGTATTTTTTGCATACTTTCTTAAACAAATTGTTATTTTAAAATGTAACAATGATCTTTCATTATAAAAGTATAATTAGACGCATTACTTAAACGCCATTTCTCCTTTACTTCAAACTTCATTCATGATATCTTTTTTAAGTTTCTGACTTTTGAAAAATAATAAGGTATATAATGTAAAAAGTGTTGTAATTAAAGTGATTGCTTTTACCAGGTTTCCCTGAGGCACTCCTCTTTAACCATATCTCAAAGACCCAAGAGATACATAGTAAAAATAACAGCTGAAATATTTGGAGTTATGGACGGATTCATAACAAAAAGCAGGAAACAGGCTGTGGATGTCAGAACTTGTAAGAGAGCTAGTTCACGGCAGACTTTTCAAAAATATATTTACCTCCATTGTCCAAAATTCCACCTTGCATGCTTAATTTTGTATTTTTCCTTAATGGTTTGAATTCCAGGGTTGGAGTTGGTAGAAATAGTTTTGATTCCTGCCACTTGCTTGCTTTCTGGTCTGGGATAAAATTTTAGCCTCTCTGATCCTTAGTTTCTGCAGTGTTTTGAAGTGAGGCTCAAATGTATTTGAAGGGCGAGGCATGAAATATGAGTAATTATTATTATTGTTATTATTTTGTTGTTGCTAATGGCTATAGTAGTAGTAACAGTATTGTAGCAATTGTTCAAACCTATAGATAAGTGAACCTAATTTATTTCTCCCAACAGCTAGCTAAGAAAGCTGCACTGAGGAAACAGGAGCATTGTTCATTTTCTTTTTCAGGAGATTGAAAAAATGATAAATTTAGAATTTAGATCCTTTCTGCGATGATGGCTTCCAACATTGCATGAAAGTTAGGGATAGTAGTGAAGAACTTATGGCATAATAAAAGCACTTGAGGACCAGGAGAGAGGGACCTAAAGGAAGAGGGTGCCCCCAAATAAATTTTGTTTATCTCCTACCTTTTCCAGAAAAAATTAGTGAACACTTTATTGGACTTCCTTCAACCAATGGTTTCTTAGTCTAGGAGGTGAAAATTTACTGTCAGTGTATGAAGGGATGCTGATGAGCTGAAAACTTAGCAGACATCAGTTTATCTAAGTTCTAATCAGTAAGAATTTAAATTACATTCTGAGTGGAAAGAAAAGTGACTAAAGGTTTTTAGTAGAGGGATAGCTAGACCTGACTTATGATTTTAAAAGATCATCAGATTGCTATGAGTGGAACTTACTTTAGTGGGAAAGAGTGAAACAAGAATAGAGATGATGATAGTTTTGACTAGGAATAGCTAAAAAGGGAGCAAAGAATGGTGAGATTTGGGATATGTCATGCATATGCGGTAGAGCTGATATGACTTGTGGATGGATTTGATGTTGGGGTGTGAAGGAAAGAGAGGATTAGACTCCTTGGTTTTTCACCTGAATGACAAAGGAAATAGGGAATCCTGGGTCTTGAAAAGATTTAAGAAAAACTAGGAGTCCTACTTTAGGAGTTTAAAAGACCTCTTTGATATCTAAATAGAAATATCATGGACGTATTTTTCATTTATGTATCCTGAAAAGTAAGGAGCTTGTGTCTGGAGAGATATATTAGAAGCTCATCATTGTGTTGTTGTAATTCCTGAAACTATAATATCGGTGTCTATAGCAAGTGAGAGAGGAGATACAAGGAGAGAACCCTGACACATGCCCACACTCAGAGGCAGGAGGAGAGGAACTGCCAAAGTACACAGAGAAGAAGTGCTCAGTAAGGTGAGGGGAAAACAGGGACAGGGGTGTCCTGGAAACTCAGGGAAGAAAGTGTTTCTAAGAGTTGGGGAGTGGAGATTGGCTGATAAAATGCTGCAGAGGGGCCACGCAGGTGTTAGAAGGCAGAGAGTTAATCATTGAAGATAGATATTGTTTGTGTCTTCAGAAGAATGGTTATGGAACCCATTTTGTATTTTTTTATATGTCTCGCATTTTCAGTCTCTTCTGTGTCCCTTTTGTGACTTTAAAGGAAACAGCTTGATTTACATTGTCTTTCCTTCTTTCCAAGATTAACCCACATTGCTTGATTTCACACCCACTCATAGAGCTGACACCTTCTATAATTCTTACCATATTTAGGATACTTAAGAGAATGTTAACGTTATACTGCCTCTGTTACTGTTACCTACAAAGATTCAAATGCCATGCCATCTTGGCAAGTTAAAAATATGTTAACTTTCTATGCTTTTCAGTTGTCTTGACATTCATTTCACAAACATGTTTTGAAAATGGTCTATGTGCTTCTTCTACCCAGTCCTCTTTCCTTTCTCTCCCAAACCTCTTGTGATAGGAATTTCCTCTACAACTTATAAAATTACTCTGCCTGATGACACCAGTGATTTCCTAAACACTGAAACCGGTAGCTTCTTATGATTATTCTCCCTATGCAGCTGCTTTAAGTAGGAAGTTGAAAAAAATTATTTGCACCATTTGCAAGTTGGATTTACCATGGCTTAAATTTCAATAATAAATCCCCAGGAACTCCTCTTTTGAGTTAAGCTTTTCCTACACTGTAGTTTGAAAGCCACTGATCTAGAAAAGCAGCATTATGTTAATGTCTTTCATAGAGGACAGCACCTAAGGTAAAGGCCAAGCTAATTGTCCCTGGGTTCCTACTCATCTCTCACTGTTAAATTTCACATTAATTTGAGATTGATTTTTAGTAATTAAAATCACAGTTATATTAGCCTCTTGACACAGATTTAAAATGAAGAGCTTTAACTTTATAAACGATAATGCTTATTGCGGTTGATGGTGCTAAAAGGTAACAATACAACTCGGTAAACACATTTGGAGTTGCTCTCCCTGAACATGAGCCAGCATCATAATCTGCTTATCAGTGAGAAATGTTCAGGGAGTGTGAAATTCAACAAGACAAGCCAAAGAAAATTAATTCTGACTTGCTTCAGAAATGCCAATTGACCTAATCTTCCCAATCTATTAATTTTGAAGGTAGAAGGAGCAATAGATAGAAAAGCCTAGGGGGTAATCACAATGACATGAGACTTAGGAGCAGCTCTCAAAGTCAGCTCTGCTCATGAAGACCAACCAGGGAATTTTGAATAGTTATTTTAAATGGGCATTGGCCATGCAGAGTCTTGCAGGTCAAAAGCAAAATCCAAAAATCAATAACAAAAAGTGAATTAGGGAACCTGAAAACATAAATAACATGACGGGTTGATTTAATACAAGTGACTCTCAGAGTTGGAGGCATCCCGTAATAGTAACAGAACTGTGTCTTCCAGTGAGCCATATAGAAGCCCAACAGTGAGATTCACTAGCAGATTTGGGTATAAGAAAAGTTTTGAATCATAATACTTGTAAAATGGTACAGTTATAAAAAATTGCTGCTACTTATACAGTATAAAGATGATGCTTGTGTGCTTCAAACCATGTAGCCGGTTTATTCTTTCATTTTCCATTAGAAATAACGTAGAACATATCCATAATTGTGTATACATAATTAAGGAGATAAAACTGATCTTCTAGAAAATATTATAGATTGTTAAAAATCATCTCAATATATGACATTTAAATAATATTCATTAGCTCTTTCATTCTTCTTTCCAAGGCAATTAAATTTTGTAGGAAAAAACTATAAGAAATAATATCTTCTGGTCATTTGGTGATTCAAAAGAAGTTCTAATCTAGGTGACTATAATTGACAATATATATGCAACAATACATAAATTTTATTTTCAAGTTTTCTTGGGTGCCAGAAATACAGATCGTGGCTTTTTTAGTAAACTCAAGTTTTAAGTCTATACTGCAATCAATATTTGCCTTTCTGTTCTACTTCTTTCTGCCCTTCTCCTTAATCTTGACTTTGAAATAGTTTTAAAGATGATAGAAATAGATCCCCAAGAGAAGTAATGAGAGTACCTCCAAGAAATTGAGCAGAAATGATGTAGACTAGCTTAATTTTTTTATCATTTTTCTCCAAAATAACAACTCTTGGTTATAGATGATCTACACAATATTTACTTCATAAATGAGGCCCTTAAAAAGGCTTCTGGTATTGCTACCTTCACTTCTAATGGAGTATGACAGACATAAAAACTAGATTAAACATCAGTAATTATTATAAATTAAATAAAAATGGTTAACACTAGAAATCTGTTTTTACTTTACTTGGTTTGTTAGAATATAGTCCCTGTAGTCTTGATTTGACCTATAGTCTAGTTACTTTAACAACCCAGTTCATAGTCACTGAGCAGCTATGTACTGAACAGGGTTGGCTGATGACCTGTGAATAGATCGTTGTGGATCAATCACAGCTACTGACCCTTTTTGGTAAGCACTTTTACCTACTTAAGCCTTAATGATCCAACTGCAAGAATTAGTTATGCAGATGTTTCTACATGGAGTTTTGGGTCTGACAATTTTGAAAGTGAGTACTGGCTCTGAAAATTACTATTAGCATTGGACACTAAGTGACCTCTCTAAACCTCAGTTTTCTCATCTATAAAACAGAAATTTTACTATTTAACTATAGTGGCTAAAGAACGCAAACTCAGCACAGTGCCTGGGACATAGTAATACATTCACTTATGTATTCATCATTCAACAAATGTTCATTGAGCAATTATTATGTGCCACAACAGTGCCTAATTGCAAACTCAAGCATAAATGCACAAGTGTATGTTTAGAATCCCTGTCCTCATGGACTTTGCAGTAGAACTGGAAAGAAAAGTAACTGAGCCTTTGTATCTTTCTATTTCTGATAAGTATACAGTGCCAAGAAGTTTTATAGCCAGGGTACCTATTTATCACTATATTAAACCTCAGGAAAGTCTTTTTCCTTCAAGAAGTTGTTTTGAAGAATTTAAAAATGAAATTATTTGTGTAAATCTTTACTCAATGTCAGGTACAAAATAAGCATACAGCAAATGTTATCTATCATTAATATGTTTAAGATAGGATCTAGAAGTTCTAAGTTCAGTAGAACATAACTGGCAAAATTAGGAGGAAGGCGATTCAGGAAAATGCAACGGAATGTGCAAAGACCTCAGGAGAATGAGAATGGCACTTAAGAGGAGTTAAACAATTTGAACATGGCTACTGCATAGACAAACCAAAATAAATACAGTATTCAAGGCCCAAGTTATGAAGAGGCCAATTATACACTAAGAAAATGTAGACATTATTCTAAGTTGTAGTGGAAGCATACCAATGTTTTTAATGTAAAGAGTTGACATAATGAAATGCTAAAATAACCGTAATAAGGAACAATTTTTGAATTTTAGAATAAATAGTTATTGCGTGACAAGTACTTCACATATAATATCTCATTTATTTCTCCCAACATATTATTTGCCTTCATTTTACAGTTGAAGGAATTGAGACAAAAAGAAATAAGTGATTTGCCCAAGATCATACAACTGCAATGGTGAATGGAATTCTAACCTATTTTATAATAGTGTGACCTTCAACCATCCATAGCTTTTTTCCCCATCTTATCCACCTGAGCAAGATTTCTACCAGTATTCAGAGAGGTAAGATGGGGAATTGCAGTAGCAAGGATCCAAGAAATAATATCACCTGCACTAAGATAATGGCAATGCTGTAAAGAGAAAAAGACAAATTTGAGAGACATTTAAAGTCAACCACATTTGCTACCTAATTGTATGTTAGCTTAGAGTGAGAAGTGTGATTCAAAGATGTCCTTCAGGCGTGGCTTGGGCAGTTGGGCAGCTGTGCAGATATTACTTCCCTTTACTGAGCTAGGAAACAGAATGCAGAGGGTTGATTTTAGGAGTGGAAGTTAGAAATCATGAGTCTGAGTTAGGGCATGTTGAGATTGAGGTATTTGGGATTTATTCACATCGAAAAGTCCAGTATGGTAAAGTATGTGTCACTGCCTGTAGGCAGAGATTTGAGGACCATCAGTGGTAACTGATAACAAATGATATTTGAACCCTTGACTGCAAGAGGTTTTAACAGAAAAGAGAAGACAGCAAAGGAGAGAAACACCAATATAGGGGAAACACCAACATTCAAGGATTATGCACAGAGGCAAGATTACAGGGTCGTGTATTCAGAGATGGACAGAGGAATGCATGGGTTAGGGGGTGAAATGATGAGAGAGTATTATCAGAGAGATCAACAAAAGGAGAGAAGGTCAACTTGTCAGATGCTGTCAAAATACTAAGTAAGGAAAAGGCTGGAAAATTAACTACATTTGGTGAAAGGACTCTTGTGAGAGAAATTTCAGCAGAGTTGTGGAATCCAGATGGCAGACAGGCAAGTGAACACAAAGTTGAGGTGAAAACATGGAGAGAGAATGAAGACAATTTTTTAAAGGAGATAAATTCTGAAAGGAAGAAGATACAGAAACCTGGAAAGGCAACAGGTGGTAGGGGATTTTACGTAAAGAGAGAAAGTGTGAATTATTGAATAATAATAAATGATAGGAGTTTTTATTTATTTTTAAAAAAGCAAATCTAAGTCATGAAAGCAGTAGAGCAATATTAGAAACTTTGCATGACTTATGAGTAATCATGTAAATAATAAAGGTACTTTACTGAATGCTTACTGTGGGCCGGATACATTTCTTATTCATAATAGGTACTTTAGTTTTCATAATAACCTATGAAGAAAACATGATCATTGTTCCCATCTTTTTTGAGATGAAGAAATTATGACTAAGCGAGATTACACAGTTAACGCCCAAGGGGACTCAATAAACTGCACTGTCTTATCTGACAGCAAATCCGTTTAGCATATATATTTTTAATTTTTTGTTTGTAATAAGATCACAGGACTCATATCTTTATTATATTAGAAAGATAAATGTAGAGTAAGATAAGAAAAATTGGGGGCTGATAAAAGTATCCTCACAACTTAAAAAAGGGACTGTCTATGTCAGCGACAAAAAAGAAAAAAAATCCCATAAAAGAAGCAGGTGGATATTGGGATAGATAAAACTTGATCGAGGGGGGAAATTATGTATTCTTACTTAATGTCATAGATATATTCCTACTTAATGTTGTAGATAATATGTATTCATTTTCACTTTCTTTAAAAATATTAGTCCTACAGGAAATGTGAAGTTGGGTAGGACTGTAGCTGAAACATTTCTAAATATCTTTCTTAGGTCTTAATAGAGGCTCTTCTTTTTGTCTTTGTATTTTTAAAAAAACATTCAAAAGATGTTTTAGTAATAGTGGGCTTTTTTTTAAATTGTGCTTTTAAATATTATGGGCCTATAATAGTTGTATATCTTTATAGGGTATATATGATGTTTTGATACACATAGTGTTTGGATAGTAGAATGATTATAGTCAAACATCTTAACATTGAATTGAAAGTACTTTTTAGTTGAAGAGGAAATAAATGAAGGGAATGGGGCAAGATACATGTGCAAAGATCCAGGCAGATCATCTAGTTAAGCATGGGGGATTGAACCTGAAAAGATTTATGGGACCCTGAGCAATTTGCTTTATGCTGGTAATAATTGCAACACCACTTGTTCCCTACTTCCCTTATTAACTTTCTCTGCATCACCGCTCTTTTGGAGTTCATCTATCTTAATGAAATATTTGTCTTGTGTCTTTCTTGCTTGCTTTATATTTTAGACCTTATAGAAGATTGAAACTAGTTTTCTCAGCTGGACACATTCACTAGCCAGAGGCCAACTTTGCTTCCAAGTTAGACTGCATGCAATTTTCCCCATTAGGCATTTGTTTCATTGTCTACATGAGAGCAATAAAACTTATCAGCTAGCTCAATCAAATACATCAGCTGGAAACATCTTCTTGCTGTGAATGAAAAGACCAGTTTTTTTTTTTTTTCTAAGATGGTTTCCTTGGATTGTGTTGTTACAACAATGTGAATCTGTTGTTTGAACATTTTCAATGTCTGCATTTTTGTGTATTTATAAAATCTACTGAGTGCTGACATTTCATAGAAGTAAGTACTATCACAATTTTCTTTATAATTAGTTCAGGTATGGGATTTAAGGTATGGGTTTTAGATGAGTTCACACAGGTATAGAAATAAGTACTTTATCTATAACCAATTCAAACAATGGTTTCCTTTTTTATTTCACAATATTAATTAAGGGGTTCAAGTGTTTTTGTTACATGGATACCTCGTCTAATGCTTACGTGAGGGCTTTCGGTGTGTGTGTCATCAGAATAGTGTTGATTGTACCCAACAGGTAAGTTTTTATCTCCCTCCCCTCTCCTTGATTTCTCATGTCCTTTATGTTGCTTTGTGTCCTTGTGTACCCATCTACTGGCTCCCACTTATTGGTGAGAACATACGGTGTTTGGTTTTCCATTCCTGAGATACTTCACTTAGGATAATGTTCTCCAGTTCCATCCAAGTTGACATTATTTCATTCCTTTTTATGACTGAGTAGTATTCCATGTTGTGTGTATGTGTGTGTGTGTGTATACACACCACGTTTTTTTTTACCCAGTCCTGAATTCATGGGCACTTAGGCTGATTCCACATCTTTGCAATTGTGAATTGTGCTGCAATAAACATTCAAGTGCAGGTGTCTTTTTGATAAAATGATTTCATTTCCTTTGGGTAGATACCCAGTAGCGGGATTGCTGGAACAGAATAGAAAACCCAGAAATAAAACCATATACTCACAACCAACTTCTCTTTGACAAAGCAGACAACATGGGGAAAGCAAACCCTATTCAGTAAGTGGTGCTGGGAACACTGGATAGGTGTATGCAGAAGAACGAAACAGGACCCCTATCTCTCACCAAACGCAAAAATTATGGTTTTCATTGTCTTTCTCATCCTAAGGGAAAACGTGTTTTTGAGGTCTTTTTCACTCATCTAAGATGCCCCGTGAACCCTGTATGGGAAGGATCACTGGTACGGGAGGTACAGTGAGCAGGTATGAGATGAAGGCTTAGGTGGAAAGAGGTGAGGAAATAGAAGCTGGATTTCAACCAAAACCTCTCTGTATGTATATATGTGGGTATATATCTAGTGTTTATTTGATTTTTTTTTCTTTTTTCGCATTTTATAGCCCTTGTTGTTTCCAAGCCCTGCATAGTGTTCCTGTGGATGGTTAAGGTGATTCACGTGTAAGAAGATTAGTGGGGGAAGAAGTTCAGATTACTTACCACATCAGGGTGATTTATTCGTCATAAATTTTGGATTGTGGTGGGTAGAAAGCAACTAAGATCACTTTATTTCTGGGATGGCAAAAATTACTTTCCTACAATATTAATAATTACTTTTAATCATTAAAAAGCTTGTTTCTCTAAAAAAACCATAAATCTCTCAGGAATGAGCACTTACTGTCCAAGCTTAGAGGATCATTAAAGATATATTTAACAAAGTTATGTTTGCTGCTACCCATATCTGGATGTGTTATGCTAAAGTGTTCAAAAGCAAATTTCCCTACACCGCTTCAATTTGTGGAAATGCCTCTTTATCAATGATGATTTAGCGTTGTTTAGATCAAAGTAAATGAATAAGTATTTTTCTGTCACAAAAGAGGCTTTAATTTCTTTTTAAATTTACAATGACTCATTAAACATCAATTCGACATGAAAACAAAATAAATGAATTAAAGGTTAGTTTCATATGGAAACAAAAGAAATCTAGGATGGATGCATCAGCTGTGTATTTAATGCTGTAGGAACTCCCCCATGCAATCTTGTCTTGCCTCATCCATGCTTACCTGAAAAATGAAGCTTTAGCTATCGGTTCAGTGAACAGATAAATTCACTATAACAGTGTTTATAATCAACAATGTTTAAAAGCAGCACAGCATTCTTAGCTGAACATTCTATAAACAGAGGCATTTTAATAAACAAATTTCTTCCTTCCCCCCTCATATGTATGTTCATCTATATTTATCTATTATCTGTCCATCTGCTATCATTAGTATGTATCAAAATTAATATTTTATATACAAGGAAAGTTGTATGTATATTTGGAATGTGTTTACTTAAGAGAGATATATAATTTCCTTACAAATATTCCTGTTAGTTCAGTCAATGTTTTGTCATGCAAACTATACAATCTATGAAAAAATAGAGATGCTTTAAAATTTTTCTTCCAGCTAAAAAATGAAGTGATGATATAAGTATAATAATTACAAAATTTAATATCTAGAAATTATATGGATTGGTAATGTTTTTGGCTCTTTCTCGTGGATAGTTTCTTTTGAGAAGTAAAACCTGTTACCTAAGTTGTTGAAAAGAGTAAGTTTTTGGTTTTGTACAAAATGATCTTTTTAAAGTACAAATAATTCATGCATACAACTTTACAGATCAAGCCTCTTGGGGGAGGTTTATGGTTTGATAAGAGGGTAGTGGGGTTCTGTTTTATTTTTGTCTTTTAGCTGGAGGCACAAAATACCATTTTATCCCTGTAAAGAGTACTTAGAATTCAAAATTCAAAACATATCTAGGCACACACTTCCTGCTGCCTTGCTAACCTATCTTCCAGGGTCATTTTCTTTCAAGTGCAATTAAAATTTTTCTCTGTCAAACTGAAGTATGTACCAGAGGCTCTTGGGATTTGAGTTCACCATTCCAGACTTTTATCTAGAGCAGGTAGCCTAAGTGAATTTTCCATCTTGTGAAACTCCTGCAGTGAGGCTGCAGAGGGGAAAATGGAGCTAAGTACTGACAGATGAGCCACGAGTCCCTATATTGTGAATCAGGGTTGCAGGTGGAAAAAAAAAATATATATATATATATATATAATTTGCTGATCTTAAAGGATATATTTCAAGGGGCTAAGCTATTCACTCCTACATTTTCTGCTTTAATACTTCTCATAGGAAGGTGGATTCAATACCTATACATCTCACCTGATATAGTTCCCCACCCTCTACCCCTACTTCAAGTTATTTTTGCGTAACTAATTGCAAAATCTGTTTGATCAAGAAGAGCATTATGGGGAAAAACAAATTTTAATGTGGATAACCGTCAACCCTCCCTCTTCTTGCTCCAATTTTTTTTTTGTCCATTTGTAAAAAATAATCAAGATGGTCTAAATTTCCCTTACTTTCACTTATCCTTAAACAAAGTTTTTTTTTTATTGTTATTTTGAGTTTCGGGAGCTGTAAGAATCCGAGTTTCAGAGAGTTGAGTGACTCTCTGCTTTTCAGACCTTAACTGCTTATGCCTGCAAAGATGTGAGTTTCTGCCTTAATTTACTTAGTCCTACAGTGCATTAAATTTGAATTAGCTGCCAATATTTAAGAGTTAAAAATTCCTAGCTTCACTTAAGTGTTTGGATGTATGTACCGGTAACACCACCCATTCTTGTAGGGCCACAAAAACTTTCTGGAGTTGAGCCTCTGCCATCGTTTTAGAAAATGCAGGCACCCTCAAATTTGAATAGTCCCAACAATTGCCTGTTATCCCATTACTTGAAGCAAAGTCTCTGTTTTCATTCTTCATCTTACTCGTGAAACCATTTCGCTTCATTTATTTACTTTAACTGCCTGTTCACTGACCTCATTTAAATGTGCTGATTCTTCTATAGGAAGGGTGTAGATGTTACAAATTTTCTGCCATCTCTTATGAATTAGTTTGTGCTACCTGTTGAGATGTGTTTAGAATGATGCTGGAGGTGTCTGTGCTCAGCAGAAAACTATGCCTTCAAGAATTCTATTATGTGCTAGGGGAGGCCATGAGAACAAGCATGCTAGATACAGTTGACATGTACCTGAGATTTGAAGGACAGTAAGGGTGCCTGAAATAGTCCCATGACAGCAATTGGAAGAGAAGCTGATGTTTACTGAGCATTTCTTTTTTGTCAGACATTAACACACCTTTGCGGACTTAGGCTGCATAATAATCTTGTTAGTCCCAATTTACAAATAAGAAGTTGAGGTTCAAAATCTCCTTGGATGTGATAAAACTAGTAAGTGATGGGCTTCAGTTTTGACTGTGCATCTCTCTCTCTCTCTCTTACATTAAGCTCCTTTAGTGTTTTGAAAATTTTCTCTGAGAGCAGCAAATTAAATGCAGCTACCTCTATTAGTAAGGGCCTTTAGGGAAATAAATTATACTACTTTCATTCATTGAGGGCTTACACTGGGCATGCCATGTTAGGTACTTTACATTGGTTATTTCATTTACCTCTGCAATTTCCCGGTTTGTAGGAAAGTATTACAATCACCACTTTATATAAGAGAGGAAACTCAGTTTTAGTGGCCTCACATAAGGTATACAAGGTCGTAAAACCAGTAAGTCGCTGAGGCAGGATTTAAACCCTGGGGGATAATTTCTTAAATGTGTAGTTTCTATGCACTACACCATTAAAGGTATTGATAAAAATGCATAATAACAATGAGCATATAACATTACCAAAGATAAATCACTACAATCATAATTTTGCCTGGGTCTAGTTCTCAAGAGTTTGAATGAGATCATAGCTTAATGGCTTGGCTGAAGGCTCCCAGTTTCAACTTGCAGCAATATTGAATGAATGAATGTGATCGTCTCAGAAATTGAGAGTTAATGATAGGTGGCAATCTAAGGACCCCATAGGTCTGATGTTAATGAGAATAGATCCCCAAGCACCACCCTGAGCTGAAAAAGTCGACCATTACCTTCATTTTCATATTCTACCCTAACTCGTGTATATTTATGATTGCTTATACTTAATGTAGATGCCTTATCTTTAACTTTGTCTTTTAAATATTGTTTGGATTGGAGTGCATACAATTAATAAGAAACATTATTTCCAGTAGACAAATCTACTTGGTAAAATAAAATAAAAATGATAAAAATCTCTCAGTGATGATATGGCACCAGCCTATGGTAAATGGATTTTGGTATGCTATATTTAATGTAGGAGAGATAAGTTGTTTGGGACAGGAGTTGTCCAATTCTATGTCACCCTCTGATAGCCTCAGGGGTATGGTGACCGTATTTTTCTCTGAATCATGATTACATGCAACTTTTTAATCATCCTCAGTGTTTTCACTTTTTACTTTTGGTAAATATATTCCAATATGCATTCCCATTATTATTATCATATTATATTATTCTTTTGCGAAAGGATTATATTGCACAAGTTTAATTCTTCAGGGATAGCCTTTTTCATAAACTGTCCTTTACTCTTGAAAATCAAATGGCATTTCTCATTTTATACTTCTTTTCATGTTTTCTAGACAGCCTCTCTCCTTATCTGGTATAGAAATAATCCTTTTACCTTAAAGTTTACCCAATTTTTAGGTCACTTTTAGCCAACATTTTTTGAAACCTTATATGAAATACATTCCTCTATGTGAGCAAAATTATTGTCATCTCTGTTTACAAGCAGTTGTCTACAGCTGTGTTATATGAGTTACCATTTCTTGAAGGTTGGACATTGACATAGCTGATTATGTAAGTTTTAAATGTTGTTAATGAAGCATTAAATTCAAATACAAGTACTGAATGAAACTTTGCAAAAGAGCATAAATATAAGCAAACTAATGATTTTATATTGCTATAGTGCTGATACATGTGAATAATATAAACTAGTTTTTGTTCTCAAAGAATGTATCATCTAGAATGAGAAAACAGTCTGTAAATAAGCAGATACCTATTATGTAATAAATGATACAAAAGAAGAAGAAGATTATAACAGGATGCTCTACATAGTGGTGCACTTAAACCATTCAGGGAGCTGATTGTATTGCCAGCATGTTAACTTGACATAGTCAGATGTAGCAGAAAAAGAAACAGAGACCCACAAGAGCCTTTCAGCAATGAGCTAATTGGGCAAAAAATATAGAAGAAGAAAATATGGCCTAAAAAGATTAATTCACTTTCTTAAGATTTCAGTTAGTAGAAGCAGCTTTAATAATTTAATAATAAATGTTACTGTTAAATATCTTGTTAGGAAAATACATGTACACTATATCGGATTTTTTTTCAGTAGCTTAAGTTTAAGATTCTATGCGAGTTAACATTGACATGGCAGTTTCAATAGCTACAGAGTAAGTTAAAACATTGTTTAGCTTACAAAATAGTCTCTTAAGTCCATTGTGGAGCATTTCAATGACAGTAATTAAACAAAGAAACTTCAGAATCTGTTATCAAATTCTAGTTAGAAGAGGCCAAAAGAAGTGTAATTATCAATGATACTATGAGTTAATAATATTCTGAAATTTAAAAAAAATAAAATAAAGAAATTAGAAAAAAATCTAATTTTTTAGAGCTTTCTTTTACAATAAAGATGGAAGGAAACATAGACACACATCAGTGTGCAAGATCTTAATTTTTGTAATGAAACATTAAGTTTAAATACAAACACTATAAAGAGCTTTGAAAATATATATATAAATAAATTTGAACATATTATTTTAAAATATTCTATTTCCTTAAAAGGTAGATTTTCAATAATTGTATATTTCTGGCCTTATATTTGCATTCTTGGTTTGCATGTCAACCACAGTCAGCCATCCGTATTACAAGTATGACTGTGATCTCCATTCATCAACAAACATTGATTTTGTACAATGATGCTGAGGACTGCCAGTGTCACCAATGTGAGTAGGATAACATCTTTAAACATAAAGAATGTTCAATATCTTGAAAATATGTGAGGGTGGGGGACAGTATGTAAAACATATATGAATAACTGCTTGTTCAACAGACATTTTTTAAACATATATTAGAACAGTTGCTTATCCTTGAGAACATTCAAATGAATCCAGTCTCGTTCATAAAAGGTGACATAAAAGTAATTAATAAGAGGGTTGTAGGGATTCAGAGAAAATTGAGCTCTTTCAAATTAGAGATTTCGAATGTTTAAAGATTGAGGTAACATTTTTAATTTTTTCAAATTTTTAACTGTTATGAGTACATAATTATATACATTTATGGCATACATGTGATTTTTTCATATAAGCATACAATGTGTAATAGTCAAATCCTTTTAAATGAACATTAAATGATGGTAATTGACAATTGGTAGTTTTTTTTTGGTATTTTTTCATGTATTCTTATTGCCCTTTTTTGGAGTCACTGATGTCCTTTTTAGTATTCTTAGTATAGAGCTATTGCATTCTCTATATTTCTTCTTCTTCCTTGTTTATTTCCCCATGGTTATGAACATTCTGTATCAGCCTTTAGAATCAATGTTCCTGAACTACAGCAATACAAGATGGTGATATGATGCTGAGGCTTAGCAGAGGGATTATATATTGAAATCATTTCCAAATCAGATATCTTACATTAGAAGAGGGGTATAAGAATAAAGGTTTTGTCACAACTTGTCATAAATGTGAATATGGATTTCCATTTGCTTTTGGATAATAAGTGATTTTCTAGAGAAGTTGTCTACAGCATGTTTACCTTTATCAGTATATTTTCTTCTCTCCCAGGGTTCTATTTGTCATTTTTAATATGAGCTTTTGTTATCTATTGCTGTAAAGCAAACAATTTGTTTCTTCATGAACTAGTGGGCCTATGACCTCAAGCTCCTGAAAACAGATCTGCTTTTTTTTTTTTACTTTTGTTCCTTGGGTGTATTAGGGGAAACTTGGTTTCTGACTATTGCAGGTAACTCTAAATCCCCTTATGCATTACCCTTAATGCTATTGCTAGCATATTGGATTATGAATATAACTCCAGATAGCTAATCTGTTTTATATTTCATTACAGTGCAATAATTACTATCAGGTTGGAATCAAGAAGAAAAAGGCAAAAAATCATACATGATATTTTGATTAAATGGGGGCTTAGACCTTCAGCATATTTAAAAAGCTGTTGAAAACAAATTTGAAATGGATAGATGCTGAAGCTGGAACTCAGTCTGTTATTTAAAGTAAGTGACTCAAAATGTTGATTTTCCTGCCACAGGGGAAGGTCAACACTTGTAAAGGAAAAGATATTGACTTAAAGCAAACGAGTTAGAAGGCCACATCCAAAGCCTTTCTATGGTTTAGTAAAAACTTCATGAAGAGTGGCTTTCTTCCTTCTGAAACAGTAATTTGACTTTATATACTACAGAGTTATATGATACAGTACTTTCCAAAGTCAGGTATTGTCCTTATTGATTTTTATATTAACATTTTCAATCCCCACAATCATACTATTAAATAAATATAATTATTTTCTTCCTCATTTTAAATAATGGGAAACAGAGCCCCAAAGAGTTTAAGTAATTTGTTGAGAGCCATGTAGTTATTATATTAAGTAGAAGAAGCAGATTAATTCTGGCCCCAGATTCTCTCTGCTCTAAAACATTTCACTAAGGACACACAAAGCCCTTTATAAAATCAAATAATGTAGCCAGAATATTTCATACTTAGATTGGATCAATGATTTAGAAAATCATAATGAATTTTCATAAATTTAAGACATAAGACAGAATATGGAAGGGAACTGTAGGACAAGAAACGAACTAAATTATATAATTACTGATTACACAGTGTTGAGAACCTTTGCTTTTCAGTTTTCATTCTAAACTTAGATGACTATCAATGTCATGCAAACTCTCTTTCCAGTATTAGTTTACCAAAGAAAAAAATATTTTCCAGATAATCAAAAAAATGATAAAGCTGTGGTCTTTGGGGCAGACAAATACAGACATAATGCACATAGACTTTGGTGACTTTTTTGGCCACTTTAGTCCAACATTATACATTTTTTAATCCAGATAGAGAGAAAGAACGTTATTTCTCTTATTACCACTATAATAATATGGCACAGAATAAAAAAGGCAAAACAAAACAATCAAAACAAAATAATCTATCAAAAACCCTTAAAAATTTTTATTGATCAAGCTTTATATATGGGTCTAGTAAAATAACTACAGACTTTATTTGCCAGAAAATGTCAATTATGTTGTGTTACCAAACTAAAACAATATACTAACAAAATAATTTCCATAAGCTCATTGAATTGTTATAGTTGGGGTACATACTAAGATATCCACATTTTGTATAATATGAAACTGGGTTTCCAAAGAAGTTAACTGACTTGTTCAAGATTATACTGTGTAGTGAAATCAGGTTTCCAATAAAAGGTTTTCCATGAATTCAGTCTATTCACAGTTATTTATTGGATACCTACTCTAGGTTACACATCAGAGTTTGGGGATACAACACTAAGCTAAACAAAAGACAACCCTCATGGCACTTGTCCATATGTAATATAAAATAAAGACAAGTGACAATTGATTGCATGTAAAGTGCTCAAAAGGTATTGAAGGAGAATAAAACAGGATAAGGAGCCAGGGAGTTATGGTGGATGTGAATATCATTTTATATGGAGTGTAGCACAGGCTGTGCCAATAGGAAAATCAGAAGAAATCCATTGTAGAGCCCATGAACTTAACTATTTAGGCAAACTGACCCTATACCACCGCTTTTACAAATTTAGAAAGCCTAACTAATCATATTGTTTTGAATTGTGGTTAAATCATTACTTGTAGCAAATATATTATCTGCAAAATGGGTAGAGCTATGTAACATCTAATTTACAGAGCATGACAAGCTTTTAAGAAATACTCATAAATCAACAAATCAGTCATTCAAATATGATTTATTATACTAGTGGAAAAATGCAAATGCCATGCATATTAAAAACTTTTTCAAATTCACAAGAAAGTAAACTTATATTTTTAAAATAAGATAATAATTAATGCCTATCCAACTGTCATTTTTTTAAAAAAGATAAAATATTAAAAATTAACTTAGGTTCCAAAAACATTCTCATAAAGAGCTATTAGTAATATAAATTAGAAAAACTTTTTTTTTTTTTCCTGGAGGGGATGGACAGATAATAGATAGAATAAAAATGTTCTCTTTATACTAGGTTCAGTTTCAATTCTGACATTTAATTCCAGGATAGTCTTGACTATTCATAAAATGGAGCAATATCAGAGTTACTGAGTGAGGTTTTTGTCACAGAACATAGTGCAGTAAGCACTCATAAAATATCGGCTATTATTATTGTAAAGCATATAATAGTATATTCTGCAACTAAAATATTTAGCTTTAGAATTCAATTGCATGCTAAAATTTTTATTAATATGTGGGTAAATTTGAAAAGCACATTACAAAACAATATCGTATGATCTCACTTTGTAAAAGTAATCATATATTTTATAATATATAACCACATTTATATTGCAATTTATTATTTAACTTCTTTAAACTTTTTATCATCATAATTTCTTAATAAAAAATAAAAGGAGAAACATAAATAATACCAAAAGAATTAACAATTTTGATTTCTGAGTGGTAGAATTGTGTGTAGTTTTAAAATTTTTATTAATTTGTTCCTTCATATATTGTTTTCAACACACATTGTCAAGTATCTACACTTTACTAGGGCTGTGCTTCAGATGCTGGGGGTGATGTGGTCAATAAGATGGCCAAGGTCTCTCCCCTGCTGAGGCTTTCATGGAGGTGTCTAATCAACAGGTACATGGAATAATTTGTAAGGTAATTTCCACAGGATTAGTGCTATAGGAACACAGACAAAATAATGGGATAGAAAGTGATTGTGTAAGGGCAGGAGGAGGAGGGCAGAAGTTCCTATATATGAACATGGTCAGGGAAAGTCAGAGGAGTTAAAAAATGAACTGAGACCAAGATGATGAGATCAAGAGAGACCTGTGAAGAGCAATCTGCTCAAAGTCTTGGGATGAGAATAGCTCTGCCCATCTGAGGATGGAGAGATGAGCATATCAGAGCGTAGGCAGTCTGAAAGGGTCATGGAAGTTTGATAGCACAACCCACGGCTGGGGTAGGATGTTATGTTCTCTTTAATACTTCTGATAATTTTTCAGTTTTTCTATACTAAAAATGTGTTTTCAAAAATTTAACTGAGTTTTATATCTGTGATATTTAAAAGGGGCAGAAGTACCTAAAATAAAAATGTTTATAGATAAAACTAGAACAACAGAATATAAACTTGAAGATTCATTAGAGTTGCATTATGTGCAAATGCACATGCATTTGACAATAACTAGAAGAAGTTAAAACAAGAAACCTAAATTCTTTAAACTTTGAACTAATTAATCTTTACAATAAGGTAAAGGAAAAATCATATCATTTATTCCCTTCATAAACTTCAGGACCCCTTTTATCTTTTACTTCAAATTCCTGTAGGCTGCCATTATGCTCTTTTCTTTCTATTGTCTTGGCTTGGTTTCAAATCACTAATAAACAATTTGGATTATGTTTATTGATAGTTTACCTGATCAGGTACAAGAAAAAAGTAACAATGAAAGTCACTGATTAAAGAATTGCACATTTTGGACACCTCAATGTAAGTGACTACATGCTTTTGTAAAACATGCAGTGATTAAATTCAGTCACTTGACACAGCAAATTTTGGGATTAAAAATAAACTTTTTCTCTTGGTCTGTTTGGCATATGAGTAACTAAAACCAGAATTGTAATTACTGTCTGAATGGCTCCTTACAAGATCAAATGAGATGTTAAAATGATTTGAAGTTAGACTTTTAATGTTTTTGATATGACCTTGTTATAGAAAATCTGCTCTGGGATTTTAAATGGTTGGAATATAATGACAGATATGCAAATTTAAGATAGTAAAGTTAGAGTATGTATAGATGATCATTTTAATAACGTTTGACAAAGAGTTTAAAATACCTGTTCTATCTTCTGAAAGCACTGTGCAAGAGCCTGTATGCTTTTTCAAATATAGGTTTATAAATACTTTCTTTAACACATATTATACACGAGAGTAGCTTGGTTCATCTCTATTAAGCAGTGACAAATTTATGAAAAATTGGTGCAATTTAAATTGAAAATGATGATATTACTCAGTTTTATTTATCAGGGCTAGGTAAGATCTGTGTGTGCTTCTTTATATTTTATTCCTTTTGATTCTCATTCATGCACATGGAGTTGCTACAGTAACCAAACATGTAAAAGTCTGGATTTGGCTACTTCTCTGGTTTTATAAGCCAAACTTAAAAATGTTACTATCTATATATGGTACCTAATTAATTGTCCTGGCTACTCAGCATCATGATCTAAATGTGGAAAAACTGGATAGCAAATAAAGGGTGGTGAAAGTACATGTATGATTTTGCCCATATTTTCTTGTTAACTTTTCTAAATTTCACTACTGAATTTAATGACATACTTAAGAAATATTTCTTGTTTTAGTGCTTCAAACCAAAGTGCTATTTTTTCAGTTCGGAACAGCACAGGCAGTTGTGTATTTGACAGTTATCTTTTTTTTTTCTGAATACATTATTACTGAAACAGTAATGTCTAGGGGGTACTGGATCAGTTTTCCTTCCTCTCTGATGTGGAAAAAGATGTTAAGGACTCTGAAGCACCTTATCTTCGCTGCTTACTCAGGAGTTTTAGAAGAGGGCATTGAAGTATGGCCAATTTTCTTTTCTGATGTAGAATCCTGCAGGCCAGGAGCTAGGTCAAAAACTGCTGACCTTCAGTGAAGAATTTCTTCTGGTGATCAGATAGGAAAGGCTTTTGATGGTTGTTCTGTGAGCTAGCAGTCCGGCAAGTCAAAGTCCACACTGTTTGTAGTATTTGGTACGTGGCATAAGAGATAAACTTTAATAAAACTATTCTATACCAAAATTCTCAAGAGAGTATATCTAGTCCACTTTAATCAACCAAAATTTTGAAACTGAAGTTCTAGAGACAAGCCTTCAAAGAGTCAGATTCTTTTGGAAGGTAACACGTATTTTGAAATACTTATATTTTAGGAGAAATTTGAACTGTAATTCAAGAAAGGGACTAACATATCTTTTTGTCTTGTCAAATGTTATAATCTACAAATGTTAGTTTTGTATGCATGCACATTATTTAGGATGGTTATCTAGGCCAACAAGTACTAACAAATGGAAGGAATAAAGCCAAGGAAAATTTAGCCTGAATATGAAAAATTAATAGCACTAAAAATTATTGGCTTTATAATTGCTTCCCAGAAGATATGGCAAAATACTCCACTCCCAGGGTCATTTAAGAGGGCTGACTTGAACAAAATGCTTAGACTGTGGATTAGGCTAGCTAATAAGTTTTGACCCTCTCCAATTCCCAAGCTCTGTTGATTGCACATAGAATATCACAGTTATCATTTTAGTCAGTCCAAGGAAGGGTGAAACTCTTTATAATCCTTGGAGGAATTGTGTTGTTGATATTATTATAGCATCTCTGGTTGTGAGACTAATGGGAAGAAGCACAGATTGTAGAGAGTTAGCAAGAAGAAATAATCTCCTTTTCTGTTATTCTCCTTAATTAACTGTTCATTTCCCTCTCCCTACTCACTGACCCTGCTTGACAGTCCCTAGAAATTAAAGTGTTTATTAGGTCCAGGTCTTCTGTACACTGTCAGTGGTACATTCTACAGTCAACGGTTCCCTGCCATAAAAAATATCTGCATGTGTGTCTTTGAGCTGCAGAAAGTCACTTATTCCTTTTGGAGTTCAGCGGCTCTCTTCTGAGCTTACCCTCAGATAAGCTGCAAGAGCCTTGGAGTCTATGGATAAATTAATGTTTAAAACAAGAAGGAAGCAATGTAGCTAGTCAGAGAAGACTGGAGTCAGAGGGTACTAAGCCAGGTGTTTCTGTCACTGAAGAGCTTTAAGCATGAATGTGGCTGTACAGCAGCAAAACAGACCTCCTGAATAATTCATCACTGCCCTATGCTCTTCTGAGGCCGTACTCTTATTTATGAACACAGATTATACTGTTATTGATTGCAATCCTCGCGGAGGCATTTCATTAACTGGGAGGTTTGTCTGTTTGCATATGCTTTGTTTCCCTGAGAGTATCCTTGTATTTGAACAGAAATTTATATCTGAAGTAAAATTAAAGAGAATTGTCTAACAATTCTGGCTCATTCTGCAATCAGGAAGGGGATTGGAAATGGTTCCCTCCAGATACCGAGGTTGTTAAATCATTTTATTCTAGTAATTGGACTGAGATCTGTAAGTGTGATGAAAAACACCCTAGAAAAGTACCCTTCCCAAGAATCTCTCTACTTACTTTATTTACCGCTGCTATTCCAGATAGATTATCTGAAATTTCAAATAAATGTTCCCATGGCATTTGGATTTCAGAAGTGCTTAAAATATCTAAGTGACTAGGAAAATTGTCGGACTGTTCAAAAACTAGCTCCCAACCACATTAATTCAAAGGGTGTGAGAATTCAGTTGTACTCAGTGCTGCATGAACGTTCAGAAGGAGACCCAGCATCTGACCCAGTAAGACAAATAGTTCTCTTAGGCTCCGGGGAGCAAGACAGCCTCTCTTAAGAGGGATCATGAATGATGCCTGTAGCTCATGATACTGTAGGAGCTGATTCAAATAAAATGCTCTTTTATATCTGATAGAAATACCATGTTGGGAAGTGTTACCACGGCCAGAATGTTGTCTGAAATCATGGTATTTAAACCATAAACCCTAAAATAAGAACAGCCTCGGACTAGACAAGGTTGAGTTTTTAATCAAAACTGAAATACGAAGATAATTTTCTATTGCAGAAAAGGCAACTTATAAAACTTTTGGAGTACTTGCTGTTGTTGCATTTTGTTGTTGTTGTTGTAGATAATGATTTGCTAGTTTGAAATCTACAAAGCTGAAGAGAAATGAATCACAAAAATTCAGAGGAGTCAGAATTTCCCAGATGGCAGAAATGCTCATCTGAGGAGGCTCTTCAGAATGTCGCTGAGCTGGAGTTCTTTGACAATGGACAAAGTAGGAAACAAATTCATATCAGAAGTTTCTTCATTTGCACAGTTGCAAAGAAGTCCTTAAAATCCCAGAAACACTGCAAAAAGTAATAGAAAATAAAGCAAACCAGAAAAAAACCTCATTCTTAAAAATATATATTTTGGTGAAATAGTTTAGTTACTTCTTTTTTTCAATATTGGTTTTCTTTGCACTGATTGCTACCTTGTTTTCAATGTCAGGTTCATTTTTTTCTCTAAATGAACTTATTTCTTAGAGTTTCTTACTGAATGAATCCATTCTCTAAAAAGATATGGTGCCATTTGTTAGCTCCCGAAATTATTCACCATTTGCCCCTTTAGTCATTACTCCAGTTATTTTAAAGCTTTTAATGAAAATGTCTAAATATGGCTGAGTAGAACTGCATAGCATACATATACTTCATTTTGTTAATCCACCCATGCTTTGATGGGCACTTGGGTTGTTTCCACATCTTTGTAATTGCGAATTGTTCTGCTATAAGCATCCAAGTGCAAGTAAATAAACTGCAAATCTAAAATAATATTTTATTTAAAGGAAAATTTTACTCTCACTTCTGGGGCTCAGTCTGGTTTCTCTGATATCCATTATTTCCTATGTGAGGTTCAAGCACTCACCCTATTGCTTTTCTTTTTGTAAATTACATTTCATTTCGAGAAGGTTTGCAAAAGGCCAAGTGTGCCAGTAATATGCCAAATGTGATGCAGCCTGATGGCTTCAAGTCAAGTCATGCCATGCACGGCCCAAAACATTTAGCAGGAAACCTTTTCTCTCAGGATCAATTCTAACCCCCTTGTCATGATCTATATGTCTCCATATAGGGTGTCCTACTCTCCTGGTTTGCCCAGGTCTGTCCTCATTTACCCAAAAACCTGTGTCTCGGGAATCCTCCAATCTCAGTCAAATCAGGACAGCTGGTCACCCTAAATGGCAACCCTCCTCTTTAGAATTCCTCCCTCTCAAATTTCTCCCTTCCTTCCAAACATTTCCAGTTGTATGATCTTGAAGAAATCATCTGATTTTACTAATCTTCAATTTCTTCATTCATAAAATAGGGATGATGATAATATCTCTGTTTACGCTTCTTTTGAAGATTAAAGATCGTGTGACTGGACCAGTGTCTGGCTTATGATCCATGAGTAGAAATGATAACCTTCCTCATTAGGAGTTTGATATCACTTTGGGCTACAGGGAGACTGTTATTTCCTCCTGCTGATGAGAAATAAACTAAAGTAGTATAATTTTAACATGATATGGACTCTTTGCCTAAGTCATTCAGTGGTCATAAAATTAGATAATGGTAGTAAAAAACACCATAGAAGGCAAGTCCCATTTACTGTATCTCATAAAGAGAGAAGCTGTAACAAAGAAACATTTGTTTTGCATCTGTCTTAGTCAGTTTGGGGAAGATCATAGGATGGGTGGCTTAAACAACATAAATTTATTTCTCACAGTTCTAGAATCTGGGAAGTCCAAGATCAAGGTGCCAGCATATCTGGTGTCTGGTGAGAGCATTTTTCCAGGTTTGTAGGCAGCCATTTTCTATTGTATCCTCACATGGCATAGAGAGAGAGAGGAGAGAGGTTCTCCTGCTCTTGTTTCTTCTTATAAGGGCACTAACCTATTCATGAGCACCCCACCGTCATGACCTAATTACCTCCCAAAGGCTCCACCACCAAATATGATCACAACAAACTTAGGCTTCAACAAATAAAGTTTGGGGGAAAACAAACATTCAGTTCACACCAATATTCATGCTTTAGGGCCTTTCATACATTGGGATAAAAACATCGAACTGAGAGGTGATAGTCAACACTTTTAACTCCTGCTTTCAGTTTGCAAACTACATAAATATTCAAACAAAGGATATATGGAACCAAGCAAAGGATATACGGAACCAAATAGGGGCTTGTTCCACTAGCTTACATTGTGTGAAGCAAAATTAGGAAAGTGGATGGGTGCGGTGGCTCACACCTGTAATCCTAGCACTCTGGGAGGCCGAGGCGGGTGGATCGCTCGAGGTCAGGAGTTCAAGACCAGCCTGAACAGGAGCGAGACCCCGTCTCTACTAAAAATAGAAAGAAATTATCTGGACAACTAAAAATATATATAGAAAAAATTAGCCAGGCATGGTGGCGCATGCCTGTAGTCCCAGCTACTCGGGAGGCTGAGGCAGGAGGATCGCTTAAGCCCAGGAGTTTGAGGTTGTTGTGAGCTAGACTGATGCCACAGCACTCACTCTAGCCAGGCAACAGAGCGAGACTCTGTCTCAAAAAAAAAAAAAAAAAAAAAATGAAGAAGGATACATTCACTTTCTTTGGACCTAAAATAAGAACTAATAACAATACCTTTGTAATTTATCTCTCAGGAACATTAAATGAGCTAATGATACAAATTATGTAAATTATAAGAGCTTGTATACAGTGTACTAAAGAAAGGCATTTTAATTATAATTATTTCAGGAAAAAAAATGTAAGATTCTGACATTCAGTTACCTTTGTAAGAAGTTTACTTTTAAACTCACTCCATCTCATTTGGCATCTAAACTCATCACAGATGCTTTATGATTTTCTGTTTTTAATTAATGTCAACCCCCAGGTTGCAGTGAGAGTTGTCTTATTTCCCTGCCAGAGCCCAGACTGAGAGAATTATGCTGGCAATGAAGAAATGATGCCCATTAAGGTTTCAAACTCAAGTTTCAAACTTCCCCCAAATCTGTGTCTGTTTGTATGTTAGCATTAAGGCTGGCTTCTGCTAAAGGCTCTTCTAATCATAAGAAAAAATTATTTAAAAAATATTTTGGCTAAAATTGACCACATTCATAATTTTATTTCTATTTTATTTGCCCATAGGTATTATTATTTCATTAACTCACATGCTAAGTTTTATTTCCTATCCAAGAAAAGAAACTATTCAGAGTTACAGACATTTACTTTTCCATGATCTTTTATGAGTCTGAGAGTCAGCAGAGTTTACCCATAGTATAGGACAGTGTTATAATCATATATGTGCCTTCTCAGAGAATTTTAGAAAAGTGAACATTTTTAAGCTTCTGGGTAAAAGGTAAATAACAATTCTCAAACTTGCCATTATTATGCTTTACCTCTATCCATTTAAATAATATTATTTGAGCAGTTAGTATACATATGTCTTAAAGGCATGTGTGTTTCAAACATGAATATAAGAAAACCCAGCTGTCAAGAAACTTGCAATTTAATAGAAGAGATTTTTAAATTACATAAATCCCATAATGATAATGGCCTAGGTAAGAGACATGCAAACTGTTGGGGAAAGGAATAATGTAAAGAAAGATAAGACATATGATGTAGTTAAGGTATATTAATGCCCATTCATTTAATAAATTAATATTTATTCAATACATGGCAGGCATTGATCGAGGCACCAGGGATACAGTGAATAACAGAAAAGATAAGCAACTTATTTTATGAAGCAAAAGAAGTAAAGAGGTAAAATATTATAATATTATTATTTAACAGATAATGTTAAATACCCTGAGGAAATGTGTTGGAGAGTGACAGGCAGCGGGGATATATTATATAGGCTAATATCCCATAAGTTACAATATTTAAGCTGAGATTTGAGGGCTGATATTGGCTAGCTGTGTGAGACTCAGGGATGTGAATGTTCCAGGCAGGAGGAAGAGCAAGCCAGAAGTTCTGCAGCAGGCATAGCTTTGTCGGTTGTATATTTGAGCTGGGTTCTAAAGTATGGATAGAATTTAGACACTGAAGCAAAAGCCCGATGAGACTGATGGTGCTTTCTAAATTTATTGTTTCACAAAATGGCTTCATTTCGTTGGCTATTTCAGAGTGAGTCAAATATTTTACCCCTCTTTGTACAGTTCTTAGTATTCTGTATATTTCCTTTAGGGTTGTAGCTTCAGTCAACAGTGAGTAATTCCTTAGAAAATACAGAGGAAAAAAAGGAAATTGCCCCTGGGAATCAAAGAGAGGATGACTGTTTAAAAATCACCTGATGGAACACATCAGGCATCTAGCGTATGTTCCCTTGTTATAAACGTATAATAACATTTGTTTTCCATAAGCTTAATAATTATTAAAGTTATGATCCTATTTCAACACAAATAATTTTTGTTTCCTATACCTCTTTTTTCCATTTGGAAATCTTCCCATACTTATGTAACACTCTAGCCTCTGATACAGTAATATCAAGTAATCAGTAAAGCAAAGCCTTATAACAAATCTAAAAATATGAGAAAGGCCTGAAGCATTGAACTATCTCTGAAAAACCTGAAAGATTTGGAAATACTACAATTACTTGAGTCTGCTTGCCTATCACATAGAGCTCCAGACAGAGTTTTAGTTTGCTTCTGAAAAATAACTGATGTAAGCTTAAAAAGATAAGTTGCTGAGAAGTTGTGAAATATCTGATAAGCTGGGATGGGATGCCAAAATACAAAATTGAAAATCATCTATACAGAAAGTATAACCCCTTTGACAGGCCGGGATCGGTGGCTCATGCCTGTAACCCTAGCACTCTGGTAGGCCAAGGCTGGAGGATCACTTCAGGTTAGGAGTTCAAGATCAGGCTGAACAAGAGCAAGACCCCATCTCTACTAAAAATAGAAAAACTTATCTGGGCGTGGTGGTCTGTGCCTGTTGTCCCAGCTATTTAGGAGGCTGAGGCATTGCTTGAGCCCAGGAGTTTGAGGTTGCTGCGAGCTAAGCTGAGTACCATGGTACTCTAGCTTTGGGGGACAGAGCAAGACTCTGTCCAAAAAAAAAAAAAACCTTTGAAAAAAGATAGACATTAAAAGAATATGATGAATATTAGGTAAAAAGAAATGATTATAAGATAAAATGTCTTAAGACAACATGTTACAAAAACAAGATAGCATCTCTTTCTTATGTATCCTAAATTGATTACCTTATACAGTTACTTTTTATGTTTCATATGGGGAGAACTTTCTCATTTTAAATTTGTTTGTTTTTATTCTTTTTTCTCTTACATATGTTTCCAATTCATTGCACAAATTCTTTTTAAATTAGTTGCATAAAACAATATATGCCTTTGAGCAAGATGCCAAAGTATATGTGTGTATTCATTTTGTGTCTTTTTAATTCTAAGGTCACAAGGCCAAACGAGACTGGTATTGCTTTTGTCATTCATACAAAATGATTTCCTTTGGCAATTCAGTTATTTCAGGGTGAACTAAATTTTTCATCCGTGCCTATTAGACTGTAAAGGTATTATTTCAGCAAATGGTGAACCTCCAGTAACTTCAGATAAAAGCATCATAGAAAAAGAAACCTCTGGGGTAAGCAAAGGGGGTAGATATTAGAGTATTTCTAAATGCATCCATTTTGCAAAAAGTTGCTTAATTGTATGACTTTCATCACCACATAAGGAATGCCCTTAATATGTCAGGCATTTCAAATAATGCAGAGATGAAAATGACACAGTTTTTACAGGTGAGATGCTTACAATCTGATAAACAGAAAACATGTTTAAACAAGTTAAGTGTATTGTGAGAAGTGCCATGAAATATTTGCTTAAAAAATATTGTGGAAAGGAAAAATAATTCTGTCAGAGAGGAAGTTAAAAAGAGGGAGCCTAAACTGGGTCACAAGGCCATACAGGTACCCCAGGGCAGGCGGGGTAAGGAGAAAGGAAAACGTGCCCATAAACCCAGAGGAAGGTGAGGAAGAGTGCAGGTCCAGGTGGGAGTGATTAGCGCTAGTTGGAGAAACGTCCAGAATGCTGCACTATGGTGGCGGCAGTGGTCAGGAAAGAGGAAGTGGCATTTACTTCCATAATAAGAGCTATCACCCTATATGCATTTTAGAAAGAGACATTGCTTCCTTGAGGTCTAAGCTTCATCCCTCTAACTACCATCCTAGATTTATTGGTCCTAGGTATTAAAATGTAAAATGTTCTCATCTTCCACATTCTTATCCTTGAGTATAATTTTGAAAGAGACTTCCCCAAAGAAAGTGAATTTTAAAGTAGCATTAATGATGATTCTTTCTTCACATTGATGGAGGGGAGGCTTTGTTCTTTTTCTCGTGCTGTTTTGTTTTAAGAATATAAGGACAAGAAAACATGCCTCTGAACACCACTGATACTCCTTTCTTTCCACAAGGGTACCAATCATTTTGAGGCTGCAGACATTTTCTTGAGATGTTTAGGTCTGTGATGTCTAAGGGGATTCAATTTAATCAGAAGTTTAGATATATTCTGTTATCTACTGAAGATATGCTGATTTTAACTGATTTACTGTTGTCCTTGCAAAATTGAAGAAATGTGCAGAGATTTAGGTTACAAAAATATGTTTTTCATAATTTTCCTTCATCAATAAGGTAAAATCAGAAGTTTATCAATGTCATTCTTTTTACTCTGAAAGGTACAGAGAGGCCTTAGGCACAAGTGGATTTCTGGAACCAGTAGATTTCATAAATTTGGACTAAATTGTATCAGGCATGGAGTGCTGCCAAATTCTAATTCATTAGTTCACTGCTTGGCAGAGTTCCTTTTCCTATCAACAGTAAAACACACAGGTTTCTTCTGGGGGTATGGAATGTTCTCACTTCCAAAAGGCAGCTAATGCTTTTATTTAATGTAAAATTTATAATTCTTAGAACAAATATGACACAGAAAGGTCTTGTAAATTTTGTAGTTCTAAGAGGATAAAATCGGGGTTAATTTGTGAAATATCATTCAAATTTCTCTCATGTAACTTGGGATAAGTGTTTTAAGAGATGATAAATCCTTAAGAAACTTTTAGTTCACTCACATAATCCTGCAACAAAAAAAATTATCTCTCTTTAGGCTAAATGATGATACTGGACCCATGAGTGCATCTGAGCTTTGGTCCCTTAAAAACGACTGTAGCCTAGAGTTAGGGGGTGATGTTCCCTGCCGCTCTCCTATGGCTGATACTTCCTGAAGCTTGTACAAGGCCTGTAAAGCATATAGTCCCTGAGCATAATTATATTTTTCTCCTTCTGATTATTATAGGCCTCAGTTGTGATCAACCAAAAAGATGATTTTTATCTTCATTTAAGTGTTGCATAAAATCTTTGTCAGCCTGTATCAATGCAAGAGAAGCATTCCCAATTGTTAGTTGGCTCTGTGAAATGAGGTCATTGAATCACAGGGGTCTTCCAGATCTAACATTATGGGATTTTTATTGAACACCTTCTTAGATTCCCTACCTAAGTTGAAATTATGCCTTTTTCTTTCAACCAAATAATCAAAGAAGTTGCAGCTATCGGTTTACAGTAGAACCCAATTCTGCTTCTTTTTGTATCTCAGACACATACACCCACACCCAGAAATGCTTAAAGAGAAATGGAAAAGGAAGTAGGATATAATATCATGTTCTTTTAGTGCAGTAAATATTAATATTTCTAAAGAGGAAGAAATGAGGGAACATAAAAGTGAAGAAAAGATTATTTCTCTACTCACCAAAAATTTGATTTTGGTAGCAGAAAATTATAACAAATAAATAGCCCTATTTCAAGAAAGTACAGAGATAAAACCCACAAATGTGATAAAGACAAAACACAACAAAACAATGAGCTGTAAGTATTCATGGAAGGATTAGTTCTGAACAGAATGGCCAAAGAGATCTTCAAGAAGAAGATGACCCTTCCACTGGACTTTGAAAAAGACTGGGAATTTTTCTGGAATCAAATACATAAGGGCAGAGGAAAAGGCAGTATAAAGTAGAAGTCATATATGGGGAATGTTGAATCCAGTTTACCATAGATTAAGTTTTATTTAGTCAGTGGACAGTGGGAAACAATTGGAAGGTCTTGGACAGGGAAGACTCACAATTAAAGTTGGTTAAATAACAAGGTTATCCTAGCTGTGGCACGTAGGTTAGATTAAAGGGAATTAACCACTAACTCTGTTTACAGATAATAGTGCAGCAGAGAAACATAGTCTACTTGGAGTTCTTTTAGGTTAGTGAACACAACCAAATACCTGTGGTTATAAAGGGTGAGTAATATTAGTAGTTACTCCATTTTCCAGTGGTTTTATTGGTAAGTAAAAAAAAAAAGTATGTTAGTTGTAAATGGTTCTCTAATAAGAAATTGTTGATCACACTCCTAGATATAATCACAGGCACTTATTTTTTATGTATTGTGTTTAAGAATCACATGATTGAAAATACTTATTATTAGAGCAAAACTAAGAGATTGAGTGGAGGAACACCATGAGGCCATTGAAATGAATATGAAAGCTGATAATTATATTTCTGATTAACATTTTTCCAAGATATTATAGTTTTTCCATCTTTTTTACCTGGCAATGCAGTCAAAACGTGGCTCAAAAATGTAATAATCTCTGTTAATACTGATTTTTTTGTGACTTGTATGAAACGTAATGTCTTGGGCTTTTTGTTTTGATTAAAACTCAAGTTCGGCCGGGCGAGGTGGCTCACGCCTGTAATCCTAGCACTCTGGGAGGCCGAGGCGGGCGGATTGTTTGAGCTCAGGAGTTCGAGACCAGCCTGAGCAAGAGTGAGACCCCGTCTCTACTAAAAATAGAAAAGAAATTATATGGACAGCTAAAAACATATATATATATAAAATTAGCCGGGCATGGTGGTGCACGCCTGTAGTCCCAGCTACTCGGGAGGCTGAGGCAGGAGGATTGCTCGAGCCCAGGAGATTGATGTTGCTGTGAGCGAGGGTGACACCACGGCACTCTAGCCCGGGCAACAGGGTGAGACTCTGTCTCAAAGAAAAAAAAAACTCAAGTTAATCTGGGGGATGGAAATGCTTGAAGCTCTGACTCCGGGGTGGGGGGGACAAGGGCAATATACATAACCTAAACATTTGTATCCCCATAAAATGCTGAAATAAAAAGAAAAACTCAAGTTATGTTTTATCATTTAAATATGGATTGCAAATATTTCTGCCTATATTTGACCTGAAAAGATTTTGAGCTGTGGAATTTTGGCTTTAAAAGTGAATATCAGTTACTTTTGCAACCAAGAAGTACTGTAACCTTGAGTCTTAGTTTCTTTCCTTGGAAAAATGGGGAATTTAAAAATACTATACAGGGTGTTTTAAGGATTAAATATGCTAATTTGTGTTTAAGTATTCAGCTAAAAATAGAATTTTTTTCTAAAGTTGTATCTTTTTTAAAATTTAAGAATATTACGGGGGCGGAGGGACAAACGTTTTGGTTACATGAATTGCTTTTGTACAGTTTGAGTCAAAGTTATAAGTGTGTTCATTATCCAGATAGTGTGCATTGTACCCATTAGGTGTGAATTTAACCATCCCCACCTTCCCTC
The DNA here is from genome assembly GCF_020740605.2 of Lemur catta. Classification (NCBI taxonomy): domain Eukaryota; kingdom Metazoa; phylum Chordata; class Mammalia; order Primates; family Lemuridae; genus Lemur; species Lemur catta. The sequence goes on from NC_059140.1 coordinate 47,659,190, forward strand.
TTCCCACCTGCTAATTTCCCTTGAATTTTACTACCATAGGTGCACATGAGTATGGATCTATAAATTTCAGTTTACTAGTGAGTACATATGGTTTTTGTTCTTCCATTCTTGTGATACTTCACTTAAAAGGATAGTCTCCAGTTCTTCCAGGTTGTTACAAAAGGTATTAATTCACCATTTTTTATGGCTGAATAGTACTCCATAGTATACATATGCCACATTTTATTGATCCACACATGTATTGATGGGCACTTGAGTTGTTTCCACATCTTTGCAATTGTGAATTGTGCTGCAATAAACATTTGAATGCAAGTGCCTTTTTTATAGAATATCTTTTTATCCTTTGGGTTAATACTCGGTGGTAGAATTGCTGGATCAAATGGTAGGTCTACTTTTAGTTCTTTGAGGAATCCCCAAACTGTTTTCCATAGAGCTTATACTAATTTGCAGTCCCACCAACAGTGTATAAGTGTTCTTTTCTTTCCATATCCTCACCAGCATCTGTTGTTTTGGGACTTTTTGATAAAGTCATTCTCACTGAAGTTAAGTGATATCTTATTGTGGTTTTGATTTGTATTTCCCTGATGATTAGAGACATTGAGCATTTTTTCATATGCTTATTGGCCATTAGTCTATTTTCTTTTGAAAAGCTTCTGTTCTTGTCTTTTGCCCACTTTTTAATGGTGTTGTTTGATGTTTTCTTGCTGATATACTTGAGTTCTTTGTAGATTCTGGTTATTAGCCAGTCCTTTATTGGATATATAGCATGCAAATATTATCTCCCATTCTGTAGGTTGTCTATTCGCTCTCATGATAGTTTCCTTGGCTGTGCAGAAGCTTTTTAATTTGATCAGATCCCGTTTATTTATTTTTGTTGTTGCTATGATTGCCTTTGAGTTCTTCCTCATAAATTCTTTGCTTAGGCCAATATCTATAAGAGTTTTTCCATCCTCTTCTTCTAGAATTCTTATAGTTTTGTACCTTAGGTTTAAATCTGTTATCCATTGTGAATTAATTTTTGTGAGTGGTGAGAGATGTGGATCCTGTTTCAGTCTTCTACATGGCTATCCAATTTTCCAAGCACCATTTATTGAATAGGATTCTTTTCCCTGTTGTATGTTTTTTTCCTGCTTTGTCAAAGATCATATGGCAATATGAGGATAGTTTTATATCTGGGTTTTCTATTCTGATCCATTGGTATGAGTCTCTGTTCTTGGGCCAGTACCATACTGTTTTGGTTACTATAGCTTTATAGTATAGCTTGAAGTCTAGTAAAGGGATTTGTTCTTTTTGCTTAAGGTTGCTTTGGCTATTCAGGGTCTTTTCTGATTCCATACAAAGTGTAGAATTATTTTTTTCTAGATCTGCAAATGATATACGTACTTTAATGGAGATTGCATTAAATCTGTAAATCACTTTGGGTAATACAGACATTTTAGCAATGTTGGTTCTGCCAATCCATGAGCATGATAGATTTTTGCATTTGTTTATATCCTCTACATTTTCCTTTCTTAGTGTTTTATAGTTCTCCCTGTAGAGGTCTTTTATCTCCTTGGTTAAATATAATCCTAGGTATTTAAAAATTCCTTGTTGCTATTGTCAAAGGTATTGAGTCTTTGTGATTTGATTGTCAGCTTAACTGTTGTTGGTGTATAGGAATGCTACTCATTTGTGTACATTGAATTTGTAACCTGAGACTTGCTGAATTTATTTATCAATGCCAGGATTCTTTTGGTGTAATCTTTGGGGTTTTCTAGATGTAAGATCATATAATCAGCAAAGAGTGATAGTTTTATCTCTTCTTTCCCCATATGGATACCCTTGATTTCCTTCTTTTACCTGATTGTTCTGGCTAGGACTTTGAGCACTATGTTGAACAGAAGTGATGACAATGGGCAACCTTGTCTGGTTCCAGTTCTAAGTGGGAATGCCTTCAGTTTTTTTCCTTTCAGTATGATGTTGGCTGTAGGTTTGTTGTATATGGCTTTTATAGTATTGAGGTATGCTCCATCTATGCCTATTTTCTTAAGATTTTATCATAAAAGCGTACTGAATTTTGTCAAATGCTATCTCTGCATCTATTGTTTTTGCTACTATTCACATCGTGAATCACATTTATAGACTTGTGTATGTTGAACCACCCTTGAATCTCTGGAAAAAAGCCCACTAAATCATTGTGGATTGTGTTTTTTTTTTTTTTTTTTTTGATGTGCCCCTGAATTCAGTTTGCTAGGAGTTTATTGAGATTTTTGCATTTCTGTTTATACTTCATATTGGTCTGTTTAAGAGTTGTATTTCTTCCTGATTGAGTCTAGGGAGGTTGTGTGTTTCCAGTAATTTGTCCATTTCCTCAATGTTTTCAAGGTTATGTGCATATAGACTTTTATAGTACTCGGAGATGATGTTGTGTGTTTCCATGGTATTGGTTATAATATCTCCTTTCTCATTTCTGATTGAGCTTATTAGTGTCCTTTCTTTTCTGTTTCTGATTAATGTAGGGAGAGATCTGTCAAGTTTGTTCATCTTTTCAAAGAACCAACTTTTTGTTTCATTAATCTTCTGTATAATTTTTTATTATTGTTTTCATTTAGTTTTGCTCTGACCTTAGTTATTTCTTTTATTCTGCTGAGTTTGGGATTGATTTGCTCCTCCTCTAATTTCTTGAGATGATTCAATAGATTGTTGATTTTTGATCTTTCTGTTGTTTGGATATAGGCACTTATGGCTATGGATTTTTCTCTTATAACTGCTTTTGCTAAATCCTACAGATTTTGATAACTTATGTTCCTTTTATCATTTAGTTCAAAGAATCTTTTGATTTCCATCTTAATTTCCTCATTGACCAAATACCTATTCAGCAGTAGGGTGTTTAATTTCCATGACTTTGTGTAGAGTTGAGTGTTTCTGTTGGGGTTGATTTCTAATTTTATTCCACTGTTATCTGAGAAGATACATGGTATAATTTCTATTTTTTTTAGATTTGTTGAGGCATGTTTTATGGCTTAGGATGTGATCAATCTTAAAGAATGGTCCATGAGCTGATGAGAAGAACATATATTCAGTACTTTTGGGGTAGAATATTCTGTAAATGTCTCTTAGGCACATGTATTCTAGAGTTCCATTTAAGTGTATCATTTCTTTGATTATTTTCTGCTTGGAGGATCTGTCCTGTTCTGTCAGTGGGGTGTAAAAATCCCTGGCTATTACAATGATGCTTTTTATCATTTTGCCTAGATCAAGTAGGGTTTGCTTTATGAAGAGTGCACCTGAGTTAGCTGCATAAATATTTAGGATTGTTATGCCTTCTTGTTGAATTGTTGTCTTCACCATTATATAATGACCATCTTTGCTTTCTTTACTTTTGTTGATTTGAAGTCTATGTTATCTGATAAGAGAATGGCTACACCAGCTTTCTTTTGGTTTCCATCTGCATGGAATATTGTTTTTCATCCCTTCACCTTGAGTCTGAATGAGTCCTTGTGGGTTAGATGTCTTTCCTGGAGATAGCAGATACTGTCTTGTACTTTTCATCCATTCATCCAGCCTATGTCTCTTGAGTAGGGAGTTCAAGCCATTTACATTTATTGAAAAAATTGATAAGTGGAGTTCATTTCTGTTCATTTTGTTGAGCAGAACTTTATTGCTTTGTTTTACCTCTTGAGCCATCATGGTATCCAGGCTCTGACCTTTAGCTTTTAGGTAGTTTTACATTGATGGGTGTCTATTGCACTGATCAGTGTATAGTGTAGGTCTGAGTACTTCCTGTGGGTCAGTTCTGGTCTTGATAAATTCCCTCCGTCTTTGCTTGTCTGAGAAAGACTTTATTTCTCTCTCATATAAGAAACTTAATTTTGTAGGATACAAAGTTCTAGGCTGCGCATTTATTTTGTTTGAAAATACTGAGAATGGGGCCCCAGTCCCTTCTAGCTTGTAAAGTCCCAGTTGAGAAGTCTACAGTTAGTTTGATGGGTTTTCCTTTGTAAGTTACCTATTGCTTACACCTTATGGCCTGTAGGAGTACCTCTTTCATGTGTAGTTTGGCCAGTCTAACAACCACGTGTCAGTGGTGATTGCCTCTTCACAATGCAAATCTCAGGGGTCCTTTGAGCTTCTTGAGCCTGGATGTCTAGATTTCTAGCAAGGCCAGGGAAATTTTCTTTGATTTTTTCCTCAAATAGGTTTTTCAACCCTTGTGTATTTTCTTCTTTGCCCTCAGGGATGCCTATGATTCTTATGTTGGGCCTCTTTACATACTCCCATATTTGTTGTAGGCTTTGTTTGCTTCTCTTGTTTCTCAGTTTTTTCTCTTTGATGGACTTGTTTAACTCAAAGATGTTGTCTTCAAGCTGTGATATTCTCTCTTCTGCCTGATGTAGCCTACTATTAAGGTTTTCCACTGTGTTTTGTATTTCCTTGGATGAATTTTTCATTTCCAGAAGTTGTGTTTGATTTGTTTTTAATAATTCAATTTCCTTAGTAAATTTTTTATTCATTTCCTGCATTGTTTTTGTGGTTTCTTTATGTTGGGTTTCTAGTTTCTCTTGCATTTCATTGAGCTCCTTTACCATTCATATTTGAAATTCTTCATCTGTCATTTCAATCTTTTCAATTTGGTTGGTATCCATTGGTAGGGAGTTATTGTTTTCTTTGGGGGTATCCTTTCTCTATGATTTTTCATGTTTCCAGAGTTCTTTCACTGATTCCTTCTTATCTGGCCTCTTGGTTGAGACCTGGGTGTGCTAGACCTGGCTTATAGGCCTGTCTCTGTGTCCCCAAGGATCAATCCCTGAGCATGCCAGGGAGAGAAGTGTGGTCCTCAGTTTCCTATGGAGTGTTCTAGCAAGTTTGATTTACCTGTTGAGTGACCTCTGACCTGCTGTCTTCACCTCTTTCCATCAGTGTGTAGTGAGTTAGGTCCCCCAGCTTACTCTTGATGATGGCAGGTGGTACCTGTGAGTGTGAATCAGCCACACTCTGTTTGCTTGAGTTGGAAGATACTGTGATGGGCTATATCATAGCTCTCCCTGTCATTGGTTGATGTTTGTGTGATAGAGCCAGCTGCTGAGATGTTCTTTTGTTCGATGGTAGACTCTGGTCCCCCCAGATGGATTTCTTGAGTGCCCCAAGCTTTAGGAGGGACCTTATAGCTCTCAGGTGGTTATTTGATCTCCACCACCACCGAGGTAGGGGAAGAAGCAAGGCAGTTTGTGGCTAGGTTGTGGGGGCCTGAAAGGTTTTCCAAAGCCTAGGTTGGGGCTCAGAGGTTATTTTTCCAGCCACTAGAAGAGCCACTGGTAGGAGGGTAAGGACAAGCTCTCCAAACCAGGAGGGCTGCTCATGGGGGAGGAACCTAAACCCTTGTATGTTACAGCCCCAGGCTGTGTTCTTTCTGACCTTATCTAGTAGTATAGTTTTTCTGTGGGGAGGGCTGTGTTCTCCCCCAAATGGCCACTCCTTACACTCTCACACACCCTGTAAGATTGAGTCAGTAAATGCCATAAAGGGCATTCAAGTTGACCTTCCTGCCAGTAGGTGGTGCTTGCTGGAAAGAACACACTACAATTTGTTTTGGGGTCCTGTGGTTGGCTCTAGTCCCTCAGTAGTAGCACTTGAATGCCCCAGGTGGTGGATGGGCCCTGGAACTTCCAGGTGAGTCCTTATTCTCTGCCACAGCAGAGGCAGAGAACAGAGGGGGCTGGGAACCTGGTGTCCTGTCCACAGGCACTTCCCAGCTCACTGATGGCAGCAGCCTCTGGACTCGTGTGGGCAGAAAGTCTATCCAGCAGCTCTGGATCCCACTGACTGTCAGAGATGTGAGGGAGAGAGAAACAAACCCCTCCACCTCCCCTTCTCCTTGGACTCCAAACCTCTTGGGGGTTGATCTTTGCTGATACCCTGCTACTTTTTGTTCTGTATTGATTGTACTTTTTTCCTGTGGAGTCTCCCGAAGGCTCTGGCACCCTACCTTCAGACCCGTGTCTGATCTATGTCTGTCTGTCTGTTCATTTTTTTCTCTTTCATCTAAAACTTCTTACTGAGATGCTCTTGCAGCTGGTGTCTCCAGTCAACCATCTTGATCCCCTAAAAGCAGAGTTTTTAAACACTATATAAATGTATTTTTATTACTACTGCCATTCCCTAGTTTTAAAGTTAATAATCTTAGATTTTTCTATGGGAAGAAAAAACTTTTAAAGTAATTTTTCTTCACAGAAGTAGAAATTGCAATTCCTTTGTGATCTTAGGGTAACAAGTAATCATAAAAAAATCATAAAAAATTCATGACGATTAAAGTAGTATTTATAGTCTGATTGTCCCTTTAATATTACTTTGTTTTGCATGAAAGTAGAGGTTTTCTTCAGATTTGTTTCTTTTCTTTCCTTTCCTGCTAATACAACGATAATGATGATCACATTAATGAATATTCATAAAGTCCTAATATTATGCTGGGCACCATATTTAAAATAAGAGATCTCATTAAATTCTTATTACACCTGTAACATGGGTACTATGGTTATAAACATTGCATAAATTAAAAAACGAGACTTAGAAATATTAAAAATATCATATCCAGCATGACACAACTAGGAAGTGAAGCAAAGTTTCAGCTCAAGCAGTCATCAGGGGCCCATGGCCTTGCTATATTATGCTTGCTGTTTTCATATTGATAGGAAGGTTTTCAAGATTCACAAATTATAGAAGGGCAGGTCTCTGTCTTAGCATTTTTTTCCACACAACTATTCATCTTAATATTCCTTTAAGAGATCTGCCATAGTATTGACATATAGTTGGCCAGTAAATATATTTGAGGGACCATATAGAAGGTTAGAGCAGGGATTTGGGAGCTCAGGTTTGAGCATGAAACTGAGGATAAAAATGTCCTTAAGTTTTGTCCCATAGGTGCCTTACATGCCTTACCATAGTTGCAGCCCTATAGCAGATGCTCAATAAAAGTTTGCTTCATTGGATGATTCATTCTTGAGGAGAACTGACAAGGTTATGTAATAGTTTTACATCATAGGAATCAGAAACATAATATACATTTTTTAAAAAAAATCAAAGTAACTTTGCTTATTCATTAAATTCATCCTGGGACAGTTTTCAGTGGCTATATTTTTGTAATTTCACATGTAGATCCAAACCTTAAAGAACATGAAATCTCTAGGCCTGGATAAACTTCTTCTCAGGATTTCAATGGTAAATAAAAATATCTTTACAATATGTGTAAAGAACGTAGAGAAGGACTTCAAAGGACATGGGAGAAAAAAATTACTGAAGTAAAAATGCTAAGTTTTAAATTTAAATGAATATGTTGATTGATTCAGAAAAGTGGTAATTTTAAAAAGAATGTTGGCTTCATTTGCCTTAATCTTTTCATTTAAAATTAAAACTTGCACGGGTGTTCTAACCAAATGCTGGTTATTGCATATAACAAGAAACAACATAATTTACTTTTTTCTTTTTTTTCCTTCCCTGTGATTCATTGCACATGTGCATGTTGCTGTTACCTAGGAGAGGAACCAGTGTACATCAGCTGTAAAAATCCAAAGAATATAAGTATTCCTATAATTGGTCCCTAACTGTCTGGGGAGAGCTGCTTCACACAAAGAAATGGTCTTGAACAAATCTTATTCAATAGTATGTTTCCTTCAAATCACAAAGGGGAAGAAAAATACAAATTCCAATTAATGTAATTTTGCAGGGAAAAAAAAAAGACATGGAAAGTATCCTTAACATCCTCGATATGCTTATAAATTCTCAAAGCCACTGAGACTTAGTGATTTCTGAGGACTTAAAGTATGTTAAAAAGATAGACCCACATTTAAATGCTGATCTCAACTTTTCACTGGGGACCACTAAAAAGCCTTTCAGAAGAAAAGACCAGGATCAGCAAAACATGAAATCATTATAGCAGCAGACTTTCTAGGTCTGCTTTATATTATACTTTTGAAAAGGACATTTGTTTAAGGATATGATGGTTTTATCCTGCATGTAAAGCAAACTCATTTACCAGGGTAGGGGATGGGAGGAAAGGAAGGATGGGATGCTTTGACTGTGAGGTCACAGGCCAAAAACAAAGAGAACAGGCCCAGGTTCAAGCTATTTTTTTAGCAATTCATCTGCAAAAGCATCCTTTTAAAATCCAATGAAGGAAAATATGAACAGTGGACATTGTAAATGTGTCTGTGAAATATAAAGAGATAATTTTGGCTATTGAAAAGGTGGTAGTAAAAGGACAGTCCCCAAATTTTCTGGCCTTCTTCCAAAATTACTTGATCTCAGTTATTATTCCTTTTGGTTTAAAAATAAATAACTGGATAGGGCACCCTCTTCAGCCTATTAACACAGCTGTGAACATTAGGTGAAGAGGTCCCTTTAAAGCAAGACAAGCATAGATTTTCTCCAGGCATGGTGCAGGTTGCCTGAACAGGAGAACCAAAGACTGGGCCCTGACTCTTTGGACATGACCAAACAGCATGTTATTGCTAACCTAGTAGGTACACACTCACAATTTTATATTTATGATGTGGGCGTGCTGTCATGGTTTCCTCCTCCCCACTTCCACCTCTGTTATTAAAAAAATACAATAAGTAGATATGAATAATGGCAAAGATAAACCATTTTATGTTTTCAAAAATCATTTCTCACTCAAAAAATGAAGCTCTGATAGAAAGTTTAAGCATCCTAGCATCCTATGTTCAGCTGTTGATAATAAGAAATTCAATGAAAAAGAATGTTAAGCTTAAAAACAATGGTTCGGGAAGCCTTTTCAGATGAACTGTAATACTTGCAGAATGAAAAAAAAAATGCTATAGGCTAGATGAGGGGAACAGAGAAATGGTCCATTACAGCATCTTTTCTACATTGTTCATTTACTTTGTATGTATAAAAATGCTTCTACTTGCCTCTGGGCATCTATATAACAAAATTCAAAAACATAAATGAATAAACTTTAAAATCACAGATCACAGTTGTTTCTTGACAAACTAGAATCTCACTTTCTATCAGAACAGAGAACAGGGGTGTATGGGGTGGAGGGAGCTTCAATATTTATATTTACTTTATGAAAATGTTCAGAAAAAAACTGCTCTTAAGTGGAAGTTTGTTTTGACTGAAGTAGGCTTTTCTGGCAGAGTACTTTTAATAAAAGAGAAAGACGTTGCCAGTTATCCACAAGCATTGAAAGCATTTCAAAATTGGAACCCCTTCATAAGTCCTTAATGTAACCACTGCCACTTCTAAATGTGAATAGTCTCAAAGATTCCTGGAAGGATCTATTTTGGATAGGGTCATTTGGTGGTTTCTGATGTGCCACACAGATTTCTGTGCACTTTACAAAATTTACTGAGCAGATGATTTTTTCAAAGATTTTCATTGACACAAATAATGGCAGAAAGCCTGAATTAAGATGTCCATCCGAACAAACCAAGGACAGGCATTCTGTTTTGTTTGTTTGGTTTGGTTTATATTTTAGAAATTTGGCTTCAAAATTATATCAATAAATTTCATTTGGGGGAAGAATACATGACGTGTGATATTCTTCATTATACAAATCATCATATATTCACATTTATTTTATGTGTATTTTATATATGTTTAGTTTTGTAACATCTTAATTTGCAAAGTAAGTTATCCTGAGCATGTAGCTTCATTAACTAAAATCTTAGCAAGGGCTTTATTAAATACAAGGATTTCTGCTCTTTTTCAATATTGAATATAACAGAGAGACTGTTTAGCATGAATTTCCTGGAAACATTTGAAGACATTTCAATGTCATTTTATGTTGACTGAAATGAAACGTGTACTATTTCCTCAATTACCTGCCTAAAACATTCAGCAAAAAGAGACCTATTAAATCTGAAGATTAAAGGCAAGCCATCTTTATAGCAGACAAAATTAATTCTTAAACTTATTGCCTTGCAAGTTAAGAGAAAAGGACTTTCTGATTATAGATATTAAGACCCTATAATGTCATCTTTCAAAAGCTAGTGTTAATATAAAATCCTTATAAAATATGATTTTGGTGTCATTTTATTGACAGATATATCATCTCTTCTGAAGTTTGAAGAATGTCATTGAAGTGACTTTCTAAACACTTTAGGAAGACTTTTCATTCATTATACTAGTATATTTTATATCCTATAAAAAATAGTACAGTAACCGTCCAGGAGTAATTTGTCTTTTGAGACGGACTAGTTTTTTTTAATGCCTCCCTTAGTCTTTCTCCATAAAAGATTCCTGTTACTTATTTCTGGATTTGAAGTCATACATCTGAACATATTACTGAAGAGTCAAAAAGTGTTCTTTGTGTAGTCTACTGTTTTATACAATAGGGCTTACAGAATAAACCATAATGCAGATGATAATAATAATAGGATAAGATATGCTTCCCTATTATTCGTGAAGTTTCTTGTTATTATTGAGACATCATACTTTGTCTTAATTAAGACTCTTGAGCTTTTGTGGTACTAAATAAGGTGCATAAAATCCCTCAACATTCCTATCATGTATGAGAAAAGAAGAACAAAAAAAATTGACAAGGTAAAAGTAATTAATTCAGAACACTTGAAAGAAACCTAAGCATCTTAATAGAGAAATACTTCATTTACAAACATCTTGTTCAGACTAACTCATAAGTTCTTGAAGAATCCTACTTCTTTGGGGTTTGATACTAATATTTAGACATTCATCCAAAGGCAGCTTTGGACAGTCATCATGCATACATGTTGAGATAGATTTCCTTTTGTTTACTGTCATCATTGCATTCTATTATGATATATGACAAATTTTCCCTTAAAACCAGAGAGAAAATGAATATCTGATTTAAGAGAACTCTCACACTTCTATTATGTTTATGTCAAACACCAAGGATGATAGGGAATCTGAAAAATCTGTGAACAGCCCTACCTCCAAATTTAATCCATGAGGTACTTACAGAAGAGGATAATTTATGTGATTTAGTATCTACAGGAAATTATTGTAGAAATTAAGGGGGTCAAAGTGACAGGTGGGATTTAAATCACTGACAAACGTGAGAGGTTTTAATTCAAAAGAATTTGACTGCTGAGACAGCGTTTCTCATTTCTTACCATTTTGTTTTGCATGAAGAAAATACATAGTGAATTATAGAATGTTTGTATCCTCTTTGCCTGTTTTTCTCCCTAATGTATATCATGCTAACCTTTTATCAACAGCTTTAAAAAGTAAGTAGAATAAATTGTTAGGAACATTGGATCTGATATACAAATGTATTCTTTGGACACGCTATTAGCATTGTTCAGTAGTGAATGAAAATAATCGTTTATACAGGGATTTAAGACCCTTGACATTTTTACTCTTTCAATGTCAGTTTGGTATATAGCAAGTGTCTAATGTTTTACACATTTAAGACATGTACTTGTTCCAAGTACTATAGATATTTCCCAGTATGAATATTTTATAAAATTTATGAGTTTTTCACTAATTAACTGAGGTGGTTCAGAATTAATAGACATTTGTTCTTTATTTGAACTGTATTTTCTTTAGTAATAACAACAACAACCATAAAATATTACTGACAGCAAGGCTCTTCTTATATGATCACTATTAATTAGCATGAAAAACAAAAATGAAAAACAAGATCATTGTTCCTAAGAGATAGTTACCACAAATTTTACAAAGTCGTAGCCCCTTCTTCCTCTTCCATTTTAAAACATTTTCTTCCTTAAATTGTTCCCTGGCAAATAAGACCCCTATCATTAAAGCAAATTAAAAATCTCTTTTGGAAATTATGTGGCAACACCATGAAAGGGAATTGTTGTTCTAAAGAATTCTATTTGCATTTCCTCTTTGTATATTTTAATGTTAGAAAGGTCTTCAAATGTACCTTTTTGCCATTTTTATACTAAAAGAGTTCCTCTGTGATAGTTTTGCCCTTCAGGGAGATATGAGACCTCATTCTTCAAGGGAAGAAATAGACACTGTGTTTTCTGGCAGTGTTTATTCTCCCAAAATGTACAAGTGCATAATGCTTATGACTCCCCTTGCTATCTGTAGGGATGCACTCCTTCAATTTCCCTTTCATAGTCTACCTAAAGCATGCAACTGCCATGAAAGCTTTAAATGAGATTGAATTTAACACAGGGCATTGGACAGAGGACTCTGTCACTGAGAAGGCGCATCCCTCACCCACAATCTCACTTCCCCAGAGTTCTGTCTGTGTCTGCCGAGCAGCACTCCTTTCCTTTCTTACTAGATTTTTGTGATTTTCCTGAAGCAGTAAGCTCAACAGAGAAAGAGCATACTCTCAGACAGCTCTCCTACTTTTTTCCATTTAAATACTACAGATGTATTTTCTTTCTAGACCATTTTGGAGGAAATGGGACGGGTCAATGTTACTATTCAGTTAACGGATAAAAGTAAAGGAAAGAAGAGATGAGTAACCTGGTACTTGATCCATATTACTTTATTATGCTCATCTGCATGATGAAGTCAGTGTGACCAGACCAACTTTCCAATAACTAGTAGAGGGAACACTACACAAAACTCTAAAACCTGGAGCACACTAAATTTAACCACAAGGTTTCTTAGTTCTAAACCTTAAATTCCTTAACATTAAATCCTCTTCTACTTTAAAGGATTGCTGTAAAGCTCAGTTTAGGACATTTACAGGAAAGTATAAAGAGTAAAATTGTATAAAAATAAGTTATTAAAACAATTATAATAGTCTTATTGCTATCCAAGATACTAATGATGTATTTGATGAAACAATCTTATTTTGATGTCTTTAATATATGTTTTAAGGGAAATAAGCAGATTTCTTAAATGTTTGTTTCTTCATTTCATTGCTCTCATAAAATTTATCAGTTTGTTTCTAAGTTTTATGAAGGTTTCCATTTTAGAAATCAAACTGTGATATCCCTAGAATTTATTTAGGTTCATTTCTTCTTTTAACATTTTAATGTTACCTTCTTTAATGCCACTGTGCACTCTCAGAGGTTATCTTTGTTCGTATGGTACTCTGTGTTTGAGTACATACTTGAGCCCAGCACTTTTAATTGCCAGGAGGAGAGTAGTGAACTAAGCTGTTACCTTTATTTTCATTTAAAGTTCAAACATCAGGTATGAATAGGACCATTGAAACTGTTGCTGATTTAAAAGCCACAAAATTAATGTGAATTATAAGCCCTGATTGTTAAAATACTGGTTTTTGATATAAATCAGTTTGAGCCCTTTGTCCTAGGTCTTTGATGTAGAGCAATTTTATTTCTATATTGAATCAATGTAAGATCTTCACTGAGGTAATTAATGGTCATAAATGGAACCAGATAAAAGTCTATTAAAACTTATAAATTTACTAGACCATACCAAAGTGTAATTCTGTTTGACTTTCTTAAAACTTGTAGTAGCAGAACAATGGGAGGAAAATGGATTAATTGTCGACATTCTGGATCTGAATGGACATATTCTGATATTTACATGTATCTTCCTAGGCTGTCATATCAGGAAAATTGTCTGTTCTTTTGATGGTAACATAAAACAGAAGTCACCAACACCACCACAATATTTTCTAACCCAAAGTGCATTTAGGTAGTTGTCTAAAATTGTTTCACATAAACTTTCAAATTCCATATTTATAAATGGTGTAGAGGCAAGTCTTACAGCCCCCTGAAGGGACTAACACTTTGAAAATAAAGAATTACTGGTGCCCAGAATGCACTCCATATGATGTTGCCAGAAAATAATGAATGATAAAGATGGGGCAACATCTTAGTTGAGACCTAGGATCATAGTTACTCTACATAATCTAATACTTATACACAACTCTGTTTTCTACCTTCCATCTTCTCACTGCTAACCTTTCATACCATCAGCTTTTCAACTCTTCTTTTACCACTCAGCCCACCATTCCTATTCAATATGTGCCCATCTCTCTTTATTTTTGTCCATCTTAAGAGTTTGTGGAATTCCAAATAAAATGAATAAAGCCACTCCAACCTTTTTTCTTTAGGGCTCTAATTGCTATTAATCACGTATTTTTTTTTTCTTTTCTCCATTGTTAGGGATCTAGTTCCTTACTTCTTTTGATGGCCAAGGTTGCTCTGCAAAGATAGTTTCCAATAAGTCATAAACAGCAAAATAGCAAGTATTATAAACAAATGAAGGAAAAAATGCAAAAGAAAAAAAAAGTTAGGATAACAAAACTGGCTCAGGAAAGAATGTGTCCCGTGAAGGACCATGTAAGGCACACAATGTTCACGTCATACTTGACTTTATGCTTTCCTGTAGCCAAAATGAGGAGAGAAATGTCATACACAGGATCCATAATGTCCAGAGTGTGCCTTTTTCAAAATTTAAGCACAAACTTTTTGTTACTCTAAGAGGAGAGAAACATATCTTCTGACGGTACAAATAAACAAATCAATAGCAAAGGCACATTAGAATTAACTAGGGGGAGGGTTTAAGAAGTAAACAGGGCTTCCCAGATAAATTAAATCAGAAACTTTGTGGGTGGAAACCAAGAATTATTGTGTCTTTATAAGCACTGAACATAATCATAAAGTGCCTCAGGTTGGAGAATACCTGATCTGCTCCACACTTCTAGAAGACAGGACTGATTTCTTGATTTGAAATAGCTAAATACTAGATATAGGCATTTATCATTATTCTCCTGAGTTTTCTGATTTCTACATCAAAGGGTTTGAATTAGTTACTTTAAAGAGTCAAGTTTGGAATATTTTCCTCCTTGTTCTTCCACTAGTGGACTGACTTTTACCTTATCTCTAATAGCTTTTGTGCTGTACATTTTCTAGAAAAAGCTAAGATATACATGGATTGCCACCCGTGGTCTTCATAATTAATGGTCAGTTCTGGCACTGTGAGCCAGACACTTTGTACAACTAAATTCTGGACCCCAGGAGGTACATTTAGTCTTTCAGACAATAATTGACTGAAAGTGTTCTCGTCATAAATCAGTAGCCATTGATGCCAGCAAGCGTGTTCCTTTATGATTTAACCCTTCTTTAAACCCCAAGAATATTGTTGCTTTAGAAAACAAGACAATGGGGGGTGATTAGAAAATAACATTTCCAGAAGAAGGGAAGGCGGCTGATGGAATTACCTCACAAAAGGTATATTTCAGAGGACAAATAATTCAATCTTGTCACAAAAATAATTCCAAACACCAAAAAAGACTACTTAAAAGTAATTCAGTTGGCTTAATTATAAGTGTTTATCATTTGCAACCAAATATCAGCTGATGGGAACTACTTAGGACTTAATGAAAGCCTAATTACCTTATTTCAAGAGTTCATGTGCAGAGTCAGATTGGGTAGTGCTGAGCAGATGTCGTGCTATGGTGCAACCTGAACCTATTACAACGATTGCCTCTCAACTGGATTGGGTAACCAGATGTACTAGTCATACACTTTGAAAGGCAAAACTGCTGATTATCGGGGCACTTCTAATTTTAAAGTAATAGTAATATATTTGGGATATGTTCAAATCCTTGGTGATAGTGCATATTACTAATGGCCACTGCAAATTCAAGAAAGAGCAGCTTGCAAATAAGACCCTATATGGTTTTGTTTTATTCATAGAGAATTGGGAGAAAAGGAGATGAAGTCAGAGAATTTCGTATTATCACTCTGTTAATTTCATTGGTAACTTCTGTGCTGGAATCAAATGGAGAATTTCCTCTGATTGTAATATCCAACTGTGCCAAATCTCTGAACGATTAAAACTTGTTAATAGCGGTGAAGAGTCAATAACGCTGCTCAGAGATTTGAATGGCAATGTGGAGCCATTAGAACAAAACCCAAATTATTTAATGAAGCATATTTGATTCACACATAGTGTGACAGCCAATGTCAGAAGAAAGTCTTTTGTTAATGTTTCAGATGGTTATGTTATTACTTGGGTGATTTGACAGAATCCACCTTGGCTTATGCAAAATAGGATGTGGCAGATGTCAGGAAAGAAGATGTGCACGTGAAAACACTGACTAGACTTTTGCCTGAAGAATTGCAAGGAGAGTCATTTCCTTCCTGATACAGCCATCATCATCTTAATGCTTTGGATTCTTACTATGGGAGATCCGTTTTCCCAATCACATGGACATACATATGGTTGATACTGTCTCGTATTATTTGACTTTAAACCATAACTGTTCCACTTTTTTACCTTAGAGAATTTTGTGTGGCTTGATCAAAGTATTTAGTTACTCTGATGTGTATAGGCTACTTTCAACGATATACGGACATATTAGCAATAAGTTCAAAACTTTAGATAAACAGGTGGCCCAGACTATAAATAAATCATGGATAAACAAAAAAAATTATAACCGTATTTTAAATATTTCCTGCAATTTACATAACCCACATGAATAATGGACACCATGTATTGTGTGCTTGTGGTATGCCAGCCAATGTTCTAAACAGTCCAAATATTTCAGTTCATTTAGTCCTCGCAACAACTCAATGAAATGGGCATGTATTGTTTTTGCCATTTTATGCAGGAAGACACTGAGGATCAATCAAGCAGAATACTTTGCTGAGACTCTCTCAGATAAATAGTGAATGGGATTCAAAACCACTTCATATGATAAAGAAGTTTAGGCATTTTTCCATTTAGCTAACATGGACTTCTTCTCAATCTGCTAAAACTTCTTACAAATACCAGTTTAGGTAAGAAATTTCTCTCTCTGTCATCAGACATTTTCTTTTCTTTACTACATGATTTATGCATGACTACTGAAAATAAGACTGAAATCAAATTGTTTATGGGTATTCCTTTCAGCTTCAAAAAATTTTTAGAAATTCTTCACATGGAATTGAACCAATTTCCTCTTTTGGGGGGACATTTTTTGAGATGTTCTTTTTAGTAAAAGCCAAGTCATTGATTATGAACAAAGAAAATCAAATAATCCCTGTGGTTGATGACATTTTTAGGCCAAGCAGATTTTTTAGTAGCTGGAAGAGACCACCAGTGAAGAAAGAATTCCTTTTATTCCTGTGTATAAATAGCACATAAGTAGCTCCGGCAGACTCTGTAACAATAGCGCTACCTCACACTATTTCAGACAGAACTGAAAAAAAATGTGCATAGGTTAAATGTTCTAAAATGTATTATAAAATTACATGTCACAGGAGCTGAAAGCCAATTTCCATTACAACACAGCTTTCCCGTGTAGAAGTTGAGTCATCTCTATTTTGGTAACTGCTCTTTATCACCAAAGATAATTCACGCTATATTTTCATCTTCATGATGGAAGTGAGAGGATCATTCCAAAGTTTTTACTTACAAAATTGCACTTGACAAAGCAGGCTGAGGAAATAGTGATAGATATGCTGGTGCTTTCATTGAGCTTATAGTTTGAGATTTTGATGGAAAAGATTTTATTTAAATAGATTACCAACAAGTCATTATCTTTACATTACTACCTGACTATGGCTTGGCTCGATGAATAGGTAATGATAAAATATTTACTGAATAAAATGATCGAAGGAAAAGTCTTAGCTTCTCACATTGCTACACAAGTGATACTGCAGGATAAATAAATATAACTAACTTTCATAAATCACTATATGGAGACTTCTATTCATAGACACATTGCGTAAAATTTGGGAGAGAGAAAATAGAGCCATATACATCTTAATGTTCTTGCTCAGAATTATTATTATTAACTAACAATAGTAAAAGATAAAGTTAGGGTCCAAGTAATTGATTCAGACTGCAATTTTAGTCTCCATTTCAAGAGATTAGTCAGTACTATCTTAAACCATAGCATTTATATAGACTTTAGTTAGCCTTTATTTATAGTGGGTACAATTAAATACAGCATATTCAATTCTCAAACTATAAACTGTGTCCTTCCCAATTTTTCTACTTCAGTATTATATGATGCAGCAAACTCAAAGGACCAATTGCAGGTCTAGAACATAATGAAGAGAAACAGGTACTGTAGTGAAGGGCTGGTTCATTCCCCACCTTTTCAATTCTACAGTCATGCGTTGTTTAATGAGAGAGAAACATTCTGAGAAATACATTATCAGGCAATTTCACCACCATGTGAACATAATAGAATGTACTTACACAAACCTAGATGGTGTAGCCTACCACACACTTAGGCTTTTTGGTGTAGCCTGTTGTCCATAGGCTACAAACCTTTACAGCATGTTACTGTACTGAATATTGTACGCAATTGTAATATATCTGGAAAAGGTACAGTTAAATACAGTATTATAATCTTATGGGAACACTATCTTTTATGTGGTCCATTATTGACTAAAATGCCGTTGTATGGTGCATGGCTGTACTTAAAAGCTTAAGAATATTAAGCATGGATGGAGAGAAATAGTAATATTTGAGGTGGCACCATGGCAGACTTAACAGAGAGGCCCTTTTTTGCTTTCTGGGAGCTTTAATGTTATCGTAAATGAAGGTAGCATAGATTCCCTGCAATCAACACTATTAGGTCTTTAATTCTTCCGTTGCCCAAGAAGGTATTATCTGAGAACAAAAAATCTGATAGAAAAACATGCCAACTCCTCTCTTCACTTTGCAAATGTAGTACAATTTCTCCTGCTTGTACTTTTCTCCAAGAGTTTTTTGTTTTTAATTACTCCTTGAAAGTTTACTGCGTGTGTTTTCAAATTCTCCTTGTCCATATTTGTTCTCCATCCCTCCCCTCAGAACTCTGCCATTTATAAACCGCTACTTGTTGACATCTCATAAACACTGTGCACTAGTGTTCTTTTTTACGAAGTCACCTTATCTAGTAAAATACTGGCATTTGGTTAGATGTTCAACATGGAAATTTTAGAAAACCTCAAGTTTTATGTGAATCAAAGTGAGAAAGGTTGACAAAGGAAAAAGAAAAGAAAAGAAAAGAAAAGAACTCCTTATAAAACAAGACCTGTGGGCCGGTGCAGTGGCTCATGCCTGTAATCCTAGCACTCTGGGAGGCCGAGATGGGCCGATTGTTTGAGCTCAGGAGTTCAAGACCAGCCTAAGCAAGAGTGAGACCCCGTCTCTACTAAAAATAGAAAGAAATTGTATGGACAGCTAAAAATATATATATAGAAAAAATTAGCTGGGCATGGTGGTGCATGCCTATAGTCCCAGCTACTTGGGAGGCTGAGGCAAGAGGATTGCTTGAGCCCAGGAGTTTGAGGTTACTGTGAGCTAGGGTGATGCCACAGCACTCTAGCCCAGGCAACAGAGTGAGACTCTGTCTCAAAAAAAAAAAAAAAAAAAAAATCTGTGGGAATAAAATGGAGGTAGATGTATAAAATGTAAACTGAATATATGCAATTGGAGTTTACATTATGCTATTTTCCAAGCTATGCTCTGAAACTGAATGTCTAGTTTGAGCTATGACATCCCCCAAGAGCTTCCACCCTCCCCTAAGTCATAGCATTATTAAATAGCAATAAATAAATATACACATACTACAAAATATCTTAAATAATATATTTTATTAATTCACAACAGACATTTTGATATTTCTGAAAGTTTGCTACATCTTGCAATCAATGGCATCTTAAAACTACTTGATAATTTTTTAATGGCATAGGAAATCATAGTACATTGTATAATTGATGGCATTGTACATTCAATGAAATGCATGATTATTAAAAATATTAGTTAACGTTAATCTTTCCTACCCAGAAATGATTTGCATAAACCTAAGCATATATATAAGAGACTGGAAATTTTTTTTCTTTTCACATTTCATTGCCACCTCTTAACTACATCTTCTTTCTAGTTGCTATAGCACAAAAATCAACGAACACAACATGATTTTTTTTCCTCTTTAAGTAATTAGTTGTTTGAAAGAGTTTTAAACATAAAATTGGATGAAGAGTCAAGGAGTTAAACTGCCATGTTACCATGCCAGATGCCACTTTTGCATTGTTTTAAAAGCTCTTGGAGTGTATTTATAGATGGCTTGTTTGCTCTCAGGCATGTTGGTTTTGTATTTGCTGCTGTTTAGGAGTATTTTCAGATGTACTGTAGCAGCAAGCCACCCCACAACTCAGCCTTAGATTCCTTAAAAATGTTCCTTTGAATTTAAAGAAAAAAGAAAGAAAGGGAAAAAAAAAAAAGCTTTAAATGAAGAAGAATGCACATGTTTAGAGGAAAATGTAGCAAGAGAGAATTAGCTGTGGGACCAACATTTCAATGACTCTGATTCTCCAGGGTCACCTTACTGCTGCGTGAACAGCAGGGCTAGTGATTCCAGGTCTCTTTGGGAAGACCATGAGTATGAACCATGGTGAATTAGAGTGCCAAAAAGAACAGCTTATTCTGGATTATTAAAACAGCTAATTCTGTGATAAAGGGTGATTTATATCACTTATTACAAGTTTGTGTTTTTATCTAAATGAAATGACCTATATCTAAGAACCTCAGGGAGTGTTTTGAATTTTAAATTCTTCTGAATCCTGATCTGCTCTATATTGAAAAAGGGGAAAGAACAAGATACAACCATAAGGGCTTTTGTTTTTTAAATTGAATATTTTTGTCAACATTGACTTGCATAGTTTTATCAAAAACACTTGGAGGCAATCTTAGAGGATTTAATAAAAAATAATCACTTTTATAAGAAGTTAAATTGCTCAACATCAAACATAATTATTGGATATACATAATTTTAAAGTCATAAAAATGCTATTGATTTTGAATGAGATTATGAGTGGGAGTCTTCCAGACTGGCTTTAATAATTTTTTTTAATGAAACTTATCTGTCTATAAACACTTATAGGCATCTTTAGGCAGAAGTCTTTCCCATTCTACCCTTCCTGTGGACTTCCTAAAAGAACACATAAGACTTCTATATATTCCTAAACTAAATTAGTGCATGAAACAGTCACTCTTTTTAGCATTACTTTTGATTAATTCATTGTGTGAAGAGTCAAGCCTTGACTATTAAGATATTTTCTTAGCAATGTGCTTTTTTTTTTTTTTTAATAACCTTTCATTTCTAGATGAACAACACAAGAAGAGGCAATTCAGTCATTTAGATAAAACACAATCTGCCTGCCAGGGAACCTGGGTTTGTTCCAATTCTCCTCTTAGGCAAATCTTTTTTCTCCCTCTGATACAGACCAGGGTTCTATAGTGCACTAAACTAATGAAAAGGGTTGTCTTTTTCTCTAACATTATGACATAGAATTTAGATTTGAAATTATAGAATGGTAGAGTGGAAAGGAGACCTATAGTTATATAATCCAACTTTTCAAGCAATGTAAGAATTCCAATTCAGAATTCCTTATAGACTCATTCAGCCTCTATGCAAATGGATTCAGATATATGAAATTCATAATTTTTTAAAGAAAGCATATTTCATTATGGAGCTTCAGTTATAAATAAAACTAAAATCTACTTCTATGTTATTTTTGTCTGTTGTCCCTATTTCTAGCCCCTGAAACAGAAGTAGATGGAACAACTTTTCTCCAATTTAAGACCCATCAAAATTTTGAGGCAGCTTATTATGTGCCCTTCTTTTATTGTAGATAGATCCAGATGCTACATTTCACATTTATTTTATATTTTATTTTTGAAATCTTGCCTTTCTTCTTCAAAAATCTGATACATTCATTGTCTATGGGCATAGGAAGACCCATAGATTGGCTGTGGCAGAGTATTTTTGAAGTCTTGTTTCTCATACTTTGGGTACCTAGTCTTTTTTTTAATTTACCTTTTGAGGAGCATCACTGAAATATCTTACAAGAAGATATCGTTTTAAGCTCCAGTACATAAAATGAACATTGCAGGAATTCAGCAAACACATAAAGTGGTCAGAATAGGCTTCCTGGACATAATTGGATCTGAGCAGGGCCTTGAGGAATACATAGAGTTTTCACTAGAAGAAAGATTCAGGAACATTTTCATTCTGTCTGACATAACACTTTGTATTGAATTCTTGAATTCGATTGATCTCATAATGCATTAAGGACCTCAATATTTTTGATAAGATACTTTGTCAACCATATCTGTAGTTGTATATTTAAAGTTCACTTATTTTTTAATGTCATGTTCTGTAATTTTCATAAATTACTATGAACTTTTATCTCATTCATTTCTACCATTGCAGTGTTAAAATTATTTTTAATTTTTGATGTTATCTGCCATTGTTGTCATGAACTATGTGATACCTTCTATTTGGCACATATGCCTTCTACATCTTAATTTAAGCTACTGCTTTAAACATGGGGAAAATGGAAGACCTTTGGAGAAATGAGGAAAAATTTCTTGGAAGGTATAGCTTTTTAATTGTGGACTGGAAGGTGAGCAGAACTGGGGGAAGGACACAGGTAGAATGGGGAGTATATTTCCAATGATCCAAGTACATTCTTGGAAGTGGGAAAATACAGTAACATAGTTCAATGGGAGCACTGGTTGCTCATTGGGAAGAAATGAAAGTTGAAGTTCAACTAATGTCCATTCTTCCTTGTTTGGATAGATGACAAAAGCAACTTTAATTTTCTAACTCTCCAATTCTCCATACTTTTGTTAAATTTAACAGTAGAAATTTCAGTCATATCTATAGGTACATAAAGCAATTTGGTAGATAATTAAACTGAACTAGACACTTGAGTTTGTAATCCTTACGAAGAGAAAGCACTTGCTTTTTGATGTATAACAGCAGCAGAAGTTCCAGGTAGGCATTCGACTGACTTGGTGTGGGGTCTCATAGTCAAACCTACAGATAGGTGTGTTAGCAGGAGTTGACTTCTTATTGAAAGGCAGTCTTCTATTATCAGAACAAGGATAGAGGTATGTAGGGCCTTACAATGTCTGTTGAAACTGGAATTACATACTTACAGTAATAATCTCTGTCTGAGAGGCACGTATCTCAGGTAAAATCCTAAAGTCCATGCTGAGCTGCTGTTGCAGCTAAAGATAATCATTGAGATAGAAACTGAAAGCTCTGTGAAAATAAGATGAAGACATGTATTTAGTTGTTTTTTTTTTAATTTTATATATTTCCAAAATTTTCTCTGAACTTTCCCTATTTTTGTGCTACACTTCTCCATAATCATTATTAATGCTTTCTAATAAGTGATATTGAAAACTATTGTATTACCAAGATTCTGTGAATGTGATATTTTCTGACCTGGTTTAATAATAACAGCAACCAACTGTAAGGTTAGAAATTAGGATGTCAAAAGTTCAGAAATGTATGTATAAAAACTTAGCAGAATTTGCTATTTTAATAATATGTGTTAACCTTGTAAGTTTAGGAAAGATGGTAAAGTGTGGCTTATTTTTCTTTCAAGTCATTTCTATTTTCCTGCAGCAATAACCAGTCATAGAGGGGAAAACTATCTCCCATGATCAGTAAGGATAACTTTATGTCACATCCATCTCAAAAGAGGTAATATTCTAATATAGCCACTTCTTTCATCCCCTCTATAATCCTCACTTTGTGATAAGTAATAAATTGGAAACTAAAGGTCCAGTTATACTTTAAAATATAAGTCTAAATTTTCTATTTAATTAAAAAATATGTTATCTGGTCTAAACTATAAGTACAGTAAATATGCACCAATTTAGAGTATGTGATCTTTTTTTCTTTATTCTCTTTTGTTATGTCTGTATTTTAATCTATCAGCATTTTATTATTTTTAATTGATATCTTACTTTCATTTCCTCACTGAAAAAGGCATTATAGAATATTAAAACTATTATAACATCCTTTAAGCCATATGCCATTTTTGGAGTACTAGACCTATTAATTTTAGATAATTCATACATGAAAAAAAGACTGTAGAATGACCTTATTTGCTACATTTAGAATTAAAGACATGTATAATTTTGCATTATTTTGTTTTGATTTTAAATACTTATTCATCTTTGATGTGTTTTGTTTCTGGTAGCAAGATGATATCAGAGATATATTGAAATAATCCTTTACTGAAGAGCTAAGTGACTACATCTGTCTCCTGTTTCTTTCTTTGTCTGTGCAGAAAGTGAAAATGCTCATTCATAATAAGAAAATGTAAGTCTGGTAGGCACCAAGGTTTTAATATTTAATTTTCTACATTATAAAGCAGACTCTTCTCTGCCTTCCCATAAATGCAGAAATGGATAAGATTAATTAAACATTAAACCATTATTCTTCGTAAAAGAAAAGTCCATTCCTATCATGTCTGATATACTTTCTTTCCAAGGTGATCTTTTCCCAAGTCTAACTTTCATCTCTTTTTTAAGGTTTTTAAAATAATTAATAATAAGGAATGTAGTAATTTTACTGTCGTTTTTCTCTTTTATTTTTTTCCTGGCATTATTTTGGAAGACTTTAATATGAATTATGAATTGAATCCAGAATATATAATTTGTTTGATATTATCAGACCTAGCATTTATTCACTTATTTTGTAGTAGAACTGTCTAGAAGGATGAAAAACAAATTTGTTTTCTAGCTCTTTTAACTATAGAGAATATATATATTCTCTCTATAATATATATTTGATTCTTACCTATATATATGGTGTATATATATATATATATATGTTATATATATATTTGATTCTAGGTAATAGCAGCTGAATGTGTCCTTAGCAGAGAATCTTGTTAAGGTTCATAATTATATTGTTTTAACCAGTGACTCATTCCTATATACTGATGAATTCACAAGGTAAAAAGAGCCAACAAATATTGGGACCAAAATATAGAGTTGAATAAAGCTAGAATATTGGTTTGAAACACACACACATATATGTTTTTCATGCATATAACTTTCATCATGCATTTGTACTGTCTAACATGTATAAACAAAACTCATAACTGCTTGCACCTTTTAAACTGTGGGCATAATTACCATGAACATAATTATAGCACTTGACGGATTCTGTTCATTGCAAAGGGGTTTTGTTTTCCTCTCTCCCCTTCTTTTGTTAGGCAAGGTTAGAATCTATACTCACTGTCACATGGTATGTCTTCTGTACTTTATAATGACATGGAAGAAAACCCACAGAAACATTTCAGCATAAAATAGAAATATAACACGATTGCTTATAATTATTATTAATAGTAAGTCACCACACATTGTTATCAGAGGATTGACTTCTGTCCTGAGGTGGCATCAAGTTAAAAAAAAAAAAAAAATGAGTTTCCAATAGTTAAGTGGTTAGGACCAGGCAGGAGAATATGTCTGCCTTTGGGAAGAGACAAAATGATTAGATAGACTAAGCTCAAACTTACCTCTACTATCCCCTTTCTGACCCTTTGTAAGAGTAGTTATGGCTTCAGCAAATCATTAAACAATGTACCACTGAAATTTCTTTGAACAGGATTGTAAGCTACTAGCTGCTCCATCCTTCCCTCCCAGGAGGCACTTCATATTGTAACACAACGGGGAAGCTCAAGATCTCCTAGGGGAATTCAAGCAATGGAAATAGGTGTTAACATCATCGTTTACCCACAAGACTTAACAGAGACTCGACTTCCTATCGTCCATACTTTAACGGAAGCAAAAGTTTACAACAAATAATACAAACTAGGGGTGAAATGACAGAGGGAGAGAGTAGAAGGGTGATAATAACCCCACTGAGTGATATGAATTAAATGAAAAAAAAAATTAAAACCTAAGGAAGGTCTTTGTGGTACCCAACTGCCATAACTTTGATTAACCCTGCTGTGTTTCAGCACCAGGTCATGTGCACCCTTTGACACTGTTTCTTTGAGATGTCAGTCACATTTCAATAACTTTTCAGCATGGGCTTGTAAGTCCTGTCTCTTCATTGACTTTGAATGAGGCAGGTTGCTGGTGAATGCAGCCTGAAGTGTCACTCAGAGATACTAGCATTGTGTTGCCTTTGATTGGTGTGTCTGGGGGTTGTGGAAGAATTCCAGCATATCCAAATGTGCTTCCCTAAATGCTGAATATCTTTATAGCAGAGCTTTCTCCTGGAAAATCCGCTCCTACCCTTATGGTGATGACTTGTTCTTACAGTGCTCCCTCTCACTATAGATGAGGTACAGCCTAAAGGGAGGGGTAGGTTCAGGGGACTTGGGAACTCAGGCTGTGTTTGCAATTCTGATTCCCACAAGCCTTTGGGGCTACAATTTAACTAATGTATCACATTAACTGCCACCTGCGGAGCCTATCTAGCAACCTAATTACTTTGATGAGAATACCTCTGTAATACCGTCCTACTTGGCAAAAACAAGTGGTGCTAAAAAGATCCCAGAACATCCAGTTCATCTGGAAAAAAAAAATAACAGAAGCATTCCCTTCATTAACAAAATGACAGACTTATAAACAACTGATTTGCAAATTACCCTTATGGACCAAAAAGTGCTCCTGTCCCAAGAATTAACTCCTTTTCAAAAGATGGCATCAGCTGTTGATATCCACACTAGTGTGATTAGAAAAAGTATGGCTTTATATTTATTTATATGTGCGTGTGTGTGTGTGTGTGTGTGTGTGTGTGTGTCTCAAATACAGAAAATCTTGAAATTGAATTCAGAGATGGCTGAAGTAACTGGAAATGCCTAAAATGCCCTTCCCTATAGCACAGGCCTTTGTTCTGTTGTAGTGCCAGGAGGGGACACACACACACACACACACACACACACACACACACAAGTACTCTGCAGTGTACTGGGTTATCAGGGAAAGAACCACCACCAAGTTCTCCCAAACTTCCATTTTCACGCAGAGAAGTATGCCTAGGCTGGGCATAGCTAGACCAGTCGCAACAGGAAAAATACTCCCAGGAGCAGACTCACTGCCATTGTGATGTAAATAGGGATCAAGGGACAGAAACATCTGAACAACTATGTACAAATATAATTTCATGTCCATAAAGTGACCTTGGATGGGGATAATTTCAGAAAACGCCCTGGCAAACTGTTCTTCCATTGAGTTCATGAGGTCAGGTGAGTCAACCTCTCCTGAAGCCAGAAGTAAAGCTGCCTCCCTGAGCATCTGGATTTGTCTCTCATCATTAGAGACCAAATTCAACTAATTTAATATTAATTTCAGTAAGGAATATGTTTTTATAATACAAATATCTCTGGGTCCATCATAGGGCAATGGTAATTTATCTATTATTTTCTGCATAATTCCATTTTTTTCCACCTAACACATAGCAAAAAACAATGGACTCAATGAAATAAAAACCTTGATTGCCATGGAAATGAAACACCATGGCCTAAAACAGCTGAAAGACAGTAAGGATATTTGGGAAATCCCAAAGTTTCCAAACTTTACAGTGCCAAAATAGTTTTAACTATTTTAAAAATTTGCCTGAAGTTAGCCCTGTTTCTCCTCAAAATAAGGAAACTTGTGTATTCTCTTCTTGGCCATGCCTGCCTCCATGCTGCCAGTATATAGGATCATTAATGCCTTAATCCATAATTAGTTAATTACTAATAGGTTAAACAGACCTTTGTGAATTATCCCTGGCATCTAACCACTATGTATTACGTTGTTTCCATATTTAAACAACTGTAAAAACACATATATTTATAAATTGATATTTTCACTACACAGATCTAGTGAGTGCTTATTTAAAAGAAATAAAGTTTCACTCTATTTATGAGTATGCTACAGTTTGCTAAAGAACAATGCTATGGGTTGATTGAAATAGTTAAATTAAAAATGAAATAGCTTCAGTATAATAACCTACTACAGCCTAGTGGCTAAAATCTCAGGCTCTGGAGTGAATTGTTATAAATTTGAATTCTGACCACTACTTACTAAATATATGATGTGACTGGGTTTTTTTTTTTTTTAACCCTTTTCACCTCATATTTCTCATCTGAAAAATGGGGATATTAATAGACCACTGGGAATATTAAATGAGTTAGTACAAGTAACACAAAACAGTTAAGGGCATGTGATAAGCTCTTGATAAATGTGAGCTGCATTTGATACACATATATATTCATAAAGAAGAATTTTTTAAAAGAACACTATAGTTGGCAGTTGGCAAAACAAAAGGCAGAAAAAATCAAGACCCTGTGAAAATGTTAATCCAAAACAAATTAATCTAAAACAAGAATATCGGAGAGACCAGTACATTTGAATATATGAGAGGTGATGATGGAGCACATAATCTACATTTTATTGAATTCAAAACTAAGAAATAAAGTCCAATTGCAGCTTAGACTGGTTGATGGTGATATTTATTGATAACAAAACAGATTAGTGACAAAAGTTCAAAAATCTCTAGTTCTTGGTCCTCTCTGCTTATTCACGTATGCTGTGTTCAAAATTGTGCTGTAGTTTTATCCATGGCTTATTATTTCTATAAAAAAGGTAAGAGGAGAGATTCTTCCTCACCTGCCAGTTTTGTTCCCTTCTACCTCAGACCAAGTAAAGTGACAGAGCTCTTAATTTAAGCCATGCCTTGTGTACCCATACAGTGTGGGTATGGGAGATTTGTCTCTTACAAGCTTGTACTAGCTTTCCATTGGCAAAAGTAATACACGTGCTCTGTATGCAGGCTGCAATATATAACTCCACAGCTTGAAATTCACATCTCTCCGAGGCCCAGCGGTTGACTGAAGAGAGTGCTGACCTAAAAGGTAGGAAGGAAAAACAGGTGAACATTTTGTGAGTATCTGCTCAGTGTCAGGAAGACACTTTACATCCATTCTTCCATGAAATCTCACACATCTCTGAGCACTCCAATTTTGCAGGGAAGGAAACTCACTGAGACTGAAAGACTCGCCCCAAATCAGAAGATTCATGAGTTGTAGCACCAGGATTTGCACTGTGCACTGTGCACTGACTCTAAGCCCAGGACCCTCCTACTCCTTCCATATGACCTGGGTTCTAGTTCCAGGCTTGTCACAGGCTATGATAACTTAACAAGTCACACTCCTAATGCGTTAATTTAGCAAGCTGTACCAGGACCCATCTGGAGCTTGGGAATAGTTAAATTAGTAAAATCCAATGAGGTGAAACCAAATACATTCATGTCATTAACGTGAATGCATCACGCAAAAGGGACCCAGAAATCACTTTCTCAAAACCAGTGAAATACTTCTAGCCCCACAGGTATAAGGCTTTCTGAACAATTTATTCCTTTGCCATGTTAGATGGAATCTACTCCAAACAGCAATGATTATGGAGTGGGCGTGGTGGGGGGGGTGGGGGGGCTGGAGCGGGCGGAGGGGGAGATTTAAAATCCCAGACAATCCAAAATTTCCTTCTGTTCCCACTCCTTCTAATTCAGTATGTATTTCAAAACAAAACTCCTTTTGCTTTGTCTTATCTCCTCTTCCTCCTCCAAAAATTTAATCAAGACAAAAGAGAAGCATTGCCTTGTGAGGTCAATAATCTACACCAACAAATAATACCTCAGAAAAGTGGGGTGATATGCTGATAGCTGTTAGGTTATGAAATTTAATAAAGAACAGCGATGCTTGAAAAGTGCTTTGAGTCTGTCATAAATTAATACTGGGCAACCAACAATATGTTTATTGTTTTACAGCAAAGAATTGATTAAAAAGCCCCGTAGGACCATCTACCTTGTTACAGAATTAATTTTTAACCTGTTTTGCTACTTCGCAAGATTGTAAGCTGCTTGAGGAAAGATAGCAGGTTATTTATTTTCTCTTATTTTTTATTACACCTATGATATTCCCATATACATGTTGGGTTTTCACTAAGTGTATATTAAATTCTTCAAATAAATATATATGCTTACTACATCTGAGACACCTTCACTAGTGATTTATCCAGTTAAGTTTAGAGTTTTCATCTTTTTATTTATTTTTCATGAATAGCGAAACCTGAGCATACTTAAAACTCAGTTTGATCTTCCTTATCCCCAGTTGATAGCAATATGGCGTACGAGGGGAGACACTGCTTTGACAATATTTAGTAGTTGAAGAGTGCATATATTATACTGTTTTTGAAACCATGGGTTCTTCATTATTTAGTATTTAAAAATGAACAAAGAAGTTATAACTCAAAATAATTGTGTAAATTACAACGAAAGATTTATATTCAGTCATAGCTAGACATTATAGCGAGAATTTTGCTAATTTTTCCTTTAACTCTTCAAATGATGCATATTTTGTGAATTAAGATACTGTTTGGGGAGATTCTTTAGTACTGAGCATCTCACTAATTAATATAAAATAATGTATATATTAACATATAATATACATACAAATAACAGACATTTTATAATCTACTGTTACACAGTGTTTTATGAAGGAAAAGTAGAGAAATTTACTAATTTATTGGAATTTTTTTCATCATTTCTTGGAAACTTGACTTTTTCAATATTCAGATCCTATTCTTTAATATCTCAAATTTTGTTTAGATTAAATAAGAATGGAATGACAAATATTAAATTTAGTTGTAGGTACAAACTCTCTCCTAATCATATTTTAAGAGTTTAATAATCATACTAATCAATGATGGGTATCATAAAATTACTTTAGTAATACACATATCTGAATAAAAGTAAATCAAAGAAGGGCTTAAGATAGTGCTTAAAATGAAAGATATGAAAATGTAGAAGCTTTTCTCTCCAACCATGTGTATGTTTATAAAGGATAGGGAGCATCTTTCTTTGCCTTAATCATGTGAATAGAGTTGCTATGTTGGAGCACAACCAAGTCTTGATTTACTCTAACTGGGGATAGGCTAGTACAGGAAAAGAAGGAGTTCTGGGCATCTCTCAGCATTTCTTGTAAGAAATATGCTGCCCTATAAGTCTGCTTGAAAGTAGCAAACTATGGCAATCTATTTATTTGTTTTCTGCTCCTGGAAACTTAACTTTTGTAAATCAGGTAATAATATAAAAATGGGTAGAATAAGGTTCTTTGCTGCAACATATCTAGAGAAGTGAGTAGATTTTATTCTTCCAAATTTGAAGGGAGGAATCAAGCAAATTTAAAAGTGATTATGTTAATATGTCAATGAAGAAGTGAAAGTATGAATGAGAAAGCCTAAAAAAAAAAACTTAGGAAATCTTAATATTAATTTTGATTAGCTCTACAGAGTAACTGTTTTCAATATTTGTGTCACCAACAAAGTCATGACAGACTTTTTCTCCAAAACAATAAAATTAATTTCATGGGTAAACTAATCTACATATTAAAAACAATATTACTTACCTGATTTCCCTGGAAAACTGTCTGGTAAGATAAAGTTACATTGTGCTGAATAGGATTCTTTGCTTCCTAAATGCTAGTTCACACTGAGCCTTAACTTTCTCATCTGTAAAATGGAGAGAAAGTATGCTTCATGAGGTTATTTTTGTAATAAACTAGAAAATGTGTACAACATGCTAAAGAAATGAAGGCATTCCAAAGATATTGTTCCTTTTTCTCAGGCATCTCTACATGCGAGGAAAATGATCAGTGCTTACAATTAAGTGCTGTACTTTATTTATTTCTATATTAATTTCCTTTATTGCAGTTGGCATTGTCACATATGTAATTCAGTTATTTATAAATAAGGAAAAAAAGACAGAAATCGGAAATATGGATCATATAATAGGTGCAGGATAAAGTAAATAAATCAACTTGGCCATTTTTCTTCTTTAAAACAATGCGTTTAGAATGTATTCATCATAACCAACTATACCATTAAAAAAAAAAAACACAACAAAACCGACAAACAAAAAAAATCTAGAGATAGGTGAAAATTGAGGCACAAGTTTGTTCCATGACTTCTATAAGAGGGCATACGGTTATTTAATGGCAAAACCAACATAATGCCAAATATTTTGCACTATCAAATGCAGACTACTTTCTACTTTGTAACAAAAAAATTTTTCTTACAGACACAGCAATAGTCATATGATCTTGCATCAAGATAATTCTATGTATTGCTATAATACAAAAACTTTTTCTAACCAAAAATTCTGAAATAAGTATACTTTTAAGCAACATTCTCTTGAGATCACTGATAATATGTAAAAAAGATTAGTAAGAGTGATACGAAGTAATGTGGAAATGGGCAAGAAAAAATACTGTAATTATTCTGTATGGTGAAGGGGAAAAAATAGCTTAAGATACCACAACAAAGACATTAAAAGTTAACATTGCTCCAGGCAGCAATATGTTGCAATTCTCTGGCAGAACACAGAGCAAATTTTCCCAATCCCAGTACAGTAACTCATGAGGCCTGCAGGTTCAACACATTTTAAAATGACAGCTCGTTCTCACTGTCTGCTTGAAGGACAAATAATCGGATTTTCCAGGAGGGGCAAGAAAAGGAGTGTGGACATCCCAGACTACATTTTATAGCCAAAATAAATCATATTTGCAAAATTTATAATGTACATTGACTTTTAGACTTGGTATCATTTCCAAATTGTATGAAGTAAATATTTATGTAAAGAAATACCCTGAAAGTGATGATGATGATTTTATTATAGCTTTGTATATCTGTGACTGTCCCACCTCTCTACTCTGAGTCATTTGAGGGACTAACTTTGTCATTAATTTGTATCTTCAGAATCTTGCTTAGTATATGCTAGAAAGGCAGTACTTAAAGAGATTAATGAGTAGGTAGATTTTGTTAACAATGGAATGTTTCTTCTCAATGGAATAGTAACTCTAGTCCCTTTTCCTCTGCAGTGGTCCAAGTGATTTCCTCAAAATAAGGTATTTTTCAGCTGTTTACAAAAACAATATGCTGGTACCTTATTGCAAAATTTATCTATTTTGCATCACAATACATGAGAAAGTAATTTGAAAACTGTGAAGAATGACATAAATGAGAAAAAGAATGATTAATTTATTTCAGCAAGTATTTAAAAATGACCTAATATTTGGCATTGCAGATTCAAATATTAATGAGACCTAATTTTTGTCATATCGGATGAAGTATTCCTGTGACTAAACAACTGATGGAATGTGATTGAACTATGATCAAAGAACTTTATAAGCAATGACAGAGAAATTGAGTTTATTGTAAAGGGGAAGAATTAGAGATAATTACAGAAAAAGTGATGCTTTGAACTGGATCCTTAAGATTGGGAGGTACAAAGGTTAAAGGAGAGGGAGAAAAAGGAGGAAGGAGTGGGTAAGTAAAGCTAAGTTGTTGTGGCAGAAAAAGGAATTAAACCCTCACTTCTAATGCCTAATTCCAGGGATTAGTCATGAAGGCTGCCAAAGATTCACATGCATAATGGACAGTTTCTGCATTCACAGGGGTGGCCTGTGCAAAAAGGAAAATCGATGTTGAACATTTGATTATAAATTGCATGTAGACTCAGATAAGAACAATAATACAAATATAAATGCCTTTTCTGGATGCACCACCAGCCTTCTTCAGGACATTAACACAGGGCTTTATTATTCCTTTTTAATGCATGGGCATGATATGCAACAGAATGTAGAAGACTTACTTTTAATTCACACACAACATACACATTTAGGCTTGAAAATCAATAAAAAGTCTTAAATTCTTCAAAATTTCAATATGATTTTTGTTCTTAGGGATGGTATGAGATTATTAAAGCAGTGGTATGTCAAGTTATAGTATGTATCTGGCTCACTCCGCCATAGCATATCCTAGTTATTTAAGAACTATTACAAATCATTGCTTGAGCAGTTCTAAAATACGTGGGCTCCATCTCTAAGAATAGATTGCATCATTTGGTCAATCAATGCTTAGGTCTAAGGTCTACTCCTGAATCTAGAAGAAACAAATTAATTTTTGTCATTTTCCTGTGTAAGTCAGCCACACTTCCTGTTTACAGTTTTTCAGTGTTTACTTGGCTCTATATTTTGGTCCATGACTCGTATATTTTTTGCTAGATTATTAGTGAGTAGCAAGTTCTGCATTCATTTATCTTATATTAGACAATATAGACTAATCTAAATGTCATTTGAAAGATATATATATATATATATATATATACATAATTTTTATTTTTTTATGGAGATAGGACCTCACTCTGTTGCTGGGTCTAGAGTGCTGTGGTGTCATCATAGCTCACTGCAACCTCTGACTCCTAGGCTGCAGGGTCCTCCTGCCTCAGCCTCCCAGGTAGCTGGGACTACAGGCGAGTGCCACCACACCCAGGTATTTTTTTGTATTTTTAGTAGAGACAGTGTCTCACTCTGGCTCAGGCAGTGAAAGATATTTTTAATAGTCATATTTAGTTTGTTAAAGGGAGTAAAATTTATAGAGAGCTAAATAAACTTGCCTTACTAATGCAGTGGTAGTTTTCATGACACCAAGGAGAAGGATGTTTTCATCATAACACTTGTAAGCTAGCTCCCATAGACGACTGCTGATAGAAAATATGTAGATACATCATACATTTTATTCCTGGTGAAGATCCAGGAGATCCAAATACAGCTAATTAAATGGTGATGATAATAACAATACCATCATTAACAATCAAATTAAGAAGCAAACTTTCAATAAAAAAAGAAAAGAAAAGAAAAAAAAAAGAAAGAAAAAAGGAAAAAAAAAACACCTCCCAAACTTTGTAAGGCTTTAGGCCAATAATGGATTTTGGGATGGAAGCCTTTTGTTTTTCTATCCATTAAAGCCTGGATGAAAGGACATTCTGTTTCTTACTTGATATATTCTAAACATGATCTTACACAGTTTGTGCTTTAATTCACTGCTATAAACCACCTGCTACTCCAAAGAAGATGTTTTAAATCCAAAGCACAGCTAAATTAATACTCATATGATGTATGCCAGGTCATATAGCTTTTTTCTGAGCAAATAAACTAATTTAAATAAGTTATTTGTTCTACATTCAGATGCTGACCCTGGTAAATGGTGGTGACATCCAGAAAATTACTTGTTAGGAAAGTGTATTAGGTTGTAGTGTCAAGGTGCTGCAGTGCTATATATTTTATATATGTGTGTGTGTGTGTGTGTGTGTGTGTGTGTGTGTGTGTGTATGTATGTATATTTAGAAGCTTGATTAAATTTTGATCCTAAGTTCAGGCCATCTTCAATTGAATATTATCATACTTTCTGGCTTCTTGCTTTGCAAAAACTATGACCAGTTGGGAAGTTAATTTAAAGGTGTACGTGTATGTTTTACCTCGCTTGGCTTGCAGGAAGTCATATTTATAATAGATCTTTCACAGACAAAGAAAAAATGCTGGGAGCTCACTTTAATGAAGCACAGATAAACAAACAAAATCCATTATGCCATATGGCAATTATGCCATACGATTGAATTTATTACCACATAAAACTGTTGGCTTATGCATTTCACAGTTTTTACTATACATATCTAGTATTTTTAGAGGTTTTCTGTAGGGTTAGTTGCCCAGAATTCTATACACACACACACACACACACACGGACACACACACAAAGTCCTTGTTGCAGGAAGTGTAGGAAAATGAAAACAAACTAGAACAGTGAATAAAAGTACAGACTAGTTCTCTTTCAGTCCTTCTATAAAACAAGTGCCAAGAGCTAGGAAACATTTAATCTAATGAATATAACATTCTGTCTGTTCAGTTTGGAAAGATATATCCTTGTAGCAGGTATCTGCAGCAGAATTTTCTAGAGTATGTGGTCTTTGGTTTCTAAAGAGAAAGTAGATACTTTCTTATCTTAAAGTGATTTAACATTGCCCATAAGAACTCTTAACTGCCAGTTAGGCTGCTAAATTTTACTGAGTTCAGACAATCTCAGTATTGAAATTTAAAGTCATTTTTCATTTATGGAGTGATGTTAAATTTTTCTTAAAATTTCATATATTCTAACCCTGGTCATCCAGTCAACTTACCCAAGCTCCTCATGGAAACTATGCTAACGTGTTCTTTTTGGGGGGAGTCACCAAATAGTTTTTGCATTTTATGTGGGCTATCTTCAAATCCTCAAATAAGTTATATTTGAGATTTGACATTTTTATGACTCAAAATCCTTTTTAATTTACACCCTTAATTAGGTCACATTAAGGAAAGTGATTTAAAAAAAAAATCCAGGCCGGGTGCGGTGGCTCACGCCTGTAATCCTAGCCCTCTGGGAGGCCAAGGCGGGCGGATCGCTCAAGGTCAGGAGTTCGAGACCAGCCTGAGTGAGACCCCATCTCTACTAAAAAATAGAAATAAAAATGATCTGGCCAACTAAAAATATATATATAGAAAAAACTAGCCGGGCATGGTGGCACATGCCTGTAGTCCCAGCTACTCGGGAGGCTGAGGCAGGAGGTTTGCTTGAGCCCAGGAGTTTGAGGTTGCTGTGAGCTAGGCTGACACCATGGCACTCACTCTAGCCCGGGCAACAAAGTGAGACTCTGTCTCAAAAAAAAAAAAAAGAAAAAAAATATCCAATGCAACCATTCGTCTGTGAAAATGGACATTTACATTATTACTCCAGATAAGATTGCTCTCTGTGGTTCAGAGCCCCTTATGCATTTAATAAGTGCAATTTCATACCATGCATACATAGACAACATTATAAATAGCATTCAGTGTAACTTTTATTCAGGCTATAAATTTATACTTACTCTTTTTCCTTTCTCACTCTTTCTTTCGTGTTTCTCATTTTTCATTAAAGCTACCTTCAAAATAAACTGAAAATGTGATGTTCAGTGATGCTTATGTCTAGAGCTCATCACAATCCCCTCCCCCAAGAACAAAGCTGGATGTGAACCCCCCTTACTTCCACTTGGATATGCAGTTTGACTTTCTCAATGGAGTTGGCAGAGATCCTTAAGACTGAAAGGGAATTCTTCAAGGAGGACAATAGTGCTTTTCTTTGGCAGTAGGAAAAGATGCAAGAGAACACAATTAATTCCCTCCTCTCCCCTTCAATGGCTCAATTCAGCTGGGCCAGTTCACCAGCATTTTCAGTGATTGGCATGGAAAGGAGTACAGAAAAATGGATCTACAGAACTGCTCCTCAACAGAGACAACTCACTTATCTATGACCTGTCAAATTTGCCATCAATTAGTGTCAGTATCATAAGTTCTTTAAAAATTGGTCAAGACACTTTTTTCCTGTTTTTTTTTTAATTGATTGTGTTCTAAGAGTATATCCTCAAAGTTCATCTTCCTCCACTATTAAGTTTCTTTCTTTTATTTTTTAATGGATAATGTAAAAATATGATGATATAAAGTTGTGAATAAAGTTTGGCCTAGCTCATTTAGAAATGGAAATTCCCTGAGAGCAACATTAATAATGGGTCGACACAGTAAGTTTACTAGAATGAGTTTGACACCTTGATTGTGTTTCTGAGGTGCATTTGTTGTTGCTTTGGGGGAAAGTATGTATATTGGGTTCAACAGAACATAGAATTTTAAATTAACCTCTTATTGTCCTCACCTGGAACATGATAATTTCAAGCAGTACTTTATTTTGTGTGTATTTATGGTGAGTGGAACAAAGAAATAATAGGTTTGATTTTATCAATATTTGCCAGCCTTATTTCAGTTACTTGAGCCTAAAGTGGGGAAATAGTGACTGTTCACCCATAGGTTTTGTAGGTATCTTGAATAAGCCTCAGCACAAGAATTTTTTTGTCAAGTTGAATTCAATAATAATTTATCCTCTTCAGATTCTAAAAGTAGAGCCATTAATACTTCATTTGGAGGGTATTTCAGTTAGCTCTTTTATTATTTCCCTCCTCCTCCTTCCTGATAGATGTTTCAAAGAAGCAAGGAAAATCTCCAGATGACTTTCAGAAGTTACACCAAATTTTGTCAGGATTTCCTTTCTAGGTAAATAAATTAAAAAAAAAATAGAGAAATGTAACTGAAAGTGATTTATAAGTATGAAGATAATATAATGCTTTTATCTAATTTTCTCTAATTCTGCATAGCTGTTTCCAGCATTCTTTGGTTGATACTGTGATCGATATCAACATACCTAGGCTTGAGGATGTCTTTGAGTTTTCACATACCAGTAATAATAATAATAATAAGGTGCTCTTTCAATATAAAGCATCTAAGAGAAAGAAGGTGAATAAGATAATTTTTATGGTCTTTTTTCAGATCATATTACTCCTCCCAGGAGGTCAGCAACTTAAAGCATGTTGGAATAAGGCAAGAAGAAAACCAACAATAGGTTATTAATAGTAAAAAAAAAAAGTATTTTATTTACTTACATTGATACTGCAAGGGGCTCCTAATACTTAGCTTCAACTATTGTCAGTCTATGTTGGTTGCTTGTATTTTCTCATTTACTCATCTCGAAATCATATGAGATAGGAGCTGATGGTATTCTCATTTTGGTGACAGGAATCAAAGACATACTGATTTAAAAATACAAGGAAGTTATATTGTGTAACCCATTTTTCAACTGATGAAATGGCTTCTGGAAGGATTTAAGTAACTTAGCCAGGGCCAGATAGCTGGCAGCATCTGAATTCAAAACCAGACAATTGACTAGTGATTTTGGTCCTAATGACTAAGAAAAGCTGCTACTCCTTATGAAGTAAGTTGATAAAGAATAAAATTTGAAAGAATATATATTATTATTCTCATCCTGATATACAATGAAAACATGTTGAAGTTTTAATTTATTAATTATTGAGGAAAGCAGTAAATGATAATATCTGGTCCAAAGGAGAATCCCAAATATCATACATTCTAGTCAGATAAGGAATGCTGAAATAAATTTACAAATAGATACAAAATTGGCAAACCAAGTCAACATCCAGAGGGGGATAATCAATTGCATTTCACTGGACACAATTTTCATTTTTATGAATAAGAACTAATTGCATTACTAAAGGTATTAATCACCTTTGCTGAAAAGCCATATAAGAATCACTTTATTCCCACAGACACCTTTATTTCAGGAAAAAGATATGGAACAGCAACAGCAAAAGAAAGATTTGTGTTGAAAAGGGTCCAGAGATATCAGGCACAAGCTCTTTTTTTTTTTTTAATTTCATAATATTATGGGGGTACAAAGGTTTTGGTTACATAAATTGCTTTTGTACCATTTGAATCAAAGTCATAAATGTGCTCATCACCTGGATAGTGTGTATCGTACCCAATAGGTGTGAATTTATCCATCCCCTTCTCTCCACCTCTCACCTGCTTGATTTCCAATGAATGTTATTTCCATATGAGCACATAAGTGTTGATCGATTAGTTCCAAATTAATAATGAGTACATGTGGTGTTTGTTTTTCCATACTTGTGATCCTTCCCTTAGAAGAATGGTCTCCAGTTCCATCCAGGCACAAGCTCTTTTGTCCTCCCACCCCTGAGTGGGTTACGTAAAACATGCATTGTTCTCAGGACTTGAACCAGCACCAGCTTATAGGCAAAGCATCTCTGTGCCAAGAAGCCCAGAGTTGGCTCGGAGTGGGAGCTGTGCTGCTCACATACGTACATCCCAGCTACGTGACCAGCATTAACATTGAAATCCCACCGCAGGCTTCCCCAAAATCAGAGGCAAATTATAAATCCAATTATTATTACTAAACAATGCTACCAATGTGATACATCCTATTCAAAAGCAACGTATGGAGTTATGGTTATAGAATATCAGTTATCTATAGTTAATAGATTCTATAGCACTGGGTCAGTAGCTGTAGAAATTAGCATGTGATAAATCCAAACTAGCTGAAATTACCCACATTATGAACTATTATTTTTTTACAGTTTAAATTCTATCTGTACAGAGGTGTAATAAAACAAAACAAACAAAATCTCTAGAAAGACAATGAGATAACAATGAGGAAGAGATAACACAGATGGGTGAAAGTAAAGATGCCAACTAAATGTCAAAGTCTTTCACAATTTTTTCATATAAAATGTACTAAATAATAAAGCAATTTCTATATAACGCCAGTCTAACCAGATATAAGGTCAACACTCTAGACAATATTCTCCTTTTGTTTTTATCTAGTACCAAGTTTTCCGATACATGAACACAGTTATTACTGACTTTTTCTTTTTTTTCTCCCCTCACCTCTTAAAGATTTTAGTTTAAAATTAGGGTGCACAGAAGGTACTGTTACATAGTTCTGGAGTTCATTTAAAACTCTTTATTTGCAAAAATAGTTGAAATTTTATATTCATCAATATCTTGTCTTATAGAGTAACTGTGCAATATATTCCTTTAAAGGTGTTTACAACAAAGAATATGTTTCTCAGCTCTTCTTCATTTGCCTCATTCCATTCATTTAATTAAAAAAAAAAGACTGTGAGAACAGATTAAACTATGTAACTGCAGATGCCTTACTGAACCTAAATGAAAATATATTTCCCATAGTTTGAAACTTTGAGCTTTGTGTAATGCACATATTCTCAGTGGAGAGATGTAGCCCTTAAGATGGCTAAAATTGGTTCCTGGGGGAGCAAATTCTTATTCTTTGTATGTATAAAGTACAGATATACATAAATAGATATATACTTTACCTGTGGCATTACAATTTCATGGCATCGGAAATTTAAAAAAATGTCTTAAATGCTACTTAAGGAAGAAATTTGTTTTTATTTAATTTAATTTATTTATTTATTTATTTATTTTTTTATTTCAGCTCATCATGGGGGTACATAAGTTCAGGTCATATACATTGCCCATGTCCCGCTCATCCCCCCGAGTCAGAGTCCCAAGCGCGTCCATTCTCATTCTCCATACAGTGCACCTGGCACTCATCATGTGGTCATACCTCCATCCCCTCCCCCCCCACCTCCCCGAGTCTGCACCTTCAAGCATGACCATTCCCCAGAAGGTGTGCAACGCACTCATCATGTAGGCATACACCCGAAATGTGTTTTTAAAAAGGTTGAAAAACAAAATTCTACTGTAGTTAGTCTATAGGATAATGAATTACAATATAGTCAATTGATTTTTGTCTACTTTTTTTAACACTGAATTAACCAAATGTTTTGACATTGAGCCCACTTAACTCAGACTTTTCATCTGAGTTATAATGAAGCTATTTTATGCTCTCTAATTTGATTCAAAAAAGTAAATAAATAAAACTTGGGTGATATGGTTTGAAGCATCATTATTGGTGATGTACAAAATTCAACACCTTGATTTTTAATTAGCTCTATCCAGCAAAACAAGTACATTTTATTGACTTCCTTGGTGATTTCATTTCTTAGTGTGTTCCAGGTGTTTGATAGGAAGAGTTGTGATGGTTACTGTATCAAAGGAAAGCATGATTTGGCAATGTAAACTAATGTAAGATGTTCCTGTTACCATATGGAACATGAGTAATTAATAACGATGGAAGGAAGAGTAATTACATCACTTGCAGTTTTTTGAGAAATATTCTTCATAGCTGACGATGTGGTTGAATTTATAAGATATGAAACATTGGAAATCACCTGCATTAGGAATGTATTCAACATTTCTCTTTGCCTTTTTCTAGAAATGCAGAGGATACATAGTCACAAATAATTTTGTGTGGGTTTTAAAAATAAATGTATATTTATCTAATTAAGATTACAGGCTGATTTAATCTATTTGACTACTATACTTTTACTCTCAGTATTGTATTATATTGTGAATTTGAAATTCCAATGAAGTCTCAACCTGAAGGCAGAATATTAACAAGGAAACAGAGTCTAAGAGTAGGAAATGAGATCACACCAAGGCCAGTTATATGATTTTAACTGAAAAATGAAATATTATACTGAGATTGGGCTAAAGTCACAAGGAAAAGGAAGCCCAAATATATATATGACATTATCTTGAAGAGGCCTTACATATTTTTGCATTTTAATCAAATAAAAAAATGTTATTAAGTTTATCAAATGTTTGAAAAATCTGTAGCTTCATTTTTTTAAAATTCTTTGACAGAACCTTAATTAGTTACTATACTTTATTAAGCACTCAAGCTGCAGTGCAAATGAGAACCCCTTCCCTGTAAGACTTGCGATGCTGAGGATGAAAAAAGCAATGTACACGGAGAGTTGCAGTAGAGTGTATCTGCTGTGGATAAGAGCTCTGCTGCCGAATGCAACACTGGGTTTAAGTATGGATCTTCCACGCAGGACCTATGTTTTCTTGGACAAATGTTTCTTTATCCATTAAATGACAGTCATAATAACTGTGTCATAAAGCTGCTTTGAAGGTAAATACTTATCATGTGCCAAATATGCTGCCTGGCACAGATTAAGAGCTCAGAGTAAATTAATAATAGGGATAAAGAAAATGATGATGGGAATGATATTAATAATAATTGGTTACAGGGCATTGTAAGGAGTACTGATCAGAGGCACACGTGAAAGTTGGATCCTGACTCTAATCCAAGCCAGTTACAACTTAAGTGCAGAAAATGACACAGGTGTAGTCTAAGTGGCAGTATTCTGATACTGAATTGCACTAATAAAAATGTGTATAAAACTAATGTGTTTACTGATAAAGTGAAAAGGATAGAGGCATGACACAACGAATGGTTGGA
Source organism: Lemur catta (assembly GCF_020740605.2). Lineage (NCBI taxonomy): Eukaryota > Metazoa > Chordata > Mammalia > Primates > Lemuridae > Lemur > Lemur catta. The sequence continues at coordinate 47,701,457 of NC_059140.1, forward strand.
TTAGTGATTGGGTAAACTAACTGCATCTAAAATTATGTGGGAATTTCCTAAAATTTAGTCTCAGGTTAGAGCAATAACATCATTAGTTATATAAAATTAATAACTTTATTATAAATAATGATAATGGTGGCATGTAAAGCTTAATTAGCATAACGAGGTGAAAAGTACATATAAGCTCATATTTTCTGTAGCTACTATAGTTTGTCTTCTGTTCCACTGGTCTTATCAAAGCCACTCAAAAATAAGACTTGACATGCCAATTTCCAGTGACTATCCCACCTCCATTGAAATAACTAAAAATATAATGCCTTTAGAGAAAAATGAGTGGCAGAAAACGTCTTGTTAATTTTAAAATGAACAACAAAAAATAAATAATGTGAGAGTGAATATTAAATTTCTCCAGTCTTCCCTTAAAATAAATGTTGGTGGTAGTGTGAGGAATTTACTATTTTCGCAACGGGTCATTGCTTGGCTGGTGTTTGTTATTTAGCCCTTAGAGTATAACACACATGTGTGGTGCAGCCTAAGAGTAGTCCCCTTGGCCTAGTACTCTGAAAAACACATGTGTTTGTTTATTGGTTCATGTAAAGTCTTTTTTTTTTTTCTTGAGACAGATTCTTGTTCCGTCACCCTGCCTAGAATGCAGTGGTGTCATCATAGCTCACAGCAACCTCAAACTCCTGGGCTCAAGTGATCCTCCTGCCCAGCTTCCCAAGTAGCTGAGACTACAGGTGCTCGAGACCATGCCTGGCTAATATTTCTATTTTTGGTAAAGTGGGGTCTTGCTCTTTCTAGGGCTGGTCTCAAACTCCTGACCTCAAGCAATCCTCCCCCCTGAGCCTCCCAGAGTGCTAGGATTACAGGTGTGAGCCAATGTACCTGACCTCATGTAAAGTCTCATATAGCCGGAGGGATTACTTGCCTAAAAAAAATATAGAAAATAATCATGTGCTAATATCTCAAATGATAACAACTATATCTTAATTCCATGTGTTTCTGGACTTACTAGTTCTCTTATTTTGTATTCCAGGTTTATGCACTTAATGTGACCTCTTATGCTTACTTTACAAAAAGAGACTTGAAAAAAATATATTTGTATACACATATACACACACAGAATCAGAACTTCTTACTTCATTTTGGTTAAAGAAATATTATTCCAAGAAGCCATCATACAAAGAAAAACTTGTGTGCCATATAATGAAAGGGGCATGAGATTTAATTAGATCCCACGGTTTATTTGTTCAGACAATCAGTCAGTCAGTATGCATGGAGTAATCACTTGTTCTACATGCTAGGAACAGAGAAGACATTGGCTTCATGGAATTTTCAATCTAATAAATAAGACTATAAACCTGTGAATAAATAATTTGTATAATTTCAGATAGTGATCATGACTATAAAGAAAATGAAGGAGAGTAATAAGATAAGAATAGACTGGGTGAGAATGCTTTATTGGAGGATAGTATAAAACTAAGCATTGGCCTAGAGTCAGAGAGATAAACATAAATCAAGGCTCAGCCATTTCCTGAGTATGTTACTTAGATTCAATGAACTTGTTTCCTTATCTATAAAAGAAGGATCACACCAACCTTGTAAAATTATCATGACATTCTAAATATTAGGTGTATAATGCCTAGTGCATAGGAGGTCTTCAATAATTGTCAGTTATTAAGAACCATTCAATGATAGTCACACAGATCCTTCATATAGTTGTTTCTTTTCTATAATGTCTCTTTTTCTAAGAATTGCTTTTTTAAAGGCATCATAAACAAAACAATCAGGTGTGTGTATTTAACTTTTAATTCTCAGTGGAAATGAAGTAATTATTCTGTGGTCGTGGGTCTTTGTTTCTCTAAAATAGTGCAGAGAGAAGGTGGTCACATGCTCATTGAGTATTTTTAGAAATTATTTTATCTCAGTTTACTTAGTTCAAATGCATCATTACTGGCTGGCATTTCAGGGGCCACCTGGTTTATCATCTGCACAACAACATGCTGTGTGACTTTAAAAGAATCATTTCCATATTTTAATTTTCTGTAAATGAACACTTTTGCATAGCAGCTTTCCATATGATGAGCTTAAATCTAGATTACAAGGGCTCTTAAAATGTGCACTTACTTAGATGTTGCTTTGTTGGTCTACTTATTATTTAATTCTTTCATTTTTGTGTCTAAAGCATCCTCAACTAAATTGTCAAGGCCTTGAGATCAAGAACCCATCTACATCTTTATAATATTACAGAAATTAGTACACAAAATAAGTGTTATGTACATAGTAAGTGGTCCACTTGTTATGGTTAAATATAATGATATTACATAAAGCACTTCAAGGGTCACATTGTCCTTTTACCAGGGATATATCACAGATGTCTTGATATTTCATCTCATAAATAAGAATAAATCAAAGCTTCAGGATGCAAAAATACCTTGTCCCAAAATTAAATAGAGACATATAATAAATAATTACCCAGCTTTTTTATTAACACAGAAGAACTATTTTGAAAAATAAAATATTTTACTATTTCTAAAATAGTTTAAAATCTATTTAAGTTTAGCCTTACTGAAGATATGTTTTGAAATAATTCTTATGTCATCATGACACTAAATATTAGGATTTTCTAGAGACTTTTATTCAAATGGTTAGCATAAATATTGATAAAATGTTAGAAAGCATTACACACAAATTTTAGAGATTTTTTTTTATCATCTGTAGCAAAGGTTTGTCTGTGCTTCCAGACTTGGCCTGATTCTATAAGCAAACCAACTGAAGACAGATGCATTTAAAAAAAGAAATATGTGCCAAGTTACGTGATTAGACCATGTTATTGGCTCACTTAGGAAAATGCATTTGATCATTTTCATACCAGATGAATACCTAAATCCTACTGGCAAAACAGAACTTCAAAATAAGATTATATCTGGTAAAATGATGTTAGTTTCTGACGGAAAAGTGAGGAGAGAGTGAGGAAGGGTAGAAGAAGGGTGAAAAAGTGGCAAATGTTGACAACCCAGTTCCAACAAGTTAAAGATCATTTTTTATTTTTTTCTTTGAGTCATGACTAATCTTCATTACCTCACTTAAAATTTCTGATCTATGAGAGTCTGCAGAGGGTTAGGTGTCATTGAAAAAAATTTTATAACATATATACAATATATTTTTAGTTTACACAGCTCTTTTCCAGACATTGGGCTGAAATCACTTACATCGTTTCAAGTAGACCACATGATTTTGACTAAAACTGATTGAATATGACATGAAGATCATGGTATTGAGCCAAATTGTTAAAATCATGCTAAAATATTTTGGTGACCAAGTTAATAGTTTTGCTTTCTGGGTCCATAATACAATGTTATTCTTTATAACATTATTAAAATGGAAAACAATGCATATTCCCCCAAATACATAGTCACTAGAGTAAAATTAATGTACACTTATTCAAATTTATTAAAATGTTCAATTTGTCCCTACCTCACTTATTTAATATAGTACCCAGTTTAATTAAAATGGTAGATTTATTTGATAAAGAAATAGTGATTTTTCATGTTCCCATGTGTTAATTTAATCAGTCCCTGCTATATCATTGTGGATTATTCTTTTTTCCTGTAATAGATGTTTAGATCAGGCTATATGCTATGCAGTACTAATGGTACAAATGGAGATTAGTTTTTTTCTCTACAAATGGATTTTATTATTGTCCTTAGGTGTTATTTTTCTACCTTGAATTGACAAGTTGTCTATCGTTTTGCCATGGGTGACTTTTTGTACACATCTGCCTCATTCCCATTAACTGCTACAATTTAAAACATTATGTATTGCTTATTATGCATAATCTTTAGTTCTGTATAGCTATGCTAGCAGCATACTAGTAAATAATTTGTGTGTACCATTCAGTTATTTTAATTATTTTTAAAAGATAAATATCCTGAATCAGAACTGCATTACCCTTAATATACCATGTTAAAATTAGAATTGTAGTGTGGCCAAATTAACTTTCACCATAAAATATGAAATCACAATTGATGATTATCCTGCTGCTTTTCACTTAAAGATGATTCAATCCTTCGCTACATTAAATGCAGAATATGCCCAGAAATACAGTTAATGCTTAAAATATCCTTGAGTATCTTACATTTCTTTTATATTTTATATAGAACATTTACACTTCTAACATAGAGCATTTACAAATATCTAGCACATAAGTCCTTAAAACATTTATGTTAGGTGAATGAATAACTTAATAAACAGCAAATACATACAAAGAAAAGCCCCAAGTTTTTTTTTTTTGTTTTTTGTTTTTTTATGATCTCAAAGTACAAGTTTATAGCATTTGGTGTTATACATCTTGAGTGAGAATGAGCTGTCTTTCACTGGATAATTTAATCTTCACAGTAACTCTGAAACAAGCGAGGGTACTGTTATCCACTGGTTTTCACATGTAAGGCACTTTATATACTTAATCTCCTTTAATTCTAACAGCATTATCTTCATCTTGCTAACGAACAGATTTGAAAATTTGGATGACTTGGTCAATGGCATCATTATTGTAGTGGCCTAGTGAGTATTGAACAAACTTCTGGCTGACAAAATCCCATCAAAATTTCTTTCTTTACACTAAAATTAATATATAGAGAGATATATATTTATAAACATATATGTGTATACCTTTCTAAGATAACAGTTCTCCCATATCATAAACCAATACATATATGCATAAGTATATATTTTCTGATATTATTAGATTCAATGATGTACATCACTAAATATTATGTATCTGATATACTAAATATACTTATCTTGGGCTATTAGTACATTGTACACTTAAGCAATTGTCAAAAATATAAGCTTTGGAACTTAATAAATATTATTCTTAAGATATGCATAAATTTAGTAGACAAGAAGAAAATAGAAAGCTGCCTACATAAAAAAAAAAGAAAACAAAAGACAAAAAAAGTATTTCATCCCACTGTTTTAAAAGGATGCTGCATCATTCCTTGTCTCATTCATCTTCTAAGACTAATTTTAATCTTCAAGATTAGATGATTTCTAAATGTACATCATCAAAAATCATGTATTGTCTTCCAAATTGAGTGAAGAAAAAAGTACCCATTTATTTTATAAATAGATAAATTTTATAATAATTAATTCATGTGCTCACTTCATCTCTGGGTACTCAAAAAATTTGCAGCTAGAATTATATTTGAGGACTTTCCTGTCAATGACCCATTCTTTTCCAGTAATCTAGAGTGTGATTCTGAAAACCTGTAGCCAAAAAATATGGTTTTTATGGGCTGATATAAAGTGTTCTGCTTCTTATGTTTTTATTTCCAAATTTTAGAGCTCCTTTGCTCAATAGTATCATTTTAATTTACTAAATTACTGACAGACTAAAGGTCCATTTTATCTGATTTTATTCTTAGATCAAAATTATTGGAAACCTCTATATTTTTGGACTTTTGCCAAAAAGTGTGGGCAATTTGACATTATCTTCTTTCCAAATTTGTGATCCAACTATTAAAAGGAGACACAGAATACTGAATGAATGAAACAACTCCAAGACCAAGAAGAATTTTTAAAGCATATTAGGAGCAAGATATGTGACTGTAGACTAGTTGTAGCAGAGCAAGGGAAGAGAGGATCTGAGTTCAAGAGTGAGATGATCTTGTAAAGGAAAAATATCAAAAACATTTTAGGGAAGAGGAGATGGTTTTTTATTTCAGTGAAGTGAAACTGACTTAAAAGTGAGATTAAGGATTCTCTTATAAAAAGAGGCAGGTCCTAAAGTTTAAAAGCATTTCATTGTGTAACCAGATATGATTTATATGTTTAGTTATCTAAAGGGATCATTTGTAAAGTGTCGTGTTAGGGAAATTTGAAATCATTTTACAGCTTCACATCAAAACCTATGTTGTGTTTGGGAAGGAAGATGGCACTTAAGGGGGGAGAGGGTGTGGAGAGGGGAATGTCATAACAGCCCCTATCATTGATACAGTTAGTTACTCTATGTTCCAGATATCTAAGGGCCCTTTAAAAATTCAAGTGAATTCATTATTTCTGCCATAAAATTCTAAAATATTTGAGTTTCCAACAGTTCAATGCATAAACTTGCTAGTTAGAAGTAACAGAGATACTCACATTTCTTATTATCCTCACAGTTAAATCTAGCCTATAAACCATCATGATGTGCTTAAAACTCCAGGACCCGGATTGTAGATGTGGGGCTGTCAGTTGATTCTTTATATGAATTTCATAAAGTTCGTGTCCATTCTTTGCACAAGATAACAGAGAGGAAAGCACAAAGCTTAGAGTGTTGCTGCATTATGTGGCAATGGACAGCAGAGTCTTACTTTGAGTATCTAATATAAAAACTATGTATTAAGCATATCTGTCTATCTTGAATTTTTTGTTGTTAGATTCTTAAGACCACTAAACTCTGGCAGTTGGCCTCTTTGCAACTAGATTGAAAGTCATCCACTTACCCAGTACATAACCACCAAATTGTACGAATTCCCTGCTCAAAGAACTTCACTGGCTCCCCACTGCCGACTCAATGACATAGAAATTCCTTAGTCAGGCAATTTGGGTCCCTGGGCAATCCACCACTCTCCTATATCTAATTCTGTGAATGCAAGCTAAATTACCCCATTTCTTGTCTATCATACATCACTTCTGTTTTAACAATTTAAAACAATTTCCCTTACTTTGCAAGCAATATAGGTTTATAGTAGAAGATGAAAAAAATATAGAAAAGGAAAAAAAATGAAAACCCCTTGCTTTTCTACCACTTGAAGAAATCAATATTAGTTGCTAACATTGTTAGCAAGGTTGAAATTATGTTGAGTTTAGAAGTTTATAATCTTACCTAATGCAGCATGTTTAAATTGTTTTACAATGCTCAACGATATATACATTTTTGTGGGCATCTCTGATAATTACTTGCAAATAAATTCTTGAAAGTGAGATTATTGAACTCTACGGCAGGAAGATTTTAAAGATTTTCAAGTTATATCAATACATTAACCTGTAGACAGCCTCACTGATTTAACCTCCCAACAGGGAAGGGTGAGGTGTCCATTTCCCCAACTATTTTCACATGTGTTCATATTTGACATTTTAAATTTGTGAATACTTTATTTATAGTTCTTATGATTTTCTTAGTTATATATTTTTATTTTTATTGCGTTTTAACAATCTCAATATATTATATGTATTATATGACACTTGGTCATTTATTATGACGTTTCTCTCAGATTTTTTACTTACATTTTGTTACATTTTTACAAACATTTAAAAATATATATATGGTGGAACTATCCCTTTTCCTTTATTGTTATTTCTTTTGCCATAATTCTTAGAAAAGTATTTTATGTAACTATGTACCTATATTTTTTCTGTATTCTTTAATAGCTATGAATGTGTTATTGCCCTACTGTATAGGTACATAATTTCTGTATGTAATGAGAGGTAGAAATATAACTATGTTGTCTTTCACACAAATTTTTTATTAGTAAATTAATAGTTTTTGTTGTCATTTTAATCACATGAACTAATGCATGTACATACTAATCTCTTAATTTTGTTTTCTCACTGTGTCTGTAAATTATTCTATCAGTAGTACAGTGAACTTATGCTATGCTTTATATCTAATAGTTCAGGTCTAATCATCATCTCTTTTCCAGAATGTCTCATTGTTAATTATTTAATTTTTTAGATTAGAATCTATTTGTCATGTCCCTACTGCACCCTCAGAGAGAAATTTAAAAAAATTAATGTGTTTGTTTACTTTGAAAAGTATGAAGGGTAAATAAAGATGATAATTTGGGCATTTAACATGTTTTTTCTATTTGAAAGTGTTTTCTTTCATTATTTAATACTCCTTTTGACTTTTATTATTTTATAAGTAAAAACACAGATATTAATATTTTTGAATAGCAACATTAATATTTTTGAATGTCAGTGTTTTATATTTGTGCATCATTCCATTTTTAGAATATGCTTTCAGTTGTAGGTGTAGTTTGCCCATTTTACAGATGAGATCTTGAGGGTCTGAAAGACTTCAAGATTGCAAGATCACAAAGACGCTAATAAAGGAGCATTTGCTGTGCTTCGGTACAAGCCTATAACTATTTCTGTTCATAAACTACTAAGAATCAAGGGATCTGAGGTCCAATTCTAGCAGTTTCATTATTACACTATGTAAAATCACTTCTGTCCTTCACATTTGATGCATTTTAACCAAAGCTCTGAAGGACTTGCAGTTTTCTGATCTTTAAATGTAGGAGAACTTTTTAATGTAGGACTTTTGAAAAGGGACCTCTCTGCCTTTTTATGATAGAGAAGGCTTATCAAACTCACATTAATACTATGGCTACCATAGAAAGAAACATTTTCATAAAGACTTAGTAGTGGGGCTAATATAATTAGAGATTTGGAAATCTTCAGTTACTTAACAGCATTGATATTCCACTGAGACAATGCCATTGAGCTGTTCTATTCCATTCCATTCTATATCAGCATCGGTTTTCCATTTAACAGTATTGGTTATCCATTGATTGTTTTTAAGTCTTTTGTTATTCCTTTTGCTTTTTCCTCAATGTCACACATTGACGTTTACCACAGGAAAAGAAACTTGGGTCATAATTATAGATATTATAACATAAACCTAGTTAATTGTGAGTGATACACATGTAAATATTTGTTAGAGTGCATACATGAACATAAAAAATAAACAAGCAAAAACACCCTTACCTTATTTTAGACTTGCACTGCTCTACATTGGTCTACATTTTGAGTTCTGTGAATATACAAACATATATGTATTTTTACACACACATATATATATACACACACACATTTGCTCACACATATATAAACCCACATGTATTTAGAATGTGCTAAATGGGTGAGGAAAATTTATATCCTACTTCATTGGCAGTAAGAAACCAATTATTGAATTTTTTAAAGAAATCACTTTAATAACCCTAATACATTGGATTTTGGGAGCAAAGTTGAAATCTAAAATCCTAGTGAATTTGCTATTCACTTATACAATATACTCCCTTAACTTCTCTTTGTTCCAGCGATATAGAAGCTGATTCAGTGAGTGATGATATTTAAGTGGCAATACACATCACAAATACAGTTTTTTGATAATGTGTTCTTGCTTATAATCAGATTGCATCTAACATCTTTTCTCCCTGAAAGCACAAATAAAAATGTAGGAATTAGTGTTTGCTATTTTCTTTCACATGAGAAACCTCCGTTGCCGGATGGCAGTGGCAGGGGATGTGGGTTAGGAATAGCATTGCTCTGGGGAGCTGACCAGACATTTGGTGTCAGTGAGTCTGACTTCTGCTGACAGGCAATGCTTCTCCAGTCTAATGGCCACGAGTAGGCATCTGAGGACAGCCTTCGGGGGAAATCAGGGATTCCATTCATGAATCGCTTTGCATTCTAGAAAAATGTACCCATTTTCCAAATGATTGCATTTCTTTCCCAGCAGTTTTCTCTCTTAGCTCTCTTTCTCTTCTTTACTCTGTGCTACTTTTTTGAGGCCTTTTTCCATAGATACTCCATTAGCAAGAGAAGTACAGATATTCAACCTCAACTAAATAGGTTGAGAAGAAATGAATAGCTTAGAGCAGTTTGCAAGCAACCAAGCAATGAAATTTTCAAAGTGTTTGCTAATATTAGATGATATGCAAAAGAAGAAAAATGTCTGTGAAAATATCTCTCAGGAAGAGAAGAGCAATTAAAGGTCTTTTTGGAAGAGTTGTTGGTAAAGCGGAGATAAGATAGAAACTACAGTGATTACATTTTTGTGCTTATTTCTGAAGTTTCTAAGGGTTAATTCTTACATTAAATTAATAGTATTCCTTAAACATATACATATGATCCATGATAATATTTCCTACATCTCAGTGGGATTTACATTAATAAAGTTAGTATGATTCAAGATATAAATATATCCTATGTGCCAGTAGACTGCACTTTACATATATGTTTAAGAATGTCATTTTGTGCTCTCCAAGTGTTTTTTGCTTTCTAAGAAAAAAAGCTAAATAATCCATATAAGATCATTGCATAATTCCTGGTGCATACTGAGCACCCAGTAAATTGGCTCATTATTATTTTTATTATCGCTATGCTTACTATTATTTCATAATCAATAATATAATCAGAATCAAAAAAAACAATAGAAGTATAATCTAAGTAGTTAATATGTTATAGGTCAGCTGACCTAAAATGTGTTAATATCTTAAGCAATGTCATGTTCATGAGCGAGCAGGGAAGAAGGAGCTTTTAACAAAGTTGTCAACCACTTCAGAGGCAAGGGCAAAAAACCTTAGACTTAGTGACATGTCTACTCTAATGTTTTCTTTTATTTTCTTTTAAATATAGTTCAGTGATTTAAAATCACCAGTAAGAGTGTGTTTGAACTTCTAGAGATGTGTAATAGATGTTATACGGTGCCATGGAGCACGGGGACCCATTATTATATTTCATTGTCTCTTTTATTACCTGAGGGTAAGTGCAGGCAATAGAACAAGGTGTCAAACTTACATTTAACCTTTGCTAGAGGAAGAAGCCAGATGAAGGGTTGAAAGGTATTTCGAAGTTATTATCCTTAGAGACTCCTCACTTGCTGTTTCTTTGCAGCTACCGAGCATGAATGTTATCCAGTCTGGAGTGTCAGCCCCTCAAATCAAGTTCTGCTTAGTCCTGTTGTGTTCTCCACGGGGCCCTTCACCTGAGTGCCTCTGCTTTATGTAATGCATTGTAGATGAGTTAGCTTTCCCCACTGGGCAGTCTAGTCAGATGAATTGTGCTTGTAAGTACAATAATCTCCATTTCTGAATATTTAGAAACAGTGATTTCTTTACATTATTTCATTTTAGGATATTCAAGATCAAATGCCAAATTCGCTGATTTCGTTATACTCTCTTAAGTTAAATCTGTAGCGCCAGATAATAAAAGTTAATATTGGGAGACATTGAAATTTACCTCATGTATTTGCATTTTTACAAATTCAATCAAACATTTTCTACGATCCGTTAACTTTTCACTTGAATTATTGGTTTCATGCAAGCCACATTAATTATTTGACATATAGTGTATGTAAAAGGGTCATTTAGATTTGTCAGGCCAGACCTGTTCAGTGAGTTCTCTGTAAATCCTTTCTATAACAAAAAAGGAAAACCAGAGCATCAAGCTAAAGTTCTAAAAAATCTGCCTAATTGGCTACTACAGTATTCATAGCATTTCTAGGTTCATGGAAATTGACTGTACTCTTTGATAACTTTGATGTTGCTTAGTTAACTAGAATTATTGGAGTGAGAGAATTATGACAATATGAATCCACAGATTTTAATGTAAAATTTTGGATGCAGAGGGTTGAACATCAGGTCATCTTTTCAAAAGATTGCCTGAAATGACACTTCTTTAAGCAAATGCTTTGTAACTTCTTAATTATCTGCATCACTTCTAGAAAAAACTTAACCCACTACTTAACCCACCACTATCCATCTTTTAATCAGAAATCAGTTCTGTTGTTTTACTGCTGTTTTGTTTTTGGCTGTTTTACTGTCACATTTATTTTGATTTCTTTTCTTTTTTGATTATTCAGCCCTCTTTATTTGTATTTTCTAACAAAGATATTCTGACAATCTTTCCCTTTCTCAACAATAATAAATCTACTTAATCAGGCAAGAGCAGATTGTGGGAATACAAATCTTCTCTATCTCCCCTTCACCCTTGCTTGTATTATTCCCTTTAAATACCTTTATTCTAACACTTTTGGTATGAGGTAGTCGTGCAAACTACAAAGCTCAGAAAAAATTTTAGCTTAAATACATATAATCAGAAAGAAGATTTTGCTAAAGAACTTAAAAATAATTGTAGCTAATAGAATATATTATTTATAATCAAAAGATAGTAAGGAAAATGACATTGTATTTAAGAGATTTTGGAAAAAACGTGTTCCATAAATAATACTCTGATTTTATTCTTATGCTTACTTTTAAGAGACACTTCCCCTAAGCATGCACATTCTGTAAAAATATATTATTTAATTCTAGATATATAGAATAAGAGCCCTAAATAATGCTTTAGATAGCTCTTAGTACCAGCACTCAGCAATTGAGTGTTCTCATAGAATGTCATAATTCAGAAATGATATAAATATTTTTACATTCCACAAATTTATATTTATTTATTACATACTATTCTATAGCACTGTGTGATATTAAGAGTCATTTGTTCCTCCTGTGTCTTCTGTTCTTGAGTCTGCTGCATAATTATTTGTTTTTAATCTTGATAATGAAGCTAGTTTTGGTGTTTCAGTGCTTCAGGGTCAGAAATTAATTGTGTGAGTATTTTTGTGTACATATAATTGTGTGTGTGTGCATGTTTAACTAAATCTGCAAGAATGGCTTCTGAAGAATTGCTTTAGCTTCTGCAATATTATTTTCATAATTTTTACTCATAACTGTGGATAACACTTATCAACTTCACAAGGATGTTGTTTGTGATTAGCTAATTAAAAAGTACTTACCACATTTGTATAGCACCCTGAAGTCCTTATCCGTTAATGTGCCCCTCCACAGTAAATGTTTTAGCTCTTTGTAGGTTTTCCTTGTTTCTATCAGTTCTAGGTGTGTAGTTTTTCTTTACATCAAAAACTCATAAATGCTTTTCTCCACCATAAATTTACTTTAGTGTTGGCTCCAGGATGTTAAAATTTAAATTAAATCTCTTTTTTTCTTTTTTTGTTTCTTTTTATTCCTTACTGAAAAAATAGATCAAATGGTTATGAGAACAGAAAGGTCACTTAATGGTAGTTGTAAAAACTTTTTGTGCAACTCCTATCATAAAAAGCCAAGTTACTATTATAGACATAATGAGTCCCTTTTCTGGAATGGTAAACAGCTTAATACTTAGAGGGTTTTTTTAATTCTCATTTTAAAAATATTCTATTGCCAGACTTTGCCTTTTATTTGATGGTGTGTTTTCAAATTGGTTGCTCTCTACTAATATAGTTTGTTAATATGCTTTTTATTTTTAATGCAGATACAATTAATCAATTGCCCATAACTTTAACAGGGTTAAATGAGAAGAGAGATGAGCAAGATAACTTGTAGTTAAACTTTCATTTATATTTTGAAATTATTTCAATTTTTATTATAAAATCCTTAAAACATTTTTAAAACTATGCCAGTCAAGCATTTGAAAATGAAAGCATAGTACAGGAAAATGATGTTATCATTTTTACATAGTTTTTTAAAATAGACTCTATGTACATATATGTGTGTGTGTGTGTGTGTGTGTGTATATATATATATATATATATATATATATATATAGAGAGAGAGAGAGAGAGAGAGAGAGAGACAGGGTCTCATTCTGTCTCCGAGGCTGGAGTACAGTGGCCTCATCATACCTCACTGCAACCTTAAACTCCTGAGCACAGGCGAATCCTCCTGCCTCAGCTTCCTGAGTAGCTAGGAGTACAGGTGCACACCCCTACGCCCAGATAATTTTTCCATTTTTTTGTAGACATGGGGTCTCACTCTTGCTCAGGCTAGTCTCGACCTCCTGGCCTCAAGCGATCCTCCCGTCTCAGCCTCTCAAAGTGCTAGGATTACAGGCATGAGCCACCCTACCCAGCCAGTGGACTGTATTTTTTTAGAGCAGTTTTAGGTTCACAGCAAAATTAAAAGAAAAGTACAGAGAATTCCCATTTACCCCCTGTCCTAGCACATGCACAGTCTCCCCAACTATCACCAGCCTACACTGGAGTTTTACATATTTTATATTTACTGTTAAAAGACATAGAAAACAGAGGCAGAGAAATAATGCAGTAACGCATTATCTGCACCACTACCATCTCAAATATGGTTGCTCTATTATAGTACACTACATTTATACTTTCTCAGTGGTGTAAACAAGGAACTCTCATAAGAACAGTTAGAAAGATGTGAATATCTAAAAGTTGTCCTTTAGCCCAATGGTCTCCAACCTTTTTGGCACCAGGGACCGGTTTCATGGAAGACAATTTTTCCACGGATTATGAGGGGTGGGGGTGGCGCTCAGGCGGTGATGGGGAGCGGCTACAAATGCAGATGAAGGCTGGCAGGTCCCTAACCAACCTGATGTAATTAATCAGTATCTTGAGATACTGAGGATTCTAGTTGGGTCACTAAGAACTATACCTATCTAGGGTGAAATTATCTAGAAGAAAGTAAATTCAGGATTTCTATCTCTTAGTGCAATGAGAATATAATCTAGAGACACAAGATTCAAATAAAAATAATATTTTTAGTAAACTCTGAAATAAAATCTTCTGAGTCTAGGAAATCGAATGCTATTCAAATGATTTGGTAGGATCTTATTGGTTGTGGCTTTATCCTGTTGCTATACGAAAATGTAGTTAAAACTGACAGCAATACTGTAAATTGATAAGGAAAGTGCATTACAAGAAACACTACCCCAAGACATGCACACGATTTATTTTGTATTGTTTCTTTATTAATGGATAACCTATCAAGATATTAAGTAAATGGTTTTCCTAAAATAGGAAGTCTCGATTCTGGTTTCTTAAGAAAAATTTTTTTTCTGTAAGATATTAACTATGTTTTGGCAAAAAGAAAATGTTTATTATTATGTGCTTGCTTGTCTTTAGTAGTACAATGTGTATAATTATAAAAGTTAGCATTCTGTTCCTTCTTAGTTTTGAGTAGCTAAAGCTTCCTCTTTGCCATGGGGGAGTCAGATATGCGTTTTAGTAAAAGGCATTTAGTTACTAAATATTTTTAACCATGGCTGTTTTGAGAGGATGAAGGTTCTAACTGCAGTCATTTTAACTTTGTGTTGTTATATAATAAACCCAGTAGAACATGATAAATAAGGTATTATCTGAGACTTTGTTTTAGGTTGGGGAAAGAAACTAATCATTTCTTTGGTGACAGCCTCTGTAGGTGACAAGTACTATGACAGGCATTTTATATATATTATCTCATTTAATCCTTGTAACAGGAATCCAATGAAGAGAACTGATTATCGGAAAGCGAATAATGCATCTAAAGTCACACACATAAATGGTAGAGGTAAAATTCAGTAAGATGTAATGCCTCAATGATTAATTTGATATGTACATTCCTGTCAAACATGTGTCCTCTCTTCTGTATTAACAAAGAAGATGTTATTGTGGGCAGTTCTATCTGACATTGTTTTATTATTGTCTAATTTACTCCACATGAACATATGGACTGATCTTAAATATATTACCTTTTTATTTAAACACTTAACATCTTTTATGAATTGGTAATATTTTTAGGCAATTCATATTTTAGATGTAATAACAGAGTTCAGATCCAAACTGTAATAGTTAACGTACAATCCAAGTGAATTCAATTGTGATATATAGAGTTTGTTAAGAAACTCCGAAATACTTCTTGGACACAGCTGTATTCCATGCTGGCTGAGTAATTGGAATGCAAGTAACACTCGATTGAATCACACACAAGCCCAAGACTAATGTCTACTTCTGTGCTATTCATGCTTCAGTGAAGGTGGCAAAAATGAACAAAACAATTTGAAAGAAGATTTGTCTTTTGGAAAAAAAAACTCTCAAACTTTTAAATCAAAATATATATGTCATAAGGAGAGCCAAATGTTTCACAGTTTTCCCATCACCTGAGGAGACAACTTGATTTTCAACTACGGATTGCTTTTTAGTTCTTAAAATATTATTGTTTCTTAATTGTTGTATGAGATTTTGGCCAGATTCTAGGGCTAACAAGACAAAGTGATAAGTTCACTCAAGGGAATGAACCACTTTTAGTTCTAATGGCAGTAATGGTAACGAGGTTGGCTTTCCCAAGAATGGAATTTAGAAAATTCACAAGATTTGAAAATCAGAAGATTCATAATTCAAGGAACTGGCTTGACATTACTTTTTAAAAATACCTATTTTAGTAAGTGTGTTTGTGCAGGCAAAATAAAAAAGAAGCTGAAGTCTTTCTTGGTAAGTGGCACAACAGTGCTGGCCATGGGTTTGTGTCCTGGCATTCTTATGCTATCTCTGGTGCATTGGGCATGTTGCTTAAACTTATTTTCAACATATCTGAAGATACAAGTAGGGATTTCTAGGGGGAGGAGTCAGAGTTAAATTTTACAAAATATCCATAGTATACAACATATTGAATACACTCCATGAAGGTCAGCTTTATTCGTTCCTCCCCTTATTAACCCATAACTATTAGCAGACCTATTTAGGAATGTTAAGCTACATCTGACTGAGAGGTGAAAATGATGACACCAGCAAAAAAAGCTTTGTTGAAAATTTGAAAGTTATTAACTGGAAACTTGGAAGTTACATGAATGGGAAATTGAAATATGAGAAGAATGATTGGAATACTTTTCCGTCAAGTATTCTCATTAGTCCACGATTTGAGTTCACTCCCATGATTGCTATAGACTCTGCTTAGGAATGTCCTATTCTGCCCCAGAACACTCACAAGTTCTGATCCCTTGTTTAGAAATGTGTATACATTTCCTAACTATCTATGATTTAATATCCCAGCCATAGGTCAGGGGAGTATAAATATTTTCAGTGATTTCAGCAAATGTGTTCTTCATAGTTAACAGGAGTGCATGGACAGGAAGAATAGAAAATTCTTATTCTGCTTTCAATTTCATACCAAACCTACCCATTCCATGTCTGGCACATTTTGTACAACCCCATCTTTTCATCAATTTCCTAAAACTAGTAGGTAAGTTTGCCAAGATAAATTATAATGCATAAATAATATTGGAACCAGTTAGGAAGGTTGGCTTTGATTAGATCATAGACCACAGGCTGCACCACCATTCCTAAATCACTGCATTCTGAAGGTAACATCCAACCAGTGGTCTAAAGGTGGATAGCTCCAATCATAAGGTCCCCCTGTCTGTACTTTGTAGCTACTTTGCAGACAGGTATTGCCTATAGTGGCTGGCATCTCTTCAAATCTGCTGTATTTAAATAGGTGCATTGGTGTCCAACTGAGAAACAGAAGCAGAATATGCTAATTTTTAGAGAAATAATGAGAATTTTTTAATAATAATTTTTATCTGAAGCCTATTACTCTGAAGAATTTCTGTTTGGTTTACAGCCCTGATATTCTAGTTGACAATCTTATTTTTTTTCTCTTTTAAAGATGATTTAAATGAATCAAATTTAATTCTCTATAAACCAATAAAATTAAATTCCCCTTATAGCTATTTTTTGGGGATTTCCAATGGTAACAAGCAACATTTCTCTTTTGGGGGTCAAAATGTTCTCAGCTCAGATCCTCTCAGGTTTGATAACTGATATTGTATTCTATTTAGTATAGAAATCTTGCTTTTTTTTTTTTCCTATAGAGGGACATAGTAGTCCACATCACTAAAAAGCTGAAATTCCAGCTAGCAAGTCAATCTGATGCTTGTTGGACCTCAGAAATGCTTAAGCCAGTATTAGAAACAGATTCACATTGCACACATTATTATTTTTCTGTAAGACGTCTAACGATGTTATAAAACTCAACATTACACTTGGAGAGTAAAATCGCTGGCTCCTGGGATATTTCTCATTGTGCCTTTTATGGGAAATAAAATGGAATAACATAGGGGAGAAATCATGTGGTTTAGTGTTGTTGAGATGACAATTTTAGCAAACAAGGTATGCTACCATCAAGGAAGGCCAGAGCAGTATTAGGCATTGAAATGGCCTCCTCAGTCAGGGGGAATAAAGTACAGGGAAGGAGTTATGATGGTGGCAGTAGTTCAAATCTCAATGGGTCCTTGGAAATGAGATTTTTGCTTTGCTCTCTTAGGTTTTTGCCTGAATTCTAATAGCTGTATATATATCCACGTACATTGTTATTGAGTAATTTTCTTTGCAATTCGATACTAGTTTAACAAGGAAATTAATAATAAAACATGTTATTGAAGTTTTAAATGCTACAGATTGAGTAGTATTAATTCATACAGTCAAAAGCAAAATACTGAAAATATTTTTTTAAAAGTCTGCCCGTGATGGGAGATTGGGATTGCTCTATATGCATGTATCATAAGCCAGATATATAATAGATCCTTTATGTAGAAATAATGAAAATTTAAGTCCCATAAAATAATTTAAGAACAACTCAAGTAAATGGACACGGTGGTTTTTGTTACCTTAAAAGTAGAATTAGAATGAAAATAATTTAATTTAAAACTGGTAATGTCAGCATGGACCAGCAAGTCAAGTCACTATAGAAACTATGCAACCAGTCTTAGAGTATATCCAAAATATTAAATCTTCTTTCTGTATTTTTTGTTTCTATATTTTAGAAATAAGTATAACATACTCCCTTTAGAGGATTACCTTAAACCCTACACACCCCAAATTATAAAACAATTTGAAAATGCACAAACCCAGTATATGCTAGATAATACATAAAACAAAGCCATTTCATTGGAGATGAAAACACATGATTACATTTATTTCTTAGGAGTCATTTGAGTATTGACACTATAAATAATATAAGGAAAAAGCCAATAAAGTATCTCTGACAAACCTGAGGCAATATTAACAGTCAATTGGTATTATGATTTGAACCATGCCAGACTGTTAACCAATCTATGAATTTGCACATATATTTTATAAGTCTAATGCTTGTATGAGTATTAATATTTTCATTATGCAAATGAGGCTACTAATAAGGGATAGAAAGGGGTAAGGCAGGATCAGCTATAGGAGACTTCAAAGCCAATGATCTCACAGCAACAGTATAGTGTGTCCTTGAAGGAAATTCTAAACAAATTTAAAGGTTGTGGCTGCCATGTCAGATCCATGGGCATATAAGCTAAAATCTACATATAACAGTAAGAGAACAACATTGGCAGCTAGTCCTTCAAGTCATGGCAATCGACACATTCAACAAAGCATGACAATATTTGTAGTTGGAGTTTTATAAACTTTAGCTTTTGTAACTTATGATAGAATGGATTTAAATTTGCAAAATCTGCACCATATTAGCTTCATCTCTTGCATTTTTCATGAAGTTTTTTGTGTAGATAAAACATAGATTTTATTTTGAATTTCAGTTCCATGTACATTTATAATATTTAAGTCATTTAAATAAAGAACATATGTGGTTTTAAATTCCATTGCACCAAAGGGATGTAGAATTCATTTAAATTAATACTTAAGTTCAAACACGTTATGAATTTACAAATTCACTGGAGGAGAAATGAAGTGAAACATTTTAGGAAGCATTGAAAGGAGAAAGAAGTTGAAACTGAGTCACTTCTAACCACTGCCAAATATAACACATAAGTTTGAGGAAAAGTACAATGAAGTTCTAAAGATGATAACACGCTCTTAGATCTACAGTCTTGCTAATGTTAAACAAAAATAATTTCGGTGAAGATTATGGAATGAAGCTTCATATGAACACTGGTTATATCATTTCCTAGCTGTGTGAACCTAGATCAAGTCAATTAAATGATCACAAATGATACCATGTTTTCATGTACAAAAATACTAGCTGTCTCTGATTATTCATGAGTGAACAAGTTTGAGCATCTAAAATGTGATTGAGTCAAGTCTTTTTGTGATGTAATATACCCTCAATGGAATATTGTACCTTCTTTTTCTCATATTTTCTGACAAGCTTAAAAATTTTTGTTTTCATTTTTACCTTCAACATTTCAGCACTTCATTGCTATTCTATACAACCTTTGTTTTTATAGCTGGCAATGATTAGTTCAGTCACTACCATTTTTGTCCTCTTGATGTTTTACAATATTCTTTATTCATCCTCCAATGAATTTATGAATCCTAAATTATAACAGTGTTTGCCATACAGTAAGCACATAATAAGCAGGAAATGAAGAAGCAAATATCATCATAATTTTTAAGTTCAATACAGGATTACATCTTCTAATAGCTTTTTAATCCAAGTGTTTATGTCCTTAAAACATGTATTCAGTAATGAAATTTTACACTATTATCCAAAAACCATGCTACTCAAAGTGTTATCTAGGGACCAGCAACATTAGCATCACCTAGAAGCTCGTTGGAAATGCAGAATATCAAGTTCTACACAATATAATGAATTAGAATCTGCATTTTCACAAATTCTCACAGATGATTCATATACATATTAAAATTTGAGAAAGACCACCCTAAACATTTTGTCCAACTATAATCTTCATTAATTCAACAGATATTTATTAAGTGCCTAGTTTGGTTTTCTGAAATTCATTCTGATGATTTGAGATTATGGTCAATGCACAAGAGTAAAGGTTGATTTTGAATGACAAGTCTCAACAGACATTAGCTCCTTAGTGTGGGCTATGGGAGAGGTTGAAAAACCACTTAAGAAACTAAGGAAGGACAACTTGTGTATTTGGGGTGCTGTTAAATGCAACATGGCAGGTGTGACTCATTGTAGTTAAATGTACCTTAAAAGCTGACTCCAGGAACAAGAAGGGTAAGGAAATGACAACAAAGATAAAATTTGTACTTTTTGCCCAGGGATATCTCTATCAACATCTGAAAAGAACAAAAAATAATGCTGAAATGCAAGCAAATTTAACAGACAGTATTCATGTTCTAGAACAGTGGTCTCCAACCTTTTCGGCACCAGGGACCAATTTCATGGAAGACAATTTTTCCATGGACTGGGATGGGGGCTGGGAGGATGATTTTGGGATTATTCAAATGCATTACATTTATTGTGCTCTTTAATTTTATTATTACATAGTAATATATAATGAAATAACTATACAACTCACTGTAATGCAGAATCAGTGGGAGCCCTGAGCTTGTTTTCCTGCAACTAGACAGGCCCATCTGGGAGTGATGGGAGACAGTGACAGTGACACCTGAAGTGTGTTGCTTATGTACAGCCTACACCGTAATTTCATTTCGGTTGCTGTCACTGCAGAAAACCCTGATTCACAAAGATAGGATGTTGGAAATGGAAATAAGCTTTTCAATGCTTTTGTGGCAATCTGAGGATATTCCACCTTGACTTTAATACAGAATGTATACAGATTTGAAGTTGTCTCAAACATACTTTTAAGGCCACCATCATTTGCAATCTCAAGCAGTTGATCCCTTTCTAGCACAAAGTCAATTCACCTGGCTTATTCACAGATGGATCGCAGATCCATTCCGTCTCAGCTGGGGGGTCTTTTGTGGTTGGGAAGTAATGCTCAAACTCTTTTGAAAGCTGATATAGGTGATCATGCTGGGAGAAAGAAGACCCTGGCTCAGTCTCTTCAAAATCTCAGCTAATGTTTGAAACGTCAAAAATCCCAATGTTCACTCATTGCCCCCATAATTCCAGTTTGGCTTTGAATGTAGCCACTTTATCTGCCGACTCGAATACAGTTGTTGTTCTTCCCTGAAGTGACAGATTGAGTTTGTTGAGCAGGTTGAATATGTCACACAAGCAAGCAAGTTTTGTGACCCATTCTTTGTCACTGAAATGTGTTGCCAGTGGTGACTCTTTTTCTAAAAGAAATCTCTGGAGCAGCACTTGTAACTCAAAAACTCTGGCCAGCGATCTACCTTTAGAAAGCCATCTCCCTTCTGAAGATGTGTGTGCTCTGCCTCCATCCCCTCATAGAGCTGCACAAACAGATATGAGTTAAGGGCATGTACTTCAATATGGTTGATCATTTTAATCACATATTGCAAAACGTTTAGTTCAGGTAACATTTTCTGGCTAGGCAGCATTTCTGTATGGATGACACAGAGCTTACATTCACATTTGGAAGCAACCTCCTTTAACCAAGTTGTGAAACCAGGAAGCCATCCAGTCATGGCAGCCACTCCATCCCTGCATATAGCAACACAAAGTGACCAGTTCAGTTTTCCTGATATGTAATCATTCAAAGACTTGAGTAGTTCTGCAGCTGTGGTGTTGGTTGGCAACAAAAGTGCACATAATATATCCTCATGTATATCCTCCTGAAAAATATATCACACCAAAACAAGCATTGCTACCTTGTTGTCAACATTGGTAGACTTGTCAACCTGGTTATGTACCACAGTGACTCATTAATCCCCTCTAACAATTGTCCCTCAATATCCTCTGCTGTTCCATCAATTCATCTAGTTATGGCACTAGCTGAAAGAGGAACACATGCCACCTTTTGAACTGCAGCCTCTCCTAAAAGTTCATGGTAAATGTCCCCAGTAGCAGACAGGATCAATTCTTCACCAACAGTAAAGGGCCTCTTAGCTTTAGCAATGTGGTTAGCTACTGAGAATGATGCTTTCAGTGTAGACACATTTGGTGAAGGGATGGCCTTCAATAATGGCTTCTGTTCTTCATGCTCAAGTTTTTTCTTTTGAAAAACTCCAAAGCCTTGTCTTTTAATGCAGGGTGCTTAGTCTCTGTGTGGGAAAGCAGTTTTGAAGATTTCATGGCTTAATTGGATAGTCAGTCACCACATATTATACAAAGTGCTTGGAGAATGTGAGTCACCTGTTGCAATGAACCTGTAATTTAAGTAGGATTCTTGGTATTTTCTTTAAAATGCAGTTTTCATGTTGGTGGCAGTCTTAGAGTCTTCTGCTGTCTCATCACTGGGTCTTTCCCCTTTTCAAAGAACCTCTCCAGCAACATTTGTTTTTTACTCATTTTTGCTAGGGTTAGCTTATGGGCTGACCAACACTATTACTGAGACAAGTGTGCAGTGATGGAAAGAGGCTCAAATGGAAGTGGTAAATGAAATAGTGGGCGGGCCATGCCTGGACTAAAATAAGTATCAGATTCTGACCTAAAGCCTGCCACCAGATGCAGCTGTACAATTGAAGTACATCAATTCTCTTGCCACTACAAAGCCTGCCATCAGATGCAGCTTAATTGTAACTTGCCACTCACTGATTGGGTTTTAATATGAGTCTGCAAGCAATTGATTTATTAATATTATGGTCTCTGTGCAGTCAAACCTCTCTACCAATGACAATCTGTATTTGCAGCCGCTCCCCAGCACTAGCATCACTGCTCCACCTCAGATGGTCAGGCATCAGACTCTTATAAGGACCGCAACCTAGATCCCTCACATGTTTGGTTTACAGAGGGTTTGCCCTCCTATGAGAATCTAATCCCCTGGCTGGCTCAACTGACAGGAGGCAGAGCTCAGGCAGTGATGTGAAAGATGGGGAGCAGAGCGGCTGTAAATAGAGACGAAGCTTTGCTTGCTACCCTGCCACTCACCTCCTGCTGTGCAGCCCTGGTTAGTAACAGACCATGGACCAGGAATTGGGGACTGCAGTTCTAGAAGATTCTTCATTTGAAGAAAGAGATCTTTTTTAAACAATGGATTCTATTTTGTATTTTAAATTGTATTTTATTATTTATAACATGTACCTAAATAGTTATATTTCAAGAGCTTTTTTTGACCCAATATGATAAATTTTTATTTAAAAAATAATGAAATTTTTACAAAACTCTGTATTGTTTGAAGGCAGAGTCCAAATTTGTTTATCCTTCAGATATCCATGGCCTAATACAATACATGGGTATGGTATATGCAAAAAATAAAAAGCGCATGTTCAATAAAAATTTATTGAGCAGAACTTGACAGAAGTCTTTGAATTTATTCACCAGAGCCTTATCCTTCTTCAGATGAATCACTGCTATCTCATCGATAATAGAGGACCACAGAGGTTATATTTCTTGGGCTTTATTAATAAGTAACAAACTTGTTTAAAAGCCAAATAAAAATATAATTTTAAGTAAAGAGGCAATTATATTTTTGTACTTGTCTATAAGAAAAGTGAAAAAAGTGATAATTTTCTAATTATACACCCTCCACATACTCTTTCTTCTTGTTGTTATAATATTTTGCTGTTGAGTGTGGAATTGGATATTAGAAAATGATGCAGACATTATTAATGATCTTACTCTTCCTTGTTTTGATATATGTAGTCTGAGACAACCTTAAACTTCACTGAATGAAAAAAATTTGAATGAAGGTAATGAATACACAAGAGAAATATAAAAGAAGATAGAGTGTGCCTGTTTATATGCTTTTATATGCTTTTAAATTCTGTCCTCTTTCTAGTTATGTTTTCTAATCTTATAGCTACTGCTCTTAGTCTTCTTTCATGCCACAAATTACATACGGTTCTATTAATTCAAGTGTCAGAGACAGGCACTACAATCCTTGTATTCCTTGCCTTGCAGTGGATCTTACAGAGGTTAGGACACCTAATTTTTAACTCAACTTTTTTTTTTTTTTTTACTCTGAACCCTGATGTTATATTATGCTTCAATCCATTAAACACTCACTTTTCTTTTTCCTGGCTAGATGAAATAATTACACTATTTTCCCATGTCTTCCTGAGACTTCTTAAGGAATAGTGATAACTTTCCACCTTTAGAGGAGAACAAGTTGGCCAGTCTGTCAGAGGCTTAAATCTCATTAGTTGAGATACTCAGGTCATCATTAGGGTTTTCTTATGACTTTTTGCCAAAATTCTATGTTATTTTATATCAACCTTATAAGGAAAATTCTGGAAGAAGATCTATAAGGGAAAAAGTTGTTTGGTCATTAATGAATTCTTCCACCCAAGATGTATCACTGGCACATTTTAGATGCTTAACAAAACTTGATGAATGAATGGATGGTCTGCAAACTAGTATATTTAGAATATCATCTAAAGTTGTTTGCATAGCCACTTATAGAAGCTGGGTAAAACTAAACTCCAACTGAAAATAATTTGGGATCCACTAGACGTGGGTTAATGTAATGCATTAAACAACA
Organism: Lemur catta; assembly: GCF_020740605.2. NCBI lineage: Eukaryota > Metazoa > Chordata > Mammalia > Primates > Lemuridae > Lemur > Lemur catta. The sequence goes on from NC_059140.1 coordinate 47,726,252, forward strand.
CTATGACCTCATTCACAAAACTAGAGGTAAATGTCACATCAAGCCATTCAAGCAGAAGTTCATGTTCTTTAGGCAGTAACTCTGGGAGAATTAAAAAGTAAATAGATAAATAAACCTATGAAATAGGCCAAATTCCCTATCTTTCACATTGCAGAGTAGCTACAATTCCTAATAGTTAGGCTCAGCAGCTTTTTGGGCTGATCAGGCTATTTTGGTGCTATATCAAGAGAGAATTTTGACAGTCTTGGCTGGCAGTTTAACCTCCTTCAGAACTGTTACAATCTGGTGGGGGAATATCCATGGAATACTAAAATTCTATCTTGTTTTAAACCAGTCATTCTCTCATAAATAATAGCTGTATTTCAGGCATGATCCTCTTTTTGTTCTGTTGCTGCAGAAGCAGCCAGCTAGGCAACAGAGGAAGCAAAAGTAAACTAACATATTCCCAGTTCTCTTGGCACCACTGATGAAAATGTCTATAATGCTTGTGATGATCCAAAAGAAATCAGAAGAAAAAAACACGTTGGCTTGTGTTGTGTAAGTAAAGTGTGTGTAACAGGAGGATGAGGCATGGACAGCCAGTGTTTGCCAATTGAGAAGAACAAAGCTTGGAGAGAGAATGTTTTACAGCTCCAAAGCATGCTGCCATTAACGGAGACTAAGAGATGAGCATTTAAAAAATTTTTAACTCTCAGAACTTGCTTTTACCATTTATCTGCTAGTAATGGTTGAATTACTTACTATATTAAAATTTATTTCTTAAGGAAGATTAGGAAGCATAAACCTTTCTCTCTGTAGATTAGAATAAAATGGGGTTTGTGACATATTTGAAAACTGGTACTAAGAAGATTTATTCTTGTATCCTTTAATCTTTGCTCTCATGGAGCATATCACATACTTTTCTAAGGCCTCAAATTTGAAAGCCTAGTGGGGGATTTTAGCTCACATGTCTTCTTGAGGGAACAGTTAAGCCCTTTCTTTGAAATACAGGCAGTCCAGGTATTGTACATTAGTAAAAGACCTTAAAAATGACTGTGCACGCTAAAACTATGCAAAGAGATCTTAATAACCAATGAGAAAAATTACAACTACTCTGTGACCTCTTAATTTTTTTTAAAACACTGAAACTGTCTTTTGGATGATTATGAAGGTACAGGGAAATGAACAAATGGTAAAACTATTTTTTAGTACACTGTAATTTAACCTTAGAAACATTGAGGATTAAAGTTTTGCAAAAAATATCTTATCAAGAGTAGTTTAAACAGTGCTTGTATTTTTCTTCTTCTTGACTATCTTAATATGGACATGCATTTTTTACATGCTTTATTAAATTGTCATAATCCTTTCTAAGTTTGAATCAACTTTGCAACATTTTATTATTTTCAGTTTCAAAGTATCTCTAAGAGTTTCTTTATTGTAAAGGTTTTTGCCAGTGTCACATCCTCTGGGACATCATCATCTCTGTCATTATGGCCATTTTCCTCATTTATATTGATAACTTTATGATCACTAAGTTCTTCTTGCTGAGAATCTGTAGTCTCCTGAATAGAGTGTCAACCTCCCTATAGTCAGCTATTTCTTCTATAACTCAGTTATGTTCCATCATCTAGTTTTACTTCTGATACTATCCCTTTTTGTTTCTTTGCTACACTTTCATCATTGTTGGCTAATTACCTGTTTCAATTATTCATTTTTTTGTGAAATATCATGTGGCTTTCTCACTGGGAGACAGAAGGCGACAAAACTATATGATTTGCTGTCTGTGCAATTTGAAAGAAGTATCAAAATTGGTCAGTGATATTCACGTAGCAATTTGTGAACTGAACAGCCAACAGCAAAGTTTGTACTATGTAACTGTCCGAACTGTACATTATCCAGGGTTAATACAATCAGGTGACTGAAAATTGAACAGTGTTTTTGGGAGATTGATATTACATAAATAAACCATGATAACTAAAATTTATACATATTGTAAATGTGCAAATGAGGCCTTATTTATAATTTGTTATTGAATTCTATTGTTTAAGATACTTTATACCTAAAGAATAAAATCTTTTTAGATTCTTTATCAAAAAGCAAAGCATTGACAGTCCCTAGGCAATATGGTTTGTTTTCACACACAGTTATGCCTATATTGAATTTGCCTGAATAGAGTATTAATATTAATACTTTTCTTAGATATAAACATGGTTAGGGACAAAACTCTAGGCTATATTAAGCTCGATCCCAGGGATCCTTTTGGATGAAGGATTTTTTTTTTTCACCTTATAGATTCTGAAACTTCTTACCAATTCACCTATATGAGTGACAAGATTGTGGGGAATTCATTCTTGTTAACTAGGTTAATGAGAAAACAATAATTTATACTGAGAGATCCATCTATCCTCCACTAGTCATTTGGACAAACTCATCCCTCTTTCAAAGTGAAGGGATGAAATCACTTATTGAAATATTGCTTGTTAGGCATAGAAATAAAACATAGTAAGATTTAGGTCTCAAGGTATTGTCTTCATTCAGATAAGCATATTCAATAATTTATCATTCTCTATTTGAGAAATATTGTTTTTTAGATCATAGGTGCCAATTATTAGAATCAGATTATTTTATCTCCTAGTTAGTGTGAAATACATATTGGCAAATTTAAGTTCCCAATGCTTATCTGTCAACATTGCTTACAAGTGACCCAAATTCATTTATTTTGTAACAATTCCCTTGTAAATATTTGTGTTATACAATTCATACAATAATATTCTACATATATGTGAAAATAGCTAGCACATAGTAAATGAATGTTAAGTGTTTCTTTATCTTTCCTTTTCTGCCCATTCATTGTTTTTCTTGTTATTTTAATAATCTTTTTTAAGGACACACAATATTGCTGCTTGTAGAGATTATAAAGCTCCTTAGGATTCCTAGGGCAATATTCACAGATCCTTATCTTCATTGATTTTGTTCTGGGAATATTTACTATGCTTTATTTCTGTGCCTATTTAAATTATTGATGCAAAGATTCATTAATAGAATGAATTTTTCCCTTAAAGGAAAACATAGTGAAATTTTCTAATATTGACCCCTTAACAGGCTATATGTTAATAAGACTTACAGCTTCTAATTAGCAAATATACTGCCGTTATAAGATTTAACGGCAAAATATACCAGGAACTAATGGGGCAAAGGGTATATCCATAAACTTTTAATCCATGTCCTACATTTAGAGAAAAATTTACAAGGGCTGGAAAATTAAAACAAACGGAAAATCTCTTTTGAACTGAATTTTTAACCCATTTCAAAATGAGTCCTCCCATGCTAATAATTTGATTATGTCATGTTTATATTTGGAATCTCATAAAAGGAGTTTTCCTCTCTGGTGTTTCATAGATGCAGAATATCTTGTACTAACATGATGTATACTCTGACATGTTCATTTTAAGGAGTCCTTTGTGCTCTGTGCTCATTTTTCTGTTGACCATTTCCTTGCCATTTTTTTTTCTTAGTACTAGGTGAAAAATAGTGATAGAGAAGTAAAAAAAAAAAAAAAAAATACAGGGCTCATAAAGTCTCATAAGATTACTTAGTAATATAAAGCCCTGGGGCTGATTTTTCCTGTAAAATTCTGTTTATGCATTATTTTAAATGGTCATATTTCCTTTTCCCAGTTAAAGTTTGACATTTTAAATTAATATAGAGATCCTCTCTTCTTAATAATGCTAATGACACACATTTCTGTTGCTCTCTCTAATTACTTATTTAAGGCTGATATAAGAATGCTTCCCACTAGACATCACCAAATGTCTCTAACCCAGTTATGTTTCTAGACTGACTTTTGTTATTATAACATGATTAAAGTATCACATTAGTTATGCAAAACTTTATAAAATGGAATTCAACAGAGAAAATAAGTGCATATTAATAATACATACATTATTAATCTGTATGAATCAGTTGCAGAATATATCATCAATACATAGAGATTAACTGTACCTTTATATCATTATTTTCTTTAATCTTTACAGCTAAAAGGAGAAAACATATTTTAGGGTTAACCAGGGCTCAATATCCTTTTCATTAATTTTATTTTAGCTTCATAATATAATTTGAATAATTATATGGTATATTGGAAATTTCCAAAGGTAGTCTAGTATTTTTTTGGACCTAGATTTTCATTTAACAAAAAACAAGTAGAAATCGATTTCAAAAAAAGACAGAGTTTCAGAAGTTTGCTGTTAATTTTTATTTAAACATAGTAATATAGGGCCGGTGTGGTGGCTCACTCCTGTAATCCTAGCATTCTGGGACGCCGAGGCTGGTGGATTGTTTGAACTCAGGAGTTCGAGACCAGCCCGAGCAAGAGCAAGACTCCGTCTCTACTAAAAATAGAAATAAATTATATGGAACAGCTAAAAATATATATAGAAAACTTAGCCAGGCATGTTGGTGCATGCCTGTAGTCCCACCTACTTGGGAGGCTGAGGTAGGAGGATTGCTTGAGCCCAGTAGTTTGAGGTTGCTGTGAGCTAGGCTGACGCCACAGCACTCTAGCCCGGGCAACAGAGTGAGACTCTGTCTCAAAAAAAAAAAAAAAACAAAAAACAAAAAACATAGTAATGTAAAAGTTACTTAGGCTGTTTAATAAAGAATTTGTATATTAGGAGAGCTCTGAGCACAGATATCTTTGGAGCAACATGAAGGCATGAGGATGATAAGAAGTATCATTGGCATATATGGACTTATGATTGGATATTTTTCTCAAAACAATTTTTGAGAAAAAAAATAAAAATCTAGAATGAGGGATAACAGAATATAAAGAGATAAAACAATGGGTACAATTTCAATTTAAAAATCAAACCACAACTCAGAGTAATATCACACAAAGCGGGTGAATGTGTAAGACCTAAATTATGTCTTGTCAGAGGTTAAAGAGGATACCCCAATAAAAGAAAGTTAATTATTAACAATAGCCAAGAAATGAAAGCAATCTAAATTTCCATAGATGGATGACTAGATAAAGAAAATATGGCATTTATATACAATGAAATATTATTCTGCCTTAAAAAGGAAGGAAATCCTGCCACTTGGATGAATCTGGAGGACATTATGCTAAGTGAAATAAGCAAGTCACAGAAAGACACATACTGCATGCTTTCACTCATATGTAGAATCTAAAAAGAGATGAATTCATAGAAGCAGAGGGTGGAATGGTGTTTGCTAGGGGCCCAGGAAAGGGTAGCAGGGAGTTGTTGGTCAAAGGATACAAAGTTTCCGTTATCCAATATGATTAAGTTCTAGAAATCTACTGTACAGCACATTGCCTATAGTTAACAATACTGTATTGTTTACTTAAAAATTTGCTAAGAGGGTAGTATATGTTATAATAATAATAACAATAATAATAAGGAATCAGAGGATGGGGAGAAATTTTGGGGGGTGACGGATAGGTTTATGACATAGATTGTGCTGATGGTTCTATGGTGTATACTTATCTCCAACTTCATCAGGTTATATGCCTTAAATATGTACAGCTCTCTGTATGTCAATCAGACCTCAATAGCGTAGTCTAAAAATTGATTAATTAAATTAAACTTAAAATAAAAAAAGAAAGTGAAGAAAAATCTGATAAAGGAAAATAGTTGGATTTCTAATCCTTGCCAGTCTCCAGGGTATAAATGTTAGGTTTCAGATATTAATAATATATGTAATGCTAAAGGTAGGATAGTATTTCAGCATTTTAAGAATAGAATATTTGAAGTACAGGAAACTGAATATTTGAAGTTGAAACTGTAGAGTTTCAACATAACCCAAAATTAACAATGTAAGGGAACATCCTGTTCTATAAGACAGTCAAAACTAGGAGTTTCCTAGTTTCCTAAGCACAGATGATGTTTGGTTAAATGTATAAGAAAACAAAACAGACCAGAATTGCCACCAATTATACAAACTATTATTGCCACAAATTACCATTTGTGATGTGTGATTACCATTTTCTTCTATATTCTTATCTTTGAAATGGTTCCACTCACTATTACCGACATAATAAATTGGACAATGTTTAAATTATAGGATAATTAGGTATGGTTATTTCTTTCTTTCAAAATTATATTGGATTATAACAACTACTGCCTTAACATAGGAACATTTCAGATTAAGTTTGACTGGCAAATGTTTAATGATTTGCTAATCAAAAAGTTACTACACATTTTGGAAAATATTAAAAGTTCTTCCATTAGATTTCAAAAAAAGATCACACAAATAACTTAATAGGTTTGTTTTTTATTATGCACCAATACATAGCTAATATGACCATATTCTTCCTGAAGAAGTTAATTCACAGCTTGTGTCTTCTGTTGACATTTCTGTTATCAGGAATGATATTAGAAGTCATCAGAGCATCAGCTGTATTTGTTGACTACCATCTTAATAGGCTGTTAACACAGGACAATTGATTCTAAGGAAGTTTGCCTAAACAGTAATAATTTGCTTTTATTTTCTAATTTCTACTAAAATCCCAAATTGGTTTATTGATTTGCTAATATACCTTAATGCACAAAGCAGTCATAGTTACCTGACCACAGCTTTGGACTAAATATTAACACTTCATAGAAATATAATAATTAGAATACATATTTCTAAATATGATATTTACAAATAAATAATCAGAGTAATGCATAAGAGGGTCCTTTGAATGTTGGCTACTAGTCCAAAAATGTTATTATTGTAGCATGTGTCCATCAAAATAGCAATTTTTAAAAATTTTGATTCAAATAGCCTTTTTACATATTGCCCACTAAAATTCCAGAGTTGGTGTTCTTAAGTCCATGTGAAACACATGGACAGGAATAAAATACTTATCATGGCTTATTGGGTAATTTGTTAAAGCTTTAGAGCTTTAACAGTGATTTAGGAATGATAAAATTATGTTTTAAATTACTATAAATATTATTAATTTACTAAAATAGTGTTTCTTTTCCACTTATGAAAATACATTTACAAATTATTATTTTATGTTTGTCACAGTTCAAGATATTTGTAAATAATAAGTAATTGTAGATTTCTGACTATTATAGTTTTTAACATACCTTTCTTTCTATACCATGAAATGTATTCTAAATGTCATACTTTTTGTACTCTTGAAAAATCCTCACTCCAAGGCTCCCTTACTCTGATGTTTAGTGCTTATCTATCATATTTTGGGGTCATGGTGATTATACTATGCGTTACTTACATGTAGACTTCTTTAACCCCTCTTAGATTGTATTCATTACTATAAACTGACATTTTCCTAGTTTCTTATTCATGAGCCAGATCCAGACTGGCAACTGCAGGACTGTAATAGAGAATTGCTTTCTGATTTATTGGAATTCTATGAAAGATTTGGATATAAATAGAGAGAGGGACTTGAGATCATAAATAGTGTTTTATTTTGATATGCCAGTCTCACTCTCTTCTAATAAACGATCCTCTGCAGTCCAATTCATTCAATATGTACTAAACTTCTAGAAGTTTCAAGTTGCAGCATTTATACCACACGAAGATAAATAAGACGTGATTCCTGCCTTCAAGGGGCTTAAAGTCCAATGGGAGGATGAAATATTGTCTAGGAAGCTCTATAATAAAAACCTCTTCAAAAAAATTCTTAAGTTGGAAAAATTACAGAAGGGATATATATGAGGCACATTTAGGATTTGAGCTTGCCACTTTTTGGCCATGTAAAAATTTAGACAGGAGGAAAGAGAATGAGGGCAATGTAAGAAGAGCAAAGGCAAAGTTGAAAAACATGACACTTTTTTAAGGAACAGTGTGTTGGTTGGAATCCTCCAACAGAAGCAGGCATCAAGATGAGAGAAGGCCCACAAGATATTTATTGAAGGATAAAGGGGAGGGGCTGGAGTAGATAGGGAGAGCCTTGAGATTCATGTAGGTCTCACACCTGTGAAAGAAGTGGTGGACAAGGAAGGATTGGATGGGAAGAGGCTCAGAACTAAGTGTAGGTCTAAGAAAAATTTGGCCAGGCTGATGGGGCAGCTGGGAGCCAAGGTGCCAGCGCTAATCCCCTGGCCACTCTTTGGTGGCAGCAGCCCAGGGTAAGCATGGCTTCAGGATTGATGGGTGGCCACTGAAAGCTGTGGCCAACTACGGCTCCTGCAAGAGGTTTGAAGGAAATTAGAGTGGCAGATGTCCATTGACATCTCAGCCATCTGCAGGAATGCCAAGTAGTTTTGTTTGGCTGAAACATGTAGAATATAACACAGAGAAGGAGCTGGAACCACATCATGAGCTGAAATGGTATGATTAGGAATGTGAACTTTCTGTAATGGAAAGATTCAACAGTTTTAGACTTGTATATAGAAATATCACTTAGAAAGAATTATAATTTAGGACCATATCTGAATCCATATATATGATGGATTTTTTTGAAGGGGGCAGGTTGGCTACACAAACCCAGTCAGTAGTACCTTTTATACTAATTCAACTGAAAAAATGGCCCAAATGTTGATAGTAGTGGCTGAAATGCAATATCAGGGAAATTGGCAATGGAATCAAAGAATTGGAGAGACATTATAAGAAAGATGAAAGAATGGGAAGAAAAGTGATTCTAAGTTTAAATCTAGATTTCTCAAACTGTTGATGTCATCCATTCATTCATTTAGTCAACAAATATTTATTCTATTATGTGCCAAATACCATTTGAAAGAACAGTGATAAGTCAGAGAACAAAAAAGACAAATATTCCTTTATTAATGGAATTTGCATTTAATAGGGTGAGACTGTAAAAAAGTAAAACTTTTATCAAGTGGTGATAAGTAGTGTAAAAAAAAAAAAAAAAATAGCAGAGGGTACAGAGAAACCAGGAGTGCAGGGATATGGGGAGAGTCTTGACCTTTCAAATAAGGTGATAAGGGACACCTCATCAAAATGATAATTGAAAAAACAAACAAACAAATAGGCTAGGAAGTATGCCGGTGAATATCTGAGGCAGGGTGACAAAGAAACCAACAAGAGCAAAGGCCCTGAGAAAGCATGTCTGACATGTTCCATAGGCAGCAAGGGGGCCAGGGAGTTTGGAGAAAAGAGAATGACAGGAAGAGTGCTGGGGAACAATTCCACAAATTAATGAGTGATGCTGATTAGGGAGTGTGAGCAAGACACTGCATAAACTTCAAGGTCAGTTTTTGAACAGAGGAGTGATATGATCTGGCTTCTAGCCTCACTCTGCTTGCTCTTAAGAAGAGACGGTAGGCGACCAAGTTCAGAAACAGGGCAACTTCATTCAAGGCTCTTCCAACATCAGATAAGAGATGTTAGCACTTAATGTAGTTGGAAGAATTTAGAGTTTGGATATGTTAGTCAGACATAAACAGACATTGGAAACTGCTACCCTGTCATTCTTGTGCATATTTACCTTTCAAAGTTTAGAATAATGGTAATAAACATATACGTTATGTTACTTTGAATAGGAAAATTAAACTCTATATTGTGCATACATTAAGTGGAACTGGTGATCTGTTTTGCTTAAATAAGATATACATACTATTTTTCCCCTTCCAGTAGTCCTCAGAAAAACAGTTTTGTTTCATGAAATTTTATGATCACTTGTATTGATAGTTTTCATAGAAATTAAAGAGGACATTGCAGATGATGATTCATCTGTCAAAAATACTATTTCCCTTCCTCATAGTGGAGTTCTTAGTTTAAGAAACAACTTTAGCAGAGAAGTCTCCCTTGACTGAGCACCCACATCACAGATCTCCACATCACCACTTTGTACTCCCATTGCCCTCTCTCTGTCACCTGCCATGGCATCTTTTCTTTGTAGATCATGCCAACTTAAACTTGTATCTTCACTTTATCTGAGTAGCCCTTTCTATTGAATGAGGTTTCTTCTTCTGCTTCATTGTATAGTTATTTGATTTACCAATTATTCATGCATAGTTATAGCTATTCACATATTGAAAAGACATAGCTTCTCATAAATTTACTGAACCCTCATCTATTCTCACAAATACAAATTCCCTACTATGCTATAAATCTCCATATGTGAACTCTCTCTCAAGTGGTGATTTACATTTATTACTACCTATAAGAGATCTGTAACTGAAATAATGAAAGTGAAATATTTAAGGCAGCGTCTGGCACATAGAAAGTGCTCAATGTGGTTTTTTTCACCCCCATACTATTCCTTAATGATCATACTCATCATTTCTTTTTTGAAATAGTTAGAAAAATAGATGTTATAAGTGGAATGCTTTAGAATATGAACATTTGCTTATTTTCAGTTTTCTTTTAATCTCAATTAAAGTTTTGGTATAAAAATTAAATTTAATAATGCATTCATATGACTGCCTTCCAATGTTTTTGTCTAAATTCTTCCAATTTTTAAATGTATATAATTGCAGAACGGGGCTTTACTATGACAAAGTAGTAGTATTCTTACAGCTTTGACATATTATGGTATACCAGTATTTCTATTTATTATTATTTGTATAACTACTGTCATTCATTCATTATTTTCTTAATTAATGGAAAAAGCACATTTGAACAATTCTAACTACAATAATCAGATTGAGTATTTTACTATTGTTAATAAGGAAAACAATGGGCATTGTTGCAATTTTGTTTTCATGTAAAGCAGAGAAGGTATTATTGGGTTATATGTAAAAATATTGAACAAAGAACATGGAAATAAGATGTGATGGAATTTTAAGTTGATGTGAAAAGAGATGGAGAGATTTTAGAAAACATTCCGAAAAGTTCCTATCATAGTTCAGAATGGGAACAATAGTGATTTCTCAATCCCTCCAGGAAGAATGAATTCTCACCAAGGAGAAGCTAGAGCTTGAGATGGCAAAGCAAGTTTGAAATCCTATGTTCTCCACTCCTCTCCCTTATGATATTTTTTAAAACAACTAATTGAATTAACTCAAATGTTATGCTACATAAGAAAAATAGGAATTTAAAAGTAGGAAATGTATGGAAGGGTATGCCCTGGTATCCTCTTGTACCCTATCTACTGAGCATTAATAAAAAGCTACATTTGTCAGTTTCTTTCAGTTTATGTTTACGTCAAATCATAATATTCCCAGCTTCTTTCCTTTTCCTTACTTCACTCTTGCATAGCTGATCCAAATAACCTTCTTCTTTGTGCACCTACAAGAACAATAATCTTCCTCAAAGAAAAGTTTTTTCCTCAAAAAAAATATATTGGATTTAGGTTGACTGAGAAGTTTGGAGCAAAACAAACTATTTCAAAAGGAAAAAATAAAGATCGAAAATGATAGATATAGGTGGATTATACCCTTAGTGTCCAGAAATACTTTCATTATTTGGCTACCTGCTTCTAAGCATTTTGTTACACAAGAAGTTGCATTGTTTTTTCTTGTCTACCTCACACTAATATGCTGAGATATTGCAAACAGAGGTACACATGACAACTGATCCATTCCCCATTGGGACAACACATGACACCTACAAAAATGTCCACACTTAGGAAGAGCACATCCTGTTTCCAGCTCAGGTTTATAGAGTATCTGATAAGGTACCAGGGAATTCGCTTGTTTTCGAGTGTAAGAATAAACTAATATACATTGGGAACCATAGTCCCCATAAAAATTGTATTGTCTTCTTTTTTGTGTGTTTAAAACAATTTTTGAACATTGATACTAATAATTTCATATGCTCATATAATTCCTTTATGCTCAGATATTATAAGTCACATATTAACGACACAGTCTACGACATATTCTTCAAAGGTTTTTTTTTTCCTCATTTTTATTTAACTTTTAAAATTTGACAGTTGAATAGAACCATTCTATAGTATTTGCCTTGAGTGTTTTTTCCTTAGATAACATTATAAATGAAACTACTTCCATAGTAGTACTTCAGGAAATAAATATCCTCTTGGATTGGTTTCAAGACAAAACTATTTTGTATTGGTTTTACTCTATAAACTTTACTATTATAAGGAGATAGATGGATAGGTAGAGAGATAGAAAGATAGATAAACAGTATCTTAGTCTGTTTCATCTGCTATAACAAGAATACCATAGACAGGGTAGCTTTAACAGCAAAAATTAATTTCTCACAGTTCTTGATCAAGGCTGGGAAGTCCAAGGTCAAGGTGCTGGTAGATTCAGTGTCTGATGAAGACTTCATTTCCTGGTTCACAGACTTCTGTCTTCTTGCTGTGTCTTCACAGGGGGAAAGGGCAAGGGAGTTCTCCCTTGTCACTTTTATAAGGACACTAATCCCATTAATGAGGGCAGCTTCATGACCCAATCACCTGCAAAAGGTTACACCTCCTAATATCATAACGTAAATTAGGGTTTCAGTTTTGAGGGGCACGTTCAGTCTATAGGAAATAGATACATAAATAGACAGACAGAAAATTTCATTTCAATGGGATAAAAGAAAGGATACGGGCCTAGTCTTGCATCAGGCAGGCTATAGTGCAAAACTGCAGTGGAACCCAGAAGGTGAAGGCCTCATGCTTTACCACCATAAATTAAAACTTCTTATAGGAATTCAAAAGGTGGACCTTTAGTAGAAGTACTTCATTTTATTGGAAATAAAAATATATTTTTATGTTAGAAACCTGGGTGTTTATCACATGTTAAAAATGAAAGTAATAGACATCTAGTTAGTATTCAAAAAAACTATCACAAAAAGGTAAAAGCTGGAAGACAGTTAGAAACTTCTCTGAGGTAAAATTGTATAACGTGCGAGTAGAGCTATCATCTAAAGCCAGATATATAATTCCCAGGGGATCTTCAAAAGATCTCAAAATTTTGAGATTTTGAATCTCAAAACCACATAAATTCAGAAAATATATTTTATTATACACAGAATAGTTTTACATAAGAGATTGATTAAAGCTATAAAATTATAAAGATTTAGAATGTAAGCAAATGATTCACTGATTTTTTTACCAGTTTTATCTTTTAACGATCTTCTGGGATTTAAACATTCCAGCTTCAGTTAATAGCCTTACTTGCATGTTGTACCACTTTACATCAAAGAAGTTTCTACCTGTGTCTAATAGCTTTCATCTTTTCCCTTTTGTTGTTCATAATATGCAATGTCATGTTTTTCTGTAACATGTCTTTCTTACTAACTTATAAACCCACTGGAGGTCATGAAGAGTATTTTTATCAGACATATCATAATCTCCAGTGGAATCCAACATGATGATTTTTTAATCCTTATGCCTATATTATTACCTAACGGAACACATGATGCTTGTAGAAATTTTGGAATGTTTACCATAATGCCACCACTACTTTTTGGAAGTATATTACATAAGAAATTCCCTCTCTGGTCCTTGGGTTTACCCATACAGAACCTCACCCTCCACTGTCAACAATTTCGGATTGGTATCTTCATATGAATAGTAAAGGAGAGAAAAAGTATTATCTTTTCCTCATCCATCAAAAAGGTTCTTGGCTGACACCTCTGTAACAAAGACAGGTCAACAAGAGAAAAGCATAACACATTCATTTAACCAAAGCACTACACGACATGGGAGTCTTTGGAAATACTCAAAGACCCAGGAAAAACTTTATTTTTATGAACAGTCATGTGGAAGTGTGATTGGAGGACAAAAAGGTATGATCCAATGGTCACAAAGTGGGGAGAACTTAACAAGGCCTGTTTGTTCCGATTCTTCTCTAAGTCTGGGTGTCTTTATTCCTTTCCTCTGGGTTCAGGGCAGGACCCTTCTGGAATGAGGGTTTTATGACCTACTTTGAGGGGAAATAGGTCAGATAATTCTCTCACTGGCCTCATAGGGAAAAGTTGGGAGAAGGTCAGAGAGTGACCTTTCTGCTTCTGTGGTTTTCTCAATCTCCTTCAGTTTAAAATACTCAGTGCCAAAGTGTCATATTTTGGGGTATTGTATTCTGAGCCTCAATAGTAAATACATAGAGGTCAGTAGTCATTCCTAGTCTGCTCAGAGCTACATTGTTCAATGATCCAGAATAAATCTTATGCAAAACTCTACAGCTCTTAGTTCTCAGTTACATAAACTATATTGTAACTTCTGTACTTTTTCTAAGATTCATAATGTAACAGGGTATTGAACCATGTTTTCTTAAGCATTTTTAGTATTGAAAAGTTTGTCTTCATTTTTTGTTGATACACTTCTAATTAATTTGTGTTTTATTTCTATAGGCGACATTGTTAAAAGTCAGTTTGCTGGGCAAAGATTATGTTAACTTTAGCTTTGATAGATACTACCAAAGTACTCTTTCACCATTGTTTAGGTTTATATTCCTACCGAGGTTTTGCCAAGGGTAGTGATTATTTATCAATTTTAATTTTTTTTAATTTTGCCAATTTAAGAGTCAATAATTATATTACACAGTGATATCCATTGGCTTTTTTTATTTAGTGAGTTTAGCCTTTTATATTTCTTCTTTTGTGATTTAAAGGGTGGTGATCTTTAATTTTGTTTAATAAAATATTACACATGAAACATAGAAAATTAACATATTAAATTATTAAATTTGATCATTCTATTGTCATTAAATAATTTGGCTCTTCCAGTTTTCTTTACTACGCCTAGGGGTGGAGGGCCTGGGAAGAGGGAGTTGATTTTCATTAAAGAGAAATATCCCTGAAGAGAAATTGCCTCTTTTCTGGGAAGTTAGCAAGAACGAATATGTAAAATGAGGTGTTCAGATTATTACCTCAATTTGCTAGAATGGCATTTTGTCAAAATATATACCAGACTACCTAGGGCTTAGGAGCTTGATAAACATACAAACAACTGCTCCAAAACTGCAGAATTAGAATCTCTGGAAGGTGGGGGCTAGGAATCTGCATTTTAACATGACCTACATGCAAACTGTAATTTGAGAACCAATGCATTGAGGAAAAAGAAATGAACCAATTTGTACACAATTATTAGATTTTACATTCAGGAGCTAAATTGAACAAATAATTAGAAATATCTTCTACAGATCACAATGATTTTGTAAAAAGGAGAGCTTAATTTACATTTTAAGATGCATAATTTACAAAGGAGATATACATTAAGGCAGGCGAAATATAATGATTGTAGATGTCCTCTGTATAATTTAATCAGTGGCAATTTCAAGGCTTAAATAGCAAAGGCTCACCATAAAGTAGTTGTTTTGCTTGTTCTATATAATCATTATAAACAAGCACAGCAGGTAGATTACTGAAACAATTGTGAGGCTGAAGAGGAAAAGTTTAAAAATAGTAAAGTCCACTTTCATGCAAACTGTAAGGTGTTAATACTTCTCACGCTTAACAATGAAAGGCTGTCTACTTCTCAATACATTCATTGTTGTTGATTTAAGAAACCTCATAATATTGTTGACAGATTTAAATGAATTTCTTTCTTTCTTTTTTTTTCAACTTGTAAAGGTGAAATGAGCCTCACTTTTTCTTTGCAGCAGTTATGCTTGGCAACACTTAACATCAGGTGGAGTTAAGTCTTATGATTGGTGTCTTTAAAAATTTTTTTGTAGGTATACACAATCAAGGTGTAAATCTTAATTTATTCCATAGTAAAACATAGTATTATGTAGCCATTTAAAACTTATACATAGAAAACAACTCTATTTTATTTAAAATATTCTTTATATTAATAAAGTAATAGCTTTAATATGGATATACCAGTGGCAGGGTTGATAAAAATTAAGACACTGCCAATTAATTTTGAAGCATTCTGAATCATAGAATGTCAAAAGACAGAGGGAAGCTTAATGAACTCTGTCAAAAGAAGTTCTTAGTCTTTTCCTTGATATGATACAAAGGATGACTGATACTTACATACCCAACGTATTCCTATTTTATGTATATACCCCGCATTTGACAATCCCAGGATTATTCTAAGAAGCAGAGCAATTAGCACCACAGATTTTTTTTAATCAACTAATCTGCTTAAATCTGTTTCATTAATACTGTTTATTCTTATTCTTCATAATGGTAAAAAGGCAACAATTTAATTAGAGTAAATTTCCTCACAGTAAATAAATGTAATGATTTCCTTACCATAAAGAAGTTTTGTGGTCTACAAAAACCAAATTCAGAGAGAAAGGAGATAGTCTATTATAGAGTGTGAAAAGCACTAGCCCGAGATCAAGCTGCTCATTCTCAGCTTGGGACTGCGAAGCAAGGGAGAGTTAAGCAGGCTTGAAACTGGCCTGATCCTTTTTGGATGGGACATAATCCTATTACCCTGGATTTTCATTGGAGATTTTTTTGTTTTTTTGCTTTTTTTAATTAGTAGAGCATTCATTTAAAAATAATTGAAAATAATTTGAAAAAGAATTGCAAAGCTGAATAGTGTTTCAGATTTACTTTCTTTTAAATGTTATTCTCCCCACCACTTAACACCAATGCAGAAAATAAGAGCCAATCCTGTATCGCTCAACTCACCTCTGTTTATTTGGGGTTTCAGATGAATCTGTAGGATGGAAGAAAATACTACTATCATTTATGATGTTGTTTTTATTTTTTATTTTTAGAAAAAGCATATTAAGCCATTCTAGAAATTCATTAGAAAATGACTACTAATATAACAAGTTTTATAAAAATGTAAGCTAAATGCATTTTATTTTATGCCTTAAAAAGTGAGCCTTAAATGTGAAGCAAGTGGTTGTATTTCATGTTCATTTTTATATAAGTGTTACTGTAAAAGTATTCCCAACTTTACAATGTCAGAAAAGTTTTAAAAATTTTCAGGAAGGAAATTTTGCGTGCAACTAAATTTTGCTTAGAGATCTTTCTAAATGAGATAGGATGACACTTTTTAATTCAGAGACTTACTATTTTGAATTTAATTATTTGGACAGAATGACAGTAATGCATAAACACATTTTATTAGGATTATTCCTTATCATATTTTCACATTGCAGGATAACTTTAGGATTTGAAGTTGTATTAATTATTTTTACATGTATAGTTGTTGATGAGTTAAATGTGTCACTTTGGCAAATGTTTGAAAGAGGATTATTTTTCCTTTATTCCTTCTGCTTTCAAAATTTTGCTGCATGATTCTAAACTGCAAGCAATGGGCTGTTCAGAAATGAGTTTGAGTTTGGGGATTGGAATCAAACACACCTGTGTGAATGTGGACTGTGCCATTTACCTGTTGAAACAGGGATAAAGTATTTCATTTTTCTGAATTTCAGTTTCCTCATATGAAAAATATAGATCATAATATTCAATTCTTAAAGATGTTATTAAATATAATAAACATATACTTCCTAGTTTTCCAAACACAATAAACATTCATTCTCTTTCCTCCTGTTCCTCTTCCTAGTGGATAGAGACCACATTTCAGCATCTTTCTATATCCAGCTTTTAGCATAATGCATATTTCATGTGTCATGAAAAGCTAACTTTTGTTGGTAATTGCTTTTTGGAAAAATAAGCCTTTTATAAATAAGCTTTACATATAAACCATATTTTAGAAACTCCTCTTACCTAACACTTGAAAGATATTTTAAAAGAAAATTTAAGTGAGGTAGTATTTGTTAAACATATATTGATCTTATTAATACTCCTGCTTATGACTGTGCCCTGTATAATTAGAAAGATTTAGCATTGTTTTCTACTTATTATACTTGTTTTACAGTGCTATTTCTATTATACAATAAAGATGTGCTATGTAGTAAGGGATTTGGCCAGGAGGTATCAAAACTAAATACTATCTATCATGACAACTGGTTCTAACCAAATGAAATTATACAGAACTATGAACTTTGAGTGACTTGAAATGTCAGACCTTTCTTGGACCTACTGAAGGCTCTTCTGACCAAGGGACCATTGAACTTAAATCATACACAGACTTACATGCACCTGATCCTATCTGCAGAGCTAGTTTTCAGTCTTTAATGTTCAAGTATACCTTGGATGAGACTGCCCTTTTCCTCCCCCATGAGCAGCACTTAAAATCCCAAAGTTCTTTCGCTAAATCAGTGACCTACATGGAACACTTCTCTACTGTCAGGCATTCTCTTGCCTAAGACATCATATGGTCAGATTTTTGTTTTATTAGCTTTGGTTATCTTTGTTTTGTTCTTTAAAATTCTTTAATTTTATAAAAACAAGATTAAAAGAAAAAAAATAACATGGCTACAGGGTGTCTACTTTGAGGAGAGGGATGATTTTTTTACATTAGTGAAGAGTGTGCCGTCCAATAGGGTAGCTATGCATGAGGCAACTGAACATTTGAAATTTGGCCAGTCAAGTGATTTGGAAAACAGTACACAAAAAGGGGAAATATCTCATTAATAATATACTTATTACATGCCAAAGTGATGCTATTTTGGATATATGGGGTAAAATTAACTGTATTATTAAAATTCATTTCACCTATTTCTTTTCATTTGTAAATGATGACTGGTTAGATATTTAAAATTATATAGGTGGTGTATGTATTTATATTGGGCAGTCCTGGTATAAAACTTCATTTACTATTAGTATTTCTTTGATCATTGACACAAACATCTCTTCCCACAATTAAATTGAAGAATATAAAGTAAGACGGCCAGAAATAGTAATGAAAAGATTTCATCTGGAATGCTTGGTCAAAAAAAAAAAAAACAAGAAAAGCAGCAAATAATCATGGCAGGCATGACAGCCCTGGGTGTTTTCCACGCCTTAGCCATTTATCACTTTCAGAAGCAGAATTCAACACCACTAATAGACAACAATGCTATTCTGGATATAGATTCATGAGTTTAATATGGATATGTTGTATCTGCTCTGAATATAACATTGAAGCAACATTGTAAGTGTCATATTCTTATAATCTGATGAGGGAAATGTTGTGTGGCAACAATTACAGCCAAATTGGACATACTGAAATTGGTTATAATAGGGACAAAATTACTATATGTGTATTAATGTGGATGAATAAAAAGTGGCTTATTTTATTTTGCTATGTTTATTTCTTTAGCAAGAAAAAATTGATAAAATCCCTATAATTTAAAAATAATATAATAAAAATGATCTTTCTGTATAAAAGGCTTCACTTAAGATTTTTAAGCATTTATGCCAGTTATATAAAACATATCAAAAAAACCCCAATACAACAAAAAAGAAAGCTTTTTCACATGTGATTTACTTTGAAGCATTCACTCTATTTAAGTTTTAAAACTAACCCAAATTTATGGCCTGCTTTTTAATGATTGTTAAGTATTCCATTCAGTTGATAGGCTAAACATGCATAAATATATTTTTCCATTTTAAAAATGGTGTGAGGAACAACCTTAATCCTCACATCATTAAGCACACAGCTTACAATATTTTTTAAAACTAAATTACTTAAGGCAGGAGTGTTTAGTGAAAGAAAACACATATTATAACATGTGAGTCTTAAACATATTCTCCAGAAAGTTGGAGTCAGCTTTTACTTTTACCAACAGTATAGGATAGCATCTCCTTTCAAACCATGATTTCTTTCAATTTTAACTATTTAAAACATGTACTGATTTTTATTTTCCACCTTGATGGCTAAATATTCTAATTAACATGTGCCTTTTAAGCATAGCCTTAATTTTTTTAAGTATAAAATCAAAGTACCACCAAATAAGTGGCAAAAGCAAAATTCTTATTTTTTATATTAAGTAAAAGAGTATTAGACTTACAATAAAACTTGCTCTGTGCCTATCAAACATGAGATTATATAATTTTCATGTCAATTATTTTGTCAGAATCCTGGGTTTGGGGACCAAAGATGTCAGAGTGGGAGTCTGCCCTTGGTTCTTGGTGTGCTCTTGGCCAAGAATGACCAGACACACCAAAATATCAAGTCCAGACTATTATCTCAGCCCTCTAACTCCTTTCTTGGAAAAATCACCAGCAAGGCCAATATAGTGGAGGAACCTCAGACAGGGAGCAGTTTCACAAGAGCAACTCTTTATTGTAGAATAAAACGGGTCTGTCTCCAAGAGTGGAGTGAGACAAACCAACTCACTCACTCACTGACGCACTTACTGCGGACTTCTTGGATTGTTTCCTTTCATTAGCACAGTGTGGAGGCAGGTTTTTGGGAGGTGCAGGATGTTATCAAATGATCAACAGGTGTCCTCAAAATTCCACCTGCAGATTCAAGCTAACAGCATGTTAATTACCCCTAGGTTACTCTAGGTGACTTTCTGAATCTTATTATGCCTGGGCAGGGAATTCCTAGATTGAGAAAGCATTGCTTTTGCTTCCTTCCCCATGTGTAGCAGTTGCTCCGGATAGGATTAAGGGTGGGGCAACACCAAAATGGAGTGCCCACCCTTATCCTTCTTCCCAGGTGGAGCAATTGCTCGAATCAGCATCTAAATAGGAAACCCTTGTCCTGAGAAGAGCCAGAGAGCCTAACTGTCTACCCAACAATTTGATTCATAGTTTCCTCATTTCTAAAGAAGTAGTGATGGTAGGCAATACTTTCCAGTGGAATTTTTGAAGTTCAAAATTAAAACTGACCAAAGCTGTATGAGTATCCTCTTATAAACCCTATCATTATGGGGTACTTAGTAGAATTTTTAGCCTTCATAGGTTCCTAAGATGTATGATTATGATATAGTTAATCAAATTCCAAATTCAATTACATTTCATCGAGTTTATTGGAGTTAAAGTTTAATTAATCAGAAATTAGAAACAATTTTAGACCAAAAAATTGTGAAAGAATAATTGTACATTTAAGTGAAAGGTAAGCACTTGTTCTCATGTATTCTTTTAAAATGAGACTAATAAAATAACTTTTTTTTTATTGGCAAGTGAACAAATCAAACTCTTAAGAGTGTGCTCTTAAAAAAAAAGCTTAGCTGTGGTGGGTGTGGGGAAACATTCACTGTGTATTCTTTTCATTTTCATCTGTCACCATTTAGTAGGCTTGCAATAAAAGAATGATTGAATGCATGATTAACATCATGTAAGCATGCTTCACTCTAGTTTCCTGACAAGATACCAAATCCTCTGAGTTTTATGTGAGAAGTAATCCCAAGATCCAATGTCAGCATAATTCCCCCACGACAGCTTAAATATTTAGCATTCTCTCTTAAATCAAGTAATCCCGTAAATTCATTCAGATTCCATTTCTAGAGATACACATATCAGTATCTATCTATATCCATCTATCATCCATCTCTTCATACAGGTATATACATACACATATGCAAATACACATACACATATTTTTCCCTTTGAATACTAAGGGATTGTTGAAATATGTGCCATTTGTTTCTCTTCATAGTGCTCTGATGAAATACATTTAAAAGGTGTACAAGTTCAACAAATTATATCTTCTGAGAAAGTCTAAACCTGGAAAAAATAATACAGGGGGAAAAACATTTATTGTGATTACTAGACTGCAGTCTCAGTAGACTAGGATTATTGTAAGTAAAATTGATTTGTTCATGATTTGATTTTAATCTAGTTTAGTAGAATCATATTCTACAAGGAACAGATATTTAATTTAGTACATTATTATGAAAAGGCTTCAGTTCAGAGAAGTTTAATGCATTTGATATGATAAAAGCACTAACTGATTAAGTTTTTAAAAAAGTTATTCCTTGTTATTTTATTACCATTCAAATAATTTCCTCTGCCTGTAATATTTATATTAAATATGGAAAATATTTTAGGGCATTACAGTGGTATTAAGGCTGATTGTCTCTGTAAAATGCAGCAATTTAGGAAGAAATAAATAGCATTTAAATTTTTGCTGCACAGATTGCTTTTTTTCTGATCTAGTGATTTTTTCAGAGAAACCACTTGCCATAGAATGAGTTGGAGCTGTCTAGTTACAAGGTACAGTTGTAAACAAGGTTCTGTGGAAACCAATCTCCTGTAATTTTCCAGTCTACTGTTTTCCAATATCAAGGAGTTAGAACACTTGGCAATTTTGAAGATGCTACTCAACAGAGGTCTCTAGCACTTTAACAGTTGGGACCAGATGGGACTATTTTCTGAGGTTAACGATCAGGCCAGGAGAACTATCCAAGCAAAGAAAAGAAGCAAAAGGGGAATTCAGAGGGTGGAGTATCATATTTCTTTTTTCTGTTGAATAACTTATGCAAAATGTTCTTGTTCTCCTTTTTTCCTATAGGCTGGGCTGTTGACAGTCTATAAATGTCATATCAATTCATCCTATTCCCTGTGGCTCTGTAATCTGTTTGATGTTCATTTTTGTGTTGTAATAAATACCTAGAATATCTACTTTGTATGTGCAAGTGTTAAGACTGCTTTTCCTTTTCTGTAAATAGTGATTAAAACTATCTCTTGGCTCGATGCCATTAATTTGATTCATAGACATTTTGTTATAAAAAGTTACAAAGTCAACTCCAAAAGGCTCTATTCATGTAGCATGTAATTCATTATTGTTTTTAAAATGAAGAGTTAAAAACTATGTGAGACCTCATGGGCAAATCAGCAGTATGGTGCAGAGAAAAGGAGGATGGTCATTGAAAGACTGTAGTAGCTTTTTTTTTTGCTTTGGAAAGCTTCTTAAATTCTATGAGCCTCAGGTTCATTTAGTAAGCTAAATGGAATCTTAATAAAATCTACCTGCAAGAGTTACTGTGCATATTAAAATTATAAAATTATGTAAAGTAGGTGAAGCACCACCTAAAGCTTAGCATGTAGTTGGCCCTTAATAAATGGTAGCTGCTGCTTCTGATATTTATGCTTCCTGGCTCCCTTGTGGTAGATGGTCCCCTGTGAATAGTACACAATGAATTGTAGACTGAAGTGAGGTTTATCCCTGCTGGGCTGGAGCATGTAATTCCTTGTGGGAGATTGTCCAGAACTCTATACTTCCCTCTGCCATGGCAACCAACAATGTTACAGGTAGTACTTGCTCCATGAGCTAAGACCCCAGGGTGAGTAACCCACAGAATAGAGCCTCAGCTGACCTGAGATAGACTTGTAATATGAGTAAGGAATACACTTTGCTTGCTAAAAACCATTAAGAATTTGAAGCTATGTATTGCACCATAATCTAGCCTCTCTTGATTTGCATAACCTTTAAGTAATTATAGTGTACTAATACCATCATAATTTCACTTCTATGACTTTGTTTAACAATTTTTAACAACAAATGCTGATCTTGATTAGGAAGCTTTAATGCATGTTTCCTGGATTGCTTCTCTTCCCTTTTAAAAGAAAGGAAATGAATATATCCTGTGGTTCTCAAACATATTAGAAAAGACTAATTTGACATCATCAATTTAATTAAGCTAAAGCATATTTTGCTAATTTCTCCACAATTTTGTCTTAGGACACAAATTCACTCCAAATACTTCTGATTTCAGAATACTGTTATAATTCACTAGATTGCTGTATGAAATATATCTGTATACAACTTTGCAATTTTTTTTTTTTAAAAAGGAACAGTTCTTAAAGACCAGAGCTCCAGATGTTGTACAGAACACACAATTGTTCATAGTTCCTGATGATTATCTTTTTCTTCCTTTTCAACATATATCTGCCTCCGCAAATGTGAGCTAACAATATACAATGTGCAATATGCAGTCATACAGTGAAATGGCAGGAGATGCGCTTGCCTTTTATATTATCTAAGATGGTTAACATTGTGAAAGAAATCTTGCATCCTCTGCAAATTTCTCCCTTACCATTCTTGGGAACTGCAAAGACGGCTTTTCTTTTGTCAAATGACTCTGTAGCATACTCATGCCCATTCGGGTAAACACTGGAATTTTTCTTGCAATATGTTGAGGGATTTGGGATGCAGGTCACAGGCTTAAAAGTGTTGTGTTTTTTTGTTTTTTAATCTATCTAATCTCTCCAATTTCTTGTCTGTGTTTCACTATCTATTTGGAACAAATAAGATTGATAATGGTACCTTGCTTGCCTGTCACTTGGGCCAGGTGAAACAGTATCACATCGCCCAAGCTGAATCAAGGCGGCACTCCTTCAGCCCATGCCTTATCAGAAATCTTCGCTTCCCACCAGCTGGAACTGCTAGAGTGCTTCACTCCTTCTCCTTCCTCCTCAAGATTCAGGAGTAATGAGCTTTCCCTGGCCTTGCCACCTGTGAGTCCTGGACTGAGATTACATCAGTTCATTTAGCTGGAGCTTTTCAGGCACTCCTTGGCAGGAATTGATTTCCTTATTTTGGTCCCTTTTCTTTTGGATTCTGACCCAAAAGACGGATTCCAGAAAGTGAATACGCTTGCAAGGTATGTTTCAGATAATTGCCTGAAAAATGTTAGAGAATGTTAAGGCAGTAGGGAGGTTGTTTTTCTTTATTTGTAACCCACCAAGAACACCAACTGTATGATACACTTTTTTAAAAAGTGCCTTTCTTCTTGAGAGTTTGTTGAGGAGTAAAAGGCATAAAGGGAAATGAGAAAGTTAATTGATTTGCCTTTCAAATAATTTTCTCAGTAATAGTCTAAGGATAAAAGGTCCTGAAACAATACAATAAAAATTTTTAAAAAGATGTGTACTTTTAAACCAATCCTTTTATCAGTCATGATGTCATTTTCAATATGCTTTTTGCCGGTTTTCAAACTGCAGCTTCTTTGTAATATAACTATTATATGACCATGCTAAATATATATATAAAGACATATGGTTAAAATGTTGTTTTTGCTCTCAAAAACCTTGCAGTTCAGTTGATGCAGTCAAATGCATAGAAAAAAATAACACCTGTTGATAACTGCTGTGTAAAAGAAACCCAGGGTATGATCTCTGGAAACATCTTTCAGTTGCTTAACCTACGGTAATGGAAATGTTTAACCTACAGTGGAAGACCTAGGGAATAGCAAGTCACTTGTTTGAAGGGGAAGGTTTAACTTTTGTTTTTGTTTTCACTGCTACTAAACAACACATATTATCTTTTTTCATATTTCATCTGACATACTATAACGTCACATGAGTACAAAACAGTAATTAACTTTTTTAAAGTCACTTGTTAGCTATGTAAAATGTAACTTTATTTGGTTCTTCAGTAATAATTTTTAAAAATAGGACAAACCAGAATTTATTTGCGAAATAAGGTGCTCTTCTTTCACAAAGATGCCATGCAGAGGAGTTCTAGTTTAAATGCTGTTGAAGCATTTATAGAGAATACATCACAGAAGGTTTATATACTCTTATTTATGAAGGATTGTGGAGGGAAAATCCAATCCACATCACTTGGGAAGGGATTGGGGGTGGATGGAATAAGACTATCTTACTTTTGGTGTTCTACTTGGTTTTGAGTCAGTGAATATTGCTCTCAGAGTGATTTAGAGAAACTAATTTGTGGAGAGAAGAGGAAATGGAAGCTAAAAGGCTGATTTGAACGCCATCTTGTTTCTATTATGTAATAATAATTGTCAGAATTGTGGTGCCAGTAGTGAGAATGGAAGTGAAAGGATTGATCAAAGTCATTTCAAAACAAAGCAAAAGCAACACTCAGGTCTTAGGGAGTGATTAGTCATGACAGACAGGTGAGAAGAAAAGCATTTATTGTTTGTGAAGTGACATAGCAGAGAAAAAAACAAAACCAGGTGTTTGTGGTTGAAGATATCCCAGATTTGAAGCTTAGCTCTTCACAACTAAGACGGGAGAGCTTGGGGGAAGTTACCTAACTTTTGAGAACTTTCATTTCCTCCTGGGTAAGATGGGAGTAATAATGCATAAGGCATAGGGCTGTTGTAAAAACGATATGGAGCAAAGCATGGGAAATGCTCGCCATGGATGATCTCCTTTCTGTGGATGCCTGCCCTCGTGATATCCCTCCTGCAACACGTTAAGATGTTTGCCTCCTTACGACGTTTTATAGTGAAGATCAAGCAATGTGAGTAACCTGTCCTGAGTCACACAGATAATGAGTAGCACATTTAGAATTTACATCTAGGTCTCTCCGAATTCAAAGTCTCAACCCTTCCTACACAGCTCACACTTAATAAATAGCATTTCTCCTCCTTACAAAGTGTTTGCTACACTTTTTGAGCCTATAATGAAAGTGGTGGGGCCTCATACCAGAAAAAAAAAAAATAAAAACCAAACAAACAAAAATAGACACACATAGACGCAAAATGTTAGCATTTTGGATGCCTTTAAGGCAGTAAAGACCTCTAAGACGCTGATAGTTGACTTCAAAGTCCATTTCTATAAAACTGGAAAAAAAGGTTAATTAGAAAGTCAGTGCAACCATAGAAATAAGTGCATCCCCTCATTCAAAATGTTTCCTCTAGGAAGCTTCCTTTGTTACCCTGTTTGATTAGGCAAATGTTCAGTCGCTTCATTAGTGTCTTGAAAGGACGCTTAGACTCTCATGCGAGTGGGCTCTTCCCAAAATAGCTACAAAACTACACTCCTGCCTGCGTAACTCAGGTCGCTGCTCAGATGTGAGAGGGCCTCCTTGACCGCTTCATCTACCATCACCCTCCACAATACGTTGCATTCCACACCCTGCTATATTTTTCTTTATAACACTTATAATTACTTGATAGTATGTTGTATTTTATGTTTTTGAAATTTGTTTTATTCCTATTGCCCTGTTGGTTTGTTTGGGGTTTGTCCTCAGCGCCTGTCATAATGTTAGCACAAAATAGAAGTTGATATCTATTGCATAAGTGAATCAAAGAGTTTCTGGACAGCAGCACATCTACACTTGCTGTTTTAGATAAAAGAAGAAGGGACAAGAAAGAGAGGACAGAGTTATTCCTGAACTTTTGGTTCAGGGTGCTAGACTGATCCTATGAGAGCTCAGACTCTCCTGGGGAACAGCTGTGTAAGAGGAGGAAGAAGAGAGCAACACGAAGTCAGCACAGTTGGGATGACCTAATTTATGTTATGGTTGGCTACTAAAATGTCCCTTCAACACTCTTTACTTAATAAATGTTGAAAGACCAGACTCCTTTTAAAAACTAAAAAACAAGTAGAGTGCCTGTGTTTACGATTATTAGACAGCTGGCATATATTTGCTGGTTAGCTGTATCTGATTAGTTTCAGGAGATGGGCTTCGTCTCCAGCTAAAAGCACTTTTCAGAGATGTGCTAATGCATAGAAAACTATTAACACAATTATTTGTTACTGTTTGGGAGTCAGATGTGAACCAGTTACACAGAGGTTGTGTTTCCCATTGATCATAGGCATGCCGTTATGGCTATTGAAGGTTACCCAGGTTCTTCAAAGCATAATAGTATGTTCGCTCTCATTTACAGTAATACTGTGGTGGGAGGAAAAGTATGTGTGGTTATAAGTTCAATTACGGTTCCTGGTTTATCGGTAGCAGTGTCCCAGACTAGACTGTGGCCCTGACGAGGGCAATGCAGTGAAAAATGAGGATCATGCTGAGTACAATGGAAACTTAAAATGAGACTGGGTTTAAATTCACAGCGGGGACTTGCACACTTGGCACAGGAGAACATAGGGTCACTGTAGTAAGATAAGAAGTGTTCAATCATATCCTGCAGAGAGGCTAAGATACTGGTTTTGTGGCTCCTGTTTAATTGCCTAGAACTTTTCCTTGGATGATATGTTCACGTGTGAGCATTTATGTGTATATACATAGACATGCAGATATATACATATTTTGAACAAATATGCTTTATTTACATACTGAGAGACAAAATTTCTGAAGTCGGAAAAAATTCCTTTTCCAATAACATAGCAAATATTCTTTTACAATATTTTAATAGAAAGAAAGTACCAGGTGATGTGAAATATAAGGATTTAGACATAATGTTTCCTTGTGAATTTAAAAGCTATTGGTTAGGTATGCTGATATTTAAATTAGACATAAATTGGGAATATGTAAGAAAAATTTGATTTTTATTTACACATTTATCATTCAGAGATTCAGAGAATAATACTAAGAATCAGAAAAACAATATCAACAACATGAAATTGTAGGCAAGAAAGAGGAAAGGGAAGGAAGAACATCATATTTTTTTCTGGTAGACTTATTATGTGCCAGGTATGTGGACTGACCATTTTTTTTTTTCTGGTGGTTATACTATTTGCCCTCAGAGCTAATTTAAAATGTAAGTATTATATCTATTTTTAGAGAAAAGAAAACCACATTTCTCAGTCATTCAATAATTTGGTCACAAATTGGTAGGCATTTGTGGAACCAGAATTCAAACCTAAGTCTTTCTAAATTCACAGTCAACCTTTATTATATCTGGTCTTATGCAATTTTCCTTTTTCCCTCCTTTTCCCACAAAGTAATGTTACCTTGTTTTATTGTTTGTTTGTTTTTGAGTACATAATTTACAAAAGGGCATCAGACAGTAAGCTTTTTTTTTTTTTTTTTTTTTGAAACAGAGTCTCGCTCTGTTGCCCGGGCTAGAGTGAGTGCCGTGGCATCAGCCTAGCTCACAGCAACCTCAGACTCCTGGGCTCAAGCGATCCTACTGCCTCAGCCTCCCTAGTAGCTGGGACTACAGGCATGCGCCACCATGCCCGGCTAATTTTTTGTATATATATATATTTTAGTTGGCCAGATAATTTCTTTCTATTTTTTTAGTAGAGACGGGGTCTCACTCTTGCTCAGGCTGGTCTCGAACTCCTGACCTCGAGTGATCCACCCGCCTCGGCCTCCCAGAGCTAGGATTACAGGCGTGAGCCACCGTGCCCGGCCCAGACAGTAAGCTTAATTTAGTGCTCGAAATGCATGAAAATTCCTCAAACACAGGAAATACACAGTTACTAGATTTGAGTTAAGTATATTTCAGCTTTTGAAGGCCAACTATGGTGCTGATGATCTATGACCTGTAATATGAACATTTTGATTATTTTCAAGAGTTGTCATACTGAGAATATCCTCTTAGTCATTTCCCTTGATCAGGTGCCAATGGATAAAAGATTGGATTGAATCTAAGAAAGGGAAGTTAATTAAAAAAAAATGACTGCTTCCCTTTGGATTTCTATCATTTATTTATTCATTCATTCAACAAATACATACTGAGTACTTCCTACTTGTGCAGATCTAGTCTGGATTCTCAATAGAGCCTAAAGGCTTCTACAAGGGTTGTGAACACAAATTTACAGACAGGTAACATAAAAAAGAGAAGTAGGTGTGGGGAATCTATCTACAATTACTAAAAAGACACCCACCATATGTGAAAGTATATAGCTACTACTAAACACTGAACACTTGCCAACTGTTGCCATGTAGTGATATAGCATTGCCTGAAATATAATTTTTCATGAGAAGATAAAAAAAATTATATTTTTATTTGAAATCATTCATTTTTAAATATTGGCACAATATTTTTGTTGTTATTTAAGCATGTGCAGAAGAACACATAGAGCTTATAGCTCAATACTGTGAAATGCTTCAGCTATAGAGATGATATGTTTTCCACTACTAGATAGTTCCTAGAGGACTGTGATCATCTTTGCATATGCAAGGTTTAGGAGGCAATATATGTTAATAATACTTTTTTTTAATAAGGTAGATAAACTTATTCATTTAGGAGGAGATTGGTGATGTACAGTAAGTGCCCACCTCTGACTGAGGTTGAGAGATTTTATGAGCACCTACTATACCAATGGGTACTTTGAGTTGATAATGTCATTGAATTGCCCATTTTGTAAATGAAGAAATATAATTAAATACGGCACATGAAGTTATATTCTATAATAAATACATGTAATCTTCAAATTCTTGTTCAAATATATTCTTCTAAGACATTGTACGAGATATTTAACCTTGCTGATCCTCATATAGAGGATCTTACATATAGAGGGAACATAAAATCTTCGCATATCTTCTATGACATTTATTTGAAATAATGTATAGATGTCCTTTGAAGAGTTTGTGACACATGGTTGCTTTTCTATGAAGAGTAGATAATACTATAGCAATTGTTGTGTGTTTAAAGCCTATGATCTGTTTGTTACACCTCCTGAGGAAAAAGGTTGCCTTGTAGTATATGAGTCATATTGAATTCCAGGAAAGCAGAAGCTTGTTGTCTTTTCACACATTTGGTTATTTCTAAGAAACAATGCCAGTGGATGGTCAGCAAGACTAATGGCCATGTTTCTCTTTGGGTGTGAAGTTGGCTTTAGCACCTCTCTTCCAAGCTCCTTTCAATCAAATTCAGGCTGCCCAGTTAATTCCATTCAGCAACAAAGCAGCCTATACTTTAAAGAAAATCTATTTTGAATTATGGATTTCAATCTGAAGTATACATCAAAATTCATGGGGTAGTTTTGTTAAGCTACGTGTATTGCTAATCCTGAGTTAAGAACCATTGGTCTTCAAAGAAGCCAATTTTCAATCAGCAATGTTAAAAAGAAAAAAATACCCGATTTATGGTTATAATTTCTATCATTTTAATTAAGTATAAGATCATAAATCTGAGAGTTTTTGACAAATAGGGTAGTAAAGTAGTTACAGAATAGAATTGTTCATCTTTGTATCTCAAATTTCTTGTACAGCATATATAAAGTTGTACATCCATGTCTTAAAAGCTTGAGTTTAATCGGTAGTTTTTGTCTTTGTGATAGTGTAGTAGATGGTGATGATGATGATGATGATGATAAGGCATCCACTGACACTCTTTAATACCAGGCATTATGCTAAGTGCTTTTCATATATTATCTTATATATAATAAAGTCATCATAATATGCCATAACTAAGTTACCATTTTTATCCTCACTTAGCAGAGGAGGAGAAGAATGAATGGAGAGGTTAATTAGTCAAGATTCACATACTATTATAGATTCGTGATTTGAACTAAGGTATTATGACTCCAGAAGGCGGGCTTTTCATTTTACATTTTGTTGTCCCTCATGAAGAGTAGGAAACTCTAAGCAGGCTAGGGGTCTTCCTTAAATGATTCTCCCGAGGCACAGTCTATCAAGAAAGCGTCTTTATCATCTGCAACATCGAACCCCTGTCCCCTCCTTTAGTGAATATCAATAATTTACTATGCATTTTATTGGAAGCAGGAAATCAAATAAACATGGAGCTACAAAAATAGACAGAGATACATAGTTAGCATCTGATCAGCTAGTTAAATAGAATACATGTGCTGGTCTGGTCCAGAAATAATGACATTTTTGTTCATTAGGCCTTCAAGTGCTGGTTTTTAAGTACCATCTGATCTTCTAAACAAATAAACACTTGGCTCGTAAGTAAATTGCAATCCTGGTCTCATTTAGTACATTGGCCACCTTATGAAAATTGATAAAACCTCTTAAAATAGCCTAATACCTGCAACTTCTCCTTTTACAATAACAGCTCTCAATTTTAAAGATTCCACTTGAGCAAAATGTATGCATTTTTGCTTGTTTCCTAAAATATTCTATTTCTTTTTTCTGTAATGTTTGCACTGTTTGTATTTAAGACACTATTTTTCTTAGAATATGAATCCACCCCCCCCCAGGATGTCTAGAATACTTACTTCTGTTTGAATCTAATCAGAAATCCTAAGGGGAGTATTGTGCATTTAAACACATTCAGTGAGTGTGGATTGCGTGAATACTGATTCTGCCCATTCTACCTGTTCAGATATATCCAAATTTTTCTTAAAATCTTATCAATAATACCAGAATTTTCAGAATAAAGCAATTTATGATTTATAAGCTGGAACTTCTCAGAATTCATTTTGACCAATATGTCCAATGGCAACTTTTAGTCTCATATTTAAAGTTTTGACAAATATACTATAATAATATAATATCAAAAACCTCACAGCAAAGGAGAGTAAATTTTAGTACATGCATTTTCCTCATAAGGGAAAAAACACAGGATCAAGAAAGTTCAATGACTTTTAAGTGGAAATAATAAAATATAATCCTCCAAAGGGACATTGAGTTTCATAAAAGGACCAACACAGTGGTGAAAATTTTAACAGAACTTTTAGCAAGAATTCAGCCCGTCTAGATACATTTAGAATCATATGGTTCTCTGATGGTCTTAGCAAATAGAGCTGTGCTTATTTTACAGTTGCCCAACCAAACATATTCACTCATTTATTCATTCAAAAATATGTATGTTTTTCAGCATCTACTGCATACAAGTCAGAGTGCTGGCTAAATATGACAGATGCAGGGACATGAATGTTTCTGATTAAGGACTGTGATTTCTCTCAGGATGAATTTGGTACTCTTATTTCTACTTTTAACCCTTCAAGCTGCTTTGCTTATGACAAGTTTCTTAACATTAAAACACTGCAATGTTTTTCTTTCTTTTCTGAGGTGTTGAATGTTAACATAATAACTCTGTCAAAAACTTGCATAAATCTATTATATGTGCATTAGAAAAGGAAAGCTGGAAAAACTCTAAAGCTTTACCAATACTAATGTATCTAACTTAGATGAATTAGACAAAAGCACCATATTCAGGAAATTAACTGTAATGAACCCAAGATCTTTTGAACCACTGTGTACAAAAGTTCACATATTCCAAGATAAAATAAGCAAAAGTCTTTGTCCAGTTGGCTGTGGGCATATGTGTGTATACGTTTACAATAAATTATGTTTATGTTTTTATATCCAAATTAAAATATATGAAAAAAGAAATACAATTTTGAAAGAGCAAATGTTTCTTCTTAATGAATTATTCTGTTAAATAAGAATCCTCAATTAACGTCAACTATTAGTGATATTTTAAAGAGATTTTGAAAATGATTCTAAATAGAAAATTTTTAAAAAAATTTAATGGTTTGCCTCTTCCTTACTTTTTCACTTATTTTACCAGTCTGTCTGTTACAAATGGGTTTGTTGGTTTCCCCAAGGTGAGTGTGTGGTGATGGGAAGGCAGAAATCAACAGTGTTTGTCTTCTACTGATGACTGTTTGGTCCCATAGTTTTAGAGCATCTCAGAATAGAGTTCTCTTCCACTGAAAGGAGCATCATATTAATATCTAGCTCATTAGGGGCTTTATGTGGATTCAATGAGTTAATAGTTATAAATTGTTTAGAACAGCATCTGGCATATAGTAAGTGCTCATTAAATGTGAGGTGTTCAATATTCAAGTAATCATGAGATTTGTTTCAAACATGGGTCTTGAAAAATATTTAAATAATAAACTTAGATTGTTCCATCTGTGTTGTCAGGATACCTAATGTAAATGCCAACTTGGCTTAAAAGGCAAAGCATACATTATGTATGCTATTCTGCCAGTGAATTATAAAGGTATTAGGTATTGCTTTCTTTTGGGGCACAAATATGGAAGGAGATTAATTCAGCACAAAGTTACTCTTTTTGAGATAGCTTATGGTCTGGAGAATAAAGATGCTCTCCTGCCTAAGGTCCTTTATGTGTACTATGAGCGTCTTAATGTCTTTTATGTGTGTTTCACTCTCTGTACCCCTTCTAATACCCTTTATGTTTTTTTCTATGCTGTTAACCGAACTTTCCCACCCCAGAGGGCCATAATTTATTTCTTTTATTGTATAGAACTTTGGTGTTTCTTGTCCTATGTCCTGTTTCCTGTGTGCTATTTGTAGCTTTTATATCCGTATGCTCTTTTCTTCCATTCTGGGGTTCCTCGAGGATAGATCAAAAGTGAAGTTCTAAACATATGTATGGCATTTATTTGGCATTTATTTTTGGACAAAGCTCTGACACAAATTTCTTTCTTTTTTTTTTTTTCCCCCTTTTTTAAAATAAAATGTGCTGGACAACCTAGATAGAAATTGAAATTCCTATTTTCTTTCACTTGTAGATTGTGCCCAATGTAAGTTTTATTGAAATAATCTTTATTACCTCTACATTTGGGCTCTTTCCTGCTGCCACTGGCTTCACTGAAACAAGGCACTCCATAGCACATAACCTCTCCACCCTGTTTCAGACTGTGAGCTGCATCTCTAGCTCACTAATTCCCTTCCAAGCTCTGATAGAACTGCTTACTTCTCATGTCCATATGGGCAGCACCATATGGATATGTGCAGCACATCAAATTCATTCTGTCTAAAATGGGACAATCCAGTGCTCTGCCTGTGTAGCTTGTCTGAGTTGATAACATAGACACCTCCTCAAACCAGAAACCTTGAATCATCCTTTGAACTCCCACCTTCTATCTCCACCATCAAATAAGCTGCAAAGCTCAGTTCTTTCTGCTTAATACATATCTTGTGAATTTCTATATAGTTTATATATCATCTATAGAAAATCTCACTTCCTCCCAGCCCACATTTATCCCCCACTTCTGCCAGGGCCTTTCCTGGCTGTACCTCCCTCCTACCTGGTCTGGTATGCTTTCTAACTCAACCCACTATTGTGCTTTCCTTTTTTTTTTTTTTTTTCTTAAGCTGCCACTTGAGTGATCTTTTATAATGCAAATGTGATCCTTCTAAGTAAAACTTCCCAGGGGTTTTCAGTTATCCTTCAGATAACCTCCCAAGTCCTCAGCCAGGCTTACAAGGTCATCTGAGAGCTGACCCCTGCAGACCTCACTTCTTTAAGTTCTTGGAGCCCATTAACCTCTCATTTCTCTCTTAGCCTGAGGGCATGTATTTTCCCTGCCTGAAATCACCTTTCCTTTCCTTTCCCTAACCTCTTATTAAAGGGCTAAGTTGTACTCTCACCTCAATGTCATTTTCTCGGGATGCCCCATTGATCCTCTCCTACTGAGCCCCTGGCTATATATACTGTACTCCCCGTTTGTTTATCTCATCATTCTTGTTGCTTATTGATGTCTCCCAGCGTACAACACCACCAAATAATTATCTGGGAAATTGAATTTGGAGTGAGAAACACAAGGGCCTAATTCTAGCCATATCACTCATAGCAGAGTGACTGTGTATGCCACTTAATTTCTCTGAGTTTTATTTCCTTCATTTATAAAATGTGGACAATAATATCTGTCTTGCATGGCTGTGGTAAGTTTTAATAGTGTCATATGACATCAGACCATGCCTGGAACACTTAAAACATAGCATGAATGGTAGCTGTTACTATCCGAATATTTCCCAGCATAAAATTTTCAACTTTTCAACTAGTTGTGTAAATCCGTTCATCTCACCTACCAAAGATGTGACTTAGCAAATAATACGATAGCTTAACATATATAAGGAGAAAGAGAGAGAAGGTGAAAGGCAGGATGGTTTCTGCTTGCCAAATTGTAGAAAATGACCAGCTTCCCTTAAGTCTTTTTTTATTGGCCCTTCACTATTTAGTAAAGGATTTCCCTGTTGTTTTTACCTTTTCATGATACTTATACTGCTGTCTATTTTTTTTAAACTTTAACCAAATCAAAAAGATGGCAACACAAGGAGAGTGAATCAATGCTAATTTCAAGCTAGCTGAATGTTTTCTCCCCACTTTTTAATATGTTTGCATTTTACAAGCACCTTTTGGAAAAACAATGGCTTATCGCAAGTGCTATAGTAGGTATTTTCATTGCTGAAGTCAGTCTGGTGGATAAATATTTTGGAGCAGGTTATACTTATAGGATCTCTAAACATTCTCTGGGTAGAGTGTGATCCCTAGTGCTACTGAGTCTTCATTTGTGGTCATTAATACAATTCAGAAGCCAAGTGAAAGAATAAGATTTCTAATCCCCCAAAGATCTATATCTATTACTTGTTGAGCTTTTAGTTGTATTTTTATTACTAACTTTTGACATGTTTGTATATGCTGAAGATTTCAATTAAAATAGACAGCAGGGTGATATTGAATCAATACTTGTTGTTTTGTATCTAGGGGAAAAGAAGCAATATGAAATATGGAAATCTGCAAGAATATAAATGCTCTAGGATGTGCTGTGAGACATACCCTCCTCTTGTCAGACAGACATGATTTTTAGAGCAGAGAACTTGCTGGCTTAAAGAAGACAACTTGCCGGTTTCATTAGTTTCGTATCTTACACTAGACAGAGTCACTGTTCCAATCATTAAAGTACCCATTCTAAGCTTCCATTAAGCTTGAGCCAAATGACAGCATATTTTAGAAGTGCTTTGTACAATAACAATATGTAGCTGCCTACTGCTTATAGATGAGTAAGCTTGTGATAACTTTACTAAAATCTGAGTTCTGCTCTGTTTTTCATTCTTGCTTAGGTTTAATTTTTATGAGCTTGCCAAGAACGTAATTATTAGTGCTTCTTATAAATACCTGGTGGAGATCACATTCAAAGAGAGTCATTCTTAGAATAGAAAAAAAAAATGCAAATATAAAGTACCAATATGGTAGGAACTGGGTGTTTGGGATCACCATTTTCCTTATGGTAAATTTGTGTTTTTCCTCCAACCTGCTCAGGAGTGTGTGGAGGGTACAAACAGATTAGATCGAAAGAGCAATGAATTGCTTAGACATATTTAAGGAAACTGCAGAATAAATGCTATCAGATCACAGGTATCTCTTGTGACCAAAATTAGGATGGGAAATCTTCAAAGAGCAAATCTCTAGTGAAGAAAATAGTGATTTTATTTTTACAATCAAGATATTTCATTATTTTGTGTCATACTGTGCACCCCACAAAGTATCAGCCTGGGATTCAGAAGAGCCTGCAGGAAATCTTGTGACAAACATTTAAGGTCAACTAGATAACATTTTCATTCTCTATGATTCCCTCTGAATTTACTATTGTTCATTCTGAAGTCATTGTTCTCTGAAGGCAAGAAGCAGAACAAACACTAACTGTTGGATATCTTGTCTTGCTGCCTATCTGCAGACTTTTTTGGCTGCATGCAGTTCTTCCAGAATATGGTGGGAAAAAAGTATTTGTGTTTATACATTTAGTGTTTTTCCTGAACGTATTATTTTCCTACAGACTCATAATATTTCTTAAACTGCTAAGGTACAAGAGTTTCCCAAATTGGCGGTTATTGCTTAGACTGGCATAGTAAATAATCTCCTTTGTTTGAAAAGTTAACCCTGAGGAAAAGATGAGGATACACGAAAAGCTACCAGTAAGTACCTGGTGCCTTGTTTAAAGCACATGGCTCCTTTATAGCCATCCGCAGGCACAGATTCCAACCAAAGGTGTTAATAAGTTCTTGATATATATATATATATATATATACATATGCCTCCTGGGCTTATGCTCCACCAACAGTGAGGAGAGAACTATAATAGTCTGCCCCTTGAGAAAACTCTGTTCATTGCTGGGAAGAAGAATCTGATTGCTTTTCCATAATGCCTGGAAGATGTTGTATCCCTATGGTTGTAGATATCCAAATATAAAACATAGTGTAGTAGATGCTTTGTTAATTTTTCACAGTTTACACAATACTTTTAGGAATGTCATCCCTTAATACAATCCTATAAGACAGTTAATCAGGACTGTATAAATGATATGCTCAAGATTCTTTTTAAAGCAATGTGCTGGGCCCACGGACTAATTAGTTCTATATTGTTCAAACATTATGGTTTTTACATTTATGTACATGTTTTAATAAGCACAGAGAGCATAGTATTAATGAAAGCCACTTTCCATTAAAACAAGAAGTACCAATTAAGGAAGGCTAAACATTAAAGAGAGCACACCATTTTTAATTTTAGCCTATTAGAAGTATGTGATTACAATGCACTCACATCTAAAAAGTAATTTACCTTTCAAGGTTGACTACAATTTTTGGTCTCCTAAGGTTTTCAGCACATGTTGGCACCATAAACCCTGTAGTACTTCATTTAGCATTGTGATGTCTTCCAACAGTTTTGCTTTGAACTCAAGCTGTAACGGGCCCTTGTGTTTGCCTGCCAGTATAATAGAAGTGCCCCAGCAGCAGATTCAATTCTAGAGACTTGATATGAACACCTACTGTGTGCAAAAACTGTGTGAGTCATTAAGTAGGAGACACCTGTGAGTAAGGCAGAGGCCCTGTCCATAAACTTCCCTCAATCTAGCAGGAGGGGTACAGGCTTTACTGAGCTTTTAATTAAAGCCAAATAGCTTCGGAGGTAGCAGGCCCAGCAAAATTCCATTTGGCACACATTTATTCTATCCCCTACCCACCCATTCATTGTTATCTTTTGTTTTCCTGTGCGGTATGATTTCTTTCTTTTGGCCTCCTTCCTCTGAGGCTGAGAATATACATCTGTGTGGGAGTAAATGCCCTGAGTTACTGCATAACCACATGAAAAACAAACAGAAGGGACAGGCAGCATGCTATGCTTTTGGCAGCATGGCCTTATTCCCCTTTGATCCTGACAGTGTCACTTTAGGCCCTGAGCATATGGGCAAGGGCTTGTCTTCAGAGCCACTTATGGCACATATATAAAATTTACTGTGCCTTCCTGGAAAAATGCAGTGCTTGTGAACCACTCGGGAGAGGGCTGGATTTATGGATGGGGAAAAATACACCCAGTCAAGCTATTAAACGCTGGCTTCCATGCCATTTTCAGCCATGAGGACACAAGGATATGCGTGAGGGGCTCTCATGCTAGGCTTTAAGATGAGCAAGTGTTTGGATCCTTTTTGAAATAAATTACCTGTCAAGATCTCTTTCAGGGATCAATCAATTGCACTCTTCATAGTTCGGAATCATAGGTTTTTGAGGTCGATAGTTAGAGATAAAGCAGTGGGCAACATACATAATGAGAGAAGTAGCATAAAAATTATTTTGCTATTACTGAAAAGAAATATAATGTCAAATAGCCTTTTCTCCGGTAATTAAGCCCTCTCAATGGATTTTTCAAAGAAATCTGGTTCATAAACTGCACTGTACTTTTGTTGGTAGAGAAACTGGTAACATGTTTTACAGGGCTTTTGGATGAATAATCATGAAGTATTAATTCATGTAAGTCCTTGAATCAACTTTCCAGTTTGGCATTAGCATTCCCATTTCACTATGCAAGATATTTTTAAAATCAAGAGAGTTGGCTTTTGGTGTAAGTAGGCATAATAGAACACAAGAGCTTGGTAACATGCTGTTAGCCCCTGTTTTACTTGGAATGATAATGTACATTTTTCACTAATATGGTTTAATTTTACTAAAAGGCATTATATTCACTCCTCCACGAGTTTATTTGTGAAACTATATCAGGATTGTCTCATGGTGAAATTGTGAGCTCAAATTGATAGGCAGCAGGGGTGGGAAAGAAATGGAACACTCATAGAGACAATCTTCTGGATGTCAATTTCCAATGAACAGAAGGAGGGAGAGTCCTTTGTATGTAACTATATATTTTGCATAACTTAACCTTTAAAGTGTTGTGTGACTTATTTATATATAAGAAATCAAAAGAAAATGCCACTCTTTTCTATTGCAGATGTCATTTTGGTTAAAGCTATTATTAGAAATACACAACTTAAGAATTTAGAAAGTGTTTTCTTTTTACTTGGGTGGGGTTCAAAGAGGGAAGAGAATGGCAAATGCACTTCAGCAGGTGCTGCTTACTATTTAACTCCAAGATTCCAAGATTTCATCCTAGTGAGCTTGTGAGCACCATGGCCTCTTGGAAAAGGCGTTAGAGTGGGTGTTAAGAAACCTGAATATTAGCTGGTTTTGCCACTAGTTGTGTAACCAAGAGGACATCATTAGTATGGGCCAGTGCCTCTCCTCCATTAGCACTTTAATATGTTATATGTGTATTATAGCCCACATATATCACTATGCAGGCATAATGATAATTCCTTTACATGCATTGCTCTGTTTGAAATGTCATTTCAGAATATTTACTAGATTGTTTTGCAATTATCTGTTCATGAGTCTAACTCTGCTATGAGAGAGAGATGGTCTTATTGACATACTAGATGCTTAGTAAGTGTCGTTAAGCTGCGTTGACCTTCGATAGTCCTCATTTCTCAGTTGTTTTGAGTTTTTATTCTGTCAAATGAAAAAATTAAATCATATTTTCTACTCATCTAAATAAGGAAGGTTTCCTTAGTGCTTTCTCTATTGTTGTTATGATGTATTATGGCATAGTATTTTTTGGTATATGTTTCCTCTGTTATCACAGATCATTGCTATTTCAATTTTATATTTATAGCTCAAATGACTCACTCAGATACAGTGAACTAAACACATTCCCTCAACAGATTGTTCTTCGTGATAAAATAAGTGAAAAAAAAAAAGCCCATAGATTTTTACTTTCATGAGACACTCAAACATATAGCAAGGACACAGTGTTTGCCAAATGAGGAATCTTCACATTGATCATTGTGGACTTAACTTTAGATCTTTAAAAAAAGCTGTGTCTTTTTCTGTGTTTGTGTTTGTTTCTGTGATACAACTATTAGATTTTCCTAAGCTTTAGCTGTTTTATCAAACAGAAGAAAGTTTGTATGATTGACTAAGTTTTGTTAGTCTGTCCCTATCTATTAATCTAAAAACATCTTTTAAGAGTTATTTTCTAAAATAGTCTTAGGATATATCTCTCAAAGCTGAGTGTAAAACCCATTAGCAGCCCACACTGAGAGCTAATTGCTGGAGTATAATCTTGGCAACAATTTTGTAACTGCTAGTGAGATCCACATAGCTAAAGGGGCACATTATTGTATATTAATTATATTCTCAGGGGATTTTGTTCTTAACATATTATAATGGCATGGGCCACTGGCCAATTATGGAATTATGGTGGGATGAGGATTTCCTATTAGTGTAAACTCTTTTTGAAATGTTTTGAGTTTATATTCGGGGTGGATGCAATGAGTAACTGTTTGTTAAGCACACTTCCTTTTTCTTTTCCTCCTTGATCATTATAATGCTCTTGTACTATTCAGGAGGAGGAGAAGGTAACAAGAGAAACATAAAAATAAGGAATAAAATGAACATAAAAATAAAAACAAATGCATACAAAAAATAATTAAGGAATGGCAATTCCCAGAGTTTGATGGAAAGTTTCTTTGGACAGCTGAAATGAGGCTAAGGTTGATCCCTTTTGAAAAGCAACACTGAAGCTTCTCAACATATTCCATTAAATTTTAGTAGTAGGTATGATAAGGACATTAAAAACATTTATTTATTGATGCTAAACTATGATGAGTTTTCCAATTCCTTGACTAAATAGCATCTTTGACTATCCAAGATTTAATGGCTTCTGAGGTCATTTGAAACATTGTTTATTTTAGAAATAGAGCAGCCT
Organism: Lemur catta; assembly: GCF_020740605.2. Lineage (NCBI taxonomy): Eukaryota > Metazoa > Chordata > Mammalia > Primates > Lemuridae > Lemur > Lemur catta. The sequence continues at coordinate 47,767,159 of NC_059140.1, forward strand.
TTTCTGTTTATTTTCTTGATGGGCAATACCAATGCATTATCAAGGAAGAAAGCAAGCGATGTAGAGATGTGAGGTGGAAAGAGACACAAAGTTGTTGAATGACTGCAAGCAGCCAGGTACAGTTGGATAGTCACAATGAGATGGAAAAAAGTATTTAGGGCATCATAGACTATATAGGGAAAGAAGTCTGGAAGGATATTATACAATACAGTATCTAGTTTAGCCTGAATATAGAATTTATGTAAGGTTGGTGAAGAATACAGTAGGAAAGGAAAATCTGAGTCATGCTATAGAATGCCTTCAATATTAAGCCGAGGACATTTACCAAATCAGGCTTCATACTTGGTTATCAGACAATGACATGATACGATTGCTGGACAAACGGTTGTGTTTCTAAGATTATTTCACCCAGATTTCTGCTGAGGCTCTTCCGGCCTCTTGGAGATCTCAGTAAACTTGCCCTGTCCTCCTAACTCTCTATAGTGTGTGAACGTCTCTGTCTTTCCCCACAATTTGTATATTCCCGAAGCGTTGCCATTTCCCTTTCTCTGCCCCATTTCTGCCCTCTATGTGTGCAATCTCTACTTCACTCTGTATCTGAAAGAATATTAGATTCAACTCCCTAATTTTTGCATCAAAAAATCCACAGCATATATTTTACATTTTTAATAACTGTGCAGAAGATTTAAGAGGCCATGCCCCTACATTTCTTTTTCTCTACTCCCTCCCTCTCATTTCATTCATTTCCTCCCCCTTGCTGAAGCCCTGATGCAAACTGACATCCTTGCCCTTAAGGGACTCCTTCACCACCTTCATGAATTTGCTCATATTCTTGAATAATTAATGTTTAGTAAGATTTAGTCACAGCCTGTTCCTATCTCTGAAACTGGAGTGTAAAGTCAGCAGCCTTTCGAAGATCCCAGGATATACTTTAACATCTGCCATTTCATTTATGATACTCCTTTGAAAGAATTAGACTCATTTTAAAAGGGATGGCCAGGAGCAAGTTGAGGGCATAATTCTCTTGGGTCTAAAGAAATAAGTGAGTTATTGCACTTTGCATGTGTGTGTGCATATATTGTGCACAAACACATGCTTTCATACATGTAGGGAATGCAGTGAATACTTTTGAGAAGCACTAAGAATTCCCTGTGAAATTGGCATTTGGGGTATCATTTTGATAGCCATACACAATGGGATGGGAATTTTTATCTCTTCCTTCAAGCCACTCTAGTAATAGCATGCTGTTGTAAGGTTATATTTCTTCCTATTTTCTGAAGCAAAGGATAATTTAAGCTTTTGTTTTTGAAATATTCTTGCTTTTTTCCATTGTTCTCTCCATTGAATAAAGCTTCGAGATAAAGAAGTTTCAAAAATTAGCCCAATTTCTTTCTTCAGTCATGTCAATGTTTTCAGTTTTCTGGCTAGTATCTGTCACTACATTCCTCCTTCCCAATAGAATACTGATTGAGTGTGGGTGTCTTCCTAGGACACCCCAGGAAGTCCCTGCCCTGGAGGTGGAATAATGTTAAAATGATCCAATCTTGTTAACTCCATTCCTCTTTCCATGAATTATAGATGGGTTGGCCTAAACCAGTTTAAGCTAATTTGATGAGAGGTTTGCAGTAGCCAAGTTTGAGGTTTCCATGCATTTAAAACAGTGTAGAAAACCAGCACTGCCTCTCGTACATGACATAGACAAGGAGAGATAGGTAGGTAGATAGATATTAATAGATAGATAAAATCATGATTATTACACAGGGAGCCATCCTACAATCATAGAAGGTATAAAATTTATGAAGCAAGGACAGAGCACAGAAGACTAAAGGAACTGACCATTGATGGCAGTTTTAAACCACTAGATAAACTGACCCTAACTTGCTTTAACTTTGGATTCGCTTGTTAGGAAAGCCAATACTTTTCCGTATACTTTAAGCCATCTCTTCCCTCTTATTAAGCCATCCTAGGTGTTACCCTCTTATTTGAATCTATAATTTCAGCTATTGCATATTTTTACCTCATTGTCCCAAAGGCCTTATAATTTTTTATCACATTTTTTTCCAGTGTTCTACTTGCTATGTGTTTTATCCCTGTATTTGGCATCACCCATCCAATTTGTCACAGAGAAAGAAATCTTAGATTTTCCCCTTACTCTTCCCTCTCTCTTCCCCCATCCAACTGATCACTAAGCCTTATTGATTCAGACTTCTATATATCACTTAAATGCATACGGTCTTTCTATACCAACTTCAATTGACTTCTTTAAGTCTCCATCAGTCTTTACAGGGATTATTGAAATAGATGCCAATCACTCTCTCAGACTTCCATCTCCTCCCTATTCTAACAATCCAATCTCCAAATTGATTCCAAGAGGAGCTTTCTAAAATAAAATTTTGGCATGTTATCTCTCTGCTTAAAATTTGTAAGCAATTTCCTATTCCTTGAGGATAAAATCCCAAGTCTTTTGCATGACATCTGAGATGTATTTTGTCTTTTCCTTTTTGTATATTTCCATGGAAGAATCCCATGTCCCAATTATACTGAAACTGTAAAAATTCTCTAAATATGAACTATTTTCTCACAACTTGATTTTTCAAATTCACCTCCTTCTATGTAATCCTTCTAGTTTATAATACTTTTGTATGAGACACTGTGTTTTTCTCCTCCAAGACGATCAAAAATTATCTTTCATGTAATTTCTCACCTAACATTCCTTAGAAAGCATTAGGTCTTTCTCTATAGCATTCTCACAGCATCATTTCATGCCTCTATGAGTAGATCTAACAAGACAAATTCTAGTATTTTCGTGAGTGTTTGTCTACTAAACTCTGAACTCTTGGAGCTAAGCACCATTAGTCATTGTTTTTCTGGTATTCTCATTGTGCCTGGCACATGGTAGACAAGTAATGTTTGTTTTCAAATGAATAGTAAGAAAGAGAATTGCTAATGTAAAGAATAAAGGCTACTTATATATGATGTCAACCCAATTAGTTAAAAAGGAAAATTTCAGAGAGCTAATTGTTTTTGTTTGCAATTGTCTTTGTGATAACACATGGCCAGCTTTATGTTTGTTTTGGTTGTTTTGTTTTTAATTTAGATACTTGAGATCTTGCTTTGTGGTTCTGTATTGTTTTTCTGTTCTATTCAGCAACAAGAGATAAGCTGGTTCCACGGCACTCACTCTAGCCCGGGCAACAAAGTGAGACTCTGTCTCAAAAAAAAAAATAAAAAAAAGAATTTAAGTCATTAATCAGAAAAGCACTATCGAAATAACACTCTTTTTTTTTTTTTTTACCAAAATCACATATTAATTACCTGATATTAAACAAATGCATATTCTGTTTGCTTTAAGGGAGACTATAGAAATTAGAAATAGAGTAACCTCAGGAGATGATCTTCTGTATCTTATTTTTGGCAGGTAAGGTGTTGCAAGTATCAGAATAGGCTAGATCATATAGTAACAACACACACACACACACACACACACACACACACACACACACACACACACACACACACACACATAACCTCAGAGGCTCAATACTGCAAAACTGTACTTCTCACTTGTGCTATAAGCCCCATGCTTGTAGAATACCTCCACTTTGCACAGTCTGTTAGACATCCAGGCTAACAAAATACCCCCATCCTGGAGATGCACCATCAGAAACATGGGGCTTCTATAAGAACAACAACATAGAAACAGAGAAAGAAGAATTGCACAAGGGTTTTTGTAGCCACAACCAAGGAGTGACATACTTCTTTTTGATCACAACTCAGTGACCAGAATTAGTTATATGGCCTTGCCTAACTGGCAGGGGGCTGAAAAGATAAGGGAGTACATGGGCTAGTCAGTCAATATTTCTTTCTGCCATAGTCTGTGATACCTGTTTTATTAGATGTGGCTATAGCCATCCAGTCTTGGAAAAGTTAGTAAAATTTTTGAGACATCAGGGAGAGAAAATAAAGACCTTTCATTTACTTCTTCCAGTAAGCAATACTGCTTTTCATGTGAATCTGAAGTTTTAGAAGTTCATCATATATGGTTCCTCCTTATCCATGATTTCAATTACCTGCAGTTAACTGCAATTGGAAAATATTAAAAAGAACATTCCAGAGATAAACAATTCGTAGTTTTAAATTGCGTGCCATTCTGAGTAGTGTGATGAAATCTCTCCTGGGATGTGAATCATCCCTTTCTTCGTCCAGCACATACACCTTCTGAAATAAAATACTTTTTGCTTCAGAAAATAGTAAGAAATATAATCTTATAACAATATTCTAATACTAGTAAAAGGAGTATTTTTAACCTTTCTTTTTGAAAGATACTTGTTTTCTTCCATTTTTTCTCACCACTGAACAAAGCTTCAGGATAAGAAGTTTCAAAAGTTAGCCCAATTTCTTTCTTCAGCCATACTGAGGTTTTTGGTCCTCTGCCCAGTATCCGTGACTCCACTCCTCATTCCCAATAGAACCCCGATTTGTGCTTGTTCCTTCTCAAATAAAAATATACATTTTTATGGCTTCAGTATTATTTAATCAAACTGTAACATGATTTCTTTTGATAAATAAATTTTTGTTGTTTTCCAAAATTGCAAACATTTTACCAGCAAAATATATTAACCATTCCTTGTCTCCAACCCAACATCCTCACCATCCACTCCCCCACCTCATTCTGTATTGCAGTTTTTAACCTAAATGTCTTAGTTTGGGCTACTGTAACAACCATAGACTAAGTGGCTTATAAACAACAGGAATTTATTTGTTACTGTTCTGGAGGCTGGAAGTCTGAGATCAGGATACTAACACGGTTGGTCCTGCAGGTTTTAGACTGCTGATTTCTCTTTGTATCCTCACATGGCAGGGAGCTTTCTGAGGTTCTTTTATTTTGTATTATTTATTTATTTTAAGAGCTAGGGTCTCGCTATGTCACCTAGCCTGGTATCAAACTCCTGGGCTCACATGATCCTCCTGCCTTAGCCTCCAGTGTACCTGGGACTATAGGTTCTTGCCATTACTCATGGCTTTGGGGTACCTTTTATAAGGGCATTCAAACCATTCATGTGGGCTTCACCCTCATAAGCTAATTACCTCTCAAGGGCCCCACCTTTTAATACCGTCACACTGGGAGTTAGATTGCAACATAGGACTTTGGGGTGAACACAAATATTCAGAACATAATACTAAGTAAAGCAACTGCTTGTCAAAAAGCTTAATTCTGGGTTCTTAATATTATCTTTATTTTTTATTTTTGTAAACAAGTCATATTAATGTGATTATTATTATTTAAGAGCTTTACTATTATGAACTGTTTTTATGACATTTCTGAAAACAAATGCTTGGTTTGTTTTCCCTGCACCTATCAATTCTAAAGCTTTCTAAATAAACACTAACTGAGTGAACTACAGTTCAATTTGATTTTGACAGGAACTACCAAGAATTAGCACAGACCCTGCAGATGAAGTCCTTGGTCTCATAAGACTGAATGCACTTCCAACACCAATTACAGTATACTTGAGGTCTACAGTACCCACATTTTTGACCAAACTTTTTTTGTCCCCGCAACTACAAAGTTGAGGGTTCCCATGACCCCCTCTTCAGGTTTGATAATTTGCTAGAACAGCTCATAGAACTCAGGGAAACATTTTACTTATTGTTAGTGGTTTGTTATAAAGGATATTATGAAAAATACAAATAAACAGCTGAATAAAGAGTTACATGGAGCAAGTTCCAGAAGGGTCTCTAATACAGGAGGTTCTGTCCCGTTGGAGTTGCAGTGTGCCACCCTCCTGGTGCATGGATGTTTTCGCCAACCTGGAAGTTCTCTGAACTCCATCATTTAGGGTTTTTATGAAAGTTTCATCCCACAGGTATAATAGATTATTAACTCAATCTCCTGCCTCTCTCCCCTCTCTGGTGTTTGGATGTGAAGCTGAAAGTTCCAAGCTTCTAATCAAGGTTTGGTCTTTCTTCCAATCAGTACATATGAAACCATGCAGGGGATTGCCAGGACTTGCCTCATTAGACAAAAGACGTATGTAGGAACTTTGTGTCAGGAACTAGGACTAAGGCCAAATATTATAGCAAAAGGTGCTCCTGTCACCCCTGTCACTCAGGAAATTGCAAGGCTTTTAGGAGCTCTGTGCCAGGAACTGGGGAGAAAGATCAAATATATATTTCTTGTTATATCACAATATTACCCTAGTGTGAAGAAGAGTGGATTCGTTGGTTAGGTATTTTTAAGTATTAGATTTATAATTTCGCTAGGAAACCAGATCTAATTTTGCTTCAAATGTAATTAAATCAGAATTGAGGCATGTGCATGTTTCTTTAGGCAACCTGTTATTTGATTACATTATGAGCAAATTACATTAAGAAATTAATACTTTAAATATCATACCCAGATTGCATTTTCCTAAAATCATATGTGTGTATGTATACATACATACATATACACACACATATATATGTACATTTGAATTACTATACTTATTTATGGTAATTATATTTATAATCATGTCTGTAGTGATCTTAAAATATTGCTTTAAAAAGTTTGAAATTCGTGGCTTTTCATAATGTTATCAATGTTACAGTATTTTTACTCCAAAAACATTTAAATTAAATTTGATTCATTTTAAAGTTTCAAACTGATTTCTTATACTGGCAGCCAGTATCAAAGGCTATTTCCTTGGATTCTAGGTGAGTTCTTGATTCCAAGTGAAATTTTGTGCAACTTATTTTAAAGCATTTGTGATTTCTGTTTCTGGTCTAACAGCTGTTTTCATCTTTTACATATGAACTGGTATTTATATCTTAATGTTAAACTTCTAGGAATTATTTTATTTACTGGAAGATCTTACAACTATATTCTAATACTTACAGTCTTGTTCCTAGAATGACCCCCTTCATCTTACCATTTCCATTTCAATTATCTTTTCACTATTTTTATTAACAAAAATTGTTTTATAGGCCAGTATTCTCAAATTCTTATCATGCAGAAAGACATTTCTCCACTGGTCATTAATTCAGATTCTTAAGGAGTAAACTACTACTCCACAGTTTGAACTGGCCTTTTTTTTTTTCCCCCTGAAACCAATAATTTATTTTATTTCAAAATATTAAGGGAGTACAAATGTTTTAGGTTACCTGGATCATTTTTGTAATGCTTGAGTCCTGGCTATAGGTTTGCCTATCACCCAAATAGTATTCCTAGTACCCATTAGGTTGGTTTATTCCCCATGGTTACTTTCCGCTGGGTTTTACTTCCCTCGTGCATGTGTGCACATTGGTTAGTTCCAATTTATTAGTGAGTATATGTGGTGTTTGTTTTTCCATTCTTGAGATACTTCATTTAGGAGAATCATCTTTGGTTCCATTCAGATTGTTGCAAAATGTATAAATTCATCTTTTTTTGTGGCTGAGTAGTACTCCATGGTGTACATATACTACATATTATTAATACATTCATGGATTGATGGGCACTTGGGCTGATTCTACATCTTTGCAATTGTGAATTGTGCTGCAATAAACATTTGAGTGTAAGTGTCTCTTTTGATAAAATGACTTTTTTTCCTTTGGGTAGATATCTAGTTGTGGGATTGCTGGGTCAAATGGTAAGTCCATATTTATTTCCTTGAGGAAGCTCCATACTGTTTTCCATAGAGGTCATAATTTATAGCCCCACCAACAGTGCATAAGCATTCCTTTCCCTCTGCATCCACACCAGCATCTATTGTTTTTGGCCTTTTTAATAATGACCATTCTGATAGGGGTAAGGTGATATCTCACTGTGGTTTTAATTTGCATTTCCCTGATGATTAGTGATATTGAACATTTTTTCAAATGTTTATTGGCCATTTTTCTTTCATCTTTTGAAAAACTTCTGTTCATGCTTTTTGTACACTTTTTAATAGTGTTGTTTGTTTTTTTACTTGCTGATTTCCTTGAGTTCTATATAAATTCTGATTATTCGTCCTTTATTGGATATGTAGCTTATGAATATTTTCTCCCATTCTTTAGGTGGTCTATTTGCTCTGTTGATTGTTTCCTTAGCTGTATAGAAGCTTTTTAATTTAATCAAATCCCATTTATTAATTTTTGTTGTTGCCACAATTGCCACTGGGATCTTTTTCATAAATTCTTTGCCTAGGCCTATGTCTGTAAGAGTTCTCTCAACATTTTTTTCTAGAATTCTTATGGTTTCATGTCTTAGATCTAAGTCTTTTATCCATCTTGAATTAATTTTTGTGAGTGGTCCTCTTCACCATATGGTTCAGTTAATTTCATATTGTGGAGATACTAAAGTAATATATTTTCATTTATGAAATGGAACTGTCCTTAACTATGTATGGCCCATCTGAGAGTTTCTGTCATTCATTTCTGTGCTCTAGGTCAGTACCCTCAGTGCCAGAGAGGAACTTTCAAAATATTTCTGTCATGTGAGAGCCAAAATACAGTTCTTATAGAAAGAACACTCTTAGTATCAGTCAGGTTTATACAACATAATAAGACCAGCATTGTGTACTCAACGTAAACCAGAAAATTCCTATAAAATGGTACCTATAGATCAGGAATCAAACTCTAATCATTTTGTGTTTATAGTCTTTGTCATTGTGGATCATGATAGTTTGCAAAGATGGCTATAATCATGAACAAACAAAACCTTTAAAACAACATTTTTGGAGTTGAAAAGTTGTATTGGATTTTTATATTTGTTTACAGAATACATACAGTAAAGCTGCAGAATATGTCAGTATCCTCAGGCTCAGGGCTGAGAGTGTATCTATATGTTGAGAAGCCAAGTCCATGAACTGTTTCAGGGCAAGCCAAGCAGGTAACAAAACTGCATGTTTAACATTGATAAAGTCCAGTTCCAACTCTACTTAACCCAGAATTGAAAAGGAGTTAAACAAAAATCCAAAACCTGCCCTGAATAGATATAGACACTCCCACCCCCTATGAAACTGCAACCGGAAAATAGTGTAGGATTTTGTGGAAAGTTGAAGGGGATGTAATCAGGGATTGAGGGGCAGGCTAAAGCTGCTTTTAACTAAGTCTATGGGGTAATCTGAAAACTAGATCCTCCAGCCTAGTGCTGGGTATATGTTAAACCCCAGTTTTAATTTACAACTCGTAATATAGTTTCCTTGGCAGTGATTCATAAATCTCCATTTCATCCGGACAACTGCTGCATGTTAATGGCGCTTTCTCCTGAGCAGCTTCTATCTATACTAAGCCTGCTTCTCAGACCACAAGGCTTCCGCTTAGAGAATACCACCCAATGCCAGTCTTAACAAATGCATAGCCTTATTGAAAATGTGCTGTTGCCTCACATTGTTATGCAGGTCCAGGGTCATTAAAATTTTATCATATAAACCCTGCTGTCTGCACAGAAGAGGAATTGAAAATGTTGGCAACGGATGATCACATATTTTATCAGAATCTCCTGAAAGGGAAAACCAACATGTTTAGAGCAGGAAGGAACCAAAATAACATTGCCTTTAATTTAAATATAACAAAATGTCAACCCCCCTGAAATTGACATTTATCTACTACAGTTCATTTTCACATTTCCCTTGAATGTCTCAGTTTCCCAAAGTTGCATGGCAGTTTGATCCAGTTGCACATGATTTGATTTTTACGTTTCTCTTAGAATGCTGATATGAATCTAAGAATGCCACTGAGACCTGAAGCTAAAGACAGCAAGCTATTGGTTGCAGTGTTGACTTACCAAAGAACCAAGAGATTTGTGGGTTTAGAGCTTTATGTAGGAATAGAGATTTGAATAGTTGGAACCTGATTTGAAGACTGTACTTTAGCTTAGGAAAGTAGGTAACATATAAAACAATGGGAACAAAAACCAACCCCATAGTACATAAAATATTTTCTTTAAATGCCCCTCCATTCCTCCAACAAAAATCCCTCCCTTCAGTAGTGTCTGAATACATTTTGTTTATTGTGAGATGTGGCATTTTATGTTTTTCTTTTTTAGATTTAGAACAGACTGTGACTCTACTAGAATGCTGATGTGCTGTTCCAATTTTGGTCTTTGGCATGAGTACTCATTTTGAAAATAGAAAATCTATCAGAGTCTTAAAAATGTATAGAAATTGTTCTTTCTTGTCATATTTTAACATTTTGCTGCTTGGAACAATTTTAATAATTTGTCTATAAATTCTCAAGGTTAAAATTAGAGTATGGTCAGATAACTTTTTAGGGGGTAAGAAAATCAACCAAGGACAAATGTTGGATTTTGTGCTTAAATTTTAAATATTTGTATAGATGATCTATCATCATTTGTAAGCAATCTCTGAGTAGTCTTCTAGAAGTAGTGATAGATTTGCTCTGATTTATCTTTTCCTTTTGAGCCTTTTAGATTGTTGTTGCTTGGGATCAAGGGACCTTTGCTTGCTTTGATCCCAAGCAAAGTTAATTCATCTATTTTCAAATTTACCTTAAGTGCCTTATACCATCCATTTTCCCCCTAAGTCAAATTTAATATATATTTTAATCATATAAATTGTAATATAAATTTAACATAATCTTATATAGTTTTAAGCAGTCTTTGGTGTACCCATGGTCAAAAAAATCTATTTATGAAACAACTAAGCAAATTTTTCACCTTAGAACTTCATATACACTGTGAAGAAATTGGCAATTATTTGATAACAATTGAACCCATTTTCCTTTTTAAGTAATATATAACACAGGTATGCATATATAGATACATGTATAAGCAAATATATGCATATGTGTGTATATGCACACACTACCATCAAACTGTCATATTCCAAGACCATTATGTTCATTAAGTAATCATACAATCCTTTTGTGTAGGAATAAAATATTATTCTAGGATTGATTTGGATAGTTGTTCAAACTGACTAAACTTTCAGTGAGATATCCCTGAATTCATGTGTGTTAAATGATGATTCAAATAATTTTTAAAAATTTGGACAGATTGAATTTTCTTTTGTCAATTTTCCATTTATTTCCTCTTTTGTTTTTCTGTATTTCGTCTGCGACACATAGATGCAGCCTCTCTCTAACTTTGGAAAAACACTTCCTGACCAATGGGGTTAGTTTTCTTTTTCCTCTTCTTTTTACCTTTTTCCTGCTTTCCTGGTGGTATCTATCATTTATTTAGATGTCGACTTCTCATTGCAGTGATCAACAGCTCTAACTATGAAAAATATTTCATTATCCTGATTCAACATTCAATAAAAAGATAGATGCTCTGTTTGATAGCATGTAATCACAGCAAAAAGAGAGAGATCATACTTTTCATTTTACAAGGCTGATTGTTATTGTTCCTTATTTGTGAATTTATGTAAAAGGAATAGCAGAGAAGACAGAAAGTCACAGACGTAAGTCAAGCTTGTATTCTAATGATTTTCTCAGACCTTCCAATTTTTTTAACTACACATCACAAAAGTCAAGAATGAGCAACTTAGGAGAAAACTTAATAAGCAGACTAAAAACAAAGGGTAACATTAGAAATCAGAAACTCAGATTCTGCAAACTATAAAAACCCTACTGGCAGATCTGCAGGTAATAATTTACTCTGATTCCTAGAGACACAGCAGTTGTGTTTTGGAGGCAAGTTCTTCATGTTGTTACTTAGTACCATGCATGGAGCAACATCAATCTTGTTATATGTTAGGAACTGTCTTCTTACATTTTCTGCCCTGAATATAATAAAACTAATTATAATCATGCTTCACAGTTTTAATTCAAAATAAAAAAACATGGACATTTGTCCAAAGAGTCTCCTGATAAGTTTCACTCAATATTATGCTAATAACATGTAAAAACACCCCGGTACATGTATACCTTAGGACAAGGGAGATCATTTTCTTTTTAATATTCAGCATAATTTTTACATAAATACAAACAATTCTATGCTTAAGTTGGAACGACTTGCTTAATAAATTGTTCTTATTAAGAGTGAAGTTTTAATCTCGAAAGCAATTTAGCATTTGCATTTGCACCTATAATCTATGACTACTGGCTTTTCTAACAACTACCACTGGAAGCTCAATGGCTAATTGCAAAATTCCTGTTGGTACAAGTACACCTGTGTTCTCCATAGAATTGTTCCTCTTATTAATACTTATTTGAACTTTTTTTAGGGAAATTATTCTTTTCCTTTATTTACTATTGGCAGGTTTCTATATCAACTGAAGTCTAAGTAAAAGCCACAAAGGGATGTGTCTCTTTGCCAGGCATAGTTTCCAGAGGTAGCTTTTCTTCACACTGTAATAATGAATCAGCTACAATATAAATATTTTAATGCTCCACAAAGTGCACTAGCAAGGCAAATGTTTCAGACATAAATAATGGAAAAATAAGTCAAAATATCCAAATAATTAAAAATCTAGTATTTTATAGAATTATATTATAAACATAGACTAATGGACATTTGGAAAAATCTAAGTGTTATGTGAATTATATTTTATAGGTAAGAAAAGAGTTAAGAATTCTAGAAGAAATTATTACTGTCGATTGTAGAAACTGTAGATGATTTTTAACTTCATTACATATATTTAAGTTTTCAGAAATAATTTGTTTTCTTGTCTGTTTGCTCATTACAAAGACTACGGATGTTTCCAACTTTAGATTATACAGTGGGTTCATTATTGGTTCTGAATACCTGCTTTCAAAGTTGTTTATGGCTGGAAAAAATGAGGCAACCTTACAGATAACTCAAAGCTTTCCATAAATGGTTCAATTTTTTACCCGTTTATTCTTTGAATATTAAGCTACTATGAAGTAGTAATTCTTTTTCTTTATTTTACTCTCACCATGTCACTTTTGAAACCATGGCGTGTAGATATAGGGTTAGTTGTTCTAAGTTTCCTGTATCAGTGCCACTAGGAGTATGAAAAGATAACTGTGAATGACCTGTTAAAAATACTAAATAAATAAACTGACTTTAGGAGTTGGGATGTTTTAGATCTTCTCGTACCTACTTTATATTTCATTGTCAAAAATGAAAAATGTAGCTTTCTAAGTCATTAAGGTAACACATGTAATCAACAATGAAAGAAAGATGAAGGTAAATGTTAAATGTATGGAGTGAGGAACCCTCAACCTTCAGGATAAAGATGTTAAGGAGATATGGAGAGCAAACTGATTTATTAATTCATAATATTTTTACATATTTGTGGGGTACATGTGATATTTTGATAACACAGTGTACAATGTGTGATGATCAAATCACAGTATTTAGGATATCTATCACCTCCAACATTTGATCTCATGAAGGCAGAGAGTGGAATGATAGTTACCAGAGGCCGGGAAGAGTGTTTGGGGGTGGGGATTAAGAGAGCTTGGTTGTAAACATGTAGTTAGATTGAAAGAATAAGTTCTAAGGTTTGATAGCACAATAGGGTGACTATTGTTAAACTGTTTTTTTGGGGGGGATGTTTTTTATTTCAGCCTATTACAGGGGTACACATGTTTAGGTTACATATATTGCCTTTGCCCTGCCTGAGTCAGAGCTTTAAGCATGTCCATCCCCTAGACCCTGCACACCACACCCATTAGGTATGAATATACCCATCTCCTCCTCCCCCTTCCCATCTGCCCAACACCGGATGAACTGCTCTTTTGATGAAGAGTAGGAGACAGGGTACCTCTGGCACAGATATGCTCCTGGCCTCAGTTGAAGCTATGTGCTCTAGGAAAGAATGCTGAGCCTTAGAGATCCTTCTAAGCATTCTCAATTACTAGAACAATTATCATCTTTCACTATGCCCATATGTGCCCACTGAAAATGTTTTACTATTGGTCTAAAGGTACAGTTCCAGAGCAGGATGTCCCTGGGACATTTCTTTGTCAACTTCTGCAAGATAAAACTTGGTCTCTTTCTAATAATGGGGTCATATATCTAGCAAAAAAAGTGACTGGCTCAAACATGGCAATGTTGTGGGTGTTCCAAGGCTTCTGTTAATTTTTACAATAGTTTTGACAGGAAGATAAAGGGTTCTGACTTGTTTCCAAATATTATTTATTAAAGTCAGAGATTTACCTGGAAAGAACAAAAACATAATAGAAATACAAAGTAAAAACTTTGAGTTTGGGAGTAGAAAAATGGAGGGTAAGGAGAAGTTGCATTGGGTGAGTATAATTATTTATGTTGAAGTGTTCTGGCCAGAATTTGATGCATTTTCCTGATTGGAAACAATGATGAGTAAGCATAGTACCATAATGCATATCGATCATTCAAAAGCACATTGCAAACTAAAAGGCAAAACAACTTAGTCAAGGCTCTTAAAACACATGCAGGGAATTATGCCAGGAAAGGAAGCTGCTTTCTAGGGAACACAGGGATATATCAGCTTTTGAATGAAGAGGTTAACCACCGAAGAGCTCTTTTTAGAAGAGAGGAAAAAAACAGCAGATTTCAAAAAAAGATAATTTCTTTATAGTTGGGCTTAAGGCCTGCATGAGAGTCTACACGTGATATTTTAATGAAGTAGGAAATTAGACAAAGTATTATAAAAATTTGCAAAGACTGCATTAACATTTTTCTTAGGCTGCCGTTATATTTTTCTCATGCTTCTTAGTTTGCACAGCTTTTTACGTATAAATCTCAAGTAAGGACAAACTGTAGGAGGATATCACCTTCCCCTGTTCCTGCTCTTCCTTCTTGATTAAAAAAAGGTATTTTATCACAATTACTTTTTAATCTGTCTTGCCTTGCTGTTATGAGTTCCTTGACAGCAGATCATTTTTTTCCTCATTCATTTTTGCAGATCCAGTGTTTAAGTCAAAATATTTATTGAATAAATTAAGAAATTGAAGGGAATATATTAAGGGATTTATTTAAAATCACAGAGTTCATATAGGCTATTTTTACAAGCTAACTTGATTTCAGGCCAACATGATTTTGCCAGAATCATCTTTCTGATATAATTCAACTCTGGTAGTCTACATTATGTTAAGAAAGAATAAAGCTCTTTGAGTATGCCAAAATATGTCTAGTTCTTGTGTTTAAATTTGTAGGTAATTCATCAAAATTGAGATGTCACTTATTCTAAAGTGTCAGTATGTGTATTCTAAATAGATATTTAAATAAATTCTTGAGTGTAGAAGATATACATGTTAGTAAAATATTTAGAAGAAAAATATATTTATAATGAAAGTACAAGAAAGGAAAGTTTCAGACTCATAAGCCTTGGGTTAATTAAATTTTAATAGTTAAACATCTTTATCTTTTTCTCTAAATGTGCACTCTTTAAAAATGAATTCATTACATGTATATAGTATTTGCCTGCTTCACAATGTAGAATAGCTATTTATCATAAAAAATGTATTTGTTATTTTTTGAAAGCACATAAACACACAAAAATGAAAGAGTATGCACAAAATCAGCTACACAAAGTTTACGCTTTAACTTATCCTTCTTCATTTTGGAAACTTTTTAAGATGGATTTGTTGAGTATAATTGACATTGGATTAAGTGCACATATTTAAAATGCAATTTGATAAGTTTTAATGTGTGAGTATACCTATGATACCATCACTACTATCAAGTCAGTAGACATATCCAACACTGACAAGTGTTTACTAAATCCTTTGTAATCCCTCCCTCCTGCTCCTCCTCAGTAATTTTTAACCTACTGTTTTAGAAATGGAATGCCTTTTATCTTAGCAGATAGTGGATATTCAACAAATGAAAATTAAATCAATACTAAGTTCACATTCCAAAGCCATTCTTTTCAAAGACGATAAGCTAGTTAATTTTTGATGCCAGTGGCATGGTCATAATTATATACTGTTATGTGCCCCTGTAGTCTGAAGAGAAAAGAAAGATAAAATAAAAGGGCTTCCTTCATAGCAATAGGGGTTTTTGAACACTTAATGAAGGGAAAGGAAACCCATTCATTTTAATTTTTCTTGAACATTCGATAAAGAATATTTGAAATGACTTATCTTATGTTTCATTACATTTGTCCAGTATTCTAAGAAGGACTTGTAACAGATGGTCTGGCTTTTCACAGGAGAGTTAAACATAAACTTACTAAACCATTCTCACCTATCCGTTTAGAAAAAATGAAAACTTAGAATATAGCACAACAAGTAAATATTTTTTTTCCTCTAGCATTTGTACACACACCCACTCACACACATACATTTATTACACATTTTACAGATGTAAAGAATGAGTAGCTCATAATTTACAAATAACATGTACTTCATAGTGAATTTCATATAAAAGATTGGTTCTTACAGATGCTTTCATTAATTATCTGCAAATGACAAATGAGTATACTTGTGATATACATATTAATATTTTCATTTATGTTTGTAAGTAAAACAACTAAAACAATGAAGACATAGTTCAGAACAACACTCATCAATGCTATGAGCACTTTTTGTTGAATCATAGTTTTTAAATGCTGGAGAGAGTTTTATCTTTTTTTTCTGATATTTGCAATATTAGCAACAGACATGTCATATTTTAAGTTTATTCTGTATTACTAATATTTCTTCATCACTGTCTTGAGTCTAGATAATCAAAGTCTACATAATCAATAAAGCCATAAATAAAGCCCTGGTGTATAGTGTTTGCCGGTTTTTACGGTGTAAATACTTTCACCATGTTCAATTTCAAGCTCCCAATGTATCATTGAATGTGGAGTTCAGACGGGATGTACATAGCTCACCAATATATACTTTTCCACCATACAAGTACAAAGGTTAGAAAAAAAAAATCTCAAGAACATAGATAATAATAAAGAAGTAAAAAAGGTGTTTTAATTTGTTAAATTATAAGTCCATATATATTGATTTTTAATGATGACTTTAATAACTGGCTTACAAAATTCCTTAAAATTTAAAAGGTGTTAACAGCTCTTGTATCTCATTGCCCATAGAGTGCTGCACACGTCAACATAGAAACTATTTAAGTTGACCAATGGACATTGAGTATTATGGTAGTTACCCAGCTCTGATGCAAATCTTTGCTTTTTAGTAACCACCTGTTTTTTGATCAATCTTTGCTGATATCAACTTAAGTTTCCAACAGAATGTAAATTTCCACATCTCTTGATCTAAATGGCCAAGTGTCTTCACATTGTCTTTTTAAATTAGGATATACTGATTTAAGGTAAAATACTCAAATCAGTTTTTCCTGGCTTCCTGATAAAGAATATAGATTAATACATAGGGTAATGCAGGTTTCACTTTTCTGAAGTGGTGAGGTATGAAAACAAAAATTATGGCAACCAAAGCTACGCCTCTTTATAGTGCTTCTCCTTCTCCTCATCTTCCTCTTGCTCCTTTTTCTTTTTCTTTTTTTCCTCTTCCAGATGAATGTTTTATAATATGCAGCATCCTTAAAATATAGTCTAGTTTATTATTGATATAATTTAATACATTACATTTTTTATATTCTTTCCGATAGACTTTTTGCTTAAAAATTGCATTTACATTTTCTTCTTTCCAGTCCAACTTGTTTTGCTTTAAAGTGTTTCCCAACTGCCTTTTTGTTATTTCTTCTTTCTGTTGGCTGCTTGTAGCCATGGCAACAACCTGTGGTTTGCCATTGAGAGTCTCTCCATCCAGGAGCTTTGGAAAGGTTGGTTAAATGCCAGGAGTATGTGTTCATTCAAAACTTCAAGAGTGTCCACTTATGTGTCCAGTCTTTGATACAAATTGAAAGTTCTTTGCTCTGGTTGCTTCTGCTCAGGCAAACTGTCTTTCATTTACTTGTTTCAAATTCTTCACTTGGCTATTAGGTGTCGCTTCAAGTAACCATTAAAATAAAAATGATTCACTTCAAAAATGTCAATTTTATGTGCTTTCTATTTCCTGGAAGTTGATTGTGTTGGCATATAGAAGAGAGTTTTACTATAGAATTTCTGGTATGCCTTTGAAGTTCTGAAATTGTGTTACAAAGGATGCTAATGTGATTGCTTTTTTATGGATAAAGAAAGGCAAATGACAGTTGGTGGAGAACAGAAAAAGGAGTGTGGGGACTGGGGCACTAATTTGGAACAGGTGTTGATCATTTTTGCCTAGAACATGTAGCGTAACTGTAAACAAATGGTCTTCTAAAAGAAAGGCTCAAAGCTAAAAAAGCTAAAAGAAAGGCTTTCCATGACAGGTTCCCTAAAACCCTTGCCGAAAAAGAAATGTTACTGTAAAACAGAAGTTTCAAAGTGGTTAACAGTGGTTGGTTGGAAATAAGAGCTGAAAGAGAAAACTGCATTGCGGTGATTGGTTTGATTTGGTGAATAAATTGCTAGTTTCAGATTCAATTTGTATCAATAGACAAAGGTCTGTACACCTACACAATCTGTCACACTCAGTACCTGGGGCTCTGAAGCAGCCAATTGTAAACAAGGGGTTTACCTTTTGACAATAATTGCACCCCCATTCCTGAAGCTTTGACAGAGGAGAGGTGCCTTTGATGTCGGATTGTCAAGCAATACTCTTTTCTATCTTTAATTGAGAGAACATTAAGCTTTATAAATTTAGAGAATATCACAGAAAATTCTGCCTCCTTGTTTTTAAAATAGCTGAGAGTGTTGAACTGTTAGAAAGATTCAACTTTATTAAATGTGACAGAACACTGGAAGCGCAAGATACTGTTTCCTTAAAGAAAGTAAAGAAATTACATTTTGGTTATTTAAGATGCCCAGAGTAGCAAGTTGAGTTAAACAGGTATTCATGAATGTCATGGCTAAGAGGAGAACGAGTAGGGTAATCTTACACATTTGTTTTCACCTTTCACTGGTGAGGGTTATGGTATAATAAGCTAGTCTTCTGAAATTTTGATTCAATATTCAAGACCCTAATTAAAGATCATCTCCCTGTCCACTCACTTAGGAGCTGGAATATTCTTATGAAATGAAGAAATCTTCCATTTTCAGTCCTTAATGCACACAACTTAATTACTTCATAAATATTTTCTACCTTTCCACTTAGTGAATATTTTAGAAATCTAAGCTGCATATTACATGCAAGTATGCACACATACATTACTGTATATGTATCTATAGAAACTAAAATAATTTGCATTTAAAAATTATAATATAATTAGTGTAAAAAGAGGCACTTTCACATCCCTTAGTACATTCATAGTAGTATATAAACTGTTAAACCCAGGGGTATGAGAAAACCTGTGTAATATGTTTCAATGATATTAATACTTTTCTAGTATCAAAACTTTTATGGATACTTCAATAAAATAAAGGTACAATACTTGACATGTAAGTATGCATTCAAGTATTTAATGATCCCCTTTTTCCTGTTCCATTCATTTATTAAATATTTATTGAGTACCTGGTGCTCAGATATTGTGCTAGATGCAACTACGAGTGGTTCTTGCAGAATTCCACTTCTCTTCAAGAGGAATTACAGGGAGAGCAAAATATTCTTCTTTCTCAGCTAGTGGTTATACAGTATAACAATATGACGTCGCTGTTGTCACTTTGTTTCTTGAGTTTGAAGCTTGACTAGGTCTGTACTGGATAACTTATGAATGAGTTGTACAGGGAATGACAAAAAATGCGAAGGGAGACTGAAACTTTGAAAAAGCAATGTTTCTTTTATTTCACATAAGGAAAGAAAAAAAGATGATAGAAATACCAAGGTATAATATGTAGATATCTATATAATGAAAAAATTTGCATTTAAGTGTATACTTTATTTGAACAGTCTTAGCTTTACCTCAGTTTTCTCATATACATTTTCACTCATGTTTTAGCTACTGATAGAAATCTCATATATTCAGATTTGAAGGCTCAAAGCATTGAATAAAAACATATCGTAATCCCAAATGACTCAGGTTAACAGATGATAGATACATAATCTAGTTCAAACCAAACACATTGTTACTGGTGTTATTATGATGATTCTATTCCCATAACTCTGCATATGATAAACTATAGCAGGCTAGATTGATTTATTTAACCTCTCATCAGATATTTGTTTATTGACTGAAGTCTACATGGCATTTTTCCCTGTGGGAATTTGGCTAGTACACAAGAGGAACATGCCAGCTACATATTTTACTGTTTTGACTTTTCCAGCTGCTTTCTTGATGGACAGTCTGTTTCCGATTTATCATTTTTGCTTTGCAATCAGTTTGAGAATAAAGGACTATCTGCAATGTATCTTCTAATGTGTGAGGATACTTTTACAGGGGTTCAGCCCTACCCGACCCATATTATGCCTGTTAAGTAATCAGACCACGATGAATACTGCTTGGGTTGCTATGGATCTAGTGAATCTTTACTTGAGCAATTAATCCAAAAATAATTTTGACTGTTGATGTACTCTAACTTCTATTTAACTGCAGCTTGTCAATAGCTGGTGGGAACGGGCAGGTGGCTGGAGGTGTTGGCATTAGTCACACATGATATATCATAGTCAAACTGGGATAAGTGAGCATCACACAACCTAATAAAAGCTTTTATTGTTTGTTTTGTTTTCCTGTTTTTTGTTTGTTTTAACAAATGGATTCTGCTTGTAAGCATTTCTTGACTTTTAGGAAAAAATAACATATATGCTATACAAAGAGACTAAAAAGAAAAAATATGAGATAACAATACATATTCATCCTGAAATATCAAATATAATGGCAAATCAAAGGCTTGTTTGCAGAAAATTTATAAAATGCATTAAGTCCATTGAACACAAAAAAATTATAGCTAAGAAATTCTTAGTTTGTGAAAAACTGAGAGAGTGCATTTAATACAGAAAATCATTAGATAGAAATTACCTTATCTATATTCATTCAAGCAGTCCTTTCTTCCAATTAACTGCCAGATAGCCAAAGCAGTTTGCTCATTGTCCCTAGAGTGCACCTGGTATATCCCTGTGCTCCCCCTAATGTTTCCTTATATCCTTTCTGGAAATCTCTTACAGCTTCTTCTCTGCTTTCCAGATAATTTTCTCCTTGTCAACTATGTATGTTTCCACAGCCTGCCCTACTTTGATGTTATTCTTTTTCTCCTTAAGCGTTAACTGAGCACTTACTATGAACAAGTCAATGATTGGGCCCAGGGAATACACCAAGCAAAGAATACAATGCCTTCCTTCATGAAGCTTAAAGTCTTGTGGGAGATCCACAAAAAACAAATATTATAAAAGAAATATGTAGACAGTAAAAAAAAAAAAAAAAAAAAAAAAAAAAAAGGAGCAACTGCCAGAAGTGTTGAGGAAGCCCTTATGGGCAACTATTTGAATTGACATTTTAAAAATGAAAGAAAGATTCTCACATGAACTTTCTGAGGGAGAGTATTTCAAGAAACAGAAAAAGAAAACATGATTAAATAATGACATGAATAATGGTGCTGTTCAAGGAGTTGCAATTATTTTAGTTCTCCTTTAGAGGAAAGTGAGAACCAAGTAGAGCAGGTAGGAATGGTGGTTATAAGATAAAACTGCATATTTGTGAAACCATGAGATCAGAAATTGTCTTATTTGTCAAATAAGTTAAAATTTTATCATGGTTTTGAGTTAAGGAAGGGGTAACATGACCAAATTTACATTTCAGAAAGAAAATTTACTCATCAATATGCAGAAGGCATTATTGAGCTTAAAGTCAGAGAGACTAGAGCAGGGAGTATTGCAATGAAATTATTGTTGAGATAAGGTGACTCATAGTTTTTTATTTGTTTCTTTTTGGGAGTCTCATTGAAGAATTTTTCAATTTATATAGTAACTCATTATTTGTCTATTCTTTCTATTGTCATCTTAAGTCCTATATTTTGTTTTTTTTTAAATACAATATTAATCTTTCATTTGTAATTAACTTTACCCATTCGTGACTCTTCCTAACTAAATTTCAAGTTGATTTAGAATCCTGATGTTGTTATTTAGCTAACATAACTTTCCTTATTCCAAACATAATTTGCACATAATTAGCAATTAGTCAGTATTTCCTGAATGTATTTGTGAGCCATTTCAACTGTCACAAGATGGTGTACAAGAATGGTAACATGAGAAAACATATTGCATGTTACAGATAGGTGAATTGCTTCAAATCAAACAAAAATTTGTAAAACTAAAAGATAAACAGAGCAACAACAAAGAGTTGGATCACTACCAAACAAGTAAGGTATACAAAAGTGCCTGAGTCTGAACATTTGTTCTTAATTCCAGCTAAGTTGTATCTCTGGGTCTTCAATGTTTTTATTTCTCCTCTCCTACACCATTAGTTCTCAATTAATATGTACTTTGTGCAGTACCTATCTGAGATTTTTGAATGTGTAATTTTTCTCTGTGTACAGCAAAAACTTTTAATATTTTTGTCCTTATTTGCCACACTGATAAAGTCATATGCATAATAGTTTTAATTACTCATAGACTGTTCATAGCAATGACTTTTTAAAATTCCTGGAGATTTTGTAATTCTTGTTTTGTAGGAGGTTGTTAGCAACAGTAACATTTACATATTACATTTGGGATATATTTAAGTTCTAAAAATACTAAAATAGCAAAAATGTTTAAAATACGATTTATCCTATTTCCCCTCCATATTTGATACAAAAATACAAAAATAGAACTCTATACTCAGTAAACCTGGGATCACGGGCACATGCACAGTAACAGGTGGGCACCACTCCTTTTTCTCTCATGGTGCCCATCTGCTGGTACCCATCTGCCTTATTCTTGTAAACAGGGTATTTTAAACTGTAAGGGAATATCAATGTCTGTAAATTGCTTAGAGAGCAAGATTTATTTAGATTCCCCAAAGTGATGGTATAATTCACTTAAAGTGAAACTTCATTTATAGTAAAACCGAATGAACGTTCAGAAATCTAAAATGTATTGTGTTGTTTAAATTGCATTTTTGGTTTATACATACAGAGCCACTTTTCTTGGAGCGGAGTTTACTCATAAAATCAAATTGAATTCTACTCTATTTCTGTTCAACTTATGCGCTAAATGAAATCATTCTATTTTTTCTAAACAGTGGAAGACAGGACGTGGCCAGCTTTGTCTGGCCAGTGTATGATTCACATTTGCCCACGTATCAGCAACTTCTTCGTACACTATGGCTATTTCAATAGCATCCACATTGTTCAGAACTATTGGAGGTTGCACATTGATTGTATTGCCCTTCTGAGAGTGCTAGAAATGCTCTCAGAGGACACAAAAATGCCTAGTAGAAAATATCATTGAGCACTTAATGGGTGCCCTTGGGTCTTGTGTAGTAGGTGCTATTATTATTGAAAAAGACTGCAGCGTGAGAAGTACACTCTTGAAGGCTTATATGGTGAATTCTCATGTAGAGCCTACACGTAAATATAATAATATGAAAGAGCAAATGCTTTTATATCAAATCGTTATATGAGACGATTGCTAAAATGTTAGCTATGAAACAAGTCAAATGCGCTTGTATTCTGTTTTTGATGAGTAGTAGCTTTGATGATGTAATGGGTCAGTGAACTATTAGAGAGAATATGGGGAAAGTACAAATAAAATTTACTGGATTGAGACCAAAACTCATTTTCCAGAAGTTCATTTGCTGAGCTCCATAGGAGATTCGTAGGATTGTGAGGCTTGAGGTAAATTGGCAAGATGATTGGGGAAATGACACAGTAACTTCCTCCCTATAGAGGCTTTGAGCCAATCTACTTATTTGGGAAGCTAATTTATCAAATGCATCTCTTAAATTATATAGCCTGCTTTTCCTGAGTAGCTAAAATTGTTTTACAGACATTATCTCATTTGTCCTCATAAAAAGATGGGAAGTTACTATTGAATGAATGCTTCACGGAGTGAATATGTTAATGAATGGAAATTCAAAGTAAGTGTTTTTTATCTCTATTGTATCACCCACTGGCTTTGTGACAATAATAAGTAAGTTAGCCTTTATTAGTCTTATTTTCTTTAAACTATGGGGAAATATTTATACTTTTTACTTAATATCATATGGAGCCTTGTAAGAAGTCATGCCTATGCTTAGGAAAATTCCTGAAATTCTTCCAGAGGAAAGGTATGCTGTAAATTTTAATAGCCTTAAAGCTACACTAAAGCATGTTTTGGTATTGAATTAATCTCATCAAAAGGCAGGTTATACTTGTAGCATATCATAATGATTTTAATTGTTGAAATTAGTTATTAAAATATGTGTTGAGCTCCAAATATTCACAAGGGACTGTGCTGGTGTGGGAGTTGAGGTGAATATATGGGTGCTACCTTTCAGGAACTTAGAATCTAACTGGAGGGGCAGACATGCAAAAAATTAATAAAACAAAACAAGTAGTTGAGAGCTATAACTACTGGTGTGAACAATGAGCCATAATAGTGTAGATAAAAGGAAGATTAATTCTGCTTCGATGGAATAAAGACAACAATTATGCAAGAACAGAAATTAGGAAAGGAAGTTGGGGCCAAAACATAAAGAACTTGAATAATAGATGAATCTTGTTAATGGAACCATCAAAGTTTTTGAACCTTTTGAATCTAATCAATGTATTTAATCTGTTCAATGTATTTGAAAGGTAATTGTGATGGTGGTAAGAAATGTAGATTAGAAATGAGTTGTGGAGAGAAACAGCCACAAAGAAGGATAAATCAAACAGGATCTGATGATTTTGAAGGTTAGTAAATGAGTCGATAATGACTCCATTGATCAAATACTAGAAGTAGAGGAGAAGCAGCAAAGCTAAACAGAGACAAGGGATAACTAACAAAGTATGGTATTTGTAAATTAAGCTTTATTATCTTCTGCATTCCACAGTCCAATCCTCTCTTAAAATTCATGCTATATTTTTAACATCCACCCAAATATTTTCAGATTTGACAGTTACCTACTTTTACACAATAGAATCACAGGAGCCGGTGTGCCTGTCCAGGGGAGAGAGAACACAAGAGAGTGAGGCCCCAATTCAAATAATAATTAAGAGGGCATCTGCAAAGAGATGCTCATGTAGATGGCAGAAAATGGTGGTAACTGAAGAGCCAGAGATGAAAGCTCTCATACAAGTTTTAGAATAAAATCTTAATGAGGGGTAACCCAATACTAAATGCTTTAGTGAAGTCAAGGAAACTTGATTACGACCAAAGCTCATTTTGGAAGATCAAAAATTGATATTTGCAGTTGATCATTAAAAATCACTATGGAGTGGGAAGCAATGGTTATGCTATAATAAAAAGAAGATGAGGGTGGATAATTAACTCAAGAAGTTTGGTAACTAAGGAGAGGAGAGATGGGACAGCTTTTTGAAGAGGAACAAGGCACAAAAGAGATCTTTGAACATGGAGGGTATTTTAACCCATTAACAAACACTGAAAGGATGGATGGAGGCAATGGAAATTCAGAAGGGAGAACATAGTATTCTTAGAGTAAAGCTGCAAGAAATAGGAGAGGCATGAGATCAAAAACACAATTCAAAACTAATTGAGCCACTTCTTCCCAAGAGACTGCAAAGAAGTCAGCTACCAGTGGTACAGAAATAGGTCCCCTGCTGAAGGGTTAGCTGTGTGTTTCGGGGCAGGGCTGGGATTTGGAGAAGTGTGGTTATAGCCCAGAACCTTGTTAAAGGAAATGGGAAAGAAAGCCAAGTAGGTATGATTAAGTGTGCTTGGTAGCACTGAGATAAAAGCAGCGATATTATCAAAGGAAACTCATACTTCAGGTAAGTACAGCAATAGAGGGAACGTTCTGGGAAAAAGATTGAGGATATCAATTTTTTTCTTTAGCAAGTGAATAAAAGTTCTAGAAGACATGGTCAACCTAAAAAGGCCATTTTGCAAAAAATTTGATATTAGTGTGTCCAGCATAGGACGGTGCATGGGCTGCCTGTGGCAGTTCCCACCTCTACAAACAAAGGGCATCAATATAAGACAATCCTACTTATTAGCTAAGCTCAGAACAGCTGTCTGGGGACAGTACTCTAGCAAGAAGGTAAGTTGGAAGTTCCTATTAATCTCACTTTATAGAAAGTAATCCTTCTTTGAGTGGGAACACATAAATTACCTAGATTCACCAAAGAAAAAAGAGTTACAGAGTTCTGATGGTTTCAAATTTGAACAGAAAAGTATATATTTTAGTCTGGGTTTTCAGACGTCAACTAGAAAGGAAACAAATGTTTCTAAGGAGTATGTAAGCATAGCTTGAAGTGGGCTGATGGCCAGAACATTGGGGCTACACACTGAGAATTAGAACAAGAGCGTGGATCCAGAGAATGCTTGCCTGGTGAGGGTAGCAATGTTTCTAGTACTGCCTGTCATGCCTGTCATGCCTGTCATCCACCCTCATGGACTTTCCTCTCTTGGCTATCTTAGCTTTTTTCATATTTAAAGTCAAAAATCTTATGTTAAACCTGTTTTTCTCCAATCCAAAATTGTTTTTATGCTGAACATTTTATTTCTCCCATTTAGCTTTCTTTTTCTTTTTCATTCATTAACAATATCCAAGGACAAACAATCAGGATGAGTCAGTGTAACATCTGAGAAATGATAAGTGAGAAGGCTCAGTCTATATACAAATCATTCATTATACCACCAACACAATGGTTTCAATGATATATTTAAATAAAGCGTTTTGTCATATTTACAATGTATAAAAATCAGAACCTTGATCTTCTTCCAGTTTATATTGTTGAAAAATATCAGAAATGTGGAGAAGGAATTGTGCATACATCTGTTTAGCACAGATAGATACATAGTTAAATAAATCAACATTCATAGGTGAAATCATGATTTTTTTATTTAACATTCAATGATATGGGAAAAAATGCTTATGATAAAGTTAACTAACAAAAAATAGGGTATGAAAGTATGATTCATATTTTAGGAGGGGAAAAAGATGTGTGTGAGTATGTGTATCTGCATTTATCTGTGTGTGTCTGTGTGTATTTGTGTGTGTTACATGAAAAACCAAACACGTGTTTCGGCAATGTGCTGGAGAAACTGCAATAGGATTTTAGCACTGGTTATTTCTGAGTGGCAATTTCATGGGTGATTTATGTTTTTCCAATACATTCACCCAGATACTCTAAAATTTTTACAGTGACCATGTATCACTTTTTTAATCATAGAAATGTTATTAATAATAAAGACTACTTATGTGATCACAGTTATAATTTTGTTATGCCACAATTTTGTGACATGCTTACACACACATACACACATACAGTAACTTCATCTAGTAATTGGGACTAACTATCTCCTCCAGGTCTGGGAAGTGTGTTCTTTGTACCATGATACTTGATGCCAGCCAATTTACACTCAGGTCCTCTACAATTGATCCTCTGGGCCTTTTACGATATAATAACACTTTAGAATTTTCTCTACAGTGTGATTCTTTAATCTTTTTAGACGAAAAAGGAAGTATTTGTTTGGAGTGTTTCAGTGTTAACCGTTTGATTGAGTTGGAGGAGGAGAGCGTAGGAACCATCACAATTATGAGAGTAGAAGCTGGATGAATCAGAGGCTGTCTCTGCTGTTCATGACATGGAATGCAATGTGATTCACTAACCATTCAATTTACTTGTAGTCTTCCTGTTCATTAGTCCATTAATAGTATTAACTGAGGGAAACAATGATTCAGAATTGTCTTATCAGCATTCATTCAGCAGGAGAAATCTTGAGGTCCCACGGTTTGTTATGCTTTTTTCTTTCCTTCTTGCATCAGTGAAAAATTAGAAAAAGTAATTAAATACTGTCAGTAATAACTTGCTTGTTGTACCTTGAAAAAGAATGTAACTCATTATAGAAAACTTGGCAGCCAGGCATATTTTCATTCTTTCTCGCTCTTTTTTTCTCATGCATACACACACACACACACACACACACACACACACACACACACACACACACACACACACACACACACATAGTTTTGCTAATGTGACTATAGCCTAACTCATTAAATCCCATAATTCTCAATAATACAACTATTACTAAAAGTACTTTTAGAGAGATAAGACTTATTGAGCCCTAAATTTGGCCCAGATGCTATATAACATGCTATAGAAATACTCACTGTTGATGGCTTTCAAAGTTCATTTGCTAATGTTTATATTGTGTAATAATTTATTTTATAATGTTCTGAAGTGGTTAAATTTATTTCTCATATCTTAATATTCTATTCAAAAATAATGGAATCATCATTCAAAAATCCTTTTAAATCAATTCTTTCAAATTTAGTGTGTTAACTAAAAAAAAAAATAGAAGCAATGGAGTGATGAAGGAAGGAAGGAAATAGAAACTACTTTCTACGTAGGATACTCTACTCAAGACAACGTCATGTATTTACCCTTAGTTTCAGAATTTAATTGATAATTGAATTAAAATATGTCCTCTTTATAAAGATAAAAAGAAAAGTTGACATGCTATTTTTGTTGAGGAAAAACAAGATGAATTTGAAAATAGGTACTTTATTATTTTAGAGTACAGGTTCACTGATATTAGTAACCACCTAGCCATATTTTTATGGACAAGGGGATCTAAATGTGAACATTTGTATCAAGAGCAAAACATTTTTACAGGATAAATTTAAGACGAGCAGCCCATGCTATTCAGCTCTCCAGCCATCATGCATGACTTTAAATACGTTATTTAACTTGTTGGTACTATTATATTTAATTTGATCAGTCCTTTAGAGGCTTCTTTAATTAAAGATGAAACGCCTCAAATCATATTACAATGTTCTAGTGATGCTTCATATGGGAAACAGTCTCTTTTTCCCATGACTATGAAGGGTAGGTGCTATATACAAGACACTTCATTTCTGGCACACCAACAATACTTCTCATTAGTTGAGTCACCTCTAAGGTATTAATTTAACAGCTATCTAATGAAAAGCATTTTAACAAACTTTCCATCTCCTATGATAAAACCAAAATGGTTTTGTTTTAGGAAACTAGTAATTATTATAGTTCATCTTTATTACATGAAGTCAATAAAAGGCATTTAACAAATGTAAACTTGTTATTAAATATTTTAATAATCTTGTTTTATTAGACTTTAGACTTTAAATGCTGGATATAGATGCAGAGTTTTGTACTTCCTCATGACGACATTGAATGTAGTATATGCCTAATAAGTATTATAGATGACAATTCTGTAAATAAATATTTTATCATAGAGTTATTGCAAGTAACATCATGATTAAAAGGAGTAATAAAAATTATGTATGAAGAAAAAACAGTATGGTACTATATTCAGTAGAGTTGGAAGTTGTAAGTTTTTGCCCACATGGGCATGGGTCTTAATTTCCTTATTTTTAGCTTTATATTGATATAGGAAATTGTATTATTCACCTTGTAAAGCACATGAATATTATGATAAATATCACAGTATCTGTGAAATTTGCTTGAATCCACAGAAGAAGGGTAACTGGCAGGAAATATAAATGAAGTATCTAATCTTTCTGCTTTAGAAAAATAGAAGTCAAATAATCCCACATTTGATTTTGCCCATTAGTTTGTATTAATAACCTTTGGCAATGGTGACTGATCTGAGTTTGAATTACATTCCTTTAAATTGGTAAAGTCTAGTGAAATGTTAATATGTCCCAAAACATATCTCTGTAACCAAGGACAAGAAATTGCTGCAGAAGTCAAGAGTTATCATGAATTGGGCAATGCATACACAGCTAGGGAAAAGGATATTACAAACAGAACAGGCTAACCTATTAAAGTAGATTCTTGGGCTAGTAGAACACTCATCAAAACAATAGCCATCATCGCAATCTGTTAACTAGTATTTTGTCCACCTGAAAGCTATAAAATATGACATTTTTATATTCTTGAATGTCATTCTC
The DNA here is from genome assembly GCF_020740605.2 of Lemur catta. NCBI lineage: Eukaryota > Metazoa > Chordata > Mammalia > Primates > Lemuridae > Lemur > Lemur catta. The sequence goes on from NC_059140.1 coordinate 47,796,896, forward strand.
TTGACTTCCAAGTGTTCTTGTTCTGTCTGGAATTGGTGTGGTGTTATTATCTGCCGTGATGTTGGGCTGTAGCTAAGTGAAATTAGCTTCCTGCCTCACAGGCTTTTGTAGGCAGTAGAGAAAAGAAAAAACTACTGAAAGAACCTCTTCACACCCACTGTGCCTCGACATAATGGATTATAGCTTGCAATTTACCTGATTAAGAGCTAAAACTCTGGAGTCCCATAGTTGGGGGTGGTTTGAATCTATATTCTATATTAGCTAAGGAAGTCATTAACCTTTCTAGGCTCCAGTTTTATCTTAAAACAACAACCATTGTAACAATAATAATAGTTAATTTTAGGGAAAACTGAGGTTAGATTGTACTAATATGTGTAAAGCCCTTAGCACATTGACTGCCAGTTAGTAAGTCTTCAATAAATATCAGCTGCTATTGTTATTTTAGTTAACTTGATTAACTTGTTCTTTACATCTCCCGAACATCAATTGATAGATATGTAGCTTGGTAAAGTAATATCCAAAAAAAACTTTACATTTATTCTCTTTAGAGAGAAACACATATAAAGAACTATTCCTTGCCTTTTAAGTTTGGTAGGGCATCTCTTTATTAAGTAGAAAAATTCCAATCTTAGGAATAAATAAATAAATACGCATAGTGTTTACTATGTGACTTGCTGCATGTCTTTGTTTTATTGATACTATCCATACTGTATTTGATAAATTCAACACTAAGTGCAAAAAATAAGTGAATTAAATACAAAGTAAGTAAAAAAACTAGTAGCAAGGCGTGGCAGTTAGTCAATAAAGTGGAGCTAGATTAGTAAGTAAAGAAATGGTCTTAATAGTCAAGGATAGGTGGAATCTGTCATGTGGAGTGAGGGGTAAAGGACTTACTAAATGAGGGAGATAGATCACACAAGGAACATAAATGAAAAGGAATTTAACATGCTCGTAGATCAATTAAAAATCTCAGATAGTTGCAGCCGAGGAGGATCTAGGCTTTGTGTGACTTGAAGCTTATATATTTTAGAGCTCTCTTTAAGGAAAGGAATACAAATTGATTATAATTTGTAATTATTATATAATTGTGTAATGAGAGGTCTTAAAACATATGTGTTAACTGCTCTATAAATGCACAGCTATCTAGTAAGAGAAGTATGCACTTAGTATAGTCAAATGAATAGGGTAGCCTCAAATTATGAACAGCTCCAAAATCCTGTAAGTTTATAACTGTGTGTTAGAATAGTGGTTTTCAAAGTACAGTCCTATCATCAGCCTCATATACAAACTTGTTAGAAAGGCAAATTCTAGAGCCCAACACCAACCTTTCAGATTCAAAAACTCTGAGGCCAGTAGCCTGTGTTTTAACAAGGCCCCAATTGACTAAGATGCACATCAAAGTCTGATAATCACTGTGTTAGAAGATAGGCTCTGAGCTGCTAAGGTAAAGGTGAATTTGGTAATAGCACACTCTCTGAATGAAAGGGCCTTGGGTGCATTGTGAGTGTTCAGAATTGGCTAGATTAGAGGCATATAGGCAAGTGATGATTCTGCTACATTGGTAGGCATATAATGCATATAAGAAAATACATAAGAAAAAAGGAATTGACCAGATATAATTGTTACATGTTAGGTAGAAGGAAAGTGTTTATTTTTGGTTAAGTCCAACTTTCCAGGCTGCCGTAGACAGCAACAATGAAAGTAAAAAGAGGTGATTTAATGGAGGGAGAAGATGAGATTCGTGGATGAAGAAGGCATAGAAAATCCTGTTGTGAACATGTTGACTCTGATATATCAATAAAACATCTAAGTAAAAATATCTAGCCAATGGAGTAAAGACAACTGAAATTAGTTGCAAGGACTGGAAATATAGAGTTAGCATATTTCCTGGATAACAATATAATACAAAATAACATATAATTATACACCGTCCTCACCTCACAAGAAGTAAACCAGCAATTTTATCGATTGTATACTGGCTGATTTCTCCTTGCTCAAATTGTTTACATAGAAAAGAAATGTGATACAGTTCTTTTCCCAGTAGGTAGCTAGTACTTAAAAGAAATTCTACTGTTGGTTATAGTGCTTTTTTACTCTCCAGTAACTTTGAATAGGCTTTAGCAATTTTAACTGCTAGAAAGACTGTAAACAGAAACAAAGGATTTGTTGAAAACTTTTCACTATTTTGTTCCATATTATTATGTTTTTTTTTTTTTCATTCTCGTGTTCCAAATTCTATACAACTATATACCAACTAGGAGTTATCCTAAATTTAATAAAATTTATCATTTTATTTGTACTTTTAAAGTATATACATAATAAATATATTTGTGTTTCATGAGAGATGCTAATATGAATGGTGAAGTAGGCTCCAATTAGAAGCTTTTCTTTTGGGTACAATCATAGAAGACCAGAAGTATTTTCCACAAGCCATTTTTTCCAAAAGCAGTGCTATACTTGCATTTTATGTTTGTAATGATGGAAAGTTGATATACTCATGAATACCCCGATCATTCCAAATTCAGGAAAGGCACCTGAATAAAAGGGTTAGCCATCATCAATAGACTCAGAGATGTAGATTTGGAGATTGGCTCACACAAATTACTGCTCAACACTTGACAAAATGAGGAATACGGAAACAAAAGGGCCATCACCTGCATGTACATGAGGGTTCTCTTCAAATTCCACTACAGGACCTGAACATAGCACATGGTTAGCAACTTTTTGCTAAATGAGTGAATTGAAGTTATTTGTTTCTCCTTCTCTATATCCCAAACTCCCACCTGTGGAGGAAAGCCAGGAAGAGAGTAGTGGGTATTTCCAATTTTGCCACAAATAATAGACTCAGAAGAATTTCTAAGCTAATTTAATGTAGTATTTCTCTCCATACACAGAATTTAAATTTTTAAAATCATTTTATTAACACATTTTCTAAGTTAGTACATTTATATTAAATATTTTAAACCTCTCATGAGCCCACTGTCTTATTGCAATTAATATTTTAATTCTTCCTTTTCCTATAAGTTTTTACAGTCATCCATAATTGTATCTATAGATTTATTGCCTTGATTTATAGAACGCATTTGTTGTTTTTTATTCAAAATTATGTCTTAAATACTTCTAAATGTTTTTTTCATTTTTACTGTTATTATTTTGGTGGCTGTACAATATTCATTGTAATAGCATCATAATGATATTCTAAAATATATTTAGTCATTTCTACCCTTAGATTTTGTTGTTTTAGAAGTTGTGGAGAATAGCTTTTTCTACTGTTGTATACTTAGGAGAATTTTCCACAAAAAAAAAATTTCAAAATAAGTTTTGATGTTCTCTGGAATATTTCAATATATGTTATACTCACACATTGGTGGTAATGTATATGCAAATACTTTGGATAGTGACATGGAGACCAAATTAGGTTTAGACAGATTTTCTTTCTTTAAAAAAATATTTTTACATTCAAAATTATATAATTGCCCTTTGAAATTCAATTTTATATTATATATTTGAAAAATATATGAAATTATATATATTTCCCTTTAAAATTATAAATGTAACTTATAATTAAGTCATTTTTATAAATAAGTCATGTTTTACTAAATATGTATTATATAGCTGCATATTATATATAATAATGAAATAGAATCTCTCTGTAGTAATATTTACCACATAATGGAAACTAAATAAATGAAAATTACATACATCAAAATAAGTGCTCCCAAAGAATTTTTTTTTTTATAATAAATGATCTAAATCTAACTTATAAGGCTAAAAAAACTCTGTTTTTAAATATATACTTTTACTGATCTTCCTTCCTCTTTTAGGTTATTGAGTTCCAAATGATTGTTCAAGTACCAGTATGAAAGGGATTGCATAAAACCACCAGGGATATGGCTAAAAATACTTATTTCCAGATTTTGTCAACCAGATCTTTAGAGGTTGAGACTTGGGAATCAGTATTTTTAGTAAGTTCTCTAGGTAATTCTGATAATTTCAGCCAGGATTCAGAACCAATGACCTAGATTACCAGGGACGCCCACTCCATTTCTATTCTGGTTTTGTATTTTGTACATTCCTCCGCAATCCATCCTCCATACTTCAAATAGACTTCATTCTCTTTGGGCTTGAACTTAAGGTGTTATTCTATTTTCCCTTGTAAAATCAAATTTTAATACTGTTATTTAATGACGCCTATTGCTGCAGCTTTTTAGATTTATTATCTAACCCCTGTCTAACGCCATTCTGGCGATGGGGTGGGATAAAATACCTGTGAAATAAGCAGAATTATGTTATTTAAATAACATTGAAACACCTTATTCATTCTTTGCTTTCATTGAGAGAATGCAATCATCACCTAATATCTAGCTAAATGTATTCCTTTAGTTTGGAAACTAGAAATGTACATATTACCTGTAGGAGATATTTAAAATGCACATAGACATTATCATAGTTGAATTTAATACGATTGCCACTATAGTAGGTACAAGGGCCTAAAGAAGAGTTGGAGGCAAGGAAATTGACTATCCACTGGATATGAAATATCAACCTCAGGGAGAATACATGGAATGTTTGAGGACAATAAAAAGTGCACTTTTATTTTTGAAAGTTTTGAGTGTATGTGTGTGGCAGCGGGCAGGGGTACAGAGTTTTAAAGACAAAGTGATAAATACCACAGAAGGTGTTACAGAAAATCCTGCCTAGCTGTTTTTGTGTAGTAAACTGCTAGCCAAGCACACTTACCCAACCCTTCAAAATGAAAAGCCAATGGACTTAAGCAAACTTAAATAGTAAAAGAAAGTCCTCTGATTTCTTCAAGCAACTTCCCCTCCCTACTCCTCTTTCTACCACTTTTTTCAGAAATCTTAGTTTTGAGGATGTGAATCTTCTATGTGGGGAAAGCAAATGGATATTTGACAAGCAGAAATGTCTATGACTCTGCTTGCATTAATGTTTGTTTTTTGTTTATTTATTTTTTTCTTCCCCAAGACAGGGTCTCACTCTGTTCCCCAGACTAGACTGTGGTGGTCTCACCATAGCTCACTGCAACCTTGAACTCCTGAGCTCAAGCGATTCTCCTATGTGCATGTCACCACACCAGGCTAATTTTCACATTTTTTGTAGAGGCACAGTTTCACTATGTTGCTCAGGCTGGACTCGAACTCCTGGCCTCAAGAGATCCTTCCACCTCAGCCTCCCAAAATTCAGGGATTACAGGTGTGAGCCACCACATCCAGCCTGCTTGCCTTGTTTTGAAATATTTCCTCTAATCTCCTGATGAGGTTTTTAAACAGTAAATTCTACAGTGTATGTTCTCTTTCTCCTATGTTCACTTCTTTCCAAAGACCTTCTTTTGTGTCAGCAGGATTACAGGGAAGATAAAAAAGATCCAACAAATAATTTTAAAATGAATATTTGTCACTAGGTGGGCCACTTTAAAATAGTTCTTATTTTTTCCTTAGACGTTCACATTTACAGTTAGAGAAAACTGATTTGAAGATTGGTTGGAAAATGCTAACAATAATAATAATAGCTAAGGCATTTATTTATCTATTATTATTTGTCAATAATAACAAGAGCCTTAAATAAAATAAAATCTCATCTAATCAGCCTCCAAATCCCATGAATTTGATGCCAATTCTTCACCCACTTTATGCTAAGGAAATTGAAACATGTTTCAAGAAACATCTCTAAAGTAACACATAGTTTGTTTCTGTTGACTTTTGACTTCTGCTCATGTTATTTAATACCAAGTGTGAGAAAATGGATTCCAACTTGGACACCATGGAAGCCTACACTCTATTGCTTATTGTATAATTTTTGAATATATGTATTTTAAAATATGTTCTATGTAATGAAATGCTCATATCAAAATCCAAGATAAAATTTTTAAAAAAAATTTCAGAAGCCAATATTTTCTGTGAATATTTTAAAGGAATCTAATTAATGTATAAAATTGTGAAATATTTTCAATCTATAATATGGCTTTTAACTGTATGTTTGCCCTAAGCAAATGTATATCACAAGGGGGAAAAGTTAATTTTTCTTCTCTGGGACCTACTCCTTTCTATTAAATAAATCAAGGTCCTGATAACACCACACTACAGAATAGGAACATTTTTCACAGGCATTTTTCTTTTACCAGTTTCTCAAAGAACTTCATCAAAACTAATGGGACTATAGAGAAGATTTATCAGAGGCTCGGTCAGGTCTGTTACATTTCTCCTGCACATGGGAACGGGCACATCCATCTGCCTTCCCTAGAGACGAGGAGGGTAGAGAACTCATGATAGATATTACACCTTTTAAAAAGACTATTTTTTTAAATAAAGGCTCTTTCTTCCTATGCTATTCCCTAATAATGAGTAGCCATCATTAAAACAGTTCCTGTAAAGTGTTATTTAATTTTGTAGTTATAATGGATAGACTGGAGAGTAAAATATCTTGAGTATATCATGATTAATTTTGCAACTGGGACAGACTCTTAGTACGTGAAGTAATGAAAGTTCCTGCTTCATCTATATTGGTTCTCTTTTAATCTTCATTCAAATTATTGGATGTGATGCTTCTAGTTATATTCCAAGTCCACAAATGCTAGATCTAATAATATGTGTGTCCATCAAGAGCTGATTACAATTAAGAAACGTATCTTGTATATATAGTTTCACATAGAATAAAAAATTGAAATGTGAATGTAAACTTCTTTCATTATAATTCCTGAAAACAATATGGTGACAATATATGTTAATAATGAGTGTACTATGGAATGAAGAGATAAATCATTAAGTCATTAAGTCTCTTTTGGTGTTTTTTTTCCTATTTTTTCATTAATTAAAATGTTCAAAGCGTAGCGTAATGGGCTAGAATATAAGTTTTTTTTTTAAAATGGCTTTTTAGTAATCAGATAACATCTTTATTGCAAGAAAGTTTGTAAAATTGCTTTTAGCACATAATTTAATACTTTCAGAAGTATTTTTGCTCTATACAATGGATGGCAAAATCGTAGGTACTTGCCATATGTATATATGGGTATACACTTAAAATTGTGAGAAAGCTCCTCAAATGAACCAGGTCAATCAGATTTATTGGCAGACTGATGAAAACAAGTCTGCTAACAGTCAAGATAGTTTCATAAACCAATATGTGGCTCTGTTACAGTCATCTCTGGCTAAATGTGATTTCCATATTCAACATTAAAAACAAACAAAGCAGGCTCCACGTACACATAGGAACTACAAAAAGGCCCAAGACATAAATGGCTGAAAATAAAAGAACTTGATGGCCTGATAATTAATGGATGGACCCATATGTCTCTTTTAGCACCATTTATAATATGAATTGGAGACAAAAATAGCATAATAAACCTGATAATTAAAAGTATAATCATATAGCAAATATATAGAAAATGAAAGTTCATAGAAGATTAAACTCTGCGTTAGGGAAGGGTGACTATATTTGTAGTGAATGTGAAGTCCGGATGATTAGATTTAGCACGTTGCTATTTCTATTTGGAAACAAAACAGGGATCATCTTTGCTTTCCAAAACTTGGTAGTTTTTAGTTTTAAAAAGAGGAAAAAAATCAAGAAATGTAAAAACTTGATTTCTTAGATTCTTGATTAATTACAAAATTAATTGCAACACAGAATAATGACCTTTAGGACTGTCTTAACTTAAAAATTCAGACTTGTGTAAAATATGGTTTCACATATATGCCTAGACTATAAACATTTTGATATAATGTTTATTATAGCAAATTTTGAGAACTTTATTATACCTATTATTTCATTTGAACTAAATTAGGAAGTCTTTGAATAACTTATGAATTTATTATAAGAAGCTTTAAAACCCTTAGTAAATATCTGTTTTATGGTGAATTTATTGACATAGCAAATTAGATTTTTAATAATAAAAACTTCTCTTAATGATTACTCTGCCATCCATATTTTAGCAATTGATAGAGTGTGGTTTCACATAAAATCCAATGTTTCGAATCTTTTAAAATCTTTACCCCAAAGAATTCCGTGGATAAAAACATTCTACTCTAAAGACTCTAAATAGCTTACTTCTTCTATTAAGGAGTTGGTTGTAACTATTTCTGGGAATAAGGAGCACAATTTCTTAGCATTATTTCACATAATAAATATTTATTTTACAAATGATATAATATAGTAGAAACCCACATTTTTGCACAGGAACTTTGAGGCACCAATAAGCTGAAAAATCTTCCTGATAATGACTAAATTCTTACCAGTTTCCTGCAGAGTGGTTATTTGTATCCATAGACAGTAAAACTAGGCAATTAAGAAGTGAAAGCTAAGAAGGCTACTATAGCAAATCCATCCAAGTTTTTTGAATGGCAGAGTTCCCTCCAGTAGGTTCTCTCCTTAAGGAAAGTATCTGGGATTCACTATTACCACGGGGGACTCCCGTGTCCTCTCTGCCCCACTAAGAGTACACAGCCCCTTCTGTCCCTCCTACTTCTCGGATCCCACAATGCTCTCTCTCCCTGTCTTTCGGTCACAGCCAAACAACACTGGTCCTAATTAAACCAAGGGGATTGGCATTGTCTCCTAGGTACTTAGAATGCTTTACCAGGAGCATTCTCAGACCATGCCAGCCAGGGAACAAGCCACTGCTTTTCCCATATTGGGATTTGTCTCTATCCCTGTTTTGTAAGTAATGAGAAGGAAACAGAGTAAAACTTCAATTCCCTGCAGCACATCATAGCTCCCTATTCTTGCCCCTTTACAACTGGTGAAATTCATTTTCAGGGATGTAATTCATAAAAATTTTAAGACACAGTTTTAAATGTTGTACAGTTTTGGAATTATTTTGCTGTTTTATACTAACCCATGTGGTCAACAGAAGCACAATAACTGTATATTTGAATCTTGGTTGAAACATCCAGTCTCCCACTTTTATTTGTGTAAGGTGATTGATTTTTTTTTTTTTTTTTTTTTTTTTGAGACAGAGTCTCACTTTGTTGCCCAGGCTAGAGTGAGTGCCGTGGCATCAGCCTAGCTCACAGCAACCTCAAACTCCTGGGCTTCAGCGATCCTCCTGCCTCAGCCTCCCGAGTAGCTGGGACTACAGGCATGCGCCACCATGCCCGGCTAATTTTTTCTATATATATTTTTAGTTGTCCAGATAATTTTTATTTCTATTTTTAGTAGAGACAGGGGTCTCGCTCAGGCTGGTCTCGAACTCCTGACCTCGAGCGATCCACCCGCCTCCGCCTCCCAGAGTGCTAGGATTACAGGCGTGAGCCACCACGCCCGGCCAGGTGATTGATTTTTAGCAAGCAGCTTGTCAGGTCTCTAGGTGGAAAAGAAGCATTTGAATCAGACATATCTATTTGTGTGTTGAACTTACTAGCTATATGACTAGCTATAAGGAAAGCTACTTACAGTTCTAAGGGCCGTATACTTCAAGGTTCTACTACATTCTTTGAACCCGCCGAGGCGGGTGGCTAGCTCGAGGTCAGGAGTTTGAGACCAGCCTGAGCGAGACCCCTGTCTCTACTAAAAATAGAAATAAAAATTATCTGGACAACTAAAAATATATGTAGAAAAAATTAGCCGGGCATGGTGGCGCATGCCTGTAGTCCCAGCCACTCGGAGGCTGAGGCAGGAGGATTGCTGAAGCCCAGGAGTTTGAGGTTGCTGTGAGCTAAGCTGATGCCATGGTACTCACTCTAGCCGGCAAGATAGTTTGTCCTTCTAAGTCTTTGTTTAATCTTTTGTAAATTGTGGGTAGTTGTAATCACTATTTCTCATCTATCTTTTTGTAAATAAGTCAGAAAACTGCCCCATAATAAGTGCAAGACAAAAATACCAATAAAGATTTCATATTAATCACTTTAGCACTTTAAAAGTATCAGAATATTAATAATTTAAACTAAAAGAAAACATTTTGATATTTGTTTCTTAGCTTAAAACTATTTTAAAATACTGTGAATAAAATTAGTTGGTACCGAATTAATCCTGAAATCCACTTTTTAGCATGGATAAAAATAAAGAATGTTAGTTTCTTTTGGGACAAACAGATAATTGATTTGATTCCTTGTAAAATGTATTTTCCCAGAAATATGATTGAAGACTAGAAATGGTGTTATTACTTATCCTTTTAACAAGTAAATTTATTTAGTTTAAAAGTTCAAAGAATGTAGTAGAACCTTGAAGTATACGGCCCTTAGAACTGTAAGTAGGTTTCCTTATCTCCCTTCACTTCTTTTTTTATAGGATCTTCCTGTGCTACTCTCATTTCTTATTAGCATTTCTACTATTTGCTTGCTTCCTGGAACCTGTATCTCAACCTTGCCTGACATCTCAGGGCGAATTAATTGAATTCAGAGATTAAATGACATTTTATGTGGGCCTTGAAGGATAAGTATGAGTTCATGAGACTTAGTACAAACAAATAAAAGCTATAATCCAAGCAAAGGCAGAGAGGTAGAAAATAACCCAGTTTGTTTGGGAAGTAGGGTGTTCTATAGCAGGGATCCCCAACCTATGGTGAGTTGTATAATTATTTCAATATATATTACGCAGTAATAACAATAGAAATAAAGTGCACAATAAATGTAAAGGGCTTGAATCATCCTGAAACCATCCCCCACCCCCCACCCCCACTCCCCAGGTCTGTGGAAAAATTGTCTTCCATAAAAATGATCCTTGGTGCCAAAAAAGTTTAGGACTGCTGTTCTATAGGACAGTCGGCTAGGGAAATGGCTATTGTCAAAGGATGACGAGAAGGCTGGTTTAGATTGTGAAGGATTCTGAGTCTTTCAAAGAAGTTCATTCTTTATATTGGATTTTTATATATATAGTAGATAATGATTGCTTGGAGTATTTGTTTGCTTTTTGTTTTATTTTTGTTTTTAATTGAGCCTTAATAGTGTGCTTTATTTGTGGCTGTTTCATTGTGTAGAAACTACCTGGGCAGCAGTAGGGAAAATTGATTGAAGAGCAACATGGAATAAAGGAATGGAGAACAATTAAGATTTAATTACAACAGCCTGAGTGGAAGATTGACAGGAAGCTAAACTGAGAATTGAATGTAGGGGCTATTTATAAGAGATACTGTAGAGACCACTGGCAGGAATTTGTGACTGTTTCGAAGCAGACCTGGCTAGCTATGAGAACAATGGAAAAGTCAAGGATAAGTGAGTTATGTTTTTTTTTTTTTTTTTTTACTGTGACAACTGCTGGGATGAAAAGTTGATATCTTTCATTAAATAAATAAAAATGGAAAAAGAAAATTTGAGGGAGTACCTGACAAGTATAAGTTTAATTTGAGAATATATTGACTGAGGTTATATTTATACAAGTTTGGAATCACAATAGGTAGTAGGAGTATGAGAATTTGGAATTCAGAAAAGTGAACAGAGCTAGAGATAAACATTTTAGAACTGTTAGCTATTGGGGTGTGTGGTAACCGAAGTTAAGATGTGTCAACTCTCTTTGGTTGATGTGGTTGACGTACTGCTATTAATTTTTTTCCATTTCAAGAATTCCTTAAGCCAACATTCTCCAAATTATAATATCTTCTCTTCTGTTTTTTGCTGTCTTTTAAACTCCTTGATTCTTCCCTTAGGCCCTTGCACATTCTCTTCTCACTTGTGAACACTATTGCTACTCTCTACTCTCTAAACTGGATTGATTCTTATTTATCCTTAAGACTTCTATGGCTGTCCAATTTAGATAATTATGCATATCAGAATTTTTCCTATCACTTTATACTCTTGGTGTATAATATCAACAGTCACAATTTATAACTAATCTCCATACTTGCATTATGAGTGCTATGAGAATTAAAAAAAAAAAAGCTTGCCTGGTTTCATCCTTACTATAGCCTTAGTGCAGCATGTAACCTGGCCTAGAATTCTTCCTTCCTTCCTTCCTTCCTTCCTTCCTCCCAAGACTCAATGAATTAAAGTATAAGTTTCTTTTGGATATGGCCTGATTTTCAAGTTCCAAAATCATAATCCTACATTAAGTCTGTGCTACCTCTTGAGTGGAATATTTAGGAGTCTATTACTCCCCCCCTCCCCCCACACACACATCTCCAGTGTCTTCCATGGCTAATCAAACTCAGCCACCACTTCAATGGATAGCTCTTATCTTACCAAGAACTCTTCTTTTCTCTTTTCCTCTCCTTCCTAATGCTAGTTGAAAATTTAAGTATTTTTCAATTCTAAACTGAATTTCCTGTAACATCCTTTAGATTTAGAATATTATCTTAATCTAACTTTTTAGCTTTTTCTACTATGATTTTATAACAAACTGGGTACTTTCCAGCTAACTGGAACTATTCACATTTGGACAAGTGCATTCAGTAATTTCATGATACTATCAGTTTTCTTATACATCAGTCAGTAAATATTTTTGTGTGTTTACTCTATGTCAGTTTAGCACTAGGCTCTGAGAGTAAACATAAACAGGACTTATAAATTTAATGCTATTTCCTTCCTTAAAACACTCTCCCCGCAAGCATTGCTTATTAAAATTCTTCAAATCTTTGCTCAAATGTCACTATCTTAATAAGGCCTATCTCACCCACCCTAATTAAAATTGTATTCACTCATTCCTAGCAGGGGGCACACTGAATACCAACTATCCTCCTCTGCTTTTTCTTTTTTTCTTAGCACTGATGTTCTAACATGTCATACAATATACTTATTTATTATATCTGTTGAATATCATTTGCCTTCACTCACTAGAATGTAAGCTCCACAAGGGAGGGAAGAGATCTTTGACCATTCACCAATGCAGTCCAACTGCCTGGAAAACAGTAACATTCAATAAAATGTGCAGCTCATAAGACACTCTCTAAATGAAATCTCCTTCGAGGACCCAAGCTACAGTTTATATAGCACTTGTTTCATGCCTCTCAGATAAGGCACAACATTCTCCTTTGCTGTATCTTCCTGTTGAATAAAAATCCCTGCAAGGCTAGACAGTGTTGTTCACATATTTGTATCCTCCATAGCATTTAGCCCACAAACCCAGTAAATAGCAAATGATTACTGAAAGAAAATGAATGAGGTTAATACACTAGGGCATAATATATTGTGACAATGTACTATGTCTTTCAAATATTGTGGCCCAGTTGAGTCTAAGGCAAATCATTGTTTTGTTCATTTAGGCTCTTTTCATTTAAATTCAGTATATCAGGATTTTTAGACAGCAGTGATATAGATGATTTGTTCATTCTGAGCAGGTCAAATATATTTGATATAAACTATATTTTAGCAACCTTATACAATTAGATTGAGCTCTGCCTGGAAGACGAAGAGTTCAAGAAGCTATAGTGTTTGCTACAGGAGCACATGATATAACAGATGTTCTTTTCTTCTTTATAGGTACAGAAAACCATCTCAACTTTGCAAAATTAAAGTGCAGAACTGACACAAAATATTGAACAATTCTCTTAACTTCCCAACCCAACCCCAAAACTTAGGGTCTGAAAATGGGTTACAGCTGTTCCTTTCTATTTCTTAGGTGGGTTTTTTTTTGTTTGTTAGTTTTTGTTTTCATCTTTGTCCTTAGTGGTGGACACTTTCATGCACCAGCATTCAAGCAGAGCCTCTCACTGCAGGTGCATTTACCATTGGGGGAACGTGCTGCCCTTGCTTTGTTAGCCTCAGCATTTTCCAAAACCTCACTTCGCCCGTAGCGCTTGTGAATACATCACTGTCCACCTCCTTTGCCTTTTGTATTTACCATTGTCTTATGCTTCAGCGTTTCCGATGCCCTTGAGAAGCCATAAGCATGCCTTACATTTGAAAGGGTGCCAGCTCATTTAATCAGGCTGAGTTTGAGAGGCATGGATGAATTTATCCTATCTAACATTTAATAAAAAATAATTTTAAAATGTGACTTATGCCATGACATGCTTAGCATTACCCTTCCAGGTTTAAATCTGAGAGTTGTCAGTGCCCTCCCTAGTCTGGAAACAAGACATGTTATCAATCAAGTGCGTGGGTGACAAGGCCAATGATGTCTTCCCAAGGCTCTTGTTTAATAATTAATTTTCCAGTGTAGGGATGTTCAGTAAATGGATTACAAAACTTAAGCCCATTTAAAAGGTTTTAGAAATTCATTATTAGTTTTAAAAGATGAATGCACAAATTAACTACCCATGATGGATGAAGCATACCAAATATAGCCGGGCCCTGTGTGGTTTTAGCCTATAATTATATATAGTATAGAGTAGGGTAAAAAGTCAGTACGGTTTTATAGACAATGCCACTGAATCACCGAGGAAGTGATTCATTTCAAAGGAGACTCAAAAAGGGAGATCAGATGACAAAATTGTGCTTTGAACATTTTCATCTTTTCTCTTGCTCTCAGAAGTCCTCAACCATCGCCTCTGGGCAGACTGACTGCTATTTCTGGAGTCGGTACCTCAGCTCAAGTTGTTTCCACAGAATAATATTATGATTTGGAATGAAAGAATTCTTATCCGTTATCACATCTTAATTTCCTTAATTAAACTTCAGTGCCAGTTATCAAGCTGTTATCTTTCAGCTCCAAACCCACCAGCTTCGTGGTTCCTGGGCTGGCTCTCAGCAAACTGCATTCCCCTTTGCCATCTGGCTTCTTATTCGGTTTGGCCAGTAGGGCATGCTGGAGGGAGGCTGAATGGCAGGGGAGAGGGAAACTGTTGCTTCTTCCTTTGCGGGCTGTCCCTTTCACGATAGCCACAGCAATGGCACTTTGTCCTGGCAGCAGCCATTTCCTGGTTGCAGTGCCAGTTTCTTGGTTTTTTTTTTTTTTTTGTATTCCTGGAATCAGTCTCCTCACGACTTGGAGTAGCCAGGCCATGTCCTCTCTTTAGCAGTCTGTGTTCCAGTTCTGTGGGGCCCTCTGCCAGACTCCTGGTTTCTAATAACCCCAAAGTCCTTTGTTTCCTAGGCTGTACAGGTGTTCAATCCTTCTCACCATTTCTCATAAGTAGGTTACCTCAGTGTCTTTTGTGTTATTCCTTTCTTTCTTTTTATCACTTTTCATTTGTATCTTTAGTCCTCCAACACTTGATTAATAATTCCCCACGTTCAATTCTCTCTGTTTAAACAACTGATGTGCTCTGTATTTTCTCAGCTTGACCTTGGCTGGAACAAGTGCCACAGACAATCAATCAGTCAATCAATCAGTATAGCCAGTTTGTCTCCAGCTACTAAAGGAACTCCGTATGATTAAATGATTAGAGTGTTCTATCTCTTTTATCTCAGGACATTGAAAGTATTTTACATGTAATTATAATATATGCAAATTTTTAAAAAATGATTTCTAATTCCATATTATTAGCAGGTTACTTTATAGCTTACTCGTTGATCCTTTCCCTCCCACCCTTCTTAACTTTTCTATATTTTTCTTAACTTTTCTATATTTTAAGCCACGGGATGAGGAGGAACAGGAGTATGATAGTGGCTACAACTTTTAGAATCTCTTTCCGTATTCAAGGTTGTATGAGTTTGGAGGTCCGCTAATCCAGTCTCTCCACTCCCCATTCCCTGCTCCTTCAAAGTAAATTTGAAGCTCCAGGTAAAAAGCAGAGAAGCTACCCACCTTCTATTAATTTCTTTCATTATTGTACTAACAGGTTTGCTTTCAAAATTTATTACTGTTACTTCATAACTATGCCTCAGATTACACTTAACAAAGGCTATGTCATGAATTAGTCTAACTTCTCACAAATGAAATTAAGTTAGAGAAACCAGCAGCAAATATTTTTTTATAGTAACTTAAAACTACTGGTGTCGTCATATTTTTCTGTACACAGTATCCAAAGTAAATATCAAGTAAATTCAGGAAAATAAATAAAACCATTTTCTTGGTTAATTTTTAAATGTATTGTATGTTTACTCATTCTTTTTTTTAATGTACAGTTCACAAACAAATTCTATGTATTATGTGACATACTGAACACTAATTAAATATTTTAAGTGGGAAATTCTTTGTGGAATCACTTTTTATTAAATAATAACTAGTGTTAGTAATATCTCTGTTACATGAGAAAGTCATTTCACAAAGACTGCAAATTATTTGTTGTCCCATATAGAGTTCGTTTCATAGGAAATTTAAATTTTAGTGTCTCAACTGGAATGCAAAATATTTCCCTTATATGGTATGGCCAGACATGTTTTCTTCTTTGCTGCCTTTTACTTTTGAGATATAGTCCATTCAGGATCTTTTTTTGGGGGGGAGGGCGGTCAAGGCATTAAATGATTAGAGACTTTTACTCTATAGCTCTGATTTGCATACTTAGAACAATAATTGATAGGCCAGAATAATGATATGCTTTGGCCCTAGAAGTTCCTTGATAATGAAATTCCATGGCCTATTTTCTCTGCTGTGCTGTTTTTTGTCTTCTGAGGCAAGCATTTTTATCAGTTTGGTTTGTTAGTGTGATTAGTCCAAACTTGTCCAGGGCTTTATGTCTGAAACAAGTCATTAATTAGCCAATATTTTTGTAGCACCCATTATAATCATCTAAGAATGTCAGAAGGCTGTGAAGTTGGGAACAAAAATTTAAAAGAGCTCTGAAATTAAAAGAGCTCATCTTCCAAAAGTAGTGTGGTGACATATGTTAAAAAAATAAATGAATTAATATCAAAAAACAGGCACAAGAGCTAAAGAGAAGACCATTGTTTAGATGGAACCAGGCTGGTACACTGCCAAAGAAAACAAACAGCATTTCTGATTTAAAGTTGCCTCACCCTGCTGGAGGAGTTAGTTTCCCCAATACCAAGTTAGATCCCTTGTACTGTCTTGAGACAGTGACAGTCCCTTTCTTCCTTTGTACCCTCACTGCTAGCATAAAATATAAAACACAGTAAGCACTCAGAAAATATTTGATGAGTGTATGTATTGGTAGAGATAAGAAAACCATTTGTTTTCTGAGGGGCGTAATTTCCTCCTTTCTTCTCCTGAATTCTCTAGTTATAATCAGATCACTGCTAGATCAACAATCAAAACATTTATTTAGAGATTACTGGTCATCATCTTAATATATTTCTCTAAAAATCTGAAGTATATTACACTGATTTTTATTGTAAGATTATGCAAAAACATTTATTCTATCAACTGCTGATTTAAAACTTCCACCAAATTGGAAGGATATGATCTTAAATAAAAAAATATACTTACATAATCATCCATCTTTTTCTAACTTCTGAAATGTTAAATAAGGCATGAGAATTTTCTTAATAATCAAGGAGTATGCCCCAATGATTTTTACATTACCTCCTTCCTTACTTCCATTTGTATTTATGCTAGTGAAATTTATTAGTATTCTTCATGGAAACACTATTATTTTCTCCTAAGGAAAATATTTTATTTCCTTCATGTAAGTATCACTTAGTCCTGAAATAAAGAATTATTTTGGCTCTTATTTGGGGTTTTTGTTTGTTGTTTGTTTTCATATCAACCTTATTCTTAATGTTCACTCAAAATTATTTCCCAGAATTGAGTTCAGGTGAAAATGTTAATGGAATTCAAAAGCAGTTAGTCAAGTGAAATTGCAATGAATAAATTAAATTTGAGGAAAACTGAAATTATAAAGGGTTCTAAGTTTTTGAAAAAAGTAAATTAGAATTATGCTTTTAAAAATATAGTATGTAACTAAAGTAATTTTATTTTGAAATTCCTCATGATACATTTATATATACTTTTTTCTTCCTAAAGATTATACAATCTTTTGGCAACGTAGAGAGGAGACAGTTAATTTTGATAAGAAAACATTAATCATGCATTCTTGTTCTTGGTATATATTATCAAATACTTTACAAGGACCAATAGCCTTGCTCTTATCCACTGCAACGGGAAAAATGTGTTTCATCTGCTCTTCTGTATTAATAGTTTTTAGATACTAATGGCTGAGTTATATACAAAATTGAGTTTACACCTGATGTCTTAGAGCTCCACCTTAATTCTGCTGTATATATAGATAGATTTAGGGCATTGTTTCATGGAAAAGTAAGTAAAAATATATAGTATGAACTCTATTTCTGATGAGATATAACTGGCAAAATGGAGTTTGGTACCTATTAAAAAAAAGAACACTAATTTTGAAAATCTATTCAGATGAGTCTTCTAGGAAGGAATTTTTTTTCTTTCAAAGTGATTTTTCACACATTTCTTTCTTTTTTAATTTATTTCAGAATATTACAGGGATACAAACGTTTTGGTTACATGAATTATTTTTGTACACTTTGAGTCAAACTTATAAGTGTGTACATAACCCAGATAGTGTGCATTGTACCCATTAGGTATGAATTTACCCATCCCCTTTCCCCCAACCTGCTTGATTTCCCTTGAATTTTACTATGCACGTGTGTTGATCATTTAGTTCAAATTTTATAGTACATGTGCTGTTTGCATTTTCATTCTTGTGATACTTCACTTAGGAGGATGGTCTCCAGTTCCATCCAGGTTGTTACAAAAGGCATTAGTTTGCCAGTTTTTTATGGCTGAGTAGTACTCCATCGTATACATATACCACATATTATTAATCCACTCATGTATTGATGGGCATTTGGGTTGATTCTACATCTTTGCTGCTTTGTGAATTGTGCTGCTGTAAACATTCGAGTGCATGTGTATTTTTTATAAAATATCTTTTTTCCCTTTGGATAAATATCCAGTAGTGTGACTGCTGCATCAAATGATAGGTCTACTTTTAGTTCTTTGAGGTATCTCCATACTACTTTCCATAGAGGTTGTACTAGTTTGCAGTCCTACCAGCAGCATGTAAGTGTTCCTCTCTCTGCATCTGCACCAGCATCTTTTGTTTTGGGATTTTTTTCTTTTATAAAAGCCATTCTTGCTGGAGCTAAATGTTATCTTACTGTGGTTTTCATTTGTATTTCCCTGATGATTAGAGACGTTGAGCATTTTTTTCATATACTTATTGGCCAATAGTCTATCTTCTTTTGAAAAGCTTCTGTACATCACTTTTGCCCAGTTTTAATGGGGTTTGATGTTTTCTTGCTGATTTGCTTGAAATCTTTGTAGATTTTGCTAGGCCAATGTATATAAGAATTTTTCTGACCTCTTCTTCTAGAATTTTTATATTTTCATGCCTTAGGTTTAAGACTGTTATGCATCATGAATTAATTTTTTTTAGTGATGAGGTGTATGGATCCTCTTTCAGTCTTAGTCTACATGTGGCTATCCAATTTTCCAAAGACCATTTACTGAATAGAGATTATTTTTCCCATTGTATGTTTTTGTCTGCTTTGTCAAAAATCACATGGCATTATGAGCACGGTTTTATATCTGGGTTCTCTGTTCTGATCCATTGGACTGGGTCTTTATTCTTGTGCCAGTAACATGTTGTTTTGGTTACTATAGCCTTGTAGTGTGGGTTGAAGTCTGATAAAGTGATGCCTCCTGATTTGTTATTTTTGCTTAAGGTTGCTTTGGCTATTTGGGGTCTTTTCTGGTTTCATATGAAGTGTAGAATTATATTTTCTAGATCTGAAAAAATGATGTTGGTATTTTAGTGGGTATTGCACTGAATCTGTAAATCACTTTGGGTAGCATAGGCATTTTAACAATGTTGATTCTGCTGATACCTGAACATGGTATGTTTTCCATTTGTTTATATCCTCTGGGATTTCCTTCCTCAGTGTTTCATAGTTCTCCCTGTAGAAGTCTTTTCTCTCCTTGGATAAATATATTCCTAGGACTTTTATTTCATTTTTTGCTATTATGAAAGGTATTGAGCTTTGATTTAATTGTCAGCTTGACTGTTGTTGGTATATAGGAATGCTACTGATTTGTGTACATCAATTTTGTAAGCTGAGACCTTGTCAAATTTATTTATCAATTTCAGAATTCTCATTGCAGAATCTTTGGGGTTTTCTAGATATAAGATCATATCATCAGCAAAGAGCAATAGTTTGACTTGTTCTTTCTGCATTTGGATACCCTTGATTTCCTTCTCTTGTGTGAATCCTCTGGCTAGGATTTCCAGCACTATGTTGAACAGAAGTGGTGACAGTGGGCAGCCTTGTCTGGTTCCAGTTCAAGTATGAATGCTTTCAGTTTTTCCCAGTTCAACATGATGTTAGTTGTAGGTTTGTCATACATACTTTTTATAATATTGAGGTATGTTCCATCTATGACTATTTTGTTAAGAGTTCTTATCATAAAATGGTGCTGAATTTCGTAAAATGCTTTTTCTGCTTTCATAGAGAGGATCATATGGTCTTTATTTTAGTGTCTATTTATGTGACAAATCATATTTATCAATTTGTGTATGTGGAACCACCCTTATATTTCTGGGATGAAACCCACTTGATCATGGTGGACTAGATATTTGGTGTGCAGCTGAATTTTGTTTGCTAGGATTTTATTGAGAATTTTTGCATCTTACTCATAAGGGATATTGGCCTGTAGTTTTCTTTTTTGTTGTGTCCTTTCCTAGCTTTGGTATTAAGGTGATATTGGCTTCATAGAATGAATTGGGGAGAATTCCTTTCTTCTCTGTGTTATGAAATAATTTCTGTAGTATAGGTATCAGTGCTTCTTTGAAGGTGTGGTGAAATTTGGCTGTGAAACCATGTGGTCCTGGACTTCTTTTGTTGGGAGATTTTTTACTGCTGCTTCAATTGTGTTACTTCATGTTGGTCTGTTCAGGAGTTCTATTTCTTCCTGATTGAGCCTCAGGAGGTTGTGTGTTTCCAAGAATTCATCCATTTCCTCAACATTTTCAAGTTTATGTGCAAAGAGATGTATTATTCAGACATGATATTTCCAATTTCTGTGGTATTAGTTGTAATACCTCTGTTTTCATTTCTGATTAAGTTTGTTACGGTCCCTTTTTTCTGTTTCTGGTTAATCTAGCCAGAGGCCTGTTGATTTTGTTCACATTTTCAAAGAAACAACTTTGTGTTTTATTAATCTTCTCTATAATTCTTTTATTATAGATTATGCTCTGACATTAGTTATTTCTTTTCTTCTGCTGGGTATGGGATTGGTTTGCTCTTCTTTTTCCAGTTCCTTGAGATGATTCATTAGTGTCATGATTTTTGATCTTTCTGTCTTTTGGATGTAGACACATGGCTATGAATTTTCCTCTTATGACTGCTTTTGCAGAATCCCATGGATTTTGATAACTTGTATCTCCTTTGTCATTTAATTAGAAGAATCCTTGATTTCCACCTTAATTTCCTCCTTGACCCAATAATCATTCAGCAGTAGGTTGTTTAATTTCCATGACTTTGTGTAGAGTTGAATGTTTCTGTTGGAATTGATTTGTAATTTTATTCCACTGTAGTATGAGAAGACACATGGTATAATTTCTATTTTTTTAAATTTGCGGAGACATGTTTTATGACCTAGCATATGATCGATCTTAGAGAATGTTCCATGAACTGATAAGAACATATATTCAGTGGTTTTTGGGTAGAGTGTTCTGTCAATGTCTGTTAGGCACATTTGTTCTAGAGTTCCTTTTAAGTCCATCATGTCTTTGCGTATTTTCTGCTTGAAGGATCTGTCCCATTCTGTGAGTGGAGTGTTGAATTCCCTGGCTATTACAATGCTACTGTTTATTATTTTGTTTTAATGAGGTAGGATTTGCTTTATGAATGTTGGTATACCTATGCCAGATGCATAAATATTTGGGATTGTTATTTCTTCTTGTTGAATTGTTCCCTTCACTATTATATAATTACCATATTTGTGTTTCTTAACTTTTGCTGATTAGAAATCTATGTTATCTGATATGAGAATGTCCACACCAGCTTTCTTTTGGTTTCCATTTGCAGAGAATATTGTTTCCCATCCCTTCACCTTGAGTCTGAATGAGTCCTTGTGGGTTAGATGTGTTTCCTGGAGACAGTAGATACTTGACTTGTAGTTTTATATCCATTCAGCCATCCTATGTCTCTTGAGTGAGGTGTGTTAGGAAGGGATCAAATCTACAGGTGGCAGATACAGGTCAGGAGGGGGGTTTCTAGTGGTGGAGAAGCCAGGGACCAAGCAGGCAAAGGGACTGTAGGAAAACAGAACACCTGACAATCACGTATACCAATCATCTAGTAACATCCCACACCTCTCATAAACCCTCCCCCTCACACCAGGCCAATAAAGGAAACCACCTGGGAGTCCTTAATGTCTTTCTCCACTCTTTGAGACTGACCCATTCCTCTCTCTGGAACATATTTTCACTTTGTGTAGCTTCCTTCCTTTCTACAATTGTGTAGCTTTTTTCTTTCTTCCTTCTTTTCTACACCAAAACCTGTTTGTGTGAAATTGCTTCCTGTGTATGTTCACTCTGTTGTACTGGCCCTGCTTGCAATTCTTCCATACAAGGAGCCAAAGAACAGGAAAACATTTCTCTTTCAAAAACCCAGCCCTGATAGCAGTTCAAGACATTCACATTTCTTGAAAGAATTGATAAGTTGGTGGATTTTTGTTCATCCTGTTGAGTAGAACTTTATTGCTTTATTTTACCTCTTGAGCTGTTGTAGTATCTGTGATCTGACCTTTAGCTTTGGGAAGGAAAATTAACATTAACAATAATAAGAAAACCAAACTTGATGGAGAAGTAATGCCTACATCCTCTTTTCTTGGATATTCTCTCTAGTAAGCTTATT
This sequence comes from Lemur catta, assembly GCF_020740605.2. Taxonomy (NCBI): domain Eukaryota; kingdom Metazoa; phylum Chordata; class Mammalia; order Primates; family Lemuridae; genus Lemur; species Lemur catta. The sequence continues at coordinate 47,819,506 of NC_059140.1, forward strand.
GTTGACTACAAAACATTCTTTAGTGTTGAAAAAGAATGGAAACTTTTTGTCAAAGTTAGGATGAGTAGGAGTTGGAAGATGGAAATATATTGGCTATCTGCTAGATGATGAACATATCAAATATAAATAAACATAAATCTTAGTGTTATTATAAATCCTGTGTAGAAACATCTACTTTATTCAGAAATGTCAATTCTCTGAATGTAAGCAAGAAACAGCAATTTTGTTTAGCACTGAATTTATTTTGTATATATATAGGTTCTCACATTTGCTTAATTTGTTCTTTTAGAATATAAAAAAATGTTATATTCTTTTGAGAGAAAAAAAGATATAGAAATAATAGATTGCATTCACAAGTATTGTCTCTTGAGTTTTCATCAATCCAGGCATAGCTAATGCTTGGGGTTTATTGCTTATAATTATTTAAAATATTCTGAGTTGTAGAACTTTATTCTATTTCACTTCTCAAGATGTTAGGGCATACAAGATTATTATTTTAACCTCATCCAATTTAGCCTTTGAATTGGCAGGGCCATTCACTGGTTAACTATCAAAATTTGCTAAGAATTTAAAAAAATTTGCAAGCAATTACACAAAAACAAAACAAAAGAAAACAAAGAAACCAACAACACTTTTTCTTCCATCTTAAATAGTCAAAATCTTTGTTAGCTAAAAAAAAATTACTGATAAATTTATTATACTGATATTGCCTGAAAAATTTATCTTTCATCTGTCTTTGGAATTGTGCTATTACAGAGTGCTTTGTTTCTTCTAAGAAAACAGCCTAGGCATCTAGTAGAGCAGTAATTTTGAATTGTTCTACAATGCAGGTAAAAATGCTGCCAGCCTGAAGAAGTATCCCTTTTTTGTGTCCCCATTTTGCCCATGGCTCACTCTGTTCTTTAATATTCTGTGAGACTCTGAGGAAGTGGCTGCTATACCAAGTGCTTATTCAATTAGACACTCTGTCACATGAAGTGAGAATGTAAATTTTAACAATAATTTAGATATCTAAAATAATTTACAAATGCATAGGATTGTTAGTCCATTATTCATGAATAAAGTGATTTAGAGCTGAAGCAGAGATGAAAGTCTTTCTGGTAAAGAGATTGAATAAAAAAGAAAAGACTTAGGATCACAAAGTAATTTCACAAAGTGCTAGTTTTACAATCAGGAAGTGACATTCATTACTTGATAAAATTAGTGGAGAAATAAATTTTACTTTGTTTCTCAAATAATTGTATTTGTAGGATCATAGGAAGCAAACTATTGGAAAGATGAAATTAAATTTTAATTTATTTATTAGCTACAATCTTTATATCAAGGAATTTTCTATTCCTAATAGTGATGTGACTTGGTCTGATTTCCTAAGGTCATTTGGGATTTTGGTGGTCCAGATGTGGAAAATATTTCTAGCTAATTTAACAAGTGATATCCATAAACTAGTTATAATATGACTTTAAAAATATTCCACACTCTAATTGCTCCACATTATTTCAATTGGAATCACAATCAGTTCATGATTTGTAAAATATAGAACATTTATGCCAATACTTATTAACCATGATTGGGAAATGGCTGTAGATCTTTAATTCTTGTCCCCAAAATCCCTTCTGCAAAACTCACCTATCCTTTTAGTAGTCTCACTGTTGCTTTGTGTATATGTTGTGCTCCAACCAAGTTTGTTTCAGGTGAAAATTTCTTTCATATGTCAGCAACTTTGCAAACCATTTAGTTGTCCTGATTGGCTCCCCATGGTCTTTTCTGCAATCACAATCAATAACAAAGTCTCCTCGTAAGGAGTTACAGCACCTCTTAGGTTCAGATCACCATTGCCCCACCTACTAATGCTGAAGCTAGGAACAAGTCATCTAATGCTTCTGGGCATTAATTTCTTTATCTAGAAAAAGAAATATGAATAGATGATTATCTCTATTTCATCAAGTTCTGAAATTCTAATTTGCACTAATACTTTTCTCATTCTTTTATTTGTACTTTTGTCCAATTCCTTCATTTACATTCCATATGGGAAATATTTTATATGTTCTACTTTCTAAATCATTTTTAAGCACTCAGAACAGTGTATAGAACTATACTCTCCAATAATGAAAATTCAATAAATATCCCAGTAGTCTGTGTTATCCTTTCTGCCATGGAATGTAATACCTTTCTTAACTTCCTTTTCAAATATAAAATTCACAAACTTACTGTTTTGTGCCTAGTGAGAGATAAATAGTGTAAGAAGCTCTCAATTTTTTTTTTTTTCTCTTAGAGTTTTGAGAGTGGATTGGGAATGGGAAACTGGCAAGCCTGCTCAATGTGAGATTTTATTGTATAAAAATCAGACTACCTGTTAAAAAGTTGTCTGTAAAATAAATAATTTAATTTTCATCTTGCATAACCAAATTTCCATGGCCTCAATTAACTTACATACGTTTCCCAATTAACTTTAAGTTTTTAGTAAGCAAGGACTTTACTCAGGTTTTAGAAATAAAATTTCCATTTAAAACATTATTTCGAACAGATATTTATGGTGTCAAGATTTATGTTCTGAATCCATTTGGTGTTTTTAAAATGAAACATCTATATTAAGTTAAGGTTTAGAGCAACTTCCCTTGCTTCAAACCATGAGTATGTTACTCAGCCCCTTCATCTGGTAATTATTATGTAAAAGGAAATTACAAAAAAAAATGTGGAACATCTTTTCTAATCATGAAGCTGTAGCATTGAAGTTTTGCGATTATGCAATTCTTTGCAATATAATTCCTGCCTAACAATGATTTAGTTGATTAAAAAAATAATGAGGTGCATATCATCTGGCTCTTTTTTTCATTTTGTAAATTTATTAGTATAATACATACTATGTAGGTTGTTGATTGTGGCGATTCACTAGAAAAGTGCAAAACAAGGTCAAATTGGAATGTAGATGAGGTCATAAACTTTTAAAATAGTCAATAAAGCAATTAATGTATCAACAGCATGTGCTATTAAGCAGTAATGTAATGATGCCACTGATCACACCAGGGTCCTCTGAGTGTTTATAAACAGGCAGGGAAGCTGGGCTCTGTAGACATTTCACATGGATGCCGCAGAAAAATACCAACATTCAGCCTTGGAATCATTAACATAACTCCATTTCAAATGTTTCCAAGGAGCTGGAAATATACATATTACAAAGCATACTTTAAATAATCGAAACAAAAGCATCTAAAATCTAAATCAGAGCCATTTTTAATTATTTACTTTTTAAATTATGAAAGCAATACACAATCATTGTAATAAATGTAAGTAAAACTGAAGTTTAAAAATTAAAAATCAAAATCTCTGCCTTCTCAAATGGTATTTATGGAGATAGTCTCAATTAATAGTTTAGTTTGAATTATTCTTTAAATTTTTCTCTTTGCAATATATATATAAAATATATAATATATGAGGCATATGATATATGCCTATCTATTAAATATGGCTGTTTATGATATATGCCTATGTATTATATATGCATAGGATTGTAATAATGAAATCATACTATATTCTGCATATTTATTTTTCTCCGATCATTTAATTATGTGTTTGTTTTTATTTTTACTTTGGACACTTCAAACATTAAGAACGAAGCAAATCTTCTTATGAATCAGTATATAGGTTAATATTCAGTGCAGTTGAAAATATCTTGCTCTATATATTTTAGGCATCCCAAACCATCATGGTTTTAATACCTCTAAAAAGCCATTATAAAATCACTATTGAAGGTCTGCTATAGAAATATTAACAAGATGTTTAGATAATTTATACTCCTAGAATAAAACAAGCAGCCATATGTCATTCCCCTTCTTAATTGCATAAATGGACTATGTGATATTTGGACTTTATTTCCAACACCACCACATTTTAAAAGTATTATTGGATTATACTTAATTCCAGGTCCAAATGAAAAACAGATTATTTTGTTGCATTTGTTTTGTGATGATCATTTATTCATAAATGTGCCAAATGAAGTGCAAGAATCACTTATGTTTCTGTTTTGGCTGACATGATGAAGAGACCTTACCAGTGAAACATAGACAATGTCTTAATTTATGAAGTTATAGGCCACATTCATGGCTAAGAGAATGCATGTAGTGACTATTGACCAGATGAGGATTCATGGCTAGGACTGACTATCATTTTTCTACACGCTTTTTTTTCCCTCCCAGATCGTATAAAGAGTTTGCAGCATTGCATCGAAATTGAAGAGCATAATTCGGCCCAACTCCAACATACAAACACACGCATACACAACTAAACATTTATTTTACTAATTTACATGCTTTTGTAGTTGAGAGAAGATAAGCCATTGTCAGTCAGTCACCCTGCAGTTATTATTACAGAGCTTGAACAGTACAGCAGCTGGGCATCATTCACTGAATGAGTAAATGTTATATCAGTCATGCAAATAAGCTATGTTGATGTCTGGTAGAAACCAGAAGAGAATTCTAGGCTATGAACTTTGATACAGTCCATGGTTGAAGAAAAAAATACTCTAAGCTTAATACCTGAAATTTCAAATAAGCTTTAAGAAAAAAATTATATGTAGAAATATTTACCCATATATACCCAATGTACTATACTAGGCATAACTACTTGCTCATAGGTCAAATTATGAAAACAATTTAAATATGTAACATAATCATAAGAATTATGTGTGAATAAATTAATCCTTTATATTGATATTTAATTATCATTTAGCATTTTGTATGGTATAAATGCCCAAATGTACTTTTGTATTTATTCAGTAGATAGGATGTATTACCAGGCATTGATCTTGGAACCATAATAAAGAAGACAAAAAGACAATATGTATTTTTGTCCAGGTAAAGAGAAAAGCAGTAAGTCAGTGAATATACAACGGAATTTCATCTTGTAATAAGCACCATGGAAAAGATAACCTTGAGAAATAATAGTAGAGAGCATAACAGACAATAATAGCTAGACCAATCAGGTATACTTTCCTGAGAATATGACAGTTGAAATAAGATCTAAATGATCCAGAGAAGCAATAATTAGGGGTAAAAGTTTTTCAGGTGGAAATATATAGTAGCAAGTGCAACTAACCTGAGGCAAGAATTCTCCGGGCAATTTGGAAGAATGGGGAGACAGCCAATACTCTGGGTACAGAAAGATTGAGGTGGACAGTCCACATATATAAATGGAAGACTTTTAAAATAAACTTTTGGAAACAGTATAGGAAATTATTAAAAACTTTGTTATCACTAAAAATGGAAAGAAAATATACAAATATTCTATTATTTGAAATTACATATGTTGTTATTTTGCTAAACGAAAGATATTCAAAGTTACTTAGTAGAAATCATTTTGACAGTAAATTTTAATTGTAGTTAAATTATGCCCTTTGTAATTCATTGTATGTAGATGGACATTATTTCTATTATTTACTTACTAGAGTCTAACCAACGTGTGGTTTCGTTTCTGAATTAGAGTGTTGAAAAAAATCTTAGCATTCATAATACCCAAATATTTCTTCTCTCCCCTTTTACAACTGAGGAAACCAAAGGCAAGTTGGTTTCAGTGATTTCCTAAGCCAAACAAGCTGTGGTAGGGAATCCTGTAGAAGTCAGATCTTCAGAGCACTTAGGCAATGTGTGCTTTCCTGTTGCAACATATGCAAATCTATAAGGAAACACTCAAGAGGTGGGGAGTGAAGTTGGTTTGAAAATGTAGATTATTGGAATCTTAAAACCATATGACAATTTTTATGACTACTTAAGAGTCTGATTTAAGTAATTCTTAAAGCAACCCTAATAGATGGGAAATGCTATTCCAGCCATTTTTAAAGAAATACATAGTGAATGAATTTCTTGTTCTATGTTACAAAAAGTGGAATATGAACTAGTAAAGAGGTTTGCCCAATCCTAGTCTAATATTTGATAATGTTACAATTTTATTTACATCTATTTTCATGAAATATTGAATGTTGTTACTTAGTATGAATATTTATTTGTACAATATAAATATATAAAAAAGTATATAAATTATGACAGGTTATCTATGATTATGAACATTTATTCCTTGTTTATTTAGTGGTATTTGTTAGAATATAATGTGTAAAATAGTAAGTTTTACAAAAGGTAGCTTTTCAATAGTATTAAATATTTATTTTCATTGGATTACCTCAGTGAAAAGTAAGAGTGAGTGTATGGAGTAAAATTTTATGATTTCTGTTACCAGAGCACACACTAAATTCACGTTTTAATTTGAGAATATTTTTAAAGCCATCTGCTGCATCTCTAGTAATTCTGAGAACACAATCAGTTCCCAATTACCTTCTGAAAAGAAGCATAAAGTAAAGCAGTGAATAATCCAAAGACTATTTATATTTGGCTAATTACCCTTTCTATTTTCTTTTTCTTTTTAGTTTTTTTCTTTCACAAGTTTTCTCACAGATACATTTCACCTCTCACACACTCGCTGTTTTCATGAATTGAAAAATGAACCTTTCTTTTTTTATTATTTATTTATTTAGTTAGTTAATTAGTTACTTCTTAGTGACCCATCTCTACTGGATAGTGAAGGGGAACAAAGCATTCTGTCATTTTAAGCAACCTGCAAATTTCATTCTACAAAGCAACTTTTTAAACTTTGATAACTTTTTCCTTCAAAGGTAGTGACAACTCTGAGCAGAATCTTTAACACTTTAAGGGAAAGAATAGTTTCTTAGCAATCAGAAAACATCCATTGAAAACAATGAAAGGTCTTTTTTTTCCTCCATTACTTAACATAATTTTGATGTAAATATGTATGTATGAAGAAACACATATGTGCTACTGTGGCTATATCTCTGTTACAGGATGGAGATCATTAATTGTGGCAGGATTCCCATTCAAGTTAGCCTGCAGTTCTGGCAGCAACTTTTTCATTTGCATGTGTTTGAAAAGCCCACAGAAGGTCATAATATTAATAATATGGCAGATACTTTTGGCTGACAACAACAAAAAAACCACCTCAAACTGTCTTAAACAAACAACCAAAACCCAAAAATGTGTTGGCTCTCTTATTAGAAAGGCAAGAATTTTCAGTCATGACTTGATCAGATCAGGGACTCTCTGTTTCTTTGATGCCTTCTGCATTCATCCTTGCTTTGTCTAAAGATGTATTCTCCCCTCTGTCTAGCTTCCCTTTTGGTGGTGCATGCAAGTGTTACAAAAGTTCTTGTGCTCACAATAGTGCATGCTACCTGGAACCGTCAAGCACAAGTCCTAGGCTTCCCTCTAATTGGAGCAATTCATTCATTAACTTATCTTGAAATAGTCACTGATTTCTGAGGAATACAATGTACTGATGGATTTAAGTTGGGTTATGTACCTGTCTTTAAATCAGCCGTTGCACAAGGAGTTTTATGATACGGATTGGTAAAGCTGCCTGGGGCCACGTTGAAAGCCAGGGATGAAATCCTCTTTTCCAAACTATGATAATGTGATGTACAAAAATGCCAAAATCCTACAATTTATCTCCTTAAAGGAACGAGAAACAAACAGAAGTACATTTATAATGAAAATTAATGTAAGAAATGATTTTTTGTTGTTTTGATTAAAGTGGTATATAATTTGTTTCATGGATATATACATTATATTTTTAAAAGTGGTTGAGTTACCATAAAGACTATATTATGTTAATTTTATGGTGAAATAAAAATGTACGAGTTATGTTTTATTTTCCTATTACTCAACAATTTTTTATAAATGAAATTTATAATGCTTGCAAATGTTCACATTCAGTATAAATAATAATATTCACAAATGTTTAATATTAATATTATGTTTAATATAGAATACAATAATTCTATAGCATATTTAATATTCATACTATAGAATACTTTATAAAAGACTACTAGAAGTCTGCTTTATCATGGCAGTTCTACAAATAAAAACAAGATAATAGTTATATTTTACTGAATAAATCTGCAAGATTCTGCTTTTGTGCCTATCAGTTGTTGGTAGTATTTCTGAAAGCTTAATGCCACCAGATTTATTAATTAATCCAGGAAATATTTATTGAACCCCCTATATGCAATTTATCATCCAAAAGCATTGTGAACAAACAGAAAAAAAAAATCCCTTTCTTCCTACCCTATGTTCTAGTGGAGAAAGACAAACGATAAGCAAATAAACAAATAAATAGCATGACAATTATTTCTAAGTGCCATAAAAAAACAGGAATAAAGTAAGATAAGTGGATAAAAGCCAGGGTAGTGGGTGCAAATGTGGATTAGGTAGGTAAAGAATGACTTTGTGTTAAAAAAGGAAATTTGAACAGATACAAGAAATGAGGAAGAAGCAGGCCAAGAAAATTCTGGGCTGTGAGGGTTATTGGGGGCACTGGTAGAAATCTTCCAGGTTCAGGGAAAAACATGAGAACAGTGGCCTAAATCAGGAGCTCCTTGGTTTATTTAAGAAGCAAGGCTTGTGCCTGTAATCCCAGCTATTTAGGAGTTGGAGGACCCTCCTGGGAAACATAGTAAGACCTTGTCTCTAAAAAGAAAAGTTTTTAAAAATTAGCCAGGCATGGTGGCCCATGCCTGTAGTCTTAGCTGCTAGAGAGGTTGAGGTGAGAGGATCACTTGAGCCCAGGAGTTCAAGGCTGCAGTGAGCTATGATTACACAACTGCATTCCAGCCTGGGTAACAGAGAGAGACCCTGTCTCCAAAAACAAAGAGAAAGAATTAGCAGAAGAATGGAAGAATTAAGAGTTGAGGTCGGAGTCAACAGGGACTGTACTACGGAGGACCTTCCATCCGGGCATATACACTGTGGCCTTTAGATTTTAACCTGAGAAGGGAAACCATTACAGAACATTGAGAATAAAGCTGACATCATCTGACATATTTGGATGGAATATTTGAGCTGCTGAGTTGAGGAAGGCTTTTGCAGTGGGGAAGTGCATTATGCTTTGTACTCGTATAGTCTTGGCTTCCAGTGTCTCTGTCCATATTTTAACAATTACCTCATTTAATTCTGACAACAGTCCTGTGAAGGACATGCTGGCTGTTTTTACCTCCAATTTACACAACAGCCAATGAGGCTGAGAGAGGCTAAGTAAATCTCCTGATGCTAAAGCAGTGAAGCCAGGGTTAAAAGGAGGGGTGCCCGTTAGGGGCTACAGAGCCAAGCTTGTGACCTTGGTCTGGCCTCGTATCATGTCCCATTTGGCCTCTCCTGCACAGTTAGTTAGGATCTAGTCAAGAGCATATTGGCTAAGGGTAGGGCAAATTTAATTAAGGAACTAAGAAAACAGTATTTCTTTTAGTAAACATTTACTTTTTGAAAAAGCATCTTAAAAAAAAAAAAAAAACGAAACAATCCAAAAGAGCCTATACAGGGCAAGCATTGTCTTATCAATTCTGATCTTATTAGTTTAAAATTGTTTTTGTTCTTAGAGCATACTAAATAGGAATACTAGACACAAACTCTGTTTACCTACAGTCAAATATTATCAAGTTAAACATAAATATATAACTATGTGACTGTAACTGCTATAAATAATATTGCATATGGTATCTAGATCATGCTTAAAATTAGAAAGGAAGATAATAAGGGAAAGCTAATAAAATATTTTAATCTGCCTTTTCCTAAATATAAATGCAAATAAAATTATTTAACTGTGTTATTTAAGCAACCTACCATGGTCTATACTCTAATTTCTCTCAAATAATTTACTCCTTGCATCAAGGGCATGGGGAAGAAAAAACCATGATGCTCACACCTGCTCAGCTCCCTTTCAGTGAAGTAATGGGTACTTTTTGTCTCATTTCAGGGTTGAGATTGCAAGCATGTAATTAATGGTGGGAAAGTTGAGAGATATATACATAGATAGATAATGTTTCCCATGTTTTTGTAAGTACACACATGCATTTGTGGGAATGATTATATATGTTTATACAATATATATGGGTGCATGTGTGTATATATGTGTGTAGCTTAATGTAATAATATAATAGGTTAAATATTTTCCCCCTAAAATTTCTTACTGAATATAAAATGATTTTTTAAATTAGGGAGGTTTTTGACATGAATTCTTTTAGTTCAAGTTGGAGAAGATATGTATGTTCTTGCTTTGAAAAACTCTATTTCCTGTCTTCAGAAATATATGTACATACCCAGATACCCTATTTGCCAATTGAAATATCCGTAGTGTCTAAGGCATTTAGTCTCTTTGAATGATTTCGTGGGATCTCCTTTTCTTCACCTGTATTGACTGTCACTTGCAGAGGTTGGGTTGCATTATTTGAAGGAAATTGTTAATGTTTAGAATAAATCTAATTACCCTCCACACACACATGCACACACACAATCACAGCAGTTTGTAGGTATCTGTGTAGTGTAATTTGTCAAGTACTATACAGTTGCAAGTACCCACTGACTATAAATATGTTTGAAGATGCCCTTGTGGGAAATCACACTTTTAATACTAATATAGAAATTGCAATGCACTAGATGTTGAAATGCACTACTTAGGCATTTGGAGAATTCATCCATGTTAATAAAAATTGAAAGCAAGAGAGAGATATAACATAGTGATTAGTACATAGTAAACACTGAATAAATAAACTAATTATTTTTGAGTGTTTCTAAGATCTCATTCAAATCTTTCAACAACCTGTGTGGTAGGTATTATTGTTGTCATTTTAAAAATGAGGAAAATGTTTAATGTACCCACAGGATTTCAAACCCAATTTTATCTGACCTCAAAGTTATGATTTTCAAACCATATGATTTGAATGTAATTATGTGAAGAACAAAAGTATATTTTCATGAAAATTAAAGAGGATCGTAGAGATACTATTTGATTTCTGATATGCAAGAAATACATTAATGAACTTAAATCTACTGAGAAAGAATGGGAGAAGACACTAAAAAAATAGGTAGGAAACAAATGATTTTGGTTCTACTATGAGCGGGACTCCCCTACAGGTGAACTGCCCCTTTCTCAGGGCTTTTATAAAAATTTTAATTGATAAACATAAATATGGTTTCTCTTTTTCCATTAAAGTAATTTTTTTCCTTATAACTTCTTCAAATGTAAAAGCTTAATGAAAATTTCACTCTTGAAATCATGAAACATATAGAAAATTTAAATATAAATCAAGATCACGAGTTCACATTATTATTTTTTTTTAAAAACTGTTTATAAAGTAATTCTGTTTGAAATTTAGAAACAAACATTGGCAGGGCATTGGAGAATACAGGTGTTGTTTTCTGTTTTCCCAGAATTTCTGCTTAAAACATCCAGACTCATTGTTTTTTTAACAAAATGGTGTTTCCTGGAAGTGATAATCTGAGTGAGCCAGTTTTGATAAAGGTGCCAGAAATTACCTAAGACATTTCTGATCAGGAGGACTTGGCAGATAGGACAAGTAGGTATGAGTGGTACTTATTTCATTAGAGCCTGGGGTGGGTAGGGCTTGAAGACAGCTTCCACACATTTAACAAATTTAACCAAAGCAGAGAAGGCTATTTCTTGCCCTACCTTTATAACCAAATATTGACTTATAATGTAGATTCTCTATTCAAATACTTGCCCACATCTACTTTTACATACCTTGTGTAATTATGGCTTTTTAGTGTATCTGGGGAGCATATGCTATAGGAAAATGTGTATTTTACAGGAGCTTATATAAAGCATTGGTTATTTTATTTCATATTTTTGTTACTGGTAAATATGTCACTCTTGGACTAATTTTCTGTTATAAATCCTACCTATTTTAGACCAATGTTCTATGTTACTTTTTAACTTTTACACTTTCAGTATTTAAAAGTTTTCAAGCATTTAATAATGTTTGCGATTGGCATGAGGAATCAGGAAAGTGGATAAACGTATTGCATTCAGTAAGTAAAGAACTTTAGAGAATAATAAAAATATAATTAATAAGTTAATAAAACAGAAAATTTTTTTGGCAGAAATTGAGTAATTGATAGGATCTTTAATAAGATGTAAGATTTCAGTAAGTTTAAACTGAATCATTTTAACAAGTAATAAAGAAAAAATGAAATCTTGCTCAAGTGTATTTTTTAGTGTAATTTGCTGCCTTTTACTTTGTCATAGTCTCATTTTACCTTAGTTTGGAAATTTCTTGATGGGCAATACTTTATACACTCTGTTAATAGATACAACACATAGAATCTGGCACATGTTTAAAATAGACTGTTTATGGCAAAACACATGGAGCTTACTTTAATAAGCATTGTACAAAGGCTGACTATGATAGAACAAATATAGCTTATAAAACAGCTTGGAACCAGCATGTGTGTTTTTATGTATTTTTTGTTTATTTTCTTGTAGATTTATACTGAAGTTCACCCTAATGCTCTTTGCTACTTAAAGGGTATTGCTAAAAGATTTGTTTATTTGACAGATATTTAGTAAGCTCCTACTGAGTGGCAAGTATTATGCAAGGAGTAGGACATAAAATAGTAAAGAAAGCAGACATAAACACAAATTTTATGATTCTTAAAAATTAGTGATTAATAAAATTTTAAATAAATGAGCTTGCAAAGGAATATAGGATTATAAATTGTAATAAGGATGTAATGGAAAAAGAAATGAGAAAATATAAAGGGACTTACTTTATATCAAATCAGGAAATGTCTTCTAGAAAGCAATATTCAAGTTGAGATCTGAAGGATGCATAAAAATTTCCAGAAGGCAGAGTAGAAATTAAAGTGGTTAGAAATCATAGGAATTGGCCTAGATAATAAATCTTTATCTTATTTTAAATGAAAAACCATTTTAGGTAGAGGAGTACATAATCCCATTATACTTTTATAAGATTACCTTGGCAGTCTTGTGGGAAATGGACTTGGACTTGAGTTGTGGAGATGAATGGGGGTGTGCATGTGAGAGAGAGAGTATGTACCATGGTCAAGACCACCTCTTGATGGACTGTACAGAGCTGGTGAGGGTGACAGAGGTTTTAAGACTGCTCCCCATTGTAGGAATATGAGCAACTGAATAATCAGTGTTGCCGTTTACTGAGATGGAGAAATGAGATAAGGAACAAGTTGAAGGAAGAATCAGAAGCTTAAACAGATAGATAAATAGATAGATACCTCAAGTTAATGTGAGTGTCATTGCCACATAAATGGTATCTAAACAATGGAAATAGAAGATATCATCTTGAGAAAAGAAAAGAATTACTCAGAACTGAGCCATGAGGAATTTCAACAGTCAGTGGTTAAATAGAGGAGAATGAGATAAGAAGAAAGAGAAAGAAGCACAGGAATATGAGAAAATAACTAGCAGATGGTGGAGTGAGCAAAGCCAGAAAGAGAAAGAGAGAAGGAGAGAGGAGAGAAGAAAAGGAAGAGGGAAAGAGATTCCAGTATAATATGGTCAGTCAATTGTGTAAAATGAGTGTGGAAAAGAATCCATATGATTTGATAGACATAGAGGTTATTAGTGGTCTTAGAAATATAGTTTTTGGAGTTGCAAGGGAGGCAATCTGATTGGAGTATACAACTTTTTCAAGAATTTTGAATATGAGTGAAAAAGGAAAAAGTAGACAGTATTTTGAAGGAGATATGGAGTTGGTTGTGTTTGTCATAAAATGAGAGTCATTATTGAATATGTATTGTTGGAATATTCCTTTAAAGAGAAATGCTGAAGATTCAGGAGAGAGTTCTTTGAGAAAGCGTGAGGTGGGAGAAAGGAAATGGGCTCTAGAAACACAGATTATGTCAACTTTTAATAAGAGGAAAGGTATTTCCACCACTGTTAATGAAGAAGATAATAAAAATGATAAGTTCAGGGCCTTGTAGATTTACAGACTTTTTGGATAAAATATGAGAATGTTTCAAATGACTTATATTCTCAATGAAATGTAATGCAAGGTCTTGCTTTTTCATTAGAATCCATACAAGGACATTCAGTTATAAAAATAAGGAAAGAACCTAAGTATAAGAAAGTGCCAGGGTCCATCTTTGCATGCACTGCAAGTCTATATCACTCAAAGACAGTGAAAAGTCCAAGGTTTGTAGTTTCATTTTTGTGTCAGCTTAAAACTCTGTACTCTGATATTTTATATCAACTCAATACTTACAGCTTGTTAAAAAAAGTCATGCCATTCTTTGCTACTCAAATATGGATATTTAGCATTAGAATAAAAGTTAATTTTATACTTTTCCTTGTAAATATAAATGTTGATATTTTTTATAAATACAAATGTGTATAATTTTTGGCCCTTGCAACTTCATATATATAGTCTTATAAAAGATAACTATAAATATATTTTCATAGAAGATAAGGAGCTTAAATTAAGAAAAAAAATGTATGAGTCTCTGATCTAAAACTTACATACTGCTACACAAGAAGACTGAATTAATATATTTTATAGATGATGTAGAAAATGAAATAGGAGCACACGTTAATGTCTCATACTAAATTTTACCTTAAAACACGTATATCTGCACAATATGTAACTTTAAAAAACTTGCCATGCTAAATAATAGTTACCTATATTTCTTATAATTATGCAGAAATTTCAACAGCTTTCATTTTCTAGATGGATAATCCTGAGCTAGGAAAAAATCAGTTTTTTTATATTTGGTTTGCAGAGTTATTTTACCCTAAATATCTTAAAAGAGCTATCTGAAAATATCACTTAAAGGGTCTCTAAAATTTCAACATCTGAAAATAATTCTCCTGTTTTCTTACAGTCAATGACAGCAGCAATAATAGCAACAAGAAAAAAATCCCAACAAAAATCATAACGCAATACAAAAACATAGATATTAATAACCTGAAACAATACATCTAAAACTTCATTTCTATATTTGTTAAATTAATCTTTAATATGTTTTAATAAAAATTTAGACATATTTAGGGTTTTCTTTTCATTTATGTTAAGAAAATGCTTTAGAGTATTTTAAGGGATAAAATAGGTATGAACAAGAATATTAATTTGGTATATTTTCACTTAACATTATTGGTATCTATCTGGGTTATCTGCTTTGAAATATTACAATTTTGCCTTTAAAATCAGGATTCTTTTAATTGCATCAGAGCTATTTTCTATAGGGAATCTTGTGGCATGGAGCATTTTCAGTGAGGAGATCAGATTTTACCAGAAGCACCATTTCCCAGCACTCCTTTCTAGTAGAAGCTGGGTTCCTAGTGGAAATGATGCTGCTATTAGGATGATCTGAAGTACTCTGGAGAGAGACCTTCTGCTCACTTACCATTCAAGCTGGAACCTGCTATGACAGTTGTCAACAGTGCCCTTTCTGATGTCTCCCAGTTGTGTTCCATTTAGAATAAGTACTTAAAGAGACACCTGCTAGGAAAGCCAGAATAGAGAAGCTGCATGATTCTGGCAAACATATGTATACAATAATATCCCTTTCCTACCTTGGGCAATAACTTAATAAAGCCTTAAAGACAACAGAATCTTAAGTAGTCATCCTTTTTGTTGTTGATGAGAAGGAAGGATATGGATACCAGCATCAAAACTTTCTTTGTGTGCCTACAGCTGTGATCTGGGCACTACCATGTTATCCTGCTGCTATGACGCCCCAGCCATATGCTGCCGTTTATAGTACAGCCTATGATTCAGGCTGCAACGCTTGTGAAATTGGCATAGAGGCTGTCATCACTGTACTCTAAACACCCTGCACGCCAGATTTTTCTTCCTCCTATGGAAATTAGGCAAGATCTCCCAAATGTCAAGCATATAGATAGTATATATTTTAAAGATATAAAGGTATACCATATAAGAAGAGCTAAATATTATTTATTAGTTATTACACAGGGAGAAGCATAAAGATGTCAGAAATTGATTAATAGAATGATAAATAAAATGACACAACCCAAACTTATTACAGGTTTCTGGTGAAAAAGAAAAGTCACCTAAACGTGACAAACTAGGTGTTTAGATCACTCGGGGTGGGTGGGTGTGTTGTCTACTTTTCAGAATTACAATTAGGGAAGTGTTTTTAACATGGAAAACAAAAATGAAAAATTAGGTTCACATTTCTAAAAGAGAAGCCTGATTTTATGATTTTATCTTTATCCTCAAGAATTAACTATGAAAACATAATGCAGATGGTCCTATAGAAAAAAAACAAAGGTAAACTTTATCCACTCCCTCAAACATCAGATTTGTCCTTTTCCTCTTCTTTGGTTACAGACAGATAAAACATATCATGGCCTAGATATAGGTCACACAAATGACAAATTACAGTTTGCACTTGGTTTTCCCCCTTTTGCTGACTTCCAGCTTAAGGGACTTGTTCCAACTCTAGCACTACCTGTCTTGGCTAAGTATTGACTCCTGTTGTTTATATTGCCCTTGAGTTTTATTGGGCTTACCCAGTTGCTACTCCTGGTAAAATACAGTATATATGGGAATAAGGTGTGCTTCTTGTAGAGGGTGACCTGCAGTTTGTTCATGAAAAATCGTTTGAAATTCAAAGAATTATTTTACTGGAAAAAATCAGGTAGTGAAAGATTCCGTAGAGAAGATGAGTTTTACCTGATGGGCCCATATAATCCTGCTCAAATCAGACAAATAAGAGGTGCCTAGTATAACTATACCTGCAGCGTGTATTCAGTAGATTGACTATAACTGACTACCATACATTCTATACATTTCTTTCTATTAATTTCTTATGATGAATAATAAACATTTTTTCCTCCAATATATAAACATAAAATAAATCATTTCTTGTAACCAAAAAAGTAATTTTTCAATGAAGGGATTTTAGGATTGAAGATATCCATTAGACTGAAGTGGACAATAAGGAGTAGTTACTTTACGTATTTTTCCTCAAAAGACAAAGGAACTGTCTCCTAGATAAGAGCAAGATTACTTTGTACATGTCCTACCTTTCAGAAGAAATATTTCCCTCAATGCCTCCTTTCCCTCTACCTATCTTAGCTTCTTATCCTTTTGTAAAAAATATAGCAAAAATTCACCTTTTATGGACTATTTTGTATGATTAACTATATTGCACTGATTACTGAATTGCTTTTCCACACGGTTTCATTTAGAAATATACTACCTTTCAGTCATTGTGAAGTTGCTTTTAAAGGGGAATGATATCATAGTACCTAGTATATAAATATATTGCCTCCTACAATATTTTATTGCAATTATTTCTATTTCCTCTACTATACTGAAAACTCCCCAAGGTCAAGTACATTAATTTTGTATTCCTGGCACCTAGTTACCTAGTTCCTGGCACACAGTGTGCACTTGAAAAAGTTTTGGCGAATGAGAACATTAATAAATCCAGAAATGACTGTTGCATGAGTCTTCCATTTCTTTATTCCCCCTTCTACCTACCTCTCTTTATCTTTGCTCTAAGAAAAATTGTTTAGCATTGACTAGATTGTTTGAACTTCTTAGAAATGGTTTTCAACTTTATGTAAAGTGGTTAAAAGCATGTTTTGTTAATAGTGCCTTGTTTCACCAGCTAGGTGTGCTTGAGCAAGTTACTTAACATATCTGTACTTTTGTTTTCCTAACTATAAAATGGAAATAATACCACCTATCCACCTAGTGGGATAGTTTTCAGCTTAAAGAACTCCGTACACATAAGGCACTTAGGATAGTGTCTAACACAGAGTAAATGGGGAGTCAATATAACTATTATTATTAATTCTTACCCTAACAAAAAATCCATCAAGATAATTTGACATTAGAATGGATTGTCTCTTCCTTGCCAAATAATTCATATTTTATTGATATCTCTCCAATTGAGGGAACTTCGTGGTGTTAAAAATAATTCTGATTGCTATAATTTACTAATATGAGGTAATTTATATTTCTGCTTTTTGTGGCATTACCTATCCACATCTCTGCCTGTTCACTATAAATTTCACTAGGCTAAACAGAGATGCTTTATAGGCATTCATCCTGCCAGTTCTTGGTGAAGATATGGACTTTTTATGGAAATTTTAAACCCACAATTTTCTTTTATTAGTTTAGTACAATGATTAATATTCTCAAAATAAACAAAGGAGTAAAAGCCTAAGCATCTCTAACATCAGACAGCCTTTTATTAGTGTCATATCAAAAGTCATTTAAATACTATGCGGTTAAAACTGTCTTATTTAAACCAGGTTATGTCATAACACTGTTGCAGAAAAGGTGAATAGTTCACATTGAACTGCATGTTCAGTCGCTCATAATTAAACTTTACAATATAAAATTTCACTGTAGAGCTGCTTTCGACTCTCAATTGGCATAAGACCTGAAAATCTCTACCTGTGCAGTTTGTCATTTATGAATGGGTTTTGTTTCCAAAATGTGTAATTAAGGTCAATTGTTTGAAACCAGAAAGATGTTTTACTATAAAAACAACGTGTTTTAAGAAGTTAGGTGCATAGGCTAGCCCACAAACAATTTGCCCATACGTTACCTTAAGAAATAGTTCTATAGGATGTTGCTAATACATAACCATTACATGAAACAATGCTTTCAGAAGTTAAAAATGGGATGCCAAGCCTATCTCACCCTCAGATATGAACTGTCATTTCCCCATTTCCCTGCTTCTTTTCTAATCCAATTTCTGTACAGATGGAGTCAAGCCTTCCTCATTTCAAACCTGTAGTTTCAAGCTGAAACTTGAACAAAGTAAGCATTAGAATGACTCATAGAAGGAGTTGTAACTTGAGAGGGAGGAAGACAATGGGGTTACATCAGGGGAAAGAGAGCTGAGGTTTTCTTCCCTACAGTCTTTGTAGCTACTGCTTTGCTTCAGTAGCCTCCGAAGTGGGGAGTATACTCCTTAAGGGGTGGTTGAGATAATGCATTACACTGTGGGGAAAATATTAGAAGCTCAATTCATTTCTTCTTAAAGATGAGAAGTAAATTTAATCATCTGGTATTTAATATATGGATTGAAACTCACCCCCATTACCAAGGTCATTGTGGTCATGTGCAGCTTAATGAGGTATTCTGATGGAAGAGTAGGGGAACTCTAACATGGAAGATGGACAATGGATCCTTAATTACACATTTTCTTTTATGGTAGTGAAAAGGACCACACTCCTGATACATGAAGTAACAATTCTATTATTCCATTATAATTGTCCTAATTCTCAGCAATGGAGAAGTGTCCATTTTCAAATGAACAGGGCATAGAATTAAACATTATGTAAACAAATGCAAGCAAACATTAGGAAAATGTCACATATACTTTTAGAATAAGTTTTCTATCAGATATATTTTACTTTTTAGAAACTATTAATCTATCTGTTCTGATAAGAACTAATACAATTACATTGAAAATCTAAAAGGTATTTGAAATCAGAAATTATGTCATCCAGCTGTTATGAATAATGAATTTCATTCTAGATTCGTATTGTGCCTTGATAGATTCACTGGCAATAAAAATACGTGGATATAATTAAAAATAAATAATTAGTTACATATAGCAAGTGCATCTTCACACTTAATTTTTTGAACTGATTCAAGTGCATGATCAAAGTATTAAATATGTTGAAACCACTGGTCTAGACCACCAGCCTACCACCTCTTCCCTTTTCTTTGAGGACTCCAATATCAGTGTGTCTTTTCTCCTTCCACTGTTCCATTTTATGTTTTATAAGTATAGTTTCTTTCCTTTTCTAGCTCACTGTGGAACACAACCCAGTCTCATAAACATTTTTTTAATGAACTAGTCATGCTGTACTGTCTTATTATTTGATAGTTTGTTTTTGTTCTTGCTTGTATCAACTTACACACAAGGAGAGGATAAAACAAATAAAACTGAACCTTTAGATTTCTGAAGGACTAAGGTGACATTTCAAAAGATCTTATAGTTTTTAGGACATGAGTGTTGGGAACTAGGAAAAGAGGTGATTGCTGAGGATTTGGATCCGAGGACTATGTCCTGGGAAAGCCACAAAAAGTAAAGAGCTCCTCAGAGAGCTAATTCCCCCAGTGATACTACCATTCAGTGAACCAGGACCTGAATTCAGAGGAAGCAAAGTAGCAGTTTAAGAGTATGGTTACATCCAGTTATATTTTATAGAGTGGTGACAGAAAGAAGGATGGATATACTAAATGGAAAATACAGAAGGAAAGAAAGTCTTTGAAGATACTTGGCTGTTTACTTGATTCCAGATACATTTGTATATATGAAACATGGAAAAAGAAAAGAAAGTGACTAGTTTTCTAACTTGGTTTTATTTCTTTGTCTTATTTTACTGTTAACCTTTTAAAGAAAGAATGCAAAGACATTTACTAGTGTGAGTCATAGAGTTCAAATTTCGATCAGAATTACCAGTGACTCAAGTTGGTCTTGAGGCTCTCTGGTTGCCAAAACCAATTTCAGACTTTCGGTATCAACATAATAAAAGATTGAACTATGCAAAACATTCTTGTGAAAAATAAATGAGATAGCAGACCAGTATTTCTGATGGATATTTTGGGAAAGTGCCATAGATCTCAACAACTAGGCTACAGATTAGTTAGTTCAGGACTTGCTGTAAAAGATGCTCTAGTGGTTTGAGAAAAATGAATTAAGAAGTATTACACACATGCTTGGTGGGGAGAGTAGAAGTTATTTCTTAAGCAGATGAATGACTGAAAAATATATAATTTGCGTGACTTAAGCCATGTTTCTTTTAAAGATTCGACACTAGGTTATAGTGTAAGGTAAGGAAAGGCCCACCAAAAAAATAGGCGTTGTATGTGGAAAAAATATCTTTGAAAGAAAATTATTATCTTTCTAGGTTTTAAAATAATTTGTCTTTCATCATCTTTCTTCTGTCACTATTTGTGTCTATAATTATTCTTATATATTTGGTATAAAAACACAATTATTCTGTTTTACACAGTAGAGAATGAATGTTTAAATATCTTTTAGTAACTCTAAGAACTGAAACAATTACCTGTGTATGTAATTTGATTTCTTGCATTGTTGTGTGAATATGTGTGTGTGTATGTGTGTGTGTGTGTGTGTGTGTGCATACTAGTAATATATTCAGGTGGAACTTTCTATAATTGGTGTGGATTTGCTTAAGTAAGATTGAGAAGTAAATAGTTATAATTCCCTGTCTTAATTTTCTTCCTTAGTGTTAAGAATGCTTCCATTTAATGAAGGTTATATAACTAAAAAGAATTTATAATAACATTAAATGTATTAAGATAATATGTAATGATCTAATATTATCTTTTGGTATAGCACACTATTGTTAAACAATAGTTTGAAGTTTCAACTGTAATTAGAATGACTCCTTATAAAAATATCAAAGAGCAAGGAACTGTTTATTTTTATTCCTTTTAACTAAAATATCTTTTGGCCTTCTAAGGTCTCTTGGATATATTATTTGAAAAGACTTTTTCCCATCTTATTATTCTTGTTTTGTTTCTGCTCTTCATCAGGACAAACACATGTTCAAGGACACATCTGAAGGATAGAATTTATGGGCTGCCTGTTCCAGTGTGCATTAGATTTGCAGTCATTGAATAGATTAGTTTAAGCAATTAAAAGAGACACCATATAAACCTTACACAAGCATATAATGATGCCAGAAGGCAGTAATGGCCTTGAGAGAATATAAATCAAATAATCAGAATAAGATTATATTGTGGTTCTTTTTCAGAAATGCAAGAGAGAAAGCATAAACTTTTTCATGCATTCATCCTTGATCTTATTTAATGTTTCTGAGAAGACAAGAAAATGTGATTTTAAGGAAGGGATTTTTAAGGACACATCAGTAAACATTATTCTGGAGGTTTGTGTTTGGTTTTGTTTATATTCATTTGCATATTATGGACTGCTGTTTGCATAATAAGACCACTGTTATTTCTAGTCAGTCCATGGGTGATTACACATATGAATAACACAATCGTGTATCCTTTGTGATATACATTATTGTAATCTGTGAAAATATCCTGACAATTCTCTGTACTGAAGACCAGTGAATCATGCTACAATGTTAGATGACAATTCCACAGTATTATACTGCCATTTAAAAGGGAGAAGATTCTGAAAACACACATACAATTTGTCCAAATGGGCTTCAAATATGCAGTACTGGGATTAGAAAGCTGAGCTCATGCATGGCTACAGATCTGGACAACTTGGCCCCCTTTGATCAATATCTGTGACTTGCACAAGCATGCAGTGATCTGCACAGAGAAGATGGTCAAATAATTAGACTGAGTAGGTGGCAATTCCTACACTGATCTTTATAGGCTCTAGAAATAAGTCTTCAATATAAGCCAAGATTTTTTTTTTTTAATAAACAGACACCCTCAGTGACTTTTAATTATAATGAGAAGGGGAGTAGAGTGGCAAACAACATAAACTTCACTTCTAGGAACATTCCTAATGCCCTCTGAGAGTGTTAGGGTCAGTTTTGTGACTTGGAAAGGATTCACAGCAAGAACTCAGGAGAGGAAAGCTGGATGTGTGTTAGAAACAGGGCTAAGCCTTTTTTAACTCTTTAATTTTTTCTTAAGGGTTGTCAAAGAAATGACTCATATGCTTGTTATTCTTAGTATGCATGAAGGCCCACATAATACTATGCATTTCAACAAATTATTTTTTAGGTCCTTCTACAGTGAAAATTATGTGAGAGTAATAATCATCACACTATTCCTAGTTGTTATACATCTAGATTTTCTGAAATTCTAATCAAGCATCAACCTGGAACAACTTTCCTAGGTGTGAGATATCTAGTTTCCTTTTGCAAGAATATCTAAGGCAGGTTTGCTTTTCCATTTCCTCTTCTTTCAGAGAGTATGTATTTATAATTTTAGGGGGGAAAAAAGGAGAACTGTAGCTAGAATAATATCTTAAAAATACACATACTTTGAACACCTAACCAGGAGTGAAAATATAGTTGTTATCAAGAACATTATTTTACAACCTATGATTTTTTCAGGAAGCACTTTTGCTATAAATTTTCATTTTCAAAAATAATATGTAGCTAATTAATTTTCAAGATTATGTACATGTCCCATTTCAGATTTATATATGAAGAAAATCTAACAGCTGATATTCAGAATAGATTTTGCTTCTATAATTGATTCTGTGTATATCTGTGAAAATGGAATTTTAATAAAAATGCTTAAGGTCAAAGCACAAATATGTCTGAGAGTTTTGGTAACAAATGCTCTAAAGTGAATCAATCAATGCTTGCTACTGAAAAGTGGTTTGAAACAGAGGTATTTAATTGGTGTGCATGATCCTGTTTCATGCAGAAAGTGCTGGCCAAGAAAGTCATATTCAGATTTCTCAATCATACTATTGAAATTCAAGAGTACAGTATAATATTGTTTCACCTGACAGGATTATGCTATCAACATAATTGTAAACTCTAGACTGTAGTGATTTCAATTTATTATTACCATGTAAGCTGTTGAATAGAACAATGGGCAATACATTGTTGAGATGAAAAGTATCTACATTCACCTGTGAGGGGTTCTGAATTCCAAAAAGTGTTAGATGGATTTTTAAAAAACAAAGATTAGTGGGTTTAACACTGTTTCATAGCAAAGTGTGCAATTGAAAACTAGGCCGGGCGCGGTGGCTCACGCCTGTAATCCTAGCACTCTGGGAGGCCGAGGCGGGTGGATTGCTCAAGGTTGGGAGTTCGAGACCAGCCTCAGCAAGAGCGAGACCCCGTCTCTACTAAAAAATAGAAAGAAATTATCTGGCCAACTAAAATATATATATACACAAAAAAAATTAGCCGGGCATGGTGGCACATGCCTGTAGTCCCAGCTACTCGGGAGGCTGAGGCAGTAGGATCGCTTAAGCCCAGGAGTTTGAGGTTGCTGTGAGCTAGGCTGACGCCACGGCACTCACTCTAGCCCGGGCAACAAAGTGAGACTCTGTCTCAAAAAAAAAAAAAAGAAAACTAGGTATGCTGCAAACCTTTAGAAAAAAATATCACTAAGAAGTAGTCACAGTAGCAAGAGTACCAAATAGAGTTCATTTTTAATTTTGAACAAATAGACCGGCAGCTTACTGGAATGCTATAGAAATAAATTAGCAATGTCAGTATGCCTTTTGACAGTCTTTATTACATTTCAGGGAACAGAATAGATAAATATGTACTAATCGTTAGATCTAGGAGGATCCATTTGTACTTGAAGGGAGTCTTTATGTCATGTCGTAATAGGCAGGCTTTGGTGTGCGAAGGTCCCATTTGGAATTCCAGCTCTGGCAATGTCTACTTAAGTGATATTAAGTCATTTACCATTTTAGTCTCTTTTTCTATAAAATGAGGTTAGTGTATTAAATGGTTGTTATAATATACTAACCTCATTTTAGATCATGTATGTGTGGCTCCTAAAACATAAATGATCAAATATGATAATATGTGAATATCATCTTGGAAGGAGGTTTCTTGTGTTGTGACATAGGAATTTGTCCCTAGACTATTTTTATCAATGATTTTTATGTGGATATATAGGCTATGCTTATCATATTAGCACACAACAAGAAGTTGAATTGGTGGCTGATGTATTAGATGATTGACAGAATTAAAGTTTAGAAAATCTTGATGGATGGAAACAATATATCTAAGCTATCAACATGAAATAATGTCCTCCACCTAAATACAAGAAACCAATAAAAGAAGGTCGAAGGAGTCATGATTTGACAACATCTCATCTTAAAGACTTAGGTAGGAACTCTTAGTTGATTGTAAGTGGAATATGAGTCATCCTGTGATGAGAATGCCAAGAAAAGCTAATGGAATCGTGGGCATCATTAATAGAAATATACTGTACAAAGCCACGGTGGGGGAGGGGGGAACGGTAATTCCCACAGTTCTCTGCACTGATCAGAATAGCTGGAAGATAATGTAATGTTTTGGACATTGCGTTTTGAGAGACATTGTAAAATTAGAAGAGGACAAAGAAGTGTCTGGAAATGAGGCCACATGAGGATAGTTGGTAGGTAAAGTGTTATAGTCACTTGCAAGTATTTCAAAAGCTTTTATATGGAAAAAAATAAACTTCCTCTAAACTTTATCTGACAAAACATAAGATTAATGGAAGTTATATAAGCAGGTAAATTTGGATTTTTCTGTAATGAAGTAACTTCTTTCTAACTGAACTGCTAAAAATGGAATTCTTTCCCTTATGAGGTGGTAAATCTCTTGCCAATGTAAGTGTTGAAGCAGATGCTGAATGATCTCCTGTTAGAACTGGATGAGAAGCTCTGCATTCTACAAACATGTACTGAGTGTATGCTAGGTACCAGGGTTTCAGAATTCATGAACAGAGACAAGTTTATTATCGTGACCATTTATTACTGTGAAAATAGCAATATGTTCTAGGACTCAAGGCAGGAGATGAAGGAGCCTCTAGCCTACTCCAAGTCCTCTAATTATCCTGCCAATGTGAAATTCTATAGTAAATTTTAACAGGTTAAAAATAAAATGATCAAATTAAATTCTTGATGTCAAAATATTTAATTTGATTTAATTGAAAGACTTTTATATGTCATTTTTAAGAAAAAATGTGTTTTCTTTGTATTCTTCACTTTTATATTACATTTGGTATTGCTATAGTTTTGTATTGGGTGTATCTATGGTTTTAGATAGCCCTGTTTTAACTTATAAACCATGCATACATGTCTCAATATTAGGGAAACTGTGGTACATTAAAGCAGCACTGTCCTAAAGAACTTTCTGCAATGGTGCAAGTGTTCTATAACTACTCTGACCAATGCAATAGTCACATGTGGTTTCTGAGCCCTTTAAATATGACAAGTGTGGCCACGCCTGTAATCCCAGCACTCTGGGAGGCCGAGGCGGGAGGATCGCTCGAGGTCAGGAGTTCCAGACCAGCCTGAGCAAGAGCGAGACACCCTCTCTACTAAAAATAGAAAGAGATTACCTGGACAACTAAAAATATATAGAAAAAATTAGCTGGGCATGGTGGTGCGTGCCTGTAGTCCCAGCTACTCGGGAGGCTGAGGCAGTAGGATGGCTTAAGTCCAGGAGTTTGAGGTTGCTGTGAGCTAGGCTGACGCCACGGCACTCACTCTAGCCCAGGCAACAGAGCGAGACTCTGTCTCAATTAATATTTAAAAATAAATAAATAAATATGACAAGTGTGATTGAGGGACTACTTTTCAAATTTTATTTAGTTTTCATTTGTTCAAATTTAAAGTCACATGTGGTGAGAAGTAACAACATTGGACAGTGCAGCTTTAAACAACTGGATTAATTTGATATCACTACAAATAATTGCACCTATCAAGACATACATATAGAGGACATAGAACTAAAGAAACTCTCTTCTTTAGCATTATGAGGATTGGGATATATGCTACTATTGTAGGTAATGTTTTTCCTCTATTATAACGTGGAATCTGTCTCATGTTTGACAAAGTATAGTAAACCTGGGTCTTTAAACCTCACTTTTCTAT
Organism: Lemur catta; assembly: GCF_020740605.2. NCBI lineage: Eukaryota > Metazoa > Chordata > Mammalia > Primates > Lemuridae > Lemur > Lemur catta. Next base: position 47,845,899 of record NC_059140.1, read on the forward strand.
TTTCAGGGCAGCAGCTGTCTTGGTATAGTTCTCCTGCCTTGTTCCTTTTCTTTCACATTGGTCTGTAAGTTAGGCATTGAAGTTTGTATTTGATATATTTATTTATTCATATATTTGGAAGTCAGTCTATGAGCCACTTTTAGTTTATTCATTTGGCTTTATGCCATTCCATTTTATTTGCTCATGTGTCCTGATTCTATGTTACTCACAACTCTGTACACATGTCTTTTCCAGTTTTCTTCTCATTTTCCGATTCTGTGTCTCATTTTCTCACCTCTTCACTATGAACTTCATTTCTGAATATTCCACTGAATGTGCCACTGCATCTATGAACAGCTGTCATGCCCTCAAGACCCTGTAGCAAAAGACCTCAGACACTAAAATTATTATGAAGGGTTTTTATATCACTGTGAAAGCAGCTTTAAAAAAAATCATCTTAAAATCATAGAATCATGGAAATTTAGAGCAAACATGAATATAAGAAATATTTGAATCTCTCTACTGCTTTTGTAGAAACTGGTTTAATTCTTGCTTTTACTCTTTCTAGGAAATATATATTGTTTTAATGGAACGATTCCATTTTCCTAAGAAAATCCTCATTATTGGCAGCCCCCAGTGAAGGCATATCATTATAGACACCTTAGCATACTGAAGAATTGATACACACATCTTCATTTGGCTGTTTTAAAGTTTATTACCCACACTTTCTGCTGCATCATTCATTTCTTATTCAGATTAGTACTTTTACTTTTTATAAAAATGTTCTTATGTTATCTCATTTGAAACTTGAAATAACTTAAACAAGTGAGGGTACATAGAGCAAGCAATGCTATCCCTATTTGCTAAATGAGAAAACAAAAGTTCAGAAACCCAAGGGATTTATGTGTATTGAGTTGCAGAGATGGAAGATGGACCAGGCCTTCTCTTGCTTAAAGTTCCTAATCCCCACATCAAGAAATAAGAAGTACTATGTGAATATAGGGTACATGTTTTTAAAAATATGGCATGCAATTCAGCTATTTCCTCATTCATGGCATAAATTAGTAATGAGAACAATTTCAAAAGGATTTAGGTAACCTAAATTCAAAAGTAGAAAGTACCCTTTGACCTTGAATTTTTGGCTTCTTTTAATTTATGATTTGGTATTGGCTTCCATGTTTTGAGGAAATGTATCCAAAATGTATTTTAGATAAAATTTACGTCGATATTCATATATTTTTCTTCTCTTTAATGCAACAGCTATAGCTGACATTAAAACTAATCCAAACTTATTCTATTAATATGGTAATACGTTATCACCTTCACTACGTTGTTAGAGAATAATGAGTTGCTGTGATTAAAAATAATCATTCATTCATAAGCAATACAATAAATAAATTATGGAACCTGCTGTGATCGATTAATAATAAATTTCTGTTCTAAGGTGTGATGGCCCTGGGGGGAGGAGGAAAATAGAACAATTTAATATAAATAGGAGAAAGAGAGATTGTAAAAGGTCATGGTTGGAATGTTTAACTGCGCAGCTTGTTTTGGGGGGTATATGGGGGAGGCTGCAATAGCTTGATGAGCATAATCTGGAAGACTTCCTAAGCATATGGAGTGGTGAGAAAAAGTGGCACAGAAATGCCAGTGAGGAAAGATAAAAATTGGATAAACCAAGGGAAAAGCCTGGGGGAAGGGAAATGCCTGGAGGATGGAAACTAGAACAGATGTTGGGATGGCCATTGTGTTTTTTGACATCATGAGATTATTCGGAATATGCTCTTTAAAAGAATAATCTCCTATAATAGTTCAATAAAGGGCTAAACTGGCTGGAATGGTTAAAAACGATTTTACACGATAACAGTTTCTAGTTTCAGCATATTAATTAAAGTAGAATTTAGAATTAAGAATGTCCAATAATAGATAAGCTGGAATTTTTAATTTTATTCATAGCATCATAATGGCCTTATTTTATTGTGCGTGTTATTTCCCTTCTGAATGTGAGAACATTTTACAATGTCTGAAAGATCTTAAATGCTTTATTGTTCTTTCATTTCTAAAAAGAAATATTGAAAAAATTTTTCTCCAAAATGTGCAAACACCTGCTTATTCTAGTTATTTAATGCACTGACTCTAGTAAATGAAAAATACATATTTAATATTTTTAGAGTTTTAATTGACTGTTGGGCAGATACAAGGTGTACAATTCTGTAATGTCCTTGAGTTTACAACTGCCCTAGATCTCTCACTCAAAAAAGTTATACATTATATATAGCATTAATTAACTTTGAGCACACGCTTTTACTTCAAAAGAGTATTTATTTATGGATCCTTGTTCCAGATAATTGAAGAAATATTTCTGGAGTGACATCTTGTCTATCATTCTAAAACTGGCTGAAATTTTTCCAAGAAAGGACTCAAGACATTAAAAGGAAAATTTCTTAAATTGGAGACCTGTTAGAATCCTGAAGAATATTTTTTCAATATTTTGACCAGGCAAACATCCCACAGATCAGCAGTTTCCAACCTTTTTGGCATCAGGGATCAGTTTCATGGAAGACAAATTTTCCTTGGACTGCAGGGGGGGGGAGTGGTGGCAGGCATGGTTTTGGGATGATTACATTTATTGTGCAAACCACTCTGCTAATGATTATCTATCTGTATTTGCATATTTGCAGCCACTCCCCAGCGCTAGCATCCCTGCCTCAGCTCCACCTCAGATCATCAGGCATTAGATTCTCATAAGGAGCCTGCAACCTAGATCCCTCGCATGTGCAGTCTACAGTAGAGTTCCTGCTCATGAGAATCTAACGCCATGGCTGATCCGACAGGAGGTGGAGCTTAGCCTGTGATGCGAGCAATAGGGAGCAGGTGTAAATGCAGGTGAAGCTTCCCTCCTCACCTGCTGCTTGCCTCCTGCTGTGGTGCCCAGTTCCTAATAGGCTACAGACAGGTATTGGTCCATGATCCAGGGGTTGGGGACTGCAGCCATAGATGATTTATACTTATAGATTGAGCCATAAATAGATGGAGTCATAAAAAGTACACAGTAGGTCTACTTGGCCTTGCAGCAATCATTTTAAGTAAACAAAACAAACTAGAGAATTTGGCAATGACGCAGTAGATCAAAGCCAGGGAATGCACTAACTCCAAGTCATAGAGGTATAATTTGTTTATCACTCAAAGTGGTCGTGTGTAATCACCACAGTACATTTCCCTTATGGTTTTTGTGTTTACTAACATCATTGGATTCTTTTTGCCTCTCTTTATCTGGTAGCCTTAGCCCTGTCTCAGAGGAAGCAACAAATATGAGCATAGAGAAAAGTACACCATTTGAACCCAATCTTTAAATGCATCAGATAACATTTTGTTCCACAGAAAGTGACAGAGAATAAGATTTCTTTGTGTGTCTGTTTAATGCTTACTCTATTGCCATTAAAGATAATCATGCTACCACTGGTTTTCTGAATATAAGCAACAGGTAATTTGGTACTATTTACTCATTTTGTGCAGTTACAAAACTCATGAATTATCAGCACAAGAGATCATTTATAATTGTATTTATTATTAAGTCTGGAAACTTCATTGTATTGCCAATAGTTTTAATATTGTTATTTTTTTCATAACATATCCTGAAGGGTTTTTTTTGTCCTTTTTATTTTCTTTTTTAATTTCAACAGATTTAGGGAATATTAGTGGATTTTCATCATATGGATATATTGTATAGTGGTGAAGTTTGGGCATTTAGTATACCCATTACCCCAATAGTGTACATTGTACCTGATAGGTAATTTTTCATCCCTCAACTCCCCCCAATCCTCTCCCTTTCTGAGTCTCTAATGTCCCTTATACTCTCTGTATGACCATGCATACCAATAGTTTAGCTCCCACTTATAAGTGAGAACATGTAGTATTTTGTTATCTGTTCCTATATCATTAAAATTTTAATGTTTTACTTAATGCACAGTGTGAACACAAACCTCCCTTGAAAGGACATCTAAGATGTTATACCTGTTGCTATAAAAAACAGTTTCCTTACTTAAAACTATTACTGTACACAGGTCAGGAGTATACAAGATCCTCTGCTTTTAGATTGAAAAAATGAACTTGTATGTACATTATATGTTGACTCATTAAATTGTGTTTTTAATACATCCCAAAAGAAGAATAATGAACATTTGAAGTTTTCACATGGCGGTGCTGATTCCACTTTTATCCCTTTGCTGACAAATGTGTTTGTAAGATTAGTTGTATATTATATCACATCATCTTTGCATTATTGGGGAAAGGGGGGGAATTTCTTTTTTAAAAGTGCTGACACCAGTCATGAAAAAGAGAGTTTACCAGGTTAGTACACTTAGTATAGGAATCATTAAGAATATCTATTAATAGATGGTGAATTTTTAAATTTAACTAGATTCCCATTGGATTTAAACCCATCTCCTGGATATTCAATTATGAAAAGGAAATAAACCAAATAGCAAATACAAAAGGCTGGAAATGAGATTGTGCTTAAGAGCCAAGGTATAATTTGGGAATTATATGACATTTTACTCCTCTGGAAATTGAGTCTCTTCATATGACAATAGTCCAGTGTTTGATTTTTGCACATTGCCTTTTCCTATAGTTTTTCAATGATGTATTATATATAAAAGAGGAGATCTGCTTATATAGCCATGTACCACATTAATGACATTTTTGTTAATGATAGACTACGTATATTAACGCAGTCCCATAAAATTATAATATCATATTTTTACTGTGCCTTTTCTATATTTAGAGATGTTTAGATGCACAAATACTTATTATTGTGTTAAAATTGCCTATGGTGTTCAGTACAGTAACATACTGTAAAGGGTTGAAGCCTAAGAGCAATAGGCTATGCCAACCCTAGATGTATAGTAGGCTACACCATCTAGGTTTTTGTAAGTACACTCTGTGATGTTTGCACAACGATGAAATCACCTAAGGATGTGTTTCTCAGAACGTATCCTGAATGACTGTAACCAATGAGGTTTTTCTTTGGAGGTGTCTGTAGTACTTAGGACTATTCAGTTCTGTCTCATCAGTTCTGTAGCTTTGCTGGAATACCTGAGGACAGCTACTTAGGATCCCTATCTACATTAATGCAGATCTAGCAGAGTGACACATATCTTCATTTAGAAGATTAAAACCATGTCAGCCCTTCACCAAACTTTATTCATCAAAGATCTTTTTCATTATCACTTTATCCAAGGAGAACCAATTTTATCTAATGCATTATTAATTACTTGCTTTACAATTTTTAGTAGCCAAAAATATCTACAATTTATATCAAAATTTTTGATCAACATAAAAAATTTCACGTTACTTTTTTCAATCAATTCAATTCTATCCAAACAAAAATATTTGATATTTTAGGCTATGCAGCCTTATACTCGATAAACATTTAAGTTACATTAATTTAATTTAATTTCAATATTTCTTAAATTTTGAAAAAGAATATAGGCTTCTATTATTCTCTTTGAGGTCCCTCTTAAGGATTACATTAATTTTGTTAGTTCACTCAGTGTCTATTTATTTAGCATCATGGAATGTGTCTGGTATTGAGTACAAAAAGTTGATGCAAAAGTGAATTATTTCCTCATTTCTTGCCACTATCATGCTCAAAGTCTAGTGAATCTTATTTCAGGGGTATAATCCTCATGTCACACACATGCACAAAATAAACAAATAAAATAAAAAATACTGAGCTCTCTGATTGCTTTTATGACACCCCCTTTAAAATGATATACCATAGAGTGTTCGAACATATGCTTTAAAAAGCATTCCAGTATTTCTTTTTTGGTTCTATTTTAAGTTGTATCATTGTTTAAAGAAAAATAGAAATGGTAAAATTTTATACTAAAATCATGTTAAAGTCAGTACTAATCGGTTGAAGATATATAAAAGTTTGAATATACAAAGCTGTGTATATATTTATCCATTTAAATGGATTTTATAGCTGCTACATTTTAGAGATGACCAATAAATTAATTGTGCAATGTTTTGACTATTTTACCAATTGGTAGTTTATACTGGTCAAACTTCCATAAAAACAAAGGTAACCATGGTTAGATATGTGTGGTTTTGGATAATCTGGAAAATGAAATCAACTTTTTAAAAAATTTAACAAATTAATTGAATGTTACTAACATGAACTACATTAGTGATCCTATTTCTCTTTGAAAAATATTTTCCTCATTCTATACAATGCATTAAAACTGTAATGAATGCTGTTATTTTGTTTTCTTAACTGTCAACTATAAATTCTGTTAAAGTAATAATTTTGACGCCAATGGCTAGAATATTATAGTTTCTAAAGAAAAATTATTTATACTCTTAACTACTACTTCATGTAAAATCCAAAGAAGTATATAATAATGTGAGAGTAAGCCTCATTATTTCTTGGACAAAATTTAATCAACAGGAGAACAACTCCTTCTATGAACCCACTGTTGTCCTTTGAAATTCTTTGGAGTGGTTGAATTCCTATCAAATTCTTTATAGGATTTTCAAAGTTACTGGAGGAAAGACAGTAGCTTAAATAAATCTAGATGTATAACTTACACAGTAGTCAACAAAGTACTGTGATCCACATGGGGTCCAATGACACGATATTGCTTGGAAATATTTAATTATAGGTCACTTTTAGAACAATTATTTTAATTTTATTTACAATTATTTTCTATTACACTGCTTCTGTAAGATGTTTATAGGACACTAACACCTAACTTTGGCTCATGACCAAAAGCTCTGTTTGAAATTAAATATATTTTTAAGGCAACACGAGGTCAGCAGAGGTGTTTTGATTTCAGTTCAGTTGCAAAAATATAAAAACTAATCTTTATTGCATGTAAGTCAATTCACAAAGTTTTCTGATTATTCTCTGTACTTTATTCTTGTCATGTCAAAATCCCTCCCTGGTATGTATTCTGGTGTGTTAGATGCTGTTTCAGAGTACTGAGTCACTAAGGAAATGAGATAAATGCCTTCAGTATGTTAAATGGGTTCAGAAACCATGAAAAAATTTGACAGAAAGCGTTTCAAAAAAGTATATAGATTTCTACTTCATTGACTGAGGCTCAATGACTTAATGAAAGAGTAATCCAGCTTGTTAGTTCTAGTTATTATGTCAAAAGAATGTATTTTCTTAAGTAATTTCTTAATTGATATTTTAAGTTATGAGGCGTTTACAATGGGTCAAATATTTTGAGAATTTCTTTCTTGCTAAGAGAATGTCCTTATTGGTAGTTGAAAATGGTCAGACACCTTTATAGAAAGAAGTGATAAAGAATTTTTTCTAATTTTAAAGTCAAACTTCCCTTATTGCACCTGCTAGTGCATTCATTTAACATTTTTTGAGGCTCCAAGTGCCACCTCTTTTGTGTGCTTCCTGTTATATGAAGAGTACTGTATTCAAATAGGTATTTTGATCATGCACTTTAAAAACATCTTGTGACTAATTCCTGAAATGTGTATACTTAAGGATGTAAATCTGTTATTTAAAATTACATTAACCATATACGCTCTTACTAACTTGCCACAAATTGGAACATTTGTAAGTAATCACTTAAAATTCAAGTCCTAAAAAATGGAAGAAAAGATAAAGGTTGAGTTTAGTACAGAAACAACAGCAAGTTTTCAAAGAATAACTATAGTCAGACAAATAAGATGGGGAATTTAAATAGTTTCATTTCTGAGAAAAATGTCTAAGTATAAAACACAGCATGACAAATCTCTGCAGAGAGAACCACCTCCTCTCTAGCGTGGGTACTCAGCTGAGTGACACTTCAATGGAAATTGGGGGAGCTCCTATTTATGTTTAACTTAGCTTAAAAACAGCAAAGCTCTGTGCCTAATATAGAAATGCTCTCAGAAGATCTAGCTCATTTCATGGAAAAATAAAAGAACAAAAACTTCAAAAAAAAATTATATCAATGAATAGCCTGTCCTAGTTGTGCTTGTAAGGGAAGAAAAATGAATGGAAAGATTTTTTTTTTGTAATGTCATAATATATAAGAAAACAAATAATGAGTCTTTAAATGTTAACCTTTGTATAGCCTATGTTTATAAAATTAAAACCACTTAAATCCATGTTACTAATTTCTCATCTTTCTCTTCTCTGTTTACATATATCATCATAAAATTTAAAGCAGGACATGAAAAAATTGAACAATTAACCCTTCCATATCAATGCTACTCCCTGACTGTATTTTGTCATCTGAAGCAATCCCTACTTCCTTTGATCTTGTTATTTCCAAACTGAGAAATTAGTCATAGAATGCCATGTTTTTCATTCGGTCTACCTCATAACTCTCACTTTCTAAACAGTCCAGTTTCAATACTCAGACTCCAGGATTATTCTCTCTCTTCATTACTAGATACCATCTCCATGAGTTGCTCTCTTAAACAAACATTTTGTCCACCCTAGCTAGTTCAGTTATAGTGTGTTCATTGAATTCATTTCTTTTGCCTTTAAACATGTCTTAATTTTGAACATATCTTCAGCCATAATTCTTCCTTTTCTAAGCATCAATTATTTTTCTTCTTGTTTTTGGAGCCAATATTTTCCAGTTAGGTGATATGTACCAAATGCTTCCCTTATCTTATTCTTATAAACCTTATCATCTTAATCCATCATGAAAAGTGTAATGATACCTCTTAAGTTTTTACTAATAAGTTTCTTTGTATTTTACTTTTGTATTAGTTATGCGGGGATGTCATAACAAAACATCACAGACTGGGTGATTTAAAAGACAGAATTTATTTTCTCCTATTTCTGGAGGCTGGAAGTACTAAATCAGGGCACCAGCATGGTGGGGTTCTGGTGATGGCTGTCTTCCTAGCTCACAGACGTCTGCCTTCTGAGTGTGTCTCACGTGGCAGAGAGAGAGAGAGAGAGAGAGAGAGAGGCAGAAAGCCCTCTGGTGTCTGTTTGCATAAGGGCACTATTCCATCATGAAGACCCCACCCTCCTGACCTCATTTAAAACTAATTATCTCCCCAAAGCCCCATCTCCTAATACCACATTGGGGGTTAGGGCTTTAATTTCACTCCTTATCAACTTTTCTAAAGTAGTTAACGTTACTGACTGATCTTCCTTTAGGAGAGGATCTGTTTTTCACTTCATGACATTCCACCAATGCATTTTCATTTGCTTTCTCTACCAAAAAACTTCAATAAGGTCATAGATTCCTAATAGGCAGCCCGTTTGCAGATTATGTGAAACTTGGAGGTGCAATTCTCTGTTAAAAGGCTATATTGTGAGCTGGACAAAAGACAGAGTAAAAAAGAGTTCATTGCAGCTACCTGCACAAGTATGGTTAGAAGATTACGCGGCTTATCAGCACATGTCAGAAAGATGTTGGGATTTTAGTTGCGGGAAGTCTCAATATTAGTCAATAGTGTGAGGTGACTGCCAAAGTGCAAATGCAATTTTAAGCTACTTTAGTCAGCACACAGCTTCCAAAAAAAGGAAGATAAAAACTTCATTCTATGCTGTATCTAACTGCGAAGCATTGTTACATTAACGTCTGGGAGCTACATTTCAAAGATATATATTAGGGTGAATCAAAACCAAGCTTTATGAGTAGTCCCTGTGGAAACACAGAAAGTTCAGTCTAAAGTGACACCAGCTTGGAAGCCAAGGCTTCTCATGCCTCATAAATTGGAATAAAATGCCAACCCACATAAAAAAATAAAATCATTCTTGTTTTTTTGGGGGGAGGTGGAGTGGAATACAACAACAATGGCCATTCTGAATATACAAACATTCAGGAATATAAAAAATAGTCAAATTCCTATTTGTAATATTGACATTACAACTATTGTTTCTTCACTATCACATTACATCAACTTAAAAAAAAAGTTAATTCAAGCCTTGTCATTGTCAATGTCTCTGCAATCAGTAAGTTTACCTTGGGGGCCGTTTAATATGTCATCTCCATTTTCAAGTAATTTGAGAATCAGTACTTTTTGAAGTTGATGTTCTCCCTAGAAATCTTTATTTCAAGCCACAATGAACCATATATTCATTCATTCCTTTAGTCAGTAAATTCCGTTTGAGCCCCTCCAAGCTGTCAGGCAATGTTGTAGGTACAGGTAATAAGGATGACTCTGACCAAGAGCAACAAAACCCATCCCTTATGTTCTTATCTTTGCATAACAAGAGAACAATTCATTTTTAGTTCATCCCTTAGGTATATATCTCTTGCTGCCAAAACAAATGCAATTTCTCCCTTGAATTTTTAAAGTGATCTTTAAAATGTGTCCCTTCAAAGTCATAGAACACTTGCAAATTTTAGTTCATCCCTCCTGACTAGTTATTCAACTGTGTTAAAGTACTTTGTCATTTCTTTTTAATAGTTGACCTGTTTAAGCATCCAAAATAGAAATTGATTCATGTTCTCAAAGGCTGATGTATCTTTCTCAAACACAGCTCATAACATGAAAGAATCCTTAAGAGACTCAATATAGTGTGACCCCTTTTATTCTGAGAGTTTTTGGAAAAATATTGCCTTACATTTAAGCCTATATGGTACCTGATAAACCTTAAAAAAGTGACATGATGACTCTTTCTGACGCCAAAGGTCTGATTTTGGGGAGGCATATCTCAGCTGATTTTATTTATTTGTATACTTATAATTATTCCTTAATGTGCTAATAATTTTAGCATTCTAATAAATGAGCTGACTCATTCGCAGATCAACTTTACTATCACAGGAAATCCTAACATGCTGGATTAACAACATTGGCTTGATTAATCAATTAATTGATTTAAAAGCTCTACTCGAGAATCTTTAATTCTCTCTGCATTCTAATATGTCATATGATTTTAACTTGGTAAGAGGTTTTGAATAATCAGATCATGGATAGTCAATGACATTCTATTGAGCAAGGATAGGTGGTAATCAGAGTTGTGATCTGAGATGTTCCATCTGAGGAAGAGCACATTCAGGAGGGGAGGTTTCCTAATCCAAGTGTCCTTGGTGTGTGAAAGAGAGAGGGTGCTGTTTGGTGTTACACTTTGTGCCCAGAGCGTGGTTCAGTCCATGAACTGAAACTTGCACTAGTCTGCATCTCAAAAGTTTAGTCCAAGAGACTATGGGAGAAGCCCAAGTTCCTTTCGTTGATACGCTCCTGCACCCTTGATATGTCAGTGATCATTGAAGCTAACATTGCTCTTGTACCAATCCAGAAGCAACTCACTGTCAGCTGCAGCCTATCCAATATTTAGGTTACAAATTTTTAGGAGGCAATGCGGCAAGTGCAGAGTAGTGGGCCTAGGTGTGAATCATAGTTTCTGAGATCACTGGCAGGGTGGTCTTAAGCAAAAGACTTAATATCTCTGAATACCAGTTTTATGGATGAAGTGGAGAACATGGTTTTCATCCTACAGGACTGTTGTGAGATTATACATGTAGAATGTGTATATATAGAAGTTATGTGTTTAAAAATAATATAGCTACATTTTCTCTCTATATATGTACATATGTGTGTGTATTTATATATGTATATGTGTATATATATATATAGAGAGAGAGAGAGAGAAAGAGAAAGAGTTATAAGTGTTATAGGGTCATAAGATACCGACTAGCAGCAGTTAGGGAACATCAGGAAAAATAGATAATTATGTTATTTCAAGGTTGCAACAGCTCCTGATACTGGTAGATTCTACTGCCAAGCCTGACTGTTCTATACTGATGGCTCTGCCTAATCAGAGCTTTCTTCACTTGACATTGAACTCTAGCCAAATTTAACTGCCTAGTGGGAAGCATCCTAGTTGTCACATGTCCCTGAAATTGTACTTGGTTTGCTGAGCTACAGAACTGCTGTATTCCAGTTAGAACCAAAGGGGAGAGGTGAAGTAAAGACCATTGTTATATCTTCCAATATCTCTGCTGGAAATAGGGTGTGTTTTCCTTGGTGTTCTGTGATGGCCTCTATTTAATATAAGCTCATCCAGTGGAATTCTGAACCTGAGGAGGAAATATATATCCTAGATATACTAGGTGCGGCGATGACTGTGAAGAAAGCTATCTCACATATATACTGTACATTGGGTTTGCTGGTGAAGGGAGTGAAGTGATAAATGGAGAGCCACAAAGACTTAACAGCAAAACCATTATTAATGGGTACAGGGTTTAGGGTAGACCTGTGATGAGAAACGTCAGGAAAAAAGAAAGGAGGGAAGACATTGATGCAGTTAGAACTCACTTGTGTACTATTTTGCAATAATAGTAAGTCTGTACAATTCAATACTTGCCAAAAAAGAAATTTGGAACAAGATTATGTGTATATGTTTATAAGATATAAAATAAATATTGCAGTGACTAACCTTGTGGGTGAGAGAAGGAGTGGAGTTTTCATCCCTCATTCAGCAAGTATTCTTTGAGCATGTCCTATGTTCCAGCTGTTGTGGGCACTGCGGGTGCAGGGATGAACAAACCCTACGAGGTAGAGGACTTGAGATGGCATATAGTAAATAATTACGATCCTCTAGCATATGGCTTCAAAGTTAGCATTTTTAGGTAGAAACTTTTCAAAACTATATTCTCACGTATGGATGATTAGTCTTTATGAGTGAACTTTGTACAGACAAATGCCAGTATCATGCGTTTACATGTGTATGTTTATTTGTGCATAAATGTCTTTGATTTAACATTTTTTTTCTCAAAAATTGTAACTCTGGTGACCTGTTTTGGTGTTTCCTGCTTTCACATTTGGGGATGAATAGCCAAGATGTAATGGAGGTTATAGCATTGATATAATTGATATCTCTTATATCTGTGACCTTACATTTAATATTTTACATTTCTTTGGCTTCACACTACTATTTATCCTCTAGGTAAACTATTTCACTCTGTTATGATGAAGAATCTATTTTGGATGAAATGAATCTGAAAAAAATAGAATATAAAAAGAAGAAACACCCATTTCTAGTATACCTATGATATGCTAGGTATTTTTATATATTTGAAAACAAATCATTAACTTACATTAATTTTTTAAACATATCTGTAAGGCTGTCAAAGAACACTGTAGTGGGGCCTATCAGCTTGACTAATTAGAACAGTGGTTGCTGTAGATGCAGGAGGTTGAACATCACTCAATAAATACAAGGAAACAGAATTTGTATCAATTACTACCCCAGGTGCCTTCCACAATGTATTGTGCTTTTGCTGGAGAAGCGCTTGTACCCTGTCGTGCACTGTCAGCAGCCTGCTATTCATGAAGGAGAAACTAGCCTGTGCATAATCACATGAGATGTTCATATATAGGAATGTAAGTATAGAAGATGCAACAAAATTTTGAGAAACAACTTGCAGAGTTACCAGGAGTTTTAGTAAAGCCAGCTTGCTTACCTTAGCACAGATGCTCACCCCTACTTTGGTTAAAATCATCTCTAGTAACAGATGAAAGAAATAATTACAACACACCCCACGTTTATTTTATAGGGAGGGGATTAACATACAAATTCACCTTCTCCTTTGAAATTTCCTTTTAACAGCTAGATCGCTGCAGGAACTTAGAAGATAGAAACTGTATTTACATACAAAAAAGAATTAGGAAATTAAGGTTGTTATCAGGAACAGAACTTGTAACCTTCAAACTACCCTCTGTTTAAACAAATGCTCTGGAAAGTTCAGTGAGGAAAGTCTAGATAGCACTATCAACCCTGTGTGTTTTTGTTGGGAGACCTAGCTTTGTTGTTTTGACATCTGTGACATGGATACTGACTTTATGAGCGCAGGGAGAACATTGTGCTCAGACGCACTCATCTTTGCTCTCTTCTTTCCAGTTCACTCCCCCAGCATTTAAAATGATCACTCAGGTTGCTTATATGAACGTAGGATCTTTGAGGACAGTGTCATTGGTGACTGCTGTTTATTTCTCTTTGGAAGTTATGATGAGCTATCATCATAAACAAATGTCATATATTTCTGGTGCACTGAAAAGTGAAAAAAAAAAACAAAACAGAGGAATAAGTGAATACTTACACCCCAATCCTTCATCATTATGAAGCAGTTGTTAATCTATTTTTATGTGGCATTGGACTACGGGCTTTGCAGAGTAAGTTAAGTGCTCATTGCACCATGCACTAGAGCTTTACAGATAACCAAGGAACAGGGCAGGATGGAAGACGTTTCACCCAGTAAACATTGAGAAAAATAAATTAAATGATAAAATTCAATATTTTCCTGGCTTACAAGCCAAGGGTTAAGTGTATCTGATAGAAAATTCACATTCAACCAGCTGTCCTTGGTAATGAGAAAAAATAAATACACAATGGGAAAACCTGTCCCGTGCCATATGACAGATGGATAGATAGATAGCTTGTGGAAGCAGAGCTGTTTGTTGTTAAGTAGACAATTTTAAGCTCTTCACATGGTTTTAATCGTTTAAAAAAGTCCACATGATCACCTGTCTTGAATGCTTATTTGCCTTGTCAAGGTCCTCACGGTGCTGAGCTGATATTTTCCAGGAAAGTATTTTCTGTGTGTAGATACCTATGGTCACCTGTTTTAGTTTTTAAATCCTGCCACTTATGATCATTAAACATTAAGAGGACAATCTTTCGTGTAATCAAATTTATAAAATGACCTAATATACAGAGAGGAAAAAATATTTTTCCAGAACAAAAGATATCATTTCACTTAACTAAAAATATCAAGACTGAAAGACATCGTAGGCAAATATCCTTTATGGAGGACCTGCAATGTTTCCCAATCCCTGGTAATTTACATAAATTATCTCAAATTTTTAAAAGATTCCTACATGGCATAGCATAACAACACAGTGAGTTTGTAGATGAGGAAATTAACCCTTCTAAAGGTTGAATAAATCTCACAGCTATTATGTGAAAAAACCTGGATTCAAATCTTCTGATTTTACTCCATTTCTGGATAATTTCACAGACACAGGACAGAGAATCACCAACTTCTAAGGGAATTTTATGAATTAAATTGGAGCAACACCATTTTTGAGCTATAGCTGAATCTGATTTTGCCTTAATATAGAGTCATTTTTTGTCACTATACATGTCACCTAATTTAATATTTAAAAAAATCCTTTGATAGGCAGTATTATTTTTCATTTAGTGGGATAATCTTGTTTATTGATGTCTAATTTCTAGTAATCATCTAAAAGTAAATAGAGTTAATATAGAACCTAGGCCTTTGAGGGTCCAAAGACATGTCTTCTAACCATTAGATTCTTCTACTAAATTATAATTGTTGAAAGTTGCTTGAATAGCATTTTAATTCTGATTCTAAAAGCCTTTCTGACTCTTTCTTCTTTTATATATTTACTTTATTTAATCAGAACCAGTGTCAGGCAAAATTGTGAAATATAGAAGTTCCTATTTCAGGGTATTCATTCTCCTGCCAGTATCCCTTTTCTCTTTATCTTGTTTCTGTACTCATTTTTCCAAAGCTCTATTCTATTTCTTGTTTTATTCCAACTAGTCTTCTATGATGATAGTTGATAAAAGATTAAGGCTCTGAATCTCCCAGGAGTATTTACATTTTAATGGGGGTCTCTCCCCAATCAAAAAAGATTCCAAGATGCAGAGGAGTGAATTCTAAAGGTAAAAGGCGTGAGAGATATTTTTAGATAGGAGCATCTGGCTTGCCCCTCTAATCACAGCCCGTAAGCTGCCTGCTCCATTTATTTGTAAGACCTTGGCTTTGCTGTTTACAGTGAGAATGTTCCCTGTAATTGCACACGCTCTTTCAAAGGCTTGAATCCTGCCTTAGAGATGGGTGTGATATTGGTACCTCAGTGTTTATTTTCTCTCCTAGTTCTGCATTTTTGATGACTGGAACAAATTCCAAAAGGCTTTTTAACGATGATGTAAGGCCTTGAACAAAATGAAAATCTGTTGTTTTAGCATATTTGGAAGAGAATAATTCAGCTGTCACAGGATGAAAGACTTGTCTGGAAATGCCATCTTTCCTTCGTGGTGTTATGATGCACACCTAAAAGGGAAATACCATTTTGGATAAATGTTAGAGTCCTCTTAGATATAAAGAAAAGAATGCATAATAAAGCACCCAGAAAGCTTTTGTCACTTCACCTGCAGAACTCTCTCTTTAAAGCATATTTAGCCAAGCTAGTACGCCTACTTGTTTTATCAAATGAAAGAACTGAAAAGATTAAAAGAAAGTTTTTTTTTTTTTTGCTGTTAAGCATTGATTTAGCATATATGCTAGATTAAATTGTGTGCTCTCACATAGTAATTTTCTGTGCAAAAATAGACACCCTACTGGGTAGTTTCAAACCTAAAATGCTGAATAATTTTCCAAAAGGCTCAGTAATTAAATGTGATGATAATGCATTAAAAATGGAAAACAGTTTCAGGAGGGAGGCTTTCCAACATATCTTTGTAGTGAAGAAAGTTGGGAAAACATCCTGCAGAACTTGGTCTCATTTAGTCAATTAACTAATATCCTACTATTTGGCTGCTGAGTACAGCATTCTTCTTCACAAAATGTTAACGTTGGCCACTCCGTTTTAGTATTTCTGTAAAATCCTCTAGGAATTTACCTATTTCCTGCTGTACATTAGTCATTGTTCCTAACATTCTGAGGATGCTTTTGTATCATAGAGCTTACAATTACAGATAAGCTTTTCCATTCCATATTTTTTTTTCCTGTATCATTGTACAGACTCAAGAATGAACTAAAAAGAAAGAGGCATGAAAATCTGGCCCATACTTTTTTATTTCCTGTATCACTGTACATACTCAAGAATGATGCACAAAGAGGCATGAACATCTGGACCCTACATTCAAATTCTGCATTCCAAGTTACTTGCCAAGAGCAGGCATGACTAATTTTGAAAAGTAAAACGGCAAGACATAACTCACATAACAACTGAAGTTTCAAAGAAGTCTCTAACCATTATTTTGGTTTATTGGTCAATCATTAATCACCGGCAATCTATTAAATTTCTACTGTATGCTAAGAACTATACTGGCATACATTGCAGCTATTCCTAAAGTCCCAATAAATATTAACATTTATACAGTTTGAGGTCTCTGGATAACCTAGTATGTCCAAATGAATATGATGAGCCAAACATTTCTCCAGAATTCCTAACTCATGTCAATATCAACACTATTCTGAGTCATACAACTAAAATTTATGAAAGCTTCTCCAAAAACCACATTAGCCCCCACACACCCACATCTGTACAGTGTCTTGTCAATTCTACTTCTGTAGAATATCTCATACCATTTTCCCCCATTTTTAAAATTCTTTCTACCATATTATGTTCTCTTCTAGGTTAAATCATTCCCATAACTACCAGATACCGCACCTTCATCTAATGCTCCTGTACAATCCATCTAAACCACTGAAGACAAATTCACTTTCTGAAAGAGTGTCTCTAATTATGTCAGCCTTTAACCTTACTGCATCCCAAATAAAGCAAACTCATTAGCCTGGGCATGCACAATCCTGCACAATTTCACCCCCGAGAGAACTAACTTTCTAAACATGCCCATTTGTTTCCCCTGGTAACCAAATTACTGGCAAAAATGAATGATTTATTATTCCTTAAAAAAAAAAAAAAAACCCTTACACTTTTCTACGTATAAACAGGTGATCATGCTGATTCAATCTTTCTTGTCTAATACTCTAATCTTCATTAAAAATTTATCTCCATGAAGTCTTTTTTACCCACACCCCTAACCACCACCCGCGAAAAGTAAAATAAATTGTAGTAAGATGTTGTTTTTTAAACTCTTCAGAGCTTTATCTTTACCTTTCCAATGACAATTATTTTCTTCCTTGGACTGCAGTAAACTGTATTTCTCATAACACTCTGAGGGATTTTTTTTTTTTTTGAGAGAGAATAATTATCAGTTCGTTTTTATAGTAAAGTTCATTTGTTTACAGTGAAATTTACACTAAAATCTTACTGTCTTTGACCCTTAGTTTCCTCATCTGTAAAAAGGGATAGTAATTAATTTGTTATTATCTGGGCTGTTTTGACAGTTAAATAACATAACACTATGTGAAATTACTTTAGCACATGTGTGCTTATTTTACCTCTTATTATGGGATGTCAGAGACAGAGATGTACAGAAGGAAAATTTCAAAATAATTGTCTGATCTTGAATATTTCAGCCTCTGTAACTTGTCCTGCTACCCATGCCAACAGTCTTCACCCCAAAAAGATGCTTCATGGCAGGACAAACACACTTGAA
Source organism: Lemur catta (assembly GCF_020740605.2). Classification (NCBI taxonomy): domain Eukaryota; kingdom Metazoa; phylum Chordata; class Mammalia; order Primates; family Lemuridae; genus Lemur; species Lemur catta. Next base: position 47,864,116 of record NC_059140.1, read on the forward strand.
TCATATGCACTGAAATCAATCTAGTTGATATTACTTAGTTAATGTTTTATATTATTAGCTAAGCTGTGACATTTAAAGCTACATTTCTCTTTGTTTTAAAGTTAAGGAGGCTATTTGTATTAAAAGAGAGATTCATTATAAAAATATGGTACATTTATTCAACATGTATTTTGTACAAGGCATATGGTAGCTTAACTTTGCAGAAGAGTATCATATTTGGGGAGTTATTTTTGAAAGATTCATATTAATTCCATATTATCCCTTTGGGCTACTAAAATTTTGTTAGGATTTTTTTCTAACAGATATATAATTTGTGATAAGGTCAGAAATAAAAGAAGAGAGTTTTTTTGCTACAAAATCCATAAAGACTAGAGTTTTGAGAAGCCTAATAAGTCTTGGATGTTTTCACAAGCTGTTATAATTTGGGATTATATATTTATGGGCCTTGCTATGTTCTCCTATCCTACCCTTTTTGCTGTTAAATACTCAGTACGATAGCGTGTACTCTTTTCATGGGTGTTATGTATGACCCTTTGCAAAATATTCTTAAGGGAGCAAACTGGAAACAATATGTGTCCCTAAATGTAAAAGTATGATAATTATTGTAGTTTTATGTTTTCAGTATGATTTAATTATAGCAATATTTAATGAATCTCTATTTTGTTCTCAGCTGCTTATAACTCTAATCATGATCCATTCTTTAGCATTTATATTTTTTCATTGTTATTTAGTTTTAAAATACTTCAAACACCCAATAAAAATGAGCTAATGACATGCTCAGGCATCCCACAAAAGAAGGAAATAAGTATAGTCGATAAAAATAGAAAAAGAAATCATTAGTGATCAGGTTAATAAAAATTATGGCCACAATTTGATGCTATTTTCACCCATTCAATAATCAAACATTAGAATATTTGACAATACCAGGTGTTGGGAAATATGTAGAACTTTAAAATTTTTTTATGTATTGTCATTGGAAATAAAATTGGTGCCATTACTTTGAAACAATTTGTTATATTATGAAGCTACAATGCACATACCTCAAAACCCACCGATTCCATCCTAAGGTACATACATGTAAAAGAATGTCAAGATCAACACCAATGTCGACCTTTTATACGAGAAACAAGGAACAAAGGCCAATTAATAAGAGAGTGGATGAAAATAACTATAGTATATTCACTAAATGGAATATGTAAAACAGCCCCAAGACAGCAACACTCAAAAGCATGACTGCATCTTAAAAACATAATATTCAGACAAAAAAAAAAATAAAAAAAACATGGTTCAATAGACCACACAGAACTTGGTTATATTTTATAAAGTTAAAAGAAAAAATAACCATGAAAATATATGGATACATATTGATAAAATAAAAGTATATAAAAAAGTAAGTTAATGGTATTGTAGGGTAAGGAAAATGCCTTCTTTTTATCCTTCTAGATTCTTTGGCTGGGCTATGAATGAAGTCAACATAAAACAGATTAACAGGAGAAAAACAATTTTAACAACGTACATATGCACGAGTCCCACAAAAATAAGACACTCAAAAAAAGGACAGATAATCAAAACTCAAATAGCATGATGTGCTACAGAAATAGGTGCTTGGGGCTTCTGGGGTGAGGGTTAAGACAATTATGGGAGGATGAGGGAAAGTAAGGAATGGTGATTAAGGGTTGCCTTGTTATGCGGATAAAAGTCTCTCTGGTGATAATTGTCACAGAGCAGCTCTCTTCCTCATACAGATAACTTTACTAATAAATATCTCCTTTATAAATGTAAACTTTTTTACATAAGGTCAGGGCAGCTTTCCAGAGTTACTCCACTGTCTACATTTTCTCAAAATAACTAGCTTGAAATAATCAATATGCCAAAGACATATATTTGGGGATGGCATACTCTGGTGTCCTGCAGTTATATTTTAGGATAGTATGTCCTGAGCCACAGCAGAATAATCAACTCAGAATTTAGGTTGGTTATCTTGAATTGGAGTGTTAGGGAGAAAAGATACAGTAAAATCGCATGCACACACACACGTGCACACACACACACAAAAGCTAGATTAGCAGATGGGCCTTAAATTTATGCCAAAAATGAGTTTCTTAACACTGAATGATAAAATTACATTACATTCTGCCACAAACAGCTGCACAACCTCAAACCTCCCCAAGTGAGGTTGTACATCTACCAAATGTAGAGCATGGAAGAGTAAACACAGCACAAAGAGTGTATTCCATGGGCAGCTGGCTTAAGTAAAAAGGACAGAATGGGAGCCATGGAACTTTCTGTGGGTGGCTGGTTGAGGACTAAATAAGGTGAAGTACAAAATATAATTGACGTAGTGCCTGTCACAAATAATCATTCAGTATAAACCACTCAATCTCTGTGGGGAGAACTAAAAGATGAAACAAGAAACTGAAAGTATTTATGGAAAATTGTACCTTATAGAAACTGGAGAGCATTTTATATCTTTATCCTAAATGTGATTTCTAAATTTTTCATATTTTAAAATTAAGGAGGTAGTTGGACTAAAGGAAGAAATATTAGAAAAAAATATAGAGCATTTATTGAAGATCTATTTGGTGTAAGAAATACAGTGGTTCAGTTGTGAAAAGTATTGCTTTGAACTATTCTTAAATTATTCATCATAGCTATTCTCACCATATGCCTTGCACAAAATATATGTTCAAGAAATTGCTTAATACTTCTCAAAGTCATTTAATGTTCATTTCACTAGATTCTTACAATAATCCTAAAATATAGACATAGAATCATTATAATCCAAATCTGCCATTGAAAAATATAAGTTACTAAACTTTTCAAGAGGTAGATCCAGGTTAGTGCAGTTTGCATTCAGGAAGGCAGGGACTGAAAGACAATTAATTAGTCTCTGCAAGTCACATTTTTACTTTGTTTCAGGTAGTCTTTCTGGCCCACATTGGTGTCTTTCAAAGCAACAAATATCTAACGTTTCATTTCTCTCCTCCCCCTGCCCACATATAATAATTGCTTGAGGTCTTGTCATATTCCTATATTGAGAATTAGAAAATTATACCCAAGTAACGCTCTTTTTTTTTTTTTTAATACAAAGCAAAAGTATGCATGTCCTTTGAGTATAGAGATCTATATTAATCTCTAGGGGTCTCCAGAGAAAGCTAAACTTGCAAGTCTACAATTTCAAAAAAAGTTTTCAAAATCTTAAATTTGTTTGAGTCTAATGGAGATAATTTTCATGTAATTTCAAAATTTCTAAGTTGAGTAAACCAAAAATGTTGAGGAACTAGAATTACCAGTAGGGAAATTATTTGAGAATGGTGAAATAGAGAAATACCAGTTCTCTATGATTTTCGCAATCCTTGATTATCTATCTATAAAATTGGGGTGGAAAATCCAAATAATGTTCAGTAATCTTCTTCCATCGTCCCATTTCAAATAGACAACTATGGCTATGACCAATAGACGTCCTACATTTAACTCCATGAAGGCACAGTGGGGGAAAGGGGGTATATAAAGCATAGATTGCATTATTAGAAAAGGAGCAAAAAACCCCACACAATATTACAGACCATCTGTAATATAAAGGTAATTACCTGACTTATCCTGCTTTGTTTTTCATGTTTTGCAAATGCACTATGATGATATGTTGTGATAACCACTTTTAATCTAAAAAAATATGAGACAATAATGTTTAAACTAGTACGATGCTTAAAGTAAATGAGTCATGATATGCTTCCCAAATCAAACCATCAAATAGGGTTAATTAAAACTCAGATTTTTTGTTTCTTCTATTGTAAATTTCACTTACTAACAAGAGTGATATATCGAAAGCCATGCAGGGAAGTCTGTGAGGTTACAAGCACCTCTCTGTTCTCCAAATTCTCCTTCCCAACATTGTTAATCCAGAGCCTCGGTGGCCCGATTTTTGATTTTCTATGGGGATTCAGACACTTGGCTCAATCTACTTGGATTAAATCAGAAAAACAATTCCATCATTAAAATTAAGAAACTCGGCTTCCATATTAGATCTTTACTAGCATCGTTTTCAGCTCAGAAATTGTGCCATCCTGAATGATTAAACATTTCCACTGAAAAGATAAAATTGGTTTTAGACAAACTTGAGTCGGGCATATCCAGATCTGCTGAAGAATAACAGACAGCCCAGGCTCTCCAAACATGTTCTGATCTCAGCCTTGGTAGTTGATGTTCTTATTTCATTTCTTCATCCTTCTCACATAACCTGGAAATGTTCCCTTGGTTGCATGAATCAGATAGGCAGAGCACGCAGTGTGGACTTAAAGTACGGACACATACTGAATTCTGTTAAAGAACCAATTGCTGGCTTGGCCATGAGCAATAAAATCACTCAATATTCCTAAAAAAGAATGTTGCAATACTTCATCCTCCCAGAATGATGAAGAAATGAAAGGTAAGCATTTTCAGAACTGGACTGGATTACATAAATGTATCTAAAGAGCTTCAGGCTCAGGCTATCTCAGCCTTGTTTATTTTTGGAGAATATTGAAAGACAGGTTTATTGAGTAAATATCAGAGACACTATCCATTTGAAGCAATCATGCATATGCAAAGATTGACAGAAGTGCTACACCAGTGTCTCACATTCATTGAAATTTGCCCAACTCATTGAATTAGGCATTGGTAATGAGGATAATGCATTAAAAATATGATGTAATCCCATTGAATATATAATATGTTGTAACATCATGCCAATAATCCATATATTAAGTATATTCACCCATGTCTTAAACCGCTATTTTATATATTATCTCAAGTGCTTACCAAGGCACTTTTTAAAAATTTTTATTTGTATTTTTTTTAGAGGCAGGGTTTCCTTCCCTATGTTGTCCAGACTGCCTCAAACTCCTGAGTTCACGGGATCCTCCCACCTCAGCCTCTCCAGTAGCTGGGATCATAATGTGCACCAACACACCCAGCGCTGTTTTATATATTGAAATGCCAAAACTTTTTTTCACCATCGCTCCTTCAAAACCGAAAACCCCTTTTATCAGAATATGTCTTGAAAATCATTTAATAAGGCAAGCTGTTGTAAAGATATATTTTTCCAAAAGAGAAATGTTACAGAGTTATAGTTGTGCTCTTGACCAAAGAGATAGAATAAAATATATCAGAGATAACAGCAAACATTATATCATAAAGAATAGATACAATGCCAATGATCTTGATTGTAATTTGGAATAGAAAAACTGTGTTCCAAGGCACCAGCATGTTTTTAGGGGTCCCAAAAAACTTATATTATCATATGAATGAACTCAAGGATAAGGTGATAAAGGTATACTGTCTCTAAACTTTAGATTTTAAAGTCTATATTTCAGCAAATTTATATATGACACATATACATATATATTTAATTTCTAGACACATGGTCCTTTGCTTTGTAGATAATACCTTTTGTACTGATTTTAAAAATTTTCTTCCATTCAAACCCAATCATATTTTTTCTGTTGGTTCAAACACAGATTAAATTTTCTTTATATATGAACTGTACCTTAATTATCTACATAAAAATAAGAGATCTGGGATGTATTTTTAAGCATAACTTCTTCAATTAGTTGCTTCTGTAGTCCTCCATTTATTTTTGTGAGATTGATTTTATGAAGATTCTGATAACCAAAATTTCTTAACCTATGAAATTACATTCATTAGAAATATATTCTAATTTAATTGAAATATTGATATTCTAAATAATTTTAGCAAACTAAATTTCTTCTGTAAAATTCTACGACAGCTATTCTAAATGATTTTGATTTACATAAGGAAAAGTATCAAAATATTTACTAATTTTTCTTTTCTTTAAATGAATTTGTGACATCATTATTGCAAAATCAGTCCATTAATTTTGTTAGTTGTCTTTGAAAATGTAGGACCCTTTTCATAAAACTGTATATTTTCTCGTCTTTTGCTACTACATGGAACATTAGTTGAGTTGTTAATTGGATAAAATTCAATCAAGATAGTAACTGCCTTTCTAATCAATCTATTTTTATTTTGAGTACAATATTATCTCAAATAATTCCAGATTGATTCAAGGACATATGTTACTACCAAGAAGCAAAATTATGTTAAAATATTTCCAATTAATGCCATGGATGGTATGACAACATATATCATATACAAATGATAATGTCTATTCTAAATATTTTAACATATTTTATAATAAATTTTGATGAAAAATTGTGGTACAAAACTCAAAGAATAAATTGAATGAAATAGTATTGGTAGTATAATATTTATTGAATGTCCAAAGTCAGGCAATGTTTTAAGTACTTTAAACATGTTTATTTATTAAATATAAATTTTTAATGTATCATTAGCTACATTTTATCAATAAAGAAATTAAGGCAGACAAGTTTAATAACAAACCTATCAGTCTCTAAACCCAAGCACCAACAGCGGTTGATATCTATAGAGCAAAGTACAAGTAAGGTCCTCTCTGACTTTATGTCTCAAGATCCACTACCTGTATAACACTATTTGAAGAACTAAGCAAAGCAATGTTCTCATGGTAGTATTTCCTTCTTTGAAGTTCATGCATATATTATTTGTTTTCTTTTATGAATCATACTTTTGATGCTACAATGCTTTTCTTCCATTTTCTTTTTGATGTTTTATAGTTTATATTTTGTTTCTAAGTCCATAATACATTGATGATTTTTGTATATAATATGAAATGAAGATGAGGTTCTTTTATGCAAATGAATACTCAATTATTCCACTATCATTGTTCAGAAGATTGCCTTTATTTTCTACTGAATTATCTTTGTACCTTTGTGGAAAAGTAGCTGTTCATATGTATGTGGGTCTATTTCTGGGATCTGTATTTTGTTCCATTGGTCTATCTTTTTATCTTTATGTCAATCCCAAGGTTTGATTGATTGTAGGTTTATAATATGTTGTAAAATCAATGTATTATAAACCTTCTTATCCTTCCTTCCAACTTTTTTTTTCAAAGTTGTTTGGGCTATTCTAGATCCTTTGCATGCAAATTCTAGAATAATCTTGTCAATTTCTACAAAAAATCCTGATGGGATTTGTTAGGAATAGATTAAATCTATTGATCAATTTAGGTAGAACTAACTTCTTTAAAATATTGAATCATCTAAGACATAAGCATGGCGTATTCCTCCATTGATTTAGTTGTTCATTAATTCTTTCAGCAATCTTTTATTGTTTTTAGTGTACAGGTCTTACACATATCAAAATTAACCCTAAGTATTTAATTTTTATGTTATTTTCAATTGTAATACTTTTTAATTCATTTTTATTTTTAAATTTCAGTGACTAATCATTGTTAACCAGTATATAGAATTACAATTGAATTTTGCATATTTATCTTGTGTCTTGCAACCTAAACTCACATCTTGTATCCTAAACTCATATGTTAGTTCTATCAATAGTAGCTTTTTGGTATATTTCATTGGATTTTTCTAAGTAGACAATGATATTATTTATAAATATATACTATATGTTTGTATATATAATGAAAAAGTTGACCCTATATATATGTGTGTTTTTTAACTTTTTCATTATATATAAGGAGTTATATATATATACATATATATATATATAAAGTTAACCCTATATATATATATGTGGGTGTGTGTGTGTGTGTGTTTAACTTTTTCATTACCAATTTGAATGTTTTAAATTACTTTTTATTGCCCTGTTGTGTTGGATAGAAACCTCCAGTCTCATGTTAAATAAAAGTAGTGACACTATACATCCTTATCTTTTCTTTGAACCTAAGGGGAAAGCATTCAGCATTTCATAATTAAGTATAGTGTTAGTTATGGTTTTTTTTAATAGATACTCTTCATCATGTTGAGGAATTTCTTCTCTATTCCTAATTTTCTGAGAGGTTTTATTAGGAATTTATGTTGGAATCTATATATCTATTTATGCATGTATATATTTATGTACATATTTTATATGTATGTATACATATATTTATGTATGTGATAGATATAAATTTTATTAAAAAGTGAATTAAATTGATTGAATAAAATATTTAACCAGCCTTGTACTTACATTCATGGGATAATTCCCATTTCGTCGTTGTATTAGGGTTCTCCAGAGAAATAGAGCTGGTAGGATTTCCAAATATGTTTAGAAAGAGCCTTATTTTAAGGATTGGCTCACATAACTATGGAGGCTAGCAAGTTCTAGAGATGCAGGGTGAATCAGAAATCTGGAGACCCAGTAGAGCCAAAGTGTAGTTCCAGTCTGAAAGCTGGCAGGCTGAAGAACCAGAAAAAGCTGATGTTTCATTCTGAGTCAGAGGCAGGAAAAAGGCTGATGTGCAGGTTTGAAGACTAGGAAGAATTCTCTCTGACTCAAGGGAAGGCCAGCCTTTTTGTTCCATTCAGTCCTTGATTGAATTGTGCTTGCTTACATTAAGAAGGTCAATCTGTTTTACTAAATCTACCAATTTATTTTGAATATTTGAATTATGTTCCTGGGAAATATATAGGCGTTTGTTTTTCTTTTCCTGTCATTTCTCTTCCTGCTTTTGGTATCAGACTAATGCTGGCCTTGCAGATTAAGAAATATCCTTCCTTTTCCCATTTCCTAGAAGAGTTTCTGTAGAATTAAATTATCTGTTCCTGGAAAGTTTGATAGAACTGTTGAATTTATGGGCATTATGTTCTTTTCTTTTCTTTTCTTTTTTTCTTTTTGTTCTTTCTCTTCTCTTCTCTTTTCTCTTCTTCTCTTCTTTACTCTTCCTTCTTTTTTATTTTTTTTGATACAGGATCTTTTTGTTGCCCAGGATCAGTGGTACAATAATAGCTTACTGTAACATCAAACTCTTGGGCTCAAGGGATCCTACTGCCTCAGTCTCCCAAGTAGCTAGGACTACAGGCATGTGCTACCATGCCTGGCTAATTTTTTTTTCTTTTTCTTTTCGATGGAGGCAGGCTGTCGCTGTGTTGCCCAGGGCTGGTATTTTTATGATTCATTTTTATGTCCATTGTTAGATTATTAATTGTAACATTTCATTTTGCTATTTTTATTGGTTGGTTATGATTTATAGTATGTATCTATAATTTACTACATTCTATCTCCCAGTAATCCTCTACCCATTAACATATAATATAGAAAATACAAAGTAGTATACTTTCATATGATACATATCTAAATGCTAATTTTATAGTCAGGAATTTTAAAAGTAAAATTGCATTTTATTTTGAATTTTGGGGTAGAGTATTTACTGGTAAGTAAAGTATACTTTCTTTAAATTTTCCCTTCAAGTATATAAACTATGGATGAAAGGAATTTTTTTCATAATTTGATCAGTTTGTTCCCAAGAGCTTATGGATCCTGAAGAGTAAAGGAAATCAATGTGTATTTTTTTTAGCAATTGTCATGGATTCTTTTGTTTTACAAGGACTCTTATACAGCATAGATTGCTCTAAGTAAATTTTTAATAACTCAAAGTTAAAATATGGGACAGCTTTAGGAGAAAAAAAATCTTTGTGCTCAAATACAAGCAAAATCCATTATCTTACAGTAGCTAATGTATCACATGCTACTTGAATGAATAAATTTGTCCTTTTTATATAAATATTTTGATATAGCTCAATATAAACAAATACACTGATACATGATTCTGAAATTAAATTGAATAATATAAGATAAATGTAATTTTATAACTCTATTGCAATTATTTTACCTGTGATGTATGTTCATGTACAATTCCAATTAAAGCGATTTTCATATGTGAAATTTGCATTTAGATAGAGACACCAAAATATATACATGTCACTCAAAAGGAAAATGTGATTCTGTTAATTTAATAAAAATAATTTTCTGTCCTTTCTTGACTCTTCCAATAAAATTATGATGATGGGGCTTAAGGTGAAAGAGAAAAGGAAAAAAGGTGAGAAATGAAAAGGAAATAAGTTTCATTTTCCTTCCTTTTTAAAGGATAACAACAATGACAGTGGTTCATGCATGAAGATAGGAATTACTGAACAGAATATTACAAACTCTAAAAAACCATCACATATAAAGACGGCTTTTTGATCTGTGACTGCTGCAGTTGTTTACAGAGTTTGCCACAGTTTATTTCTTGTGCTTCAGTTAAGTCAAGATCTTTCATTCTGAAAGAGTCATGATGCAAACTTCATAAAAGTCCATAACTAAAACACTACAACTAAATTAATGGATTATTGCATCTTGCAAACTTCACTATATTCTAATTCCATGGCCTTGTAAAATATTAGTGTTTAATTTATTCTGGTTTTCCATGTTAATTAAATTATTTTATTTAACTCAACTTTGTAACTATGATCATTTTAAGTTAAAGAAGCCCTGTTGATACTTTCCTCTTTTATTTTTTCTAATGATACCTAATTATGTCTCTGTGGTACTAGAGGTCCTCTAGTCTAACCATCAGTTATCTCTGAGAGATAAGGACAGAGTTTCTCTGGTTTGGAAGACTGAAATATCTGCCACTTATGGAGCTTGCTAAAATTTATTCTGAACCATACTTTTAGAGCACTGGGAAGCATTCCACCCACAATTTTGCTCCCTCTTAAGGACTATTAACTTATATACTTATTGAATACATTTCTAGTTCCTACATATACTTGGTTTGTTCCAGGGATTAGGCATAAAGCAGTGAATTAGCAGTACATTCCCTGCCCTCATGTTGCTTGAAGACAAACTGGGGAGACAGGCAGTCATAAGAATAAAGAAGCAAATATATAACTTTAAATAGTGATATACATTATGCAAAAAGAAAAGATTAATCCCAATTTTCTATTCTACATGTAACAACTTCAGCTAACTGTTAAGAGTACACTCTTTATAGTTGGCATTTTTGGATGAGAAAGCTAATGCCACCACTCTGAAAATTTCTGCAAGTTAAATAACTTTACTGAGGTTGAAAATTCTCATCTGTTTAAGAGGATAATAAAACCAACCTCATAAAGTTCCTATGATTACCAAATAGGATAATGTATATAAAATCCATATCAAATGTCTAGCACATTATAGAGATTCTAAAATGGTTGAAGACATATCTGTTGTTATTACATGTATCTGGCAAGTAAAGGTAGATGGTACAACTGGAAAAATTATATTGAGAACCATAATGACTGTTACAAATGGGCAAATCTTATTTTTTATTGCTTGAGAAAAAAATTTACATGACCTAAATGGAAATTGTTCTGTCTTTCCAAATTATGCACCACACAGTTTTATGAAATGGCTTATATAATTTGATCAGTAGATTATCCAATCTTTGATAAATTAGTGAGACATGTCAAACAATTGTAAAAGAAAAAAGTCTTAGATTTGATTTTAGAAGAATAAATATCCCCATTTTATAGATGGCACCATTAAAGTTCAGAAAGGTTAAGGGACTTGCCAATAATGCACTATTATTAATCAATAAAATATTGCAATTCAAATTCATATATCTTCAAATCTGAAGACACTGTCAACTGATATCTTTCTTATTTAACAGCCAGTTAATAAAAGAGCTAGATGTGAATTCAGATTTCCTATGTCCATGTACAGAAATTTTGTCTCCAAGAACTGTCTTACTTCACTTTAGTTTCAACAAAGTTTATATTGTACTTGTCTATATTTCTTTTGAATTTTAATTTTGTCACCCAACATGAGGGTACAACTCTATTAAATTTATTCTTCCAGAGATCTGGTTAAATATGTATTTTAAAAAAGGAAAAGTCTGGGGGAGGTTCAAAAAATAAAATAAAAATTGAAAAGTCTTTTAAAATAACCCTTAATTATTCCTTGTAAAGATCCAGATATATCTAGTTTTTTGAACCCACAATATTAATTGGGAAACAAACAAAAACCTGAGGCTCAGAAAAATAGCTACAAGTTATATAGTCAAATTGGAAAATGGTTATGATTAGAAAGTATGAAACCTTGACATTAAGCTGTGACATGCATGATATTTAAAAATTATTCCAAATGACATTGAGTCTGCTAACACCTGAAGGCATAACTTACATAAGATATTTAAGAGAAACCAGGTATTACTTTAGACACAAAGAAATGTACCTCCATTATTAATATTACAAAATAGAAGGTTTTAGAATCAGTCCTTCAAAGGATTGTTGGAAACTAACTTTTGAGAATATTAGTACTGTTAAATCCTAATTTAACATTTATTTTTGTTTTTATTTATTTTGAGCTAAATATTCTTATTTTTCTGCTGTTTCACTGTTAATGTCTACATTGTGATCAAAACAATATACTTCCAGGGGAACACCTGTTACGTAATCATTGTGCACGATAAAGATTTTGCTTTCCGTTATTCCACTGGAATTAATAGTAACTATTCACCTTGACAGAGCTTATTTCTTCATTTTATTTGTATTGTTTGTTGCTATGTTTCTATTTTCACAAAGTACACCTGGTTTTTCCCAGTAAAAATAGGAAAGCATAGAGACCACTGAGTTTAACTCGGTGTCAACTTAAAATTACTTTGCACATCTTAAGTGCTCAACTTAAAAATGAATGAATTAGTGAAGTGTAAAACTACAAACATGAAAATGGAGCAGAAACATCAAAAGGAAATGTTATCATCATAAAATATTCAGTAAAATCTCAGCATACAACTGTTCTGCTTTTTGCGTTATCTGCTTTTTGTATGTAAGCTTCTCTGAGTTTTCACATTTTTCCTAGATGGTCTAGATTGGTGAAAATCATTGTATAACAGTCAACTTTGTAAAATTAACAAAAGATAATTTTGTCAAATGATTATGCTGAGTCAATGCCAAGTTGAGTTATTGGGCAACACTTGAGTGGAGTCATTTCTTGTCCAGTAGCAAGGCAGGAAGTGGGCAGGCAGGCTATAGGTATGTTGAGTGTATTTGTTTGTCAACGTGATTTGTATTCCTATAAATTCTGACATTTTAAAATTGGTTATTTTGGTGAGTGTGATTACAAGTAAGTAGATCTTTGTCTTCTCTTGTTTCCATTGGAAGCCACTATCTTTCACCCAGATTTTTTCTGCATAGCTGATATTTTTATAAAATTACTGAATTATAGATGTTTCATATAAAAACAAATGTCATGTTTGAGCTGTTTAATTAGAGCTGAGGCAAATTAATACAAATTTTCTAACTAATATTTACAGAATCTAAGACACTTCACAGGATTCTAAATTTGATTGATAACACTTTTGTCTGCCTTGTTTGCCTGACATTCAAATTGCTGAAGATCCAAGCAGGAGAACTGAACATTTTGTCTTGACAGGAAAACTAATAAAAATATCTCTTACCCTGGGTAAAATGCTTTTATAAATCCTAACCTATGAATTGGCTAAGATATTCTTATTCCCAATTTAGACACTGGGGTCAAATAAATCTGCTTTACTGCTGTAGCAATATCCAACCTTGAAGTTTTTCTCAGTGGGTGCCAAGTTTGGCTGTATTATTTGGATTATGAAAGAACACCTAATAAAACATGATGAAATATACTATTGACAAGTCATCTTAATCTTTCCTCTTGAGTTTTACAGAACAGTTACTTAGCTTATTTGACTGGAAAACTGAGAAACTTATTTTTTTTTAACTGATTAATATTCTTTTTCAATAATGCTGAAAATATACTGATATCATAGGTGAAAGGCATTTTAGTTCACAGATTATTAAGAAAAAAGTTCTTTATGAAAAGAAGACATTTGCTTTCTTACAAAGACTCACACACAGTGAGAAATCATACATATTTCAGGGTACAAGGGGTAAGACCTAGAAAGGCAAAATTATTGCATTAATTTACTATAATATTGAGTAGTGCTGTAGTTCTTTGGGTGACAGTATATAAAAAATGTCCAATATTTCTAAAAATTTCGTTATATTATTTTAATTTGCTTCTCATATAGCTCAAAGAGTAAGGTTTCCAGAGACTTCAAAAATTTATTTTAACTATTTATGTATTAACATATATTATATCTTACATAATATACTTCTACACTGATATAAAAACTATATTAACTATATCTCAACAACTTGCTATTTTTTAAATTTTTGGTAGATTACTGGATAGTCTAGAAATGTGTTTGTGGACATATTTTTCCCTTAGTTACACTACTGTGATTTTTCTGTTTTCTGAATTTGCAATATGTAACTTAAAAGAACTTCATATGTCTTTTCTTATATATATATGTATATATATATATGTATGTGTGTATATATATGAGTATTTACATATTTGAGCTGAAAAAAATATCGAAGGTTTTTTTCCTCCTATATTTTCCAAAGTGAATGATGTGGCTTCTCTTCTTACACATGAGAGTAAATAGAATATTTGATTAGAACATGCTATATTGAAACTATTTCTCTGGAGAAGTAATTTTTTTTAAAAAGTCTTTTATTTAGCTTTGTTTTATTTTGCTGACGTGAATTTTGAATATTCATCTGATTTTGTAGTTTTAGCAGACATATTTCAGAAATCATTTTGGAATAAAAGAACTATGACAGGCTTCAAAATTTCACTTTTTTAAAAATAATTTACGGCTGAAAAACAGTTGAAGGGATGTTAACTGATATTTTATGGAGGAAAAAAAGCAGGCACAGAAAAGCTAGGTGAACTTACTTTAATATTAAACAGCTAGGAAGTGGCAGAGCCAAGATTTTTACTCAAGGCTTCTGCATTCTATGAATCAAAAATGCTCTGGTACTCTTTCAGGATGGATCATGAATTATTTTGTAAGTTATCCAGGAAGAGAGATTGTACAACTTCCTTCCTGTTAATGACAGTAGATACTAATATTTGTGTCCATTTGACTACTGATTTTTTCTCATTAATCTACCACATACTTCATTCCTAGTAATATAACAGTTTTATTCAAACAAAATAAAGCAGACACATACACCCACACACATAAACATACATACATGCACTCTATTACTTCATCTATTCCTAGTCACTGCAAATATAAATTCTTTCAGATACTGCATAGTACTTTGTGACAAAGCTGTGTTGGGGAAGGGGAATGTTGGTAATCATATTCTTTCACTTCTGGAACATATTCATAAGAATAGAAATTATTAATAACATTAAACTTGAGTATAATTAGTTGGATAGAGTCAATGAGTGATGAAAGCAGGTATTAAGGACTTGACACAGGAAATGTCTCCATTCTAGGAAAATTCCTACAGAGCAGAAAACTCATGCCAGTTGCTTGGTGTTTCCTGGTCTTGAGAACATTGGGAATATAATGCATTAAAACTCCAAGGAGTGATAGCATTTTTATCTTTGATTTCTTGTGCGTGTGTGTGTGTGTGTGTGTGTGTGTGTGTGTGTGTGTTTCCCACCCTTCTCAAACATCATTAACTTCAGAATAAAATTAAATAGGCTACATTTGTCTTCTACACCAATCATATTTGCAGCTCACTGAACTACCGTCCCCAACCTACTTACTTCAAAAAGGGAATCAGCTTACAGCCTTGTAAAATCTGCATTATTTATGAACGCAATGTTATATATTTTTATTTATGAGTTCAATTCCATTTATAAATGTCACTTTGTCTTTTTCTTCTTTGTTCACTTAATATTCAAAGATGAGCTAACTATACTGTAATAAAAAATTAAAAATGTAAAAATAGTCTCAGAATATACATGGTCTACCATTACAAACAATATATTAAGAATAAGAATAAAATGAATACAGCCTTAATCAACTCACCTTCCACAGTGATTTATAAATATATTACTGAGTAGTCTCCAGAAAAAAAAAAATTCCTCTAGTTACTCAAGGCTTCTGCATCCTATGAATCAAAAATGCTCTGGTACTCTTTCAGGATGGATCCTGAATTATTCTGTAAGTTATCCAGAAAGAGAGATTGTACAACTTCCTTCCTGTTAATGACAGTAAATACTAATATTTGTGTCCATTTGACTACTGATTTTCTTCTCATTAATCTACCACAGGAATTTTTTTTTTTCTGGAGACTACTCAGTAATATATTTATAAATCATTGTGGAAGGTGAGTTGATTAAGGCTGTATTCATTTTATTCTTATTCTTAATATATTGTTTGTAATGGTAGACCATGTATATTCTGAGACTATTTTTACATTTTTAATTTTTTACTACAGTATAGTTAGCTCATCTTTGAATATTAAGTGAACAAAGAAGAAAAAGACAAAGTGACATTTATAAATGGAATTAAACTCATAAATAAAAATATATAACATTGTGTTCATAAATAATGCAGATTTTACAAGGCTGTAAGCTGATTCCCTTTTTGAAGTAAGTAAGTTGGGGATGGTAGTCCAGTGAGCTGCAGTCAACAAAATGGAGTTGAAAAACATTAGTTGATGTGGACAGAAAAGATAGGTTTCCCTTTTGAAAATTTTAAAACCCTGAGCACATTCAGTGTGTGCTGCCACTTAATGCATTGTTCAAATATTTCCTGCACATCCAATTTTTATGAGAACCTTAAAAGGCTTCTGGTAGACAGTTTAATCACATTTCCTCTTACCACTTGTATATGTACTTCTTATATGGAGGTCATTGTCATAAAAAGGAAACTTGTTTGGCTTCTCAGTGTGACTTATCATTTTTTTTTTTTGGAGGGAGCAGGAGACAACAGAGGCCTGAAAAAACATTAAAGCAGATAGCATTTATGCCATTATACCATGGCTTGCTTTTTTTTTTTCCAAATATGAGCTAGCCATTATATGTGCGATATACATATTTGTATGTCTCTAGACTTGGCTCTACCTTCTTCCCCGCCAGCCAAAGGAATTAATGACCATGATCATTAATAGATAAATGGCAACAGGACAATTGTTCATAATCCCTACAATATATGTGTAGTCAGATGAAGTAATCCTGTTAAAATAGCTTCATAAAATTTTCATGCTCATACTTCGTCAATGGCTTTTACACCAAATATCCCATATTTATAGATCAAAGGCTATAAGAAATGCAAACAGAGCTCTGAAACAGAAAACCAAGCAGTGTCCTCCCCAAGTTTCATTTTCCACCTGTAAATAATCTTTAGTTGAAGTTTTAGCTGCTGCTGTCACTGAGGGGGCATAGCAAAGTACTAGATCAAAATTACTAGAGTATGTTTTATAACAGGAACAATGGAGGAAATAAATTTTGGTCATTTTGTGAAAACTACTCAAAATGATCTTAGAGGTCAGAAATGGTGTTACCATTTTGAATGACCATAGCCTTGGAATGAGGACAGAATGCTAAATAGTGCATCTTTAGGTAAAATGAAGGTACATACACCACTGGCTTGAGAGAGTACTCTCAAAGTCTGTGCAGGGCTAAATCATACACTAGGAATATAATTCAGACAAAAAAAGATCATGTCTCCATTTTATAAGGTGAATGCTGTTTTCTCATTAACATTGATAACTAGGAAACACAGACAAAAATTCTCAATTTAACCACATAACTGCCAACTAGTAGTGTCAGAATATATGCTTCACTTTGGCACTGCTATTAAATTATACAACACTGAGGAGCTTGAAAGAGCACAATATCTCTTTCAGTTTTCTATATATTTTACTGTCAGGAATTACAAAAATTTTTGCATGGTACACAATGTGAAATTCACTGGCTCACTGTATCCCTAAGTATCTACCAATATTTCTCTTATTGTTTCCAATATATGGATTTTAGGGGAGCTCAAACATTCAGAACTACAGCAACATAGTTTTAGAAAGTTTCTTCAGTTACTCTGAGCTTACATTTCCAAACTAGAATAATGCCATCTATCTTGTGTTTTGTCATGGGAACATGAAATTCTATACATAGATTCCAGACAGGATAGAATGTCTGAACCTTGTACTAAATACATGGCATCAGTTATCACCATCTTCATCATCATCGTGACACCACCATGTTATTAAATAGAGGCCAATCGAGTCTCCTTTAACTTGGAGATATTTCAGAATACTTGTAATCCAAGTTTTACCTTAAAGAGGAGAAAATTGATACCCCAGTAACTGACCTGCCAAGGCCAGACAGCAAGTGTATAGCAAACTGGGAAGGAATTCATGGTTCTTGACTTCCAGTGTACTATTCTTTATACATGATTATATTTGGAGAGAATAAATATTATAATATGTCTTTCCTACTATTTTCCCACCCTTATTCTGTCAAGAGTATAGTTAGGGGGATATGAATTTAACTAGGACCTCAAATTAATCAGTTTTATTTCATTGGTGATTACATGGTATTTCCATGGTGATTACATGGATATCTATTTTCATTGTCTAGCTAACAAAGGTGCATTCAGTAGTTGTTATTGGCTGGATTGTGTTCCCCTAAAATTCATATGTTGAAGTCCTAACCCCCAGTACTTCATAATCTGACCATATTTGGAGATAGGGTCTTTAATGAGTTAATAAACTTAAAATGAGGTATTAAGGGTGGGCCCTAATTCAATATGACTAATGTCCTTATAATAAGAGATTAGTACATAAACACTCATGTGAAGGAAGGAAGGCCATGTGAAGAAAAAGGAAGAAGACATCCATCTATATGCCAAGGAAAGACACCTCAGAAGAAACCAACTCTTTTGGCATCTCAATCTCAGACTTTTAGCCCCCAGAATTGTGAGAAAATAAGCTTCTGATGTTTAAGCCTCTCAGTGTGTAGTACTTTGTTATAGCAGCCCTAGAACACTGATACACTAGACACTAGACACTCTTCTGAAACTTTATCCACATTGTGTCGTTCAGAGCTGAAATTTAAAACTAGTTATCCAATTTTAGTAGAAACATTAATATAATTTTTTTAAATATAGACTTCATTATTTTCCTTGGAAAAATGACCATCTGAGAGTCAAAGAAAAACAGTAATAACCTGGAAAATCTCTCATTAGAAAGCCACACAAATGTTTTTCTAACCCATTTTCCTAGTTCATTCCTCTGAAAGTACTTTGAACCTTTGTGTGCACTTGTCATAGAAAACACTTATGTCATGTTTTACTAATTTTTTGTGTGTTCATCACTCCTAAAAGAAGATAAGCTCATGTAAAATAGGGACTCCACCCCCAAGCACTTAGCATACAAATTGTATTGTGTAGCACATGTAAGTATGTGATAAATGCTGGTGGAATTACAGACACTTCCTCAAAATGCTGATCTGAGTACCTATGCTATGCAACTGACTGCCTTGGTGGTGAAACAGTTTTATAACATGATCTTTTAAATACCTCAATAATTAAATTTGCTTGGATGGTCTCCAGGAGAGACTACCTCATGCCAATGTTATTATAGTGAAATTCTAGAATGCTAATTCTGGTTCTTGGTTGTAGAGATCATCCTTGGTACCTCAAGCTAATTAACATAGTGATACAAATGTTAATCCATGAAGCTTACAAGTGGAAAACCCAATTAGGGTGATGTGATATTAATTAAAATAAAATAAGAAGTTTGGTTTGAGAGCCCAGTGGTACAATATGAGTGTCAATATGGTGTGCATGTGGGTGGGCTGGGCAGTGAATGGGGTGCTGTCCACACAGGGCATTGCAAGCTGCAAACAATTACTCTGAGATACTGTGAAGACAGTATTATATTGACAGTATTTCAAACATTATTTAACTCTTAAAGAAGAAAGGTACATCATAAAAAAGTAGTAATTTATTTGTATCAATTTGTTTATTTATTTTCAGGTACTATAGAAGGGAAAAGGGGAAATCATATTCAGGGGAAACCCATTAAAAACCAGCTGCTCCTCCACTACTCAGAAAAGGCAGGAGAGCCAAGTGCAATGCTAAACATGTGAGGAGACTGGTTTTCTATTTAAGCTCATTATTTTGGTTAATGGTGTTTCACTGGGAAAATATGGTTTGGAAAACAAAATAACCTTTGGAAAGATAACATTGTAATTCAGGTATTACTCTTGTCATTGCTGTTTTATTCAGATGATTATGTGTAGATAATAAATAAATGAAGCCTGCAATGAATGAATTATGATTAAATTACCATATCCAGAGGCAAAGATCCATTTTAAGAAGTATCATAGAAAATTGTTAGGAAAGTATTTTTATGCTACTGTCTATTTGTTTTATTATATGTTATTATATTATAATACAGTTGTACATTATAAATGTTTTGATAAAGTGAATATAAATAATTTTAAAAGGGACTAAATATGCTATTACCAAAAGAGGGATTGAATATATAATAGGAATAAGAAGAGAATGTAGAAAATCAACTTAACAAGGTTAAATAGAGGATCAATAAATAACAACTGAAAACTACACAAATGTGTCAACCTTCAACTCAGAAACAAACGTGATGCAACTAAAATGTTGTAGCGGGAAAAACAAACTTTTATATTCTAGCATCACTTAGTTAAATCATGTCCATGCATTGTGGCTTATCCATATTGGACTACAAGAAGAATACATATAGAATTCTTAAAATATTAAATGAATTTACATTAGGGAAAATATTTTATGAGATGTATATTATAGATGCAGTAAAGACAAAATGTAAAGGAAGGCTTTTATGACTTTGAACACTGAAGTGTGTTATTTTTACCATTGAAAGCCATTTGATTTTTTAAACAAAATGGCTTACACAAAGAATATTTATAAATCATATGTTGAACTCTCTGAAGGAACAATCATCTATCACTAGCACTGTACTTTCTAGTCCATTTAAAAGTATTTAAGAATAAAATATTGATAATTGAATCAAATTATTAGAGAATAAATTTAAAATTGATTTTAAAGCCATTTATGCCTTTTAGTTTTGTAAATTATATTATTTCTGTTTTCACTTTGACAACTTCAGATCGTTTGCTGAGGTCTTTAATGTTTTTTGCAAAAAATCTTGTTTATATTTGTGCCATTCATTTATGTATTCATGCTACTTTGTGAGTTTTGGAAAGTATTAAGAGCTTATATTCCACATCCCAGTGTGCCAGTTTGCCCTATGGGATATTGCCTTGTACTAATCCATATCCCTACAAACTGAAATAATAATATAACTACTCCAACCAATTCAAAATTCTAAACCTTCTAACTTAGCAGTGAAATTCCTTTAATATGAGCATACCTGTAGGTATTTCTTTTTCTTTTTTCTTCATGTGTATATACTTGATATATGTAGGTATGTACACTCATATATATATAGTTTTTTCATATAAGTGTAAATATTATATTTTTAAGATATTTATGAGACTAATTAAACACAATTCCAGATTATATTTTGATTTGATTTTTGTATTAGTACGTTATGAAATTCCTTACATATATTCTTTAAATGAAGAGCTTTCCTAGTGCTGGTAGAATCTCATTTTGAGTAATATTATTCAGAACACCAAAATTCTTACCTCATTCACATCTAATTAAAAAAAATAAGTTCATTGAAAATATGTACAAAGTTCAAACATTATGTTTTCCATGTTTTCTTCACATAAGACATGCGCTTCACTGTGTAATATATTTGAAAATAATAACATGGTGAGGAAAATACTTTGAAATGGGACTATTTTATTACATTCAAAGCAGTACTACCTGAAAGGGTTAATACTTTTTTCCTCAATCCTGCACTATCTGTATTTCAGGGCTCCCTGAGATAAGATATATTAATAGATATGTCTCTGAATATAACACTAGCAATTTGATTTGATAATGGCTAAGAAGACAGGTTTACTAATTACAGAAGCAGTTGTTAAGTGATGTCCTTCCTGGGAGAAACAGAGGGTTACTTGTTCCAGGATTGGTGACCACAATGGAGTTCTTACCCACAGGAATTTCCAGAAGTTTTTAAAAAGAATACAAGTTGAAAACTAGTGTAAGTGGTCAAATATGCTGAGGGCTGCCATTTAATGTACAGGATTTGAGAGTAGGTAGTCTCTTTATTTCTCCAGTGTCATTTTCTTTTCTTGGTCCATGTGATTCTTGCTTTACTTCTGTGCCATTGTGAGTGGGTGCTTTTGTAATCTGCCCTAAGGTTGCTAGCTCATTGCAGGCAATAGACAAGGCAGGAGGATCCTATCTTATATTTAAAATAGGTTTAAAGATATGTTAAGTACTGAATTTAAATATCAAATGGACAATATTTACAGAAATGGGTTATAATTAGTAAAATGGAAAGGATTGTGGAGATGCATTAATAAATTTTTGTTGATTTCTAGGAACTGCTTCATGTACATTAAAAAAGCTGTAACAGAACAGTGCAATTGCCAACACTTGGGCCTTGTAAGCATGTCAGGGAATTCACATCTGGGCTTTTTAACCAATTAGCTTTGTGACATTGAGCAAATTACTTAATCACTCTATGACTCAGTTTCCTTATCTGTTAAAATGAGGATGTAGGTTGCACATATTGTGTTGGATAATGATGAAGAATACGTCTGAATTACTTATAACTATGTCTGGCACATAGTAAACAATGTTACCTATGATTATAGGCTTTTTATTTTAACTTGCATTTTAAAATAGCTCCAAAAATATAGAACTAGGTATGTTAATTGTCTTGGTTAAGATAGTCTTCATGATTTAATTTACAAAATAAAAATGTTTGAACACAAAATATTTAGACCTAACTCTCTTGTGAAATAGGGTTTACATATAATTATGTACACAACTAAAAGATGTGCTGTATTTTCTCACTTTATTTATTCTCTATAGTCAAGATTTGGTACACATGGTTAGATATCAAACATGTGCCAATTATATAACTGCTTATGTCTATTAGCCAGGTGCAGCATAGCTTATAAATTAATTCTGTAAATCTGATTAAATTATGAATTCTGCCATTTCCCCCTATTCAGATATTGGGCATACAATTATTTGATTATCTACTCACAAAGTATTTAAGTTTCTCAAATTTGTGTACATGTTTTAGTGATCTGAACCATGCTATGTTAACCGCATTTTGTCTTCAGCTTTTGACTTGAGCATAAATATCCTCATCTCTTTCATACTCTAGTGATATAACTGAATACTAGATAATATATAAACAAAAGTGATAAATATGCACTCCTAATTCTATTGGTTTTTAAACATTTAATAATGTAGTGAGGTTTCTTTAAAAGATAAAAAAATGAATGAGTTAGAAAAACCTGACCTAATAGCTAGTCTTGGTAGTGTTATTATTTTCTCAAGGAGAATGAAAGGGAGATGCATTTTGATTGGTTCTATGACATAAAGACAAGCTAAACTGTAAAACTTAAAAAGACTAAGTCCCTCATTTCTAATACAGTAGTGGCAAATTAGAATTATCTGCATTAGTAGCAATAGGAACAGATTGCATTTTAAATCATCATATCATTGACAGACAATTACATTCAGAACTTTCCAAGCATGAGGCAGTGGCAATGTTTGTTCACCAACAAAGTTATTCAAGCCAAAAGCCCAGGGAGGATATGAACATAAGGAAGTTACTTCTGGGTGAGTTGCTGGAATTAATTTCTCCTATTATTTTCCTCCTACACTTCTCCTGTAGAATCATGAAAATTAAAGATAGAAAATGCCTGTTAGCACTCCTTGAGTCAGCTCTCCTGCCCATTCAGAAGGAAAGTGTACTACCTTTCTCTCCAATCTTAGTTTAAGGGAAAAAAGTCACATAAAAAGGCAGCGAAGTAGTTCCCCTGGAGTTGAAGTAGTTGATAATGTTTTTAAATTCCAAATGTGACACCACATTTACAGCTAGATACATATTTTGTATATTTCAAACCTTTGTGTAAAATATTAATAATTTTTGATGAAGTGTGTGTTTGCATCACATTTATTAATAATTTTTGCACATTTTGCCAGTGCACAGTTAATCACAAGACTGACCGTCACGTTCACCTAGGGGCATTTTATGGTAGTTGAGTATAATAAATTGAAGAGATGATATGGTTTCTCTCTATGAAAGGAAAACCAATACTGGTATTACTTATATGTGAGACAAGTTAACCTAAAAAGGACGTCATCTCAGGACATAGTCCACACAGTGTACATAGATTTTTTTTTTTTTTGTTCTCTCAGTAGTAATACTCCTGTGGCAACTTTTTGACCTTAACTGTTGTACAAACTGATTAGCTATGTGAAAACTGCTACCAATGACTTGAATAAATTTCAGAACAGTTTAAATGACTGTTCAAACCACTCCTTTTAGGATGGTTTTGTAGTTTTGTGTATTTCTCCAGAAGTTTTGCTAACCCCTCACCTCAGCCTCCACTCTATATAGGAAGTACTCACATAGCAATCCACCTTATATTAAATTATTTTTTGTACATGTAGTCTTCCCTTGGGGTCAGATATTCTGAAAGACAAATACTACATTTTAGTCTTCAGTTTAGGGGAGCAGCGAGATCTGAATATGTGCTTTGCTCCTGCTTTATGCAAAACATATACTCATGATGTGTGTGTATTCGTGTGACGAATTTAGATCTGTTAGGACTTCTACTGAAATTGCCTTTGAATTTCTATGTTCTTGGTAAGATAAAAATTGCTTATCTAGTGTAAGAGGACCTTATGCAATAAATACAACCCTTCACCCTAGTTTTGTCAACTGGATAAACAACAGAACCTGCTCAACTGACTGAGTTGCCTGCCTTATACAAAGAGTGATTCTGAATCTAACTTTGGCTTTTCTGTTTTTAAGAAAAAAATTCCTATTTCGTATGTAAATCTGTTTGAATTTCTCTTTCTTATAAAGATACCAGTCATATTGGATTAGGGCTCACCCTATCAACCTCATTTTAACTTAACCACTTCTGAGAATATCTTATCTCCAACTCCTATCACATTCAGAGATGCTGGGGGTTATGACTTTAACATACAAAACAGTAAATTGAAATGGACACAGCAAAAAAAAAAAAGAAGAAGAAGAAGAAGAAAAACTAAGTTTTTCCAACAGCTTTTGTTGATATTATGAAATTTTAATCAGATTGAAGAAATCCAGTTTCTGTTTGTATAGTTACCATAATTAAAGGTAGTTAAGAATATTGAATTTTAAAATGCTATCTAACATTTCTAATTTGTTCACTTTGAGAATAGATTAATTATCTGAAATCTTTTGTCTGAATTTTTCTGTTTTACCAAGAAATTCTCTGGCATAAGTCTGTTATCTATTCTAGGGTTGTTTTGCAGGTAGAGATCTTTGCAAGGGAAAGCAAGAACTGTCAGTTTATTATGTGTACATTTTGGGTCTTTATACGTTGTGAAATTCAGTACAAGCCTTAAACATCCTCACTGAAAGAGGAAAACTCCCTTATTAAATTCTGAGCTTCACTCTAAGATAGTTTTATGTAAATGGTAGTCTCGCAGATTTTAAGAATAACCCTATAATCTGGCTTCAGCATAATTTCAGAAGCATTCATATGAAGAGGCATTTTTAAAAGACTGATTGAAAATATGCAAACATTCAGGAAGTTATTGTTTTAGTATGCCTTTGATTTTAGAAAGGAGTTTTTTTTTTTTTTTGGTCTGAAAAATTATGGCTCTCTGGAAACAGGAATTCACTCAATAGAATTGATTTGGAACACAAAATACTACATAATTTTCAATATATCCATGTTACATAAATGCAGAAAGCTGCATATTTTACATTACATGGCTTTAGGATTGGGGATTTGTGTTTGTTTTTGCTTCAATAATTGCCTGGAAAAAAGGTGATGAATTATGATGTGGTTACAGGCTTTAATTTTTTGATTGAATGGAGGAATTATATTTATAGAAGGTCATTCACTCCTGTGGGGGAAGGTTATTAATATAAGAAATTATGTGCTGAGGTAAACCACCTCAGTCAGACAGTGAAATTCATCATTCAAGACTTATTTAGGGACATGCAAAATGCACTATAAATTGAGTGTCTCCCTTTCAAGGGGATTAATGCTACAGCTTGGGAATTTTCAGAAAGTTGTGACAAGAGTCCTAAGGTTTAGTGACAGAATACAGTTAATTTTTCCTTTACGTACCTGGAAACCAAATCCATTTTGGGATATCTCCTTTCATTCTTGTTCTATATCTTACTTAAAAATGTAGGAGAACAATATCTGTCTAATCTTATCATTCCCAAGTAAAGGTTAAAAGTCTTAAAATGTGTAGGTTTATTAAGTCAAGTCTCTTACAGATAAATGCAAACAATGTTTAGATATCAAGCATAGCTCTTCTGAACAATAGTATGCCAATGCTTATTCTCAGAATAGTGTTGTAAGGGTCACAGCATGTTATTCAGGTTATTCTAGGGGCAAACAAGTTATCAGCTATATGGATATGTTTCAAGAAGTATAAGAATGTTAAAAACATTGCCCTAGTTCTCTGTTTAGAAAAATGAACACCATTCCAGTTTTAAAACTTAAAAAGGAATAGTAAGGGCATATTATATGTATTTTTAAATTTTAATATCAACAGAACCTGATTTTGTATAGTCCCTCATACTTTTCAAATTTCTTTCACATTTAATTATCTCATTTGAGCCTCTTGGCCACCTTCCCTGACAGGCAGGAGAGGGGTTGTTATCCCCACAGGAAGATTGAGCCCTACATGTTATATCACTTGCTCATGGTTTTACAATGAATACAATGTTTTATTTTTTTTTTTCCATTACAACACTCTGAGGACTATGCCTCCATGCAACCTCTCTAAACTAACAGTCGATGAATGGCAATGTAATGTTTAGTTCCACAGCATGATTTGAAATTGAAAATACTGAATTCACTTGAAAATATTTTTAAGAATCTATTATTTGCCACACAGTGTGCACAACACTGGGGACATCTTTGGGGCAATAGACACAAAACCACACATAATTAGCATACAGAGAAATGAATATTAGAGAGATTATATTTGTTCTGGATGCAAAAGAGGAGGAGGATTGAATAAGGAAGGTGAAAACCAATGACTTGGGCTTTGGACAAGTTGGTTTTAAGATGCCTGAATGAATCCTGGATGAAATATTTGTTTGTTTAGAATGAAGCATTGAGGAACAGTAGGTTTTGAAGGAGTAAATTTGGATGCCATCACTTATAGGTGTGTAGGAGATAACTGAAAGTGTGGGATTGTATGACAGTTCCCAGAGAAATAATAAATAGTGAAAAGAGAAGATAACCAAAAATATGGACTTGAGAAACACCAATATAAAAAATGTTTCCAATGGTAAAGGAATAGTCAAGGATATTGACATGAACAGAGATATACGGGAGCAGACAGATTAGCATTATGGGGAGAAAAAAGAATGATGGATTTCTAAGAGTAATTTTTGTCAAGTATTAACAAAGCTGAGACACAACTGAGAATTAAGTAAGATGAAAGTAGAAAGTACAGAATACTCTTTCCAAAGTACACAACGAGAGAAACATGTAGAAAACAAAGAGTTGAATATACCAGTGAAAGATTAATTATAAGTAAATTTATTTTACCATGATCAAAAACCATCCTCATAAATCTTTTACAAGGGAAGTGACAAAGTTGTGTCATTATTTAGATTTAAATTCATCTGATATGTAAGGGGTATTTAGTAGCCTTATCATGATATTATAGTAGAAACAGTGGGTCAACTAGTTGGTCCCTGGGCACATACTCTACTTCTCTGCTTATTTTTTTTTTTCAAGACGGGAAAATTAGTCAAAATTACTACCATAGTGATTATAAAAAATGTTAAATGGCAAATTAAGATGCATTCTCTCTTTTTTTTTTTGCCTAAGAATTAATAACACTGAATTTGAAAGTTTCCTTTGCTTTACTTGATCTTACCATCAATAAAAGGTAATAATGTATTAAGTCTACTACCAGTTTAAAAAAGATAGTCTTAATAAACTATGATATTACAATTATAAAAGTTGATGATGAAGACATTTTTGGTTATAAGAAACAAAACTCATTTACACTAGTGAAATTAAAAGAAATCTCCTAAAATTCAAGGAGAGAGAATAAAGAACACATGTGTCCTTATCTAAAGTGGAACAAAGAATGATAAATGGGGCAATTTCTATTTCTTTCTCTCTCTCTCTCTCTCTCTCTCTCTCTCTCTCTCTCTCTGTTACCTGTACATTTCTGAAAACATTTGTTTCCTTTCTCTATACTATGTCCTCACAACTTGTACATAGTTGCTGTTGGGTCCTTGTATACATCAACCATTCACTTTCAATCACCCACTGAGACCCTCTTCTTTCCCTCTTAGCTTAAATTTCCACAAAAGCATTGGGGAGGAACCAATCATCTTTGAGCATTGCCATATACAGTTCATAATATAAGACACTGGTCATCCCAGGTTTTGCTTATCTGGACATCTGAGCCACAGCACATTCCTAATTTACCAGTTCTGCAGGAGAGAGGGAATGAGAGAGAGGTGATTGTGTCTTCTACATAGGAATGTCTCTTTCAGGGATTTAGGTATAGCAGAGGGAGCTGTCCCTAATAGTTTATCATACACATGATGTTAAAATGAAAACATGACATTTCAAACATGCAGAATTGTTCATATAAACAGAGAGAAGTGTTACTCTGGAGCATTTTAGTAAGGTTATATTTATATATCTTATTTATCTTTTTATAGAATTAAAAGAAATATTCTGGTAGATTCTATCTTGTGTACATTCTCTTTGAATCAGATGCTCACACCAAGAATTTGTCACTTCTTTCCCATAAACTTATTTCACACTGAATCACAATGAATAACTATCAGAAAAACAAATAGCATGTTAACACATTTATTCGACCAGAGCCCTCTTGAGATAATGTCTGAATTTTCATCAAGACTGTAGTGATTAGTATTTCTGATTATGATAATTAAATAACTCATTAGTGGTTATGTTTCAAAAAGGATTTCAAATATAAAATGTTTCTGTAATATGGTGAGTCATTTGGCTCAGGCTTTTCAAGTAGGGAAAAAAATCGAAAGGACAATTTTGGCCCTTAATATCATGCATCAGTAAAACAGATATAAGGATTGTGTCCCACTTTTACAAGCAACATATTCTGAAAGGCCTAGTTTCATGGCAGTTCATTTTAAAGTGTACTCTTGTTTATACATAAAAAATAAATTGAGCAAGAATTGTCGCCTTGTCTAACTTGACATCAACAGAAACCATCAAATGAATGGATAAAGGTTTCAACAAGTGAAGTGTATTTTATTAGTTGTTGTTCAATATATGAAGTAGGGAATTGAAATAAGGAAAAGTAGGTACGGACTTTATTTTTAACGAAAATTTCATCTGCAAGTAGTTTCAGTTTAATGAGCAGCAGAAAATAAGGTTTTGTTGTCTTTCATTTGTATATTCGATAGCTTGTTTAAAAGTTTGTAAATATTTGCTGAATGCACACTTTATTAGGTGTGTGTTTGTGTATGGGTTTACTTTCCTTAGATAAACTTTCCTTATTGTGTTTAGCTATTTATTTTAATAAGACTAAACAAACTTCTCTACTTCTTCATGCTTTAGAGAGCTCACCAGGGAATAGGAAAGGGTATTCTGTATTTTGAGAAGATATGTACAATGTCAATTAGCTTAAGAACACAAAATACAAGTTGGTAAAGTTTAGTCAACCCTTGCTCACAAACAACCATTAACACAATAGGATGTACGTTATCTGGATAAATTACACATATAGTTGCTATATTTAGACTTATACTTTGGGCTATATTCAAATGCATGTATATCAGAGTATTTGGTTTTAAACCCATCAGAACCTTCTTTTACACGGTTGCTTCACAATGTCTGATTGGTTCTTTCAACTTCACAGATTCTGAACCTGAGATATTTCAAGTTGAATGAAAGATGTCTTTTAGGAATATATTTGATTATGGAGTTAGGCAGATGGTTCCTTAGGATTTGGTTAAAAGAAACATTGCCCTATTAATGGACATCTGGATTGGACAAGCTAGAGGCTCTAAATCCAGTCTATTGATGGGTCTTTGTGATTAGCCTTTAGCATGGTAGTGATGTGAATGACCTGTGAGAATATTTTTTAGCTGAGTTAGAAGGTTGTTTTAAACCCTGTGAACCTATAATTTAAAATAAGGGATTGAGAATATGTCTGAATTTTTCTTTGCTTTGATTATCTTAAAAAGGAATTAAGCTAATTTTTTTACCTTATGTCATCTAAACAGAATAAAATACATCATTCATCGACCTCTAAATATTTTATCTTGGATCAGTCAGTCGTTGTGCTTTAATTTCCTCATCTATAATGGAGGTGAGGAAAAAAATTGTAACGTCTCTTTCAACTCTAATATTCCTTGAGTCTACCAAATGTTCAAGTCGCCCAAAGGGAAAGGAATTGCTACAAATCCTTACTTGCAAGCACAATTTTCAAGCCCTGATTCTAAGCTCTTAACAGAGTTTCTGTGCCACAGAAGGGAGAGAGGAAAAGACCTAACAGAACTTAAAAAGAGGTAAGGCAAACAGAAAGGCAAAGAGGGATTCAGCTACAGAGATCAGTGTCAGGAGTCTGACTTATATTTACTCTGATTTCCCATCTCTTTTCATGCTGAGTCTCCAAAGAAGCCAGCTGCCTTGTGTTGTTGCATCCTTCTACTTTGCTACCCATATAAAAAGACCCCACAACCTCCTACCCTTTTATAAACTGGATTATTTTATGTTTTATTTTTAGCATGACCCATATCAGTTTGGGTGATTGTAGGACATTTTGATTATAGGATTAAACAACATCTTACTATTGTGATACAAGAAAACCAACATAAATAGGTATGATGGTCTCATTCTCTGTTTATGTTAGGTCTCTTGGTAATCCAATGGTAAGAAAAAGACTGTGTGATTAGTCTAGCAGGGTCTTTTCTTTTCCTTCATTGAAGGGGAGTAAAAAAGTCCAATTGGTCTTGTCAGATACGTATCATCTAAGGTGGGGAAAAAAACTGTTTTATGAAAGAGCTTGGAATTATAATAGCATGATAACACAAGATCACATGCTTTAATGAATAATTATATTTTGCATATATATAAATAAAAGCATATTTGCAATACATTGCTTTTTCTAAAATTATTTTCCTTGAATTATGTATTATCTTCATTTGAAAGTAGATTGCTATTATCAGCATTATTACCAAGAGAAATGTTTTATAAAATGTTGTCTCTCTATATATTTTTTAATCATGTTTAAATATTGTTCCCCACCTGCATGTCTCAAAAAAACTTAAATATTAATCCTTACACAGTTGGAGTAAATATAGTTGTTTTAATATCATTGTAAGACAAAAACACATTGTTTTCTGACAGAGAGCTATCATTCTGTATTCCTCTATGGAACACTATGTAGGAAGAAAATAACACTAGTCCTATTATCTTCAGGTTTTATTTCTCTTTCACCTATATTTTGAGTTTTCTAAAATGATATATACATATGTTGCTGAATATATTTGGGAGAGGTAGAGAGTTCATCGGAATGGCCACATTTAATATATCATCAATTCTTTGAAGACAAAAACATACTTATTTGTATTTTTAACTAAGTTATTAAAAAGTATTTGAATGAATGAACACATTTATTTGAGGTAATCTTCATAAAAATTATAGCATTCAATGTGTTTCCTGAAGAGAGTATAGAATCATATAGTATTTCATCAATTTCTTCTTCAGAAAAAAATGTAGTTCTTAGTTATATTTCACATTTATTAATATACATTTTTAAACTGGACGTTGTATATGTTTCTATAATCTATCTCTGGTTCATTCTTATACCTCCCTTCATCAAGGGAACAACTTCATGAGCACAAATCAGAGAAGTGTTAGTATTCTAGAGTCATCTAAGTGTTACAGTTCTATGACCCAAGGATTAAAAGATAAACAATAAAGTGGTTTCCCTGAACTTATATTAGTTTGAAGCTTGGAGACAAAGAAAGTAATTCAAAAGACAGACTCTATTAGCAGTGACTACATCTACAGATATTTCCTTGTTTGTTCAAGTATATTCCTTCAGGGATTCTTTGCCCAAACTTATAAGAAGAAACATTTTTAACACCTTGAAAATAAGCATTTTCCTTTTGTGCTTTGGTTTTGTTTCATAAAATACTCAGGACTTTAATTTTAAAATTAGATTTTAAAAAATACCCTGGGCTTTTAAACATTCACAGCTAGATAGATTTCAGGCTTACTAAAGAGTTCCTCTCCAACATCACTGTGATTAATTTCTTTAATTTGGCCTGATTTACTCTAAAATATTTCAAAAGGTATTTGAAGCACCAATTCTTTTTCTGGAAAGAAAGTGGAGGCACAGTCAGTAAACATCAGACTTTTTCTTTTTAAAAAACATCATACCTTTGATTGTGGTGTTCATTTCTTTGTGAATAAAAAATATGTATGGAGCATGAGAGTTAAAAATCATAATTTGGTTTTTATAGAGTAACACATATTTTCAAATATATCAGCAAGACAAGAGCAAACGGTTATAACTGAAACAGTGGCAAAGGTTTAGCTTTTCTGCAGTCCCTTTATCAACTAAATTATTTACACCATTTTATAAAGGTCTAAAGTTAGAGACTAATATTAAAAAACAAAAAAAATAAACAACTCTATCTTAAGTTTTGGGGTAACACATCTAATAATAGCTTACATTTTTGAGTTGGATAAATGGAGGAGACCTTCTAGTCCAAACTCTTTCTACAGATAAGGATGCCAAGGCTATGAAGCAAAGTCAGATGGGGGGATGGTGGTAGAGCCGAAGTTCAAGTCCAATACCCTCAAGTGTATTTCCCAGTGTATTCTGAAACATCCTTTTTACTCTAAATCTGTAATTAAAAAGGTATTTATTTTTATTCAAAATACTGGACAGTTTGCATAAATGAATTTAAAATCAAAATATGAAACACTCAACTTACAAAAACACATTTTGAAATTATGTATTCAAAGATAGGGTTGGTTTGTTTGTTTTCGGTGTACTATAAAAAAAAAAGCTTGTGCACTTGCTCTTGCTCTCCCTCGTGGTCTCTCAGTGTATGCTATTATAAATGTAAATTCAATCTTCAGGGTTGGTTTTAGAAAGTTTTACAGTAAGAAAAGCATAATAAACTACTGAAATTATTTAAGAATTTGCCCTGAAAAGACAATATTCAAATAATTGGCGCAGCCTTGAATTTTAAAGTCACTTTAAAGCACTTCGGATTTGAATGTCTGAACATTATTACCTAATCTCTTTGGCTGAAGGTTGACTTGCAGACTTGTTTCTAAAGACTGGCAGAGAGCCAAGTCTAATATTATGTTAAAAGTTTATTTGTGGGAAACTTTTTTCATGATATAAAGACATAATCACATTATTGGAAATTATATTCAATTTTTAAAAATTTCTCTTCTTACCACAGAAATTTCAAAATATAATTCTCTGTGAGGATAATCTTTTCAGAAGTATTTTACCCTAAAATTCAGGATGCGTTTGTGCTAGACATTACATATATTAACTTAGTATGGTATATGATTTATTTATAGCACTGTTATAAATTTATAAATAAATATTTATATTCATATAATATATAATGTATATATATTGAAGTAAAATATTTCATAAAAATATAGTACTTGATTTTGCCTAATACATGCTTCTACAATACAAATATATGCAATCACCTACATAAAACATGTATTCATAAGAATGGTGTATGTGTTTGTGTGTGTGCTCATTTATAAATGTAATTTATTATAATAAAAATGGCAACCCTTGCATAGAAGTAGAATATTTACTGTATAGAGAGCACATCCCTAAATCCCTGGACTTTCTTCCATCTTGGGTTTATATATGCATGTTGATGCCAATTAATGGAACATGCTATAAACTAATACTGTTGTTTTCTATTAAATTAGTTGTAGCATTATTTGACACTCTTTCAGAACTCCTTAGAAATATTAACCAATTCAAAAAATTCATTGACTTGTCTATTCTTGAGCATTAAGTACTTTGAGTGAAGATGAAATGCAACGCTGGAAATAAGGAAAGGCAATTTCCTTCCCTGAAGTCTCTCAAATCAATCTGGAAATGCAACAACAGAAAGACTTCACCCCCAATTTCCCGGGACGCACTTTTAAAATGGGACCTCTCCTAATACGTTAAAAATGTAAAATACATGTTTTTCAATCTATTTTTATTTGTGTTGAGAAAACTTCAGTTTTAGTTTTTCTTCAAGGCATAAATATAGTTAAATGCTAAATATATGGAGGAAATATCAGGGATTTTATAGCAATAAATAATAAAATACATTTAAATGAACTGCAAAACAATTGTCTTAACTATAATCCTGATTAACTCTGGTATAGAAAATATCTGTTATTGTGTTCCTTGGAATATGTTTGGACAGAAATTAGCATTTCTTTTTAAGTGTCTGGAAAGTTCCAAACTCCTGCATTGCTTGAATCCATTTATTTAAAATGCAGAATTAAGTTGCAATGTGCAAAGCCTACTGGCATCAATAGAGCTTTGCTCAAGCAATATAACATGTAATCCTTTTGTAATTTAAAACCTTTCAGTGCATTATTGCTCTTGTGAAATTGCTTTACAGTAAGGTACAAGAAGGGGACCGATGGAGAAATTGTAAAGTATAGAACATTAGGTGTTTGAAATATACTTTTTGAGGAAATTTTGAGGAAATACCTGCCCATAGCAACTGGGTCAAAAGAATTGCATAAAACTCTAATATGACATCCGTGAACCATTTAAAGAAAAGTGTTGTAGTACACACAGAGGCAGCTACGATTTGTGGTCCTCATAAAAGTGGTTTTGCATTTTTCCTCCTTGGTGAGTAATGACCTGAAATTGCACCCAGTTTATCTATATAAAATTAGAGAGGTAGGTAGTATAGTAATTGCTTATGAAGTAATTTACAGCTAAATGTGGGGAAATAGATGGGCTTGTTCCTGTATTTATTTATTTAGCAAAATCGTGTTCACACCTTTGCACCCAGCACCCTAGCACCTCTGTCTTGAGCACTACTTTGTCACATTTAATGTTCAGCTCACAGAGATCTGTTCCATTATTGCACATTTAGAAGGAAGCTGCTGAGTAACTTTGACATAAAATGCTATTGTATGATTCTTGATTGAACTACTAAAAATTCTACAAGAATACAAAACTTATTTTCCCATTCTCCCCACTTTCATTAAATAGTATACAGAGAAAAGGAGACAAAATTCAGGCTAGAATAGCCCTCTCAAAAGCTGAATGATCACTTATTTTTGGAATATATCTTTATCTCTATTGCTAGCTCTATCTCTATCTCATCTATCTCTGTCTATATTTCTGCATTTGTCAATAGTCTCCTTAGAAAAGCCTTGAAAGGCATACACAGACAGAAAATCCGGAACACACGTTCTCAGAATAATGGACAATAGCATTGCTAAAACTTTGTAGTAACCAAGATATTTATGGCAAAAGATTGTTTGGAAATACCACTTATGCAATAAAACATTGAGAGAAAGCTATTTTTGGTTATGGTACTTGGCACCTACACATTTCATTAAATTGTTAGAATTGTTTGAAAAATGTCAGCCAGCCGATGGGAGAGACTACTAAATTTTGAGAAACCATATAAAAGGGGAATTTCTAAACAAAGAAAAAAAAATAAGATGTTTCATCTGGTACTTCAGCTTAAACCACTTACCGAGTTACTTCAGACTTTAAATTTACATTTTTAGATTTTTTTTGTAATCCTCCTTTTACTTAGATTTGTTAAGATTTTTTCTGTAAACAAAGTATTCCTTATATCTTATGTTTTGGAATACATTGGTTCCATTTATTGTATCATAAGGTAGAAAATTGAGGTAAATATTATCCAAATGCTTTGCAAGTGACCCACTTGCAACAACAAAGCACACAACAAGAAATATCTTTTTATCTGTTAATTTCACTTGATCATATGGAACTATAATTGAGGGAAAACCAACTGGTTTATTTAACGGCCTGTGCCAAAAGACTATATAAAATCAGCTTTTGTTTTCTCATAAATCCCACATGCAACAGTCAACTTCTCACTGTTCATTGAGCAGTAGTGACTACCTCCATCTGGCTAGTCTTCCTGCAAACCCGGATTAAAAATGGAATGGCTTATTGGAACCGAGGAGAAAGGAAGTGCTTTTGAGGGAGAAGAGAGAAGATCTATCTTTGAGATATTAATAAGGGAGGGGAAAAAAAGGTGTCTCTAGATAGAAAGGAGATCTGGAATGGGGATTGGGAGAAGGGTGGAAGAAAATTTATGTAGAGGAAGTGAGGAGGGTTGTCAGTGGGTTCCAGGGAGTACTGAAGCAGATCCCAGTCAACTTGCATAGGGATTGAAGGAGTCTACTGCTCTTAAAAGAACCAAGAGTGTAGATTTTGCAAAGTCCACTAGGTAGGGACATGTGGCAGTGCCCAGAAGTTGACCATGAGCTTATTTGTTCATATATACAGTGGGTAAATTCAAATTTCTCTACTTGGTTAACATACTATTCTGAGAAAGTGCTTTTTGCTATGAGCTGCTAAGGGTCCAGTTGGAGAGACCAAGCATGATGAATAAACCCACTGCTTTGTTTAATATTCCTTATATGGGAGCTCTCAAACTACAGTACTAATGTACCTTATTTTTGTGATGGCACTTGTGATATAAACAGTAGGTCCTGAAAATGTGAAACTCTTGTTTTTATTCATTTATTTCACTTAAAAATATTTATAAAGTGCATAGCAATGCTGTAGGCATTGTGCTATGTGCTGGAAAAGAACTGTCAACAGAAGCATTTACCCTCTTTGAGTGGAAAATGGTCAAAACTATTTAAATGAAGTAGAGAAAGACCTATAAGCTATAGCACCAAAGGAGAAGGCAGTACTTGCATATTTATTCTTCACCAGGCTTTAGAAAAACATTTACACCCAAAAAGTGACTGAGCCCAATAAGAAGGGACCTAATACGTATATGTTTATCTTCACTTCTAAAGATGCACGATTTGGGGATTTTATAGTTTATAAAGCTCTCTTAAAACCATTGCCAATCATCCTGTGCTGTGGGTGAAATAGATTTTTAATTAAAATCATGCTAATTCTTTTTCTTTATGTGTATTTACTGTCAGGTATCTGAAAAAACTCATGAAAAGTAAAAAGAAATAAAAAAAAATACCTATGTCCTCACTATCCAGAATTAAAATATACTAATATTTTGTGATATTTGTCTCCAATTTTCAAAGAAAATATAATTGATTTTTAAAGAAGAGAGGCAGAACAATTTTAAAAAGATAAACAGACTCCCTGTGTACTATAGATACAGTTAATATTCCCTTTGTATCCTTTTGTGGTCTTTTTTTTCTTATTTCACATAAGCAGTCCCTGTCTTGAAATTGTTATGCATTGTGGATATCTCTGTTTCTGTGATTTGCTTAGGCATTTATATAACATTTGGTTTTAAATTTTATCATACTGCATTTTCATTTTAAATCAAAATATATATCACCCATGCTGAATACCTATATGTTCTATGAAGTTCAATGAACATTTTAGCTTTGTTTTGTAGTCACGATTAAAGATGACAGAAAAATAAGCCATAAGAGAAGGATGCATAGAAAATACTACAGAGAAGGCTATGGATTAGTCTCAAGGTTTCCTGAATTGAGATAGAATAAATTTCAGGACATTAAGTGATTAGAACAAATTTTCATAAATAATAAGAATCCATACTATGTGCCACATATAATATAAATGTTATCAGTTTCTAGAAGTACTTATAAAAATATGTGCTTTGATATAAGCATGTTTGAGAATGTTCTAAGACTCCTTTCCTTGTCTGCCTACAAATAGAAAATCATTCGTCTGAGAAAGTATTTTGGAGTTAAGAACTGTGGGTGTAATTGTCAAACTTATCAACTCCACTGGAGAAAATATTTATACTTTGTGAGGAAGTATTCAGGCCTCATCCTGTCTAGTCCTTTCCATTTTAACACCACCACCAACACTGACAGTGAAATGATTCCAGAAAGAGGGCAGGAGAAGAAAGCAAGCCATGAGTGCCTGGTGTCCTGGAAGGGTAGTGACATAAAGGTAACAAGAAGAGGGAGTGATCAGTCCTGGTAAGTTAGATGAAGATTGAGAATTGCCCTTTGAATTACTAATGTGGACATCATTGCTAATTATAAGAAACTAATTTCAGAGGAATGGGGGTAAGGAAACCTGCTATATGTTGGTCTCCAAAGAAATGAATGGAAAGAAGTTGAAGACATCAAGTATTAGCAGTTCTTTAAAGTGGATATGTTTGAATTCTTTAATTAACTTTTGAAATTTTTATACCAAAAGTTTTAAGGTTTTAGAATTCTTTGTGAAAGGAGTCCTTAGTTTCTTAAAATGTGTGGGAATAACATTTTCAGTGGGAGTTTTTTAACAAATGGAATTGTTATTTAATAAAACCTATAACATAAAAATACAAGGCCTTTACAAATGATTGCAAAAATTTTGTAAAAGCGCCTTTGATTTTTAGCAAACAGCCTTGATTTTGTAAAGGTAGGAGGAGTAATGGAATAATAGTACACATAGCTGCTGCATTACAGCTGGGTGGGAAATGTAAAGTACTCCCTTTTCCGCAAAGAAAACAGCCGTGTCTTATTTATGATTATGTGATCTTTCATAAAACTTTTGTTGTACTCGATACTGTTGATTTTTTCTTTCTATTGATATCATGGCTATGAAGTGCTTTCTTAGGAATTTGTGTCAAAAATGAAAGAGCTAACATACCTGATTATGTGGCAGGTTTGAGTACGTATTTCTATAGTTAGAAATAACAATTTTCCCAAGAACCACAATGGGCGTTTGGGGGAGGCAAGACTTATCCACATATTAATCATAGGTGATGAAAAACATCAAATGGGTTTTAAAGTATAAAACAAATGTATTTACAGTGATTTCCATTTAATCTATTGTTATTGAGCTCTAGACCTCTCAAGTTTGATTTACATATGCACCCTACAATATTAAATCTGATTGAGCAAATCCATCTTAACAATTATTCATTATATAGTCATTCATGTTAAATTTGTCAAGGAGTAAAATTCTTTAGTGGGAGATAGTCTTTAGTCTTTAAAATAAATCTTTGTTTTAGGCTACAACTCTCCCCAGACTAGAAACCTGTTTAGAAGGATTCATAGCGATTAATTTTTTTTTCCTTAAAATTTTTTTTTCTTAAATGTTTGGCTATTTATAATATTTGATCTCAAAATATTGTTTATGGTGTTTTTTTCTTTTTGTTTTTGCTCTAATTCATAGACTTACAATCCCAGAAGCAATTTACATCATAACATTCAATTTTTAAAAGTGAAGAAATAACAGTGGATTCAAATTTGCCTTTGATGACATTTACTGTTCTATAAACAAAGGCTTCTCCAGAATTAGACACAGGAGAGGCTTAGGGGTGAAGTCTTATTGGAATGGAAGGACTTACCAGGGTGTCACGGTCATATTTTAAATGTACTCATTTTGCTTATGTTGAATATTTCCTTGGGGAAGTTGGGAGCGAAAAGATTATGGATTAAGCTCACCCTTGGCACTGCTGCTGTTTATAAAGCACCTATCCACTGGGTAGTCATCCCTTATATTAAGTCCAGTTCTATCACTTCTCATCACTGGTTCCACTGTTGAATTTAATGCACTAATAACTTCTATCTATTCTCAAATCAATCTTCACGTGCTCCATGTTTGAACAACCATCAAACTACTCATGGCTCCTGAGAATTAATATCTTTTATCCTTCTCATATGTGGTTCCTTCAGTCTTGAATGCCTGCTAACTATCATTTCCCCATCAATCTATTTCTATTTCTGTATCAAACTATCAATCTATTTCTGTATCAAATCCTGGAGTCTAGTCATTCTTTTCTCTGTCTCTTAGCAATCCGCACATGTTTTCATGTGGCATTTTCACATATGATAGTGGTTATTTATTTTCATATATGGTTTCATTGCTATAGTGAAAGTATTACAGTTATTAAATGCCATATCTTGATAAGCCAGTAAAATCCTGACACATAGCATGCACTCAGTAAATGTCTGATTATAAACTAACAAACCTAATAGATTCAGTGAATAAATAAGCAAATAGATGAATCCACTTAGGGAGATATGGTAGAGTAGAAATAGCCCAAAACCTGTAGTGTCATTACTGGGGGTGTTTTACAGGGCAAATCCTTACACAAATGGTGCTGAATATATCTGAACCTCTGTCTTTCCTATCTGTGAAAGGATTATATTTTCTACCTGTCTGCAGAGGTTCCTTGTAGATAAAACATAAATTCTTGTATGTGGAGGTATAAATCACTATATAGATATAAGATTTTTTTTTCATGTTTGGAGGCATTATGATATATTCATTAAAAAATATAACCCAGTATATGGTGGGTTCAATTAAAAAATGGAGAACAAATGCTATGGAGGAAGATACCAGACTGAAAGCGGAATAAGCCCAAAATTTGCTATACTGTCCTGAGGGCCAAAGAACTTTAACCTTAACCCAGGGATTCTAAACTGGCTGCACATTAGAATTCCCTAGGTATTTAAACATATTTATGCCTGAGCTCTAATTTAACTGGTATGAGGTGGGGCTCAGTCATTGACATTTTTAAAAAGCTCCCCAGGTGATTTTAATATAGAGCCAGGGTGAGAGGCACTGCTGGGCCACAGAAACTCAGGAAATGTTTCTCAGGAGAAAAACTGCATAATACATGAGATCTTTTAAAAAGATTAATCAGCATGAATAGATATGAGGAGAGGCTAGAGACAGGAATTGAATGATTAAAGCGTCTACGGACATCACAGATGAAAATAACTGTTTTAAAGTCTACATTTTTTTTTTTTCCTTAGAAACCCAAGAAAGCTGCTGTGGAGAGAAAGGCCTTCATAGTAAACAATGAATTTGTTCAGAGAAACTTAGGAACATTCAAATAATTAATATTGGCAAAGCAGCATTTTACAAACTGCACATAAAAGTCACTTAGGTTACAAGCAGGGGTTAAAATGGCAATCACCATTTGTTGAATTACACATGAAGAGTTCCCAGAGGCGGAAAGTTTTGAATAGGGTTTAAATTAAGTTGTTTATAGAGAAGGGAGGCATAATAGAATTTTTCCATGCTAAAAGTTTTATAACACGGGTGTTGGGTGTAAGAGTCATGCCTTCCTAGTTGTCATATGGCTATTTATCTTCAACAAACAAAAATAAGTGAGATAAATTAATTGATATCTTCAAATGTAATGCCAGTACTTTAAAATATATTCAAATATATGGAATGGTGGTCTTGGAATGAAAATATAATGAACTCAATATATTAAAACTCTAAAACTCATTTGCTTTTAAAAATGTCTTTGACAGCAATTTCCTAACAGATTTTTTTTGAAATGGTGAACATAACATTTTATTAATAAACAGAAAACTTGACACACTAGTTTGAAAAAATAGTATCTTCCCTCCTAGTGTCATAAACATATATGCATATGTTGTAGTTTTGTGGAAGAGGAAAGGATATATATCAATGATGAACCTTTTCTGGAGGCACTGCAGTATATTTTTGTTAAAATGTAAACCTTAAAATCTATGCAAAGTTATGCTTAATAAATGGTCAAACAACAAAACTTATGAATATTTTTTGCCTTGAATGTAATAAGAGATTTAGGAAAGAAAGATGCAAGGAAATAGGAAGTGATGAATGTCTTATTTTCACAACAGAATTCTTGCAAGGAATATGAAAAGTAGTCATTTTAATATTTTTGCAGAGAAATACAAGCTATAATTTAATATCTTATGTTCTATAATTCACATGTATGTGAATTATAATAATTCCAAGTGAATTATTTTAGTTCACCTGTCTTAAAAATGCTTTCTATTTAATATAGAAAAAGTGATCTAATATTTTAAGGCATTAAACTTTTAGTTTTTCAGTTTTATCTATTTTAAATGTATCATTTATAAGAGCAGTTCATGTGGTAGATAAGGATATGAAAAATGGTCCCAGAAAGCTGGGTAGCAGCACAACTTTGGGGCGAAAGTTTATGTCTCAGTTTTATCATCTATCAGTGGAAATAATAATGATTCCTATATCA
Organism: Lemur catta; assembly: GCF_020740605.2. Classification (NCBI taxonomy): domain Eukaryota; kingdom Metazoa; phylum Chordata; class Mammalia; order Primates; family Lemuridae; genus Lemur; species Lemur catta. The sequence goes on from NC_059140.1 coordinate 47,906,082, forward strand.
TGGGTTAATACGTGTATAACATACATCAGACACAACACCTCACACAAATAGTACCATCATATAAGTTTTAGCTACTAAAATTGTGAATGTAATAAGTAAATATTGTTTTAAAAAAGCAAAGGAAAAGTAAAATAACTAAATCTTTTATTTCTTTAGTTTTAGTAAAAACATAATGAAAATTTGTTCATTCTAAGGACATTTTCTTTCTTTTTGGTAGACTTAATATTAATGCATGTATCTCTGAGTGTAGACCCTTGTTAGCTCAAATGATATTCCTTTATTAGGCTCATAGTAAAAAGCCATGTCTCTCAGTGGACCCTCTAAACATGGAGTAGTTTGTCACAATTATTTGGTAATCTCTTTCAGTGTAACTCACACAGCAAAAGTGACACTATTCCTGTCACTCCTCAGAAATGTCCCAGCTCCGCGGGTTTCCACATTCAGGAGAATGAAGAAAGCCATTACGAGGTACGCCATATCTCTGTAGACACCATGTTAGTACTGAGCGATTTTCATTTTCCTAATGATTTTAAATATTCTATGATAACTAGCATAAATATCTTCTTTGCTGACCTCCTCTATGGCCACATTTTTACACTAGTGCTTTTAAGAATAACTTTAAGTAAACAATTTTAGAACAAAAGTAACAATATTTTTTTCCTCTTGGATAATGGTCCAACTATTAAATATAATGTTTATAACACTGGGTGAAAAGCATTGATTTTTACCTATTTTTAAAGAAAGTAAGGAACAACTTTCTTTTAGAGTTAAATGTTCTTGATTGATTCATTTTGATTAATTGAGCTAAAAGATATGCACATCTATTTGTTAAAAGGTTGATTTGCTTTATCTCCTATACTCAAAGAATATAAAGAAGACAACTGCTTAATATGAACTAGTTAAATTGGAATTTTTATTAAACTTATACATTTTTTACTACTTTTTCACAGTTTGATCTTTTATTTTCCTATGTTTAAACTTAAAATAAAAACCATTACTTTCCTTTAAAAAATTAATTTATCCACAGTAAAATGTGGAAGATCCATATTTTTTTTTCCTTTTCTGAATACCAATTATTACACCATGGTTGGATACAAAAATCTGTTATCTTTCATTCAGTTTTTTAAAATTGTGGTAAAAACACATAATGTAAAATTTACTATCATAACCATTTTAAGTGTAGATTTCAGTAGAGTTAAGTATGTTCACATTGTTTTGCAATAGAAGAAGATCCATATTTTTAAGGAATTATGTTTTAATAGTTAACTCTAATATTAAAATGTACAGTTTCACCTATTTTCCATGGTAATAACATACAGATTGTAGATAGATAATACGTGTGTCTATGTGTCTGTTTTCTAATAGAATGTAGGTTTGTTTCTCCCAATTCCCCCAAAACATTTAGTTGTTATTAGCAGTAAAGAATATTTTGCAATAGCCCTTACCTTTGCCATCTGATGGAATCTATTATTCCCCAAATCCCAGTAGTAATATAGGTTGAAGAAACTACTTCGATTAATAGAAATTTAATTGAGAAAGCAAATTCTTTTTATATGAAGTATTAGTTGAGTTTGAAAGAGGATTGAGTGATATTTTGGACACTTTTATCCTGTAATTCTTCCTTCACATATTTTTCTTTTTCTTTTCTTTTTTTTTTTTTTTTTTTTTTTGTGTGTGTGGGGGGGGAGTCTAAATATTCAGAAACATCCTTGTAAACTTAAGCTGTATCCTTTTTCTGATTTTTCTTTTATTTTCTTCCTTTATTTTTCTTTCTCCAAAGTCTAAATCACTTGCAGTTGAGAGAAGAACTATAGTTGTTTAATCCCTTGATTTTTCATCATGACAGTGTATGTTTCAAACATCCAGAACAATAGAGTTCCTCCCACTAATAACTAACAAAAACATGACAGTCCTAACTTTATGGCAGGAAAAGGAGGAGTTTATTTGTAAATGAAGATTCATGTAAATCATAAAGAAGCCTACTCAGAATGTTGTGGAAGTCATTAAAATCCAAATAGATTTCAAGTTTCTAAGAACTATATTTACTTTTATAACATTTTATGTTTATGTTTATTGACTCAAGAGTCCATACTCCTCGGAAAATCACTGATTATCACAGACGGTGGGATGGGGAAATTGTTTACTGAAGATTGTCTTATTTTTTGTAGAGAATTTAAATGAAATATACTTCAAAGGATTTTTTATAAATCATATATATTTTTTCTCCCTTAGTTGTTTTATAAGGCCCAAAGCACAAGAACAGAGTGTGTACAGGGTACATTTGACTAAAGTTCTAAGGAATTTTGAACAAGAAAAAAATGACATCCAGAGTTAACGATGTTGATTTAATTTATTAGTCCAACTGTCAAAGAACAGTGATAGTAAATTTACTATGCTATATTTATAAACAAAGGAAAGTAGACAAATTGTTAGAAACTTTTTGTCCCATGAATTCTTACTTAACCGTCATGCTCCAGGCCCATTGCAGTCTGCATGGTCTTGAACTAGGTCATCTATAAGGCCCTCTGGGTCTGGTGATCTATGAAACCAAATAATGATGATGATATTGACAACTTATATTGTGTAGCCTCTGTGCTAGGGACTGTTTCAAGCACTTTATTTGTATATTCTCCTATGATTTACATTTTGCCCTTGGTCATTTTAAATTGATTTTGATTATAATACATCTAATTTCTTAAGTATGCATTTTTTTTTAATTCAGGGAGATTTTTCATAAAATAAAACTTAAATAAAAGAGAGAAGTGATGCCAACTTTAGAGTTCTTTAAAGCATTCTAAGAGACAGGATTTCTGTATAAATGCTTGACACCTGTAGACTAATAATAAAGTGGGTAGGTTTGTAATCGATTTCTTAAAATTTATTAATTTAGAGTTAATCATTCTTGAGAATTAACAGTGAAAGATGACTATCATATACAACGTTGGCATCTCTAATATGTTATTTTCTGTTTATTTTTAATAATGTACCAAACCTGGTAAATGTATGTATTTTCCTAATTTTTTGTATAATTTATACTTCTCCTCTTTAATCACCTTATTAAAGCAAAAAGAGGATGTTTTTTCTAACATGGAAAAATATTTAACTGTATAAAACTACACTGTTGTTCAAATAGCAGTCATATTCTGCATTAATTAATGTTAATAAATCTGGATGAAGTTATTAAATTTGTATTATGACATTAGATACAAAATAAAACCAAAATTGATGTAATTAGCAAGCTTTTAACCATTATTAACTTATTCTTAACGTATCACTCTTAAACTTAGATATAACAATTATTATTTAATTATAGAGAAATGTTAACATCAGCTATTGAGAAATTTTTGTGCCAGGTACTATTTTAAGTACTTCATATATATTATAATAATTCTTCTAATCTAAGATATCACTGAGTATATAATATGTTGTAATTTTATGTACCACTAGGGAAAAAATCCTATCAATTGAACTCTGATAAATGCTTATTAAAAATTTCTTTAATATGCACTCAACTTTAAGATATGTTAAAATAGAATTTTTCATATTAGAATTATTGAAATATGGCTTATTTAATCCTGACAACAACCCCATTAGATAGCTATGATTATTACTCTTATTCTACAGATGGGGAGACAGAGACACAGAGATGTTACATAATTTGCTCAAATTCACATAGTAATTAGTGGGGCTGAATATAGGCACAGCCACATGGCTTCAGAAACTGCAAAGATAACCACTCTGTGATATTGACTGAGTAAAAACAAACAAACAAACAAAAAATCTCACAGGCTATTTGACTGTCAAGGACCACAGAGATTATATGTTCATATTACTGAAGCATATGCCTATTCCATATAATGTAAAGATAATAGAGATGGCACAGCTTGCCCTACATCATAGAGCAAGCTAGTGATATCACTGAAATTTGATCCTAGGATTTCTGATCCTTAGTAATCTAATGACTCAACCTTAAAACATCAAAAGCATTAAAATTTCCCAAACCAGTGTTAAAGAAAATCATTCATAGTTGCAATTTTTTCCTAAATTAGGTTTCAAGTAAGGAATGGAATTTTAAACTGCCATGTGTAAGTTTTCTCTTCCCAGCATACCTTGTGTGATTGGATACACAGAGCACCCTTGTGATTAAACTAGAAGCACAAAAATAAGGAAGTACACATTGTTTTCATGCCATAAATGCGTATCACCTTTACTAAGCACATTTGATCCATAAATTTTATTGTAATTTCCCTTCTATTACATTTCATTCCTTTTTCCCATGAAACAGCATAGAATGCAAACCGAGCTTTCAGTGTCTATATTCTGCAGTCTGTAGTAAAACGTCTCATAGTTATTGGAATTCACACAAGACTGCATCTCAGTATGAGTAGCTGTTCCCTGTCACTGTTTTTGATGCTTGAGCTAAAGAATTTTTACAAAATGGTCTAGTGTTCAGTGTATGAATTTTTGAGATAAGACTTTTCCCTTGTAGGGATGAAATCCGAAAATCAATGTCAGATGGAAATCTTAACTCTAAGAGTTAGGGAGATTGGTGGAAGGGTTTCAAAATAAGTGTGAATCCTAGCCGCCAGACTTTAGAAATGTGGCAGTTATCACAAGTGTGAAATTCATGGGTGCAGATGGTTGATTAAGATATCCCAGGATGGGCCACTGCTGTAAATCTCCACAGCAAAATTGAGAAAATCATTTTGATAAGGAAAATATTTTTGACCTTTTATGTAAATTCGTAATGCAGGCTTTGCTGGATTCATAAATTCATAGAAGTAAATTATCATCGATTTCATGAAATTGCCAATTGTGTCACATGATGGAAATATTTAATAGAATAAAAATGTCAAATGGTAAGAGGCGTGTGTTAGAAGGGAACTAAAATATGTTAAACTGTTACTATTGCTACATGTCTTGTATTTCACATTCATCACCTCATTCAATATAATAGTCTTCGGGGTAAGTATAATTTCCCTCCCCACTAAGACAAAGTTATGTGTGCACTTTCAGCCTCGGTCACCAATCAAGGACATGCTGAAAGCTACAGTACAATGAGGCTCAGTTTGTTACAAAGTCTAGAACTTTAGAACTCTTGTTTAAATAATATTAAATAGAGTAGGAGCAAAATGACACTATCTGTTCCTTTCACAGATAAAAGGAATAACATAAAGCCAAAACCTTTTTGCTTTTGTCTTAGTTGGTCTTGCCATGTCTCGTCTTTTCTAAAAATATGCATATTTTAAACAGGATTTAGTATATGGGTATTATAGTACACACTTGTATTTTCCAGTTTCTGTTGTATAATAAATATTATAGTTCATACCGTATTTTCTTCTCCTTGGCATATTTTATAGTCATATTGCCCAAGTACATTTACATAATTATGTACAAGTACATAAATAAACGTTTTCAGTCCTTCGAATAGGTATTAAAGTGGATATCAGCTTTTAACTTAAAATACTTAGTAGGTAAATCATTTATTGGAGTTTTTTAATGTGTTATAGTAATAATATTTAGGTGTAATAAAGTTATTTAAATTTAATAGATTTTTACTAATAACATTAATTCACAATTCGGTTTAGTTTTATTTTCTTTCTACATAAGACAGCCTTTTATAAAACCTCAAATGTCATAAAATATATACCCAAATATACGCATACACACACATACATACATACATACATATATACATATTTTGGAAATAATTCCTAAAATATAAAAATATTTACATTCTCAGTAACATATGGCATCGGCCTCCAAAATGCAGTAAATTATGAAAAATGATAAGTAATATATTAGATGTCAGTCACTGGGAAACATTGCATATACAACAATGAGTAGAGAAAGTATGGTGGGGGTCTGCCTCATGCCCTAGATAAGGATCAATTCCCCTTTCCACCCTTTTATCATGAAAGGTCCAAATACATACCTCAGCAAAATAACAAATAATATACGTCATGAATTGGAGAGTTTTTAGAGTTAAATTCTCACATGTCCCACTGAGAAAAATCAAAGGTTTTATGTCATTTCATGTAAGATTGGCCTTGCAAATAATTCCTAACAAATCGCAGGACAATTTTTGGCTACCCATTCTAAGCAGTATTTACAAATCTGTCCACTTGATGTGAATCAGTTACGTGTAACTTATATAGAAATAAATTTTCACTAAATGCATTAAAAATATTTGTCAAGCCATTATTAGCTGCTAGGTAAGCACGTATAAATTTGAAACAAATTACCAAGAATTCAAAGAATTCATAGTACAGTAGTTTGTAGACAATGCATACACTCATGTCTAATGTCTACGTCTAACACAATTTTGTAGAAACACGAATATTGGTTTGTCTCACCCTATTGAATTTATGCTTGAAAAATTTTAAGAAATGTTAATTTTAAGAGGGATGTAGGCAAATAGAAAATTAGGCATATTTGATCCACCCTGAACTACCTATCTCTGCTTTCTGATGTGAATTGATGTAATTTTTAAAATGGAACAATAAATATGTCCCTTAAAACAGATAAATGCAGAGAAGGCGCAAGGCATTCCTTCCTGTTTCTTGCCCACAAACATGAAGTTGAGTCTGCTCTTTGGAGGGGAAACAAATTATCCATCTTCTCCTTTTTGTCCTTTTCTATAATTATGATGAACCCAATCTATGAATCATAAATTACCTATTTCTTCCTTCCTTCTTTTCTTCCTTCTGTCCTCCCTTCCTTTCATCCTTCCTTCAACAAATATGTATCCAGCAAGTAGACAAAAGGTAATGTTATAAGTGCTAAATACATCATTCTGAGCAAACAGACATAGTTGTTGTATATTAGATATTACACTCTAACTTATATCAATATGTTACACTAAAGTGTAAGTAGTGTTAAAATAAGAGATGCTCAAGATGCAAGAACACATAACAGGAGCATTGTAACATAGTGTAGGAAGAATATAATGTTACCATAAGACTTGAAGGATTTTGCTAGATGACTGTTCAGGAATGATATAGTATGTAGTGGTAGAGGAATGAAAATTTTTCTTACATAGACAGTTGTATGTGAAAGCAAGGTGTCAAGAGAAGGCATCAGAATCTTGAGGAAAGTTCCATTTGTTCTTTATCTTCTCAATTCCATCCTCTTCCCTGGCTTCAATTATAAGATCTGGTTGAAATGCAAAACTATAGTGGCTATCAAACTTCACATTCTTAGTTAATGTGATATCTACACACATTTTAGTTACTAAGAACAATGACTCTATAATGTTTCTCAATGTGTGTTCAATGTAGTCGGCTTTAAAACTTCTAAACACTTAATTATAAATGCAGATATGCATATTTCTGGATGCATTCCTATGAATATATTTTGAATTTTAACAGAAATTATTATATATAATAATTTTATATATAACATAAATGATATGTGATTGCATCTGTAATGTAAATATTCATATCTGACTTTATATATAATTAATAACCCCCCCTTATTAAAGAGAATTTACAATAGTATTGTTTTCCAGAGGCTAAATAAATGTACCTGAACAGTGTGGGTGGCCTTATGAATTGCTTCAGTGGAAATTCATGGAGAAGTTTTTAGTTGGATTTTTCCCTGTATTTCAGCAACAGATAAAAACCAGTTATCAAACTTTTCACCAGTTCAGTATTTTTTTCAATTACTTAACACTGTGTAAAGTGTTAAGTAACCTACTTTTACTTTTCATTAAACATGGGCTGCCAGTTCTTTCTTCTCCACAGAAGGCTTGGTGTTATTCACAGGAAGAGCCTCATTTGACAGATTTGCTGATGGTGTCAGTGGTGGTCGCAGCCTTGATGGACAGCACCAAACCTTGCTGTGGCCCAGCTCCTGCTAATTAGTTGTTTGAAGCCACTCTGTGTGCCACAGGCATAGGCTTATCTGCCAAAGACATCTTTACCAATCAGAATGACAGCTGTGATGCAGCTGTTCGTGGAGAGAATGGAGTGCATGGGGGTGGGGGGGAGGGACAGTCTTTCAAATAAGCAACAACCATAGTATCTTTGACTGAAGGGTCCTGAAGGTAAAAAAACAAAATGTAGAATACAAAAAGATATAAATCAATATCTGTTGGATGACCATGGAAATCACACATGAAATGCCATAAATAATACCACACTGTGAGAATGAGAGGAAAATGCAGCTGCCTCACAAGCACTTTTTAAATCCATTGAAGTAGCATGTTCTTATAATTAACGCAGCTCAAGCATTTGCTTATGGAATTAGCATGGATTTGTGTAGTTTTCAGAAGGTCCTGCACATGTCCATGGATACTAATGGAGAAGCCCTCCAGAAAGCCTTGTATTTGAAAACATGTACAGTATATGGTTATAAATATAACATGTTTGGAATGCTAAATATCTCAGGATATTGGAGACATGCTGAGAAGAGTAAAAGCCATATGTGAAAAGTATGTAGAATGGAAAAAAAATACAAAGTATCTTTTTCTTTTTAGAAAAGTATACTTATATTGAAGTAACAGTGAATGAAATTCTTTTCTAGTCATTGATGACTGTGAACGGTGGAATCCCTTTTGAACCATATTTGAGTGATATAGAAATCTCATGAAAAGTCAAAATAACTATTGTTAGAAGTGCACATTGACTAACTAAATTAAATAAATATTTTTCACATAAGCATTTAATGGTACAAAATTCCCCTTCCAATTTCAAAATATCTACCAAGAATAACCTTTTTATATGAGATATCTATTATTTCATAAAATAAATTTAATGGTATGTATATACTATAGTGTTTATAAATCTGTTGTAGAATATGATGTAAGCCACAGAAATCCTAACAGTGAAAGATACTTCAAACTTAAAATAGATTTTTGGATATTTGCAATGTATATTTATATGCTTATAAAATACATATGTAATGTTATTATATTCTATAGGCATATGTAATGATTACTTTAGAGGGCCTGAAATATAATTTGATATGTCACCAAAATCTAAGAGAAATGAAGGTGGAATTATAACTAGTCTTCTTATCTATTCTGTAGTACATGAGTGTCTGAATAAAAGCAAAAGAATTTTATACCTATTTAAATGCTGGACTATACTAATTTATGCCAAAAAATAGAAAAATGATGCAGATATTATAAAGTACACTATCTCAATGTGGACTTGATTTTAGCTTTTACTTCAATTTTATGTAATTTTTAGTTTGAAAATGTTAAAAACTTATTTACAAATGCATAAAGCATCATAAAATCAATCTAATTATTGAGGAACAATTACCTGGACTTAATTTTTTTCTCTAGATAGTTCAGAAAGACAGTGAGTTTATCTCAAACAGTAGGTGTGTGTGGAATATATTAAGTGCAGATTCAATCTCTAAAAATACATTAAGCAGAGACTTTCTTATTTGTTTCAATTTTGGAATTAGAAGAAACCTGGAATATTCAATGTGTACAAAATATTAGGCATGCAAGTGATACATGGTGAGCCCAAAACCTCCAGGATCCTTATTTAGAAGGTTAGAGATGGAGTCTGAAACTGAATTTTAGAAAAAAATTCAAATTTATGAAGTACCTAATGGGCTTTATGAGGGGGATGAACAAACAACTGAAGTGAAGGCAGAGTTTAAATGATCATCAGCAGATCATGCAGCTAAATCAGTGTCTTGCAATCAAAGGATAAGGACCAGTTTTTTGTTTGTTTGTTTGTTTTGTTTTAATGGAATGGATATAACAGAATAGAATAGGTTGTATCAAATAGAATAAATAGGTTAGAATAAAGTAAAATAAGGAGACAAAGAAAGAGAATAACTGAAATAAATAGAAGAGAATTAAAAATATTAGAATGCATGACATATAGCTAAAGTATTATTTAACTTAACTTTTATTTTAGGGGTATATTGTTTTGTGCACATTTGTGTTTTTACTGCATCTTGATGTGGGTTGATCTTTGTGAGTCAAGGTCCAAAGTTTCAAAACCACTGGTAAGAAATAACTCATGTTTCCATGCCCCGTATTTATCACATATTCTTCAAAGCACTTTGATTATATAAACTGACCTAACAACTCACTGGGGTAAAATCTCCTATGAATCCTTGCTTACAGGTGAATAAGTGAAGGCATAGAGAGGTGACTTACAGTTACCCAGCAAATAATGGTCTGTGCAGGGTTCAAACCCAGATAGGCTGTGCTCTTAGCCCCTAATCTAAGGCTTCTGACAAAGATGGCAGTGGACACAGTATTAGAGACCAGTCTTTTAATCCACAGTGTAATACAATATTGTTTTACTTCATCAGTTACCGCTCCTATTAGCCTAAATCTCAACCCTAGGTCAGAATTTATTGATGCGTGTTTCATGGATTAATTGTCCAGACTGAATGAAGTTGAGAAGTTCTGTCCTCAGCACCTCCTCTTGATGATTCACAATTGGTTTTACATATAAATGCATTTAACAACTATAAAGTAAATTAATCCATTTGCATTTGTTAACTTATGTGTAAAACTATATGACTATAAAAATATAAAAAACACCTATTCCATATAACTTATTTTGGAGAATACTGGCCTAGGTCATGAGTGATACTATATACTGAAATGGATTCTCTAATGTTATAATTAAGACTCTTGAAATTTAAGTCACTCCTCCAATTTTAAACAACATTCATATCAGAAAATAAAAAAGAAATGAATATGTGATGTCAAAGATATGCTTGTGTGTGCATGTACTTGTTATCACATACTTGTTGTGAAAGAGGTAAAAGTATTTTTTAATCAGAAAAAATACAGAAACAGGAATTTTTTAAAAAGCATACGTTGTGAAAAAGGTTTATACTTTTTTAAATTGATCTCATAGTCTAATGCTCCTGTTCTCTTGGTATATAATTATTTCCATATTTATGCCTGGAAGCCAAGCTGCTTATAAGTGTACTTTCTGCCTGAATTATCTCAATTTTGACATGATAGGTATTTAGGACGTAACAGCTGCCTAAAACAAATGGCTAGTAGAAAATTTCACCAAATCTCATTTTACTGTTGAATTTTAAGTAATTTAGAGACAAGCATTTTTTTCCAAAATTTTATAGGAGTTTTATTATTGTTTTCAATGTGCTGGCTGGTTTATTTATTCATTTATTGCCATAGTTATATAAGAAGTCTTCTAGTTGAAACCACGGAAAACCTTAGCCCCCTGCGCACCCCCCACCCCAGGAAGGAGAAAGCAACAACCATTTTGGTGAGTCTAATCTTGATTCAGAGTGTCTCTAGAAAACAGTACATGATGATTGATATCATAAATAAGACAAATATTGATACCATCAGGAGAGTGAAATTTATATTCTAACTATGAATTGGAAAACTAAATAAATTTTGGTAGTTTATAACAATACTATGTGGCAGTGAAAAGAAGAAACCACTGATACATGCTATAACATGATAACATGGATGGATCTCAACAGTATTATACTAAGTGAAAAAAAAAAAAAAAAAACAGACCCCAAAGGCTACAAACAGTATGATTTCATTTCTACAACATTCTGGAAAAGGCAAAGCTATAAGGACAGAAATTACATCTGTGGTTGCCAGGAGCTGGGCTCGAGGAAGGGCATTACCTGCAAAGGAGCACAGGGAAAGTTTTGGAGATGATTCAATGTTCTTTAACTGGATTGTGATGGTGGGCTGTCGAAAAGAATTTTTACACTGACAGAGTTAAACAGGCAAGGAAGACTTTATTCAAGACTATTACAATAGGTAGAGTGGTAGAACTCAACTTCATTGAAATACAAGGCAGGAGAGTTTTTAAGCTCTAGGCTAGTGGAAAAGTATTGGAGGACATTAGGTGGGAGATTGCTCAATGTGATGAGGCCATCTGAGTGTGCTAATTGGCTTTTTATCAAAGTTAGGCTCCTGTCCTTTCACTAAAACTACGAGATAGGGACACTATCTCTTTTGATGAGTGCATTTTAAAGGGATGTCTTTAGGTCCTTGAGAAAGGCAGTCTTGGGTTGTGAAACTGGCAATGCTGCATCTCAAAGGAGCAGAAAAAGAATTTACAACTGCAAGTTTTCTAGAGTAAATGCTCTATTAAGAAAAAGAAAAGGAGGTCAGAAGCCTGTGTAAAGTTTAGTCGAGCTGAGCAGAATGATAAGGGTGTCTTGGTCAGGTTTCATGACTTTGTGTTTGTCAGAATTCACAGAACTCTACTCCTAAAGGGGTGAATTTTCCTGTAGGCAAATCATGACTTAATAAATCTGACATTTAAAAAAAAAAAGCACTGCAGCTTGGAAAGATGTCATCATTGGCATAAAACAAAAGCAGTAGAATCATGATGCCATGTATCGATGGAAAAATCAGCACTCTAAAATAATTTAAGAAGGTTTATTTTGAGTCAAATGTGTGCTATCATAGCCCAGGGGGACAAGTTCTCAAGAGGTCTTGAGAAAAGGCACCCGAAACAGCCAAACTACAGTTTGATTTTATACATTTATAGGGACAGGAATTACAGGTAAAATCATAAATTAGTACACGGAAGCAATACATTGCTTCGGCCCAAAACCATGGCACATCTCAAAGTGGGACCTTACAAGTCATGGGTGGGTTTTAGGGAATCTTTAGTAGGCATTTGGTTGAAAGAGTTAAGTTTTGTTTAAAGACCTGAAGTCAGTGGAAAGGAATGTTTGAGTTAAGAAAAGGGGGTCTTCTATCTTTCATGTGATGCTATACTGGAATCAGGTTGGGAAGTAAACCACATTATATTGGGTTAGTAAAACCCATTTAGTGAGATTTTATCATTTGTAGGCATGACTCACCAGGTCTCCTAGAAAGGAATTTGAGCAACGGAAAAAAGATCAGAGTTCAATCCTTACATGGAAAAAGTGAGATTATAATCCCACCAGAAATGAGTCCTTTTCTCTTCTATGTATAGAACATCTACCACCATTCATTAGTGACATGATAATTTATAAACTTAATGCATTCCCAGATATCAGGGCTCTGCTCAGGAATACCAAATAGAAAGTATAGTTGCTACAGATAATGAAACATGTTTGCTTGCATATCTTTCTGTTTCTTGAGTGGTTAAGAAAACCAAGAAGCTGCTACCCAGAGGAATGTATTTGATTAAAAAAATCGATAAAATGATATATCCAAATCTATCCCCTAACTCACTTTCCCCACCACTTCACAGAATTGGAGCAACTGTCCTATTTTTTCACCAACATCTAACGTACATAGTTAGGTAAAAAAGTAAAAAAGCCTCTCAGTGGGAGTGAACTTGGCTATATTGAATGTGCCTGTTTCTCAGAATGCAATAGTGCAATAGCAGAAAAAGACAGTTTCTGTATGTTGACCCCTGTACTGCTGAATGCTTTATTTTAATTCCAGAACCAGAGAGTGTCTATTCTCCTTATAGTAGTGATCAGAGGACAAAACTCATTTTCACCATGGAGTAATGGCAAGGAGTTTTAGATGCAGGGAACTAAGATCTCCAGGGAACAGCACACTTTATGTATGTTATTAACGGGATTCACAAGTATCTCTCCCCTGCTTCAGCTGCTTCCTTGAAAACACAAAAGGCTCATTTACCAGCACCCATAGGCAAAAGAATCATAGAACCAATCAGTCAATACAAATACTTCCCGCTGAGGCTCCTTCATGACCTTGAGAAGAGTGATGAATGATTTAAAGGATGGAACAGACAGAAGTTTCATGATAAACCAAAAAAATTGTGTTCTGCTGCACGATGAAGAGAAATAAAATGGAGAAAGCTAGATATATGTTTAGTTTAAATAAGACACACTAAATTCTATAACTGGTTTGTACAGTCTTGGCCCCGATCGGAGGTACTCAGCCTGCACAGTAATCAGGACTTTCTCTATAAACCTCAGCCTGTTACAGTTCTTACCACATTTACTTTCTCAATATGATAGTACTTTACAGCTATCTACTCGATTATGGCCGGAGTTCCTAGCAGTTATTGATAACCAAACCATAGACTTTATATCTCAACCAGCACAGGCAGGAGGAAGGCAATCAGCACAGTGAATTTCCTAGCCTGGATATATCTTCCTGCAACTTGAAGATGATGACTCAGTTCTACAATTGAGCTTGTGATTCTCACTGTGGCAAAACTTCTTATGTCATTTTTATTTTTAGCTCTTTGGCACAATTACAGAAAATGATTGTAGAAAAATCACAGCTTCTGTAAGGAGGAGCCCTGCCTGCTTTTAAGAGGTTCTAAACGTTGGGGAAACTCACATACACTGTGCAATACATTTCTTGGTGGAGAAAGGCAGATAAAAATTTGTTTATGAAAGAAAGAGAAGCAAAATTGCAAGACAGTTTATCTTTCCTATTCTCCACCCTCTCTTTTTGAACCCTGCCTTCTGTTCCCTTTGCCAAATCTTCTAAGGCCTACCTTTCAAATATCACGGGCCTGTGATTCATGAGTCCATTTGCTGAGTGTGTAGCAGAGCTAAGATCGGTGAACATGCAGGTGATAAGAATGACAATTTGGAGTAGTTGGTCTCCCACTTCCCTTTCACTGGGATGCAAGTGAGCAAAATGAATTAGCGTAAGAGCCAGAAGTCTTTGCAAGCTGAGTTCAGTAAAACCATGTCAGAGTAATTTGATATATCACAGAGTAAATTTTCAAAAAAATCACAAAATATGGGTCCAAACTTTCGGGACACTACCTATATAGCAATATGTCATCATTAACCACATTATGTATATCATTGCTCCTTGACTTAAAAACGATATGATAACTTTAGGGTTTGCAACAATAGACTTTTTAGATATTACATGGAAAAATGACATTAACATTTCTCAAGTAGGTTTTTTTTTTTTAGTAGTTTTAGTAATATGGGTATGCTTTAACTTCTAAGCCAGTGTCTAGTTTATTTTCAATACCAGGGATAGTGTAAAATAGAGATATGAATGGAAGATCTAGGTAACATTGTATAACACAACTCTTACATAATTCTCACTTCTGAGAGTATATTAGAAATGAGTGCATTAGTACTAATATAACTAATACTTCTGTATAGCAGTAGCTGGTACTACTGGCACTTTTGGTAATTTCATACCATGATTGAGTGCATGTTATTTATGAGAGCACTCTATACTTGCAAATCAGTATATTCCTTATTTGAAACTTTCAAAATGCTTTTACTAACATCTCTCTATTATATAATACAAATATTCTCATGCTTCCTTTCCTACTTTATGTTTGTTAAAAAATGACTGCTGTAGAAAATAGAATTTAGCAAATTTTTTCCAGGGCAGAAAGCACATCTCCGTTTTTAATGCATGAGCAGGCGTTTTGGTTCATTAAGCCTAGTGGCACTGATAGTAAACTAAAGAGGAATGAAAGGAAGAGGAGCTGAAATACCATCATCCCACTAATGATACTGAAGCTGCTCAGCTTTACTGGGAGACTGCCCAGACATTCCCTAATAGAAGGCATGATCCAGGATGTGAACTTGATGTTGCGGTGCCAAAATTGCAAATCTAGGAAAAAAAAAAAAAGGCATTGCTAAAAGATTGTCTGGAATAATTTAAGGGAGTGTCTAGAAGTATGGTGTGTGTGTGTGTGTGTGTGTGTGTGTGTGTGTGTGTTACTATATATGTAGTGGGTGAATTACAGAGAAAGAGGGAGAGCACAAAAGGATAGAAATTGGAATAAAAAAAATAATGTGAGTGAGGAGTATTCTGTTATTTTAAGACTGTGTCAAGTAAGGATAGCAATTCTATTACCAGGATATATGGATCTCAGGATGCATGAATTACAGAATATCTAGATAGCTCAGTGTCACTTTTGGATTTGAAGCACTTAGCTCCTGAATGTTAAATAATTTCTGATAAATGTAAATTTTTTTTGAAAAAAGGGAACAAAAGGCATGGCTTTTCAAATATCCAGACACTTCCACATCTATCATAGTGCTACTAGGTATTTACTGACAGTTATAATAATTAGCATTATTATTCCTTTCATAAATGAATATTATTGTTCCCAGTTCACCCCTGCAAATGAGGGAGTATACAGAAATGTGCTCTTTGAAACTGGAAGGAAGAAAACAGATTCTCTGTTCAAATTGGGCTGATGCCCAGTTTGAACAGAGAATCACTCAGCTGTGGATGGCAGCTTTCGTGGCCTCTGGCTAACACAAACTCCTCAGTGGCTTTTCAAAGCCACTTAGAATCAAGTTCCAGCAGGCTCGAAGTAGAAGCTGCAGCTGCAGACACTGAGGAACACCTATGCGCCCCTAGCCTCACTCGCACAGGCCCCTTTCTCAGTTTAATTCTGCTTTTGTGCAGGAGGTTGGGGGGTAGGTAGAAAAGGGATGTTTGTCTCACCCAATTTTCCCCTCCTTTTTCACAAGCCCTCAGAGTGAGATAAACCTTTTGGAAATTGGTCAGGTGTACTCTGAAAAACTCAGGTAAGAGATTGGGCTCAGTGACCTCTTTGCCCTTTAACAAACACAGAGAAACACAGAAATCCCTTTTATAAGTTTAATGGTCCAACAAAGGCAAATGAATCAACAGAACAAAAGCAGTAAGAAGGCTGGGTTTGATCATTGTACCTGACAGCTTGCTGAACATTTAAGCATGGTGTGGAAATCGATCAATGGTTAAAGCTGAGGGGACTTCCCTAAGGAGGAAAAATGGTATTAACAATTCTTACAATACCAAGAGGTTCCTATAGGGGTAGGACATGGAACATATGGAAGAAATGGAAAAAATCCAGCAGAGATGTCCTTAAATAGAAATGAGTTTTTAGATAAATAAAACAGTTTTATAAGAAGGAAGGATAAGCTATTTCTGGGTCCAAGGTGTTTGTTTACAGCCCAGCAGAAATCTCCATTTACTATCAGTGTTATTGCAATTCCTCCAGTTTATTTCAATTTTTACTCTTATATGCTTCAAAATAAATATAGAGGAGAAATTAAGTATTCTTACCAACTAGGGGGTTAAAAGCCTTTTATTCAACTAAAAATATCTTAGAGTTTAGTAGCATCACCAGGTGAATTGGAATATTAGCTAATTTGGCAATATAAAGACATAATCCCGATTTTTACTTTAACCTTTTCTCCTTTTCTCACCAGTTTCCCATCCATTCAATGGTAAGCCCAGGAAGTTCATATTTATTTATTTGTAAAAACTTAGCGATACAAGTACAGTTTTGTTACGTGGCTACATTGAGTAATGGTGAAATCTGGGGTTTTAGTATATCTACAACCTGAATAACATACATTGTATCCATTAAATAATTTCTCATCATCCATCCCCTTCCCACCTCCCCACTCTTCTGAGTCTCTGATGTCTATCATTCCACACTCTCTGTCCAGGTGTATACGTTATTTAGCTCCCACTTAGAAGTGAGAATGTGGTATTTGACTTTCTGTTAGTTTGTATTTTTAAAAGACAGCCAGTAAAGGAAAAATCTTGGACTTTAATGAAAGCAAAATCTTGAAGATACTATATAATATAAATTGTTATTTCATATTATCATGGCTCAAAAGCAAGTACATTACATACAGACTATCCCAGTTAATTAAACATACTATTTTAATATTCAATTTAGCATATGTATATTAGTATATTGATTACCTACCTCTACACACAGATATTTTCCTAGGCACTCTGGAGGTATACATTTATCAAGTTCCTAACTTCAACACACACATTTTCTAGGGCTTAATACAGACCCTACATGCACATCTTTATTTCAACTTACTTTGGACTATATGCTGTAATAGAGTATATAAGGTGACTGAAGAATAGAGGATGAGATAGATTCAGGCTGATATATCAAAGAATGTCTCATGGAAGGGGTGAGATTTGAACAGGATATGAGAAATTAGCAGGAGAACTGTCAAAAGTTTGGAGAGCCTCTCAGGAAGTAATCTTGGGGTAAAATAGTCTAGGCAAATAAGGTAGCCAAAGTAAGGGGCAAGGACTGGAAATATTTAGAGTATATTGTAGTATAGAGAATGCACTATCAGGATAGATTAATCAAATTTTATTCCTGGTATGATTTGTAAACCAGAAATAATATTCTGATGCTAAAGATTTATTGAGATAGGCAACAATAGAATAAAAAATAAAAATTTAAAAATATATTTTTGAGAGAAACAGCATATATAACTTGTCATATTTCTTGTTGTAATTCACAAAACTTATCGTAAAGGAATTTTCTCTTTCATGCAGTAATGTTTTGGGAAATGCGAAAGAAGGGAAAAGAGAGAACATAAACCATTTTTATCAATTAAATTGATGTGGTATATCCACTTTATATTCTTTTCTCCTTCCTCAAAGGCATCCCTTCTTTTTGAATACCTAAAAATATTGTAAACTTGATCAGTCTACAAAAGCTTTTATTTTATAGTTACTCCGGTCAACTACCAATATTACATTAGTTAATAAAAATATGATAATGCAGGAGAGCCGGTCTAGCTTTAAGATCCTTTACTATGCTATTTTTCCTTTTATCTTCCTCTCCTTCGAAATGAACACACCACCACTAACACACTCTTGCAACATACGTCCACAGAAAACCAGCCCAACTGACTAGATTCGGTCAATACTCCTAATACCTTGCGTTGCCTGGTGAGTGCAGGACATTACGTGCACACAAAGCAAGAGTCAGAGGCAAGGATAAAATACGTAACAGTGATGTGTTACTTACTAGATTGTAGATGCTGTGGGAACACAAGGAAGCACGCGGATTCTGACAGAGGCCAAGTTGAAGAACCGGTAGTGAGTGATATTTAAGATTTATCTTGAATGATGACCAGGAATTCAGTAGGCAAACAATTAGGAGTAAGGACTCTCGAGGTGGAGGGAACAGCAGGTTGGAAAGGAAGGAGTTCAGTATAAGGATGCAGTGGTGTAGGGGAGGAGTGGGCCATCTGGAGAGGCTGGAAGAGCATTTCTCAAACCATGCCCAACAAGATGGTGTTCTGGGGAAAAACAGCAGCAACAAAACAGACACACAAAACACCTTGCCATAACAAAGGCAAATATTTTAACTCCAGGTTTCTTTCCTGGAGAACTTTTTTAACTCTTTTAATAGGCTAGTGTATTTCATTATTCTCTCATAAGATGAATCATTACAGGAAAATCAGTTGTACCTTAGACCACTATCTCAAGAGGCATTAGTGTGACTGGTATTTTATGGAACACAACATGGGAAAGACTGAGTTAGAATATTCTCATTCAGTAAGTAGAATGTTCCTCTTTTGTTAGAGGAAGAGAGATGCAGGTATTCCAGATTCACTGGATACCTGAAACTGGGACATATTCTTTTAAACACACACACACATGCTGATTATATATCTGACAATATACCCATGACATTGTAAGCATAATAAAAAGATGAGTTAAAACACAGTCTAAGTTGCTATGTAACTTACAGTTGTGTTCACATTTTACAAAGGAGCTAAAGGGTTATTTTCACTTCTGGAAATGACTAAACATTCATAGAGCAGGTGGCATTTGATCAGAGCCTTAGAGGTGACGTACAGGTACATAAAGGGATTTCTAGGTGGAAGAAAGCATAAATCAAAGTCTGTCCAGGGCTTCAGGGGATGGTGAGGAGCCCTGGCTCTACTGGATGTGTGCAGCATGTGTTAGAAATTAAAGATGAGAAAAATGAGAAAAAGCATTTAATCTTATCTAGATACTGAAGGACACTGAATGTCATGATAAAGGAGTTTGAAAGTTATTTTCTAGGCAGTGTGAAGGTATAAGTTTGTGAATTGTGACATCATAAAAAGGAAGGTACTTTGAAGACTTCATGAGGTCAGTATTATTTATCTTCAATTAAGATAATGTGGGCAGATAGACCTTATGCAGTGAAGTATTTTGTTGATGACAGTTTTATGGGATATATATATATATATATATATATATATATATATATATATATATATATACACTTTTAATGCTCTCCACCTATAAAGGGACTTCTTTCCCATTAATTTGTGTCACAGTAAAAAAGTAGTTGCTGAAACCTTGAATTTAAACTAAGAAAAAATTTCTGTTGAGTATCTGAATGTTAAATACATTTTCATGGCATACACAATTAAACAGATGTTTATCAAGTGGTAGTCTGGTTGGGGGGAAATCAAACCTACATACATGATATTTTGAGGGCCATTATATACTATATTATATGGAATTAAAATGTAAATAAAATAGGTTAGAGTACAGAAAGAGGAATACAGTTTGCTCAGTGCCAAAAAAGAAAATGGGAACAGAACCAAGTCTTGATGGATGAGGAAAATTTGGAAAGGTAGAGAGGAAGCATTAAGTTAATCTGGAAGGAGAAAGCATGGGTAAAACTGTGGCATCAAGGTTTGTTGCATTATTCACCCGGCATTTGGGAGGAATAGGCAGGATTCTGACATGACAGATACTGTTTGTGGAGTAGAAGTGCATTAAGGAAATATGAGGCACATAATGATAACCAAGAGTTTCAATTTAGAGAAGAGTAGAATATTTTTATTTTTTTAATTTTTTTTTAATTTCAGCATATTACGGCAATAACAAATGTATCGGTGATATATCACCTCTGGTATTTTTAGGTTTATAAAAACATTAACCAGAGTTTCTCCATGGCACATAAGATAAATGTTAGTTTCACAAATGATTACATTGCCACCAAGAGAATTTCTGAGAAACCAATGTTTCATGAAAATGGAAATATACTTAATTTTGAATTGGATGCCTTGGCTTCCTAGCCCAAATAGGCAATGCAGCAGTAAGTTGTGTTTTAGACAAATATAAATTTGCTTTTAGGAGTAGATTCTACTGCATACTGATTTAATAGTTTATACATAAAATACTATGACTACTAAATTAACAGAACGTAAATTTTTTAAATCATTGCTTAAGGTTACCTTAGATAAATCTATAAAGTTCTCCTGCTATACCCACCAGTAACATTGGAGACATTTCCCTCCCCATATTCCACACATACAGTTATTTCTTTTCATTTGCCCCATTTTTACGGTTATGAATTGAAGTATATACACAACTTAGATATTTATAGAAGGCATTGGAAATAGTTCTGGAGTTTTAGAACTAGAATTCTGGAAAACTTATATTACCTTCCCATGCTTTGTACAAGAACTCATTTTTGTAATGATGATTATTATTTTATTTTGTGAAATATGTTTAAGTAATATCCTTCAGAATCACATATTGCTATATATCCCCTACTAATATAAACACTACTCTAAATTACAAATCAAAACTGCAAACTATGGTATTCTAATAATAGTTTAATTAGCCGCATTTAATACATATTATAATATATAAATGACCTAACTACTACTAGTTGACAGCCTATTACTGTCAGGCATATCTAAAATACTTTATGTGAATTATTTCACTTAAAACTCAAAAAATACTACTATCCTCCATTTTTACAGAGGAGATTACTTAGATGTAGAAAGGTGTAGCAATTTTCCCAGGGTCACACAACAGGGTTGGTGTTGGGATCTGAATTATGACCCTAAAATACACCATTGTCACCACAACATCACACTCAATATCACTGGGATTTTTCAAGCAATAAACAATTAAACTAATTGGTTAATATATTGAATTATTATGACAAGGAAAATAACCAAATATATTCTGTGATCCTACTGCCTGCCCATTATATACTTTCTATATATCATGCCAATTTGGATACTCTGAGTTAGTTCTCATGTTGCACGCAAGAAATCTTTTTACTTGTATAGAACTGAAAAGGTGGTCAGACCTTGAGATTGTTTGAGATGATTAAGATTATTTATTTTGGGACTATGAAATATTAAGTATAATATAGCCTGAGAAAGAGACCCAAATAAAATTAGGTTTCTTTGCTTTAAATTTAAGCTTATTCCATTTTCCTGTCCAGCAATGTAATTATTTGTTTTACTTCTACTTTTCTGTATATGGCCCAATGAAACTTCAAAATCTTACTGCTCCTGATTTCTGGTTTTCAATTACTGAGAATAAACCATCCCATTGGAAAGGCATTTGTCTCATCCTCATCAATTCTCCTCTATTTCAAAGTTGTTGCTGTCACAGATGATGATGTCTGATGTTTGAACTTCATAGGATGATTGTACCCAGGGGCTCTTTAGGCAGCTGTGTTTAGTGTCTCATGGACATTAAAAGTAATGCCCTTACCATCGCTTCCTAACAAAGTACTGGTCATATAGTAAGTACTATGAATCCAGCCAGTTGTTTTATCATTATTCTACTTACTTTGATTTATTCCTCAGTACTTCAATAGCACAATGCAGCCAACCTCTTGTTTGTTCTATTCACTGCAGCTATGCATTGAGTTGAGTGCTTCGCAGCTATTCATCCTTCCATAATAACATTTCCTTTCTTGTGCTGTATCCTGGAGCATCTTTTGGATTTGCTCATATTCCTTCTGTTTGTATTTTGGTTCTGGGATTTGTTTGCATTCATTTGTAATAAACAGCTTTCTTTTTGTCTTCAAAAAAGCCACTTAGATGGTTTAAATGTGTTGATAAGTTTAAGGGATGTCTTACTTCATTTCTTATTCTGCTTTTTAATTTTATAGTATTAGGAATTGTGCAACCTATTGTAAATCTAATCTGAATAATTTTTTATTTAATTAGACAATTAATGTGTTGTCTCACAAATGTACTTTTGAGATTTCCTCTCATGTTTTCTTCCTACCTCTAGATCTGGGCAAAATAAGTAGAGACATCTTTTGTCAAAGCTACCTTTTAGTTGAGGTTATTTTTAAAATGAACAAGATGATAAAATGGACTTCTTTCATACTTATGCCATTTACACGTAATTTATCCAGAATTGACATTCAATATTTGGGAGTGCATTAGTTTCTTTTCCAAAGCTACCATGCCATCTGCAGGGATGTGTATGTGTGTATATCTCACAGAGGGGGAAAAAGCAGAATGCTAATTGGCAGTCAACCCCTGGGGACTGCAAGGAAACCAAGCACATTAATTCTGCTGGGTTCTCTCATTTCTAGGTATATTGTTTTATAGCCATCTATTTTCAATATAAGAATACATTTTAGAGTAGAGGCTGGTCTGTGACTGTTGCCAAAGCAATTATGTAGCCAGCTGTAAAATTAGCTTAAGATTTGTATTTATTTGTTTTTCTGCCACCCTAGAGAATGCCTCCACTAGTGGTTTGGTAAGAGAATTCTACTATTCATTATGACAAAATTTAAAGTAGAAGAAACATGTTTAATAATTGTGCATTATATACATATATATCTGTATAGCTAGAGAGAGAGATATGTTTGATTTGACTTGAGAATAAGTCACTGCTCTCTACTCTTTTTATGTGAGTTCACAGAAAATCTACTAAGTGTCTGTTTTCCAAAAAGACTATTTTCTCCATGGGAGAGGCATAGCTTTCACAAATAACAGCTTTACTGTTTCTGTAGTAATGCCTACTCCTTGTTACACTGAATGACAGTGTATCATAGTCAGGTTATTCACCCTCAGACATGCATTCCCCTGTTTACTTGTTTTATGCTCACGTGATGCCCTGCCCAACTGGGAGGTGGGCACCATTAGAAAAGAAAAACAACACAAAACACTGAAGCTATCATTCCAGTGTTCTTGTGTGTCCTATATTGTGTTGTTCACCTTTTATTCACCTTCTGATCTCTGTTTTATGGTACTTTAAGCCCACCAAGATTCCTCTTTAATCTTATATTCCAAATTACTTTCCTTCATTGTAAATATCTTTGTTTATAAATAGATTTTTCTTATACATGTCTATTTTGTTTCAAGTCCTAACATGTACAGTTTGTCACCTATTCTTCATTCCCCTTTCATGTCCAAAGATGCTAAAACCTAGTTGTTAATTTTGTCTCTCCATTGTGGTACCCAACATCACACTCCATAAAGATCAGATGAGGTGATCAAGATCCAAATATGGCAAGGTGTTTCTTTAAAAAAAAAAAAAAATTAGTACCACTGCTCTTACCTTTGGCCTTTTTGTGAATTTGATTGCATTTATTTATCTCACTTTTTTACTCTATGCATCTTCTTTTTTCCCTCTTAGAAACGAGTCGTTATTTTTGTATCATTCACTATCTGTGAAGATATTCTTGAAGGTTTTTTAAATCTCTTAGATTGAAGACTGGTGTCAAATGCTGATCAAAAAAAAAAAAGAGTATTAGATTAAAAGTTTTGTCTTCTCTAATGTTTGATCTGTGTTTAGCAAGTTAAAAGTTAATTTAAGCACCCAGAAAGGTGAAAGGACTGGTGGGAGTCATTGAAGTGTGGAAGTGTTCCCTATTCTTTACTGAGTTCAAAAGAATACAGTGCCAGGTAAGGTATTTTAACTTGCAGGAGCCACCCACCAGAGAAAAGAAAGAATGTAGGTTCTAAGGAGTTGAAGAATACATATTTTTTCCTCTATGAACATCAAATATCGTGTACTTGAAAGGTGCAGTCCAATGAAAATGTTTCTTGACTGAGGTGTTGATTTAAACATAAAACTAACTGTGAGATGCCTTGGGGGAAAAACTGGAGTCGAAATGATCCGATTGCTTGCACAAATCTCAAAAGCTCAGAATGGGCAGAATGCAGGTACATTTTCCCAGAGGAAACCCCTAAAAGCCTGTTTAACTGAAGCTGGTGACTCCAAGGCTTATGTGAACTTACATTCTCTAGTTCTTTGACCACTTCTCACTTAGGATTCTCCTGGAATTTGAAACCACTTTGGGAATATTTGAGAGATTTAGATAAAAAAAGTTGCCAAGAGAGAAAGTAATCCAATGGTACTGAGATTTACATTTCTTTAAATTTTGCTTCCTATTAATTTTTAATAATATTATTTGCTTATAGCATACAGTAGTCTCTTTTGTTGTTTAATTGATATCACCCAGGCTAGAGTGCAGTGACCCGATCATAGCGCACTGTAAATTCGAACTCCAGCAATCCTCCCACTTCAGCCTCCCAAGTAGCTGAGACTACAGGCACACATCACTGTGCTTGGCTACTTTTTAAAGAGTCTCACTATATTTCCAAGGCTAGTCTCAAACTCCTGGACTCTAGTAGGCCTCCCACCTTGGCCTCCCAAAGTGCTGGGCTTACAGATATGAACCACTGTGCCCAGCCACTTTTGTTATTTTAAATAGAAATCCATTTTTTGATCATCAAAAGGACATAATCTCACTTTTCTGTCTTTCAAATAATGTATGTGGTTCTTTTTCAATTTTAAATTTGGCTAAGATTAATTGAACATCAAGCATGATTAGGAGCTTTCATATACATTGTCTTATTTATTCTACTCAACTAAAACTGTGAGATAGGTTTTATTATTTTTATATTTAGATTATAGAATATTACAGTGTATAAGAGCGATCCAATATCAAATGATGAGAGCTGTCTGAATTGCAGGATAGTCTTTCATATATTTATAGTATAATTTAAGGAAATTAAAAATATCATATTAATAAAAACATTTGTGAAACTATCAAGTTTTCTTTAAAGTTGTGTTTTACCTGCTGATACTTAAAACATTTTGATTTTAGAAGTCTCTTCTCTATACTAATGTCAAAAATAATTTCTCTGACATAGTACTACCATTTTTCATGATTCATTTTTAGTTTGACTACCAATTAGGCTATAGATACTACACTTAAAATTGTCCATGATGATCACGTCTGTAAGACAAAAACAAAAATCAAGCAATATTCAATACTAGAGAAACAGACATCTCTCCAAATTCACTCTTCTAAAAATTAAATTTCATTACTCTATCGACATATTGAAGAGCAAAGAAATGTATTTTAATTTAGAGTCAGGAAATCAGATTTGAATTAACAATATGAAACTTGATGTCTTATGATTTTTTTACATCAATCCTTCTGAGGCGAAGTTACTTGTTATGCCATGCTTTCATTCTTAATCAGCAGCAACTGAATATCTGATCTGTAGTTATGATCTTATTTTTACACCGAGAAAGACAGATGCAGAGTAATTGAGTAATATTTTTTTTTTTTTACTTCCTTACTCTCTGATTCTGATTCACGGTATTCACTTTAATTCACAGTACAAAGTCTAATCAGTTCCAGTCATTGGTTTACGTAAGGTCTGGCCATACTTTAGTGAATAATTTTATCAACTACTGAATATTGTGATAATTCACATTAGACATTTATCGATTCATTATCGTTCATATGATGGCAAGACAGGGAAGCAAAGTTTACAATGAAGATATTTAATGCCTTGATAAATTGTTTTGGTGGTCAGCAATATCTAAATTCAAGATCCAAACTCAACCTTTTATGACAAATAAGCATATCAGAATCGGCTGCCTTTCAAGAGAAAGGTAGGACTTCAGGGCTTGGCATACTGCCTGACACATAACGTGTGTTTGCAGTATAGGAAGAATGAGAGTTTCCCCAAATTATTCCATACTTTAATAATCTATAAATTCCAGTATAAACAAACATGAAGGGTCCGTTGGCCCCTTTGCATTTATAAATAACTATAAATTGGTAGCAATAAACTGTAAATAAACTAGGGAAAGATTACTTTTTAAGAATCTAGATAACAAACATATGGGATTATATAGAAAAGCCAGGGTAAAACGTGATTCTTATGGTTAAGTGGGAACTTTTCCTTGGTTGACATTTAAAAATATATTGTGCAGTTTTTTTTCACTGAAATAGACACTGGTGTGGAAACTGCCAAATCCTCTCTTGTAGAAAAGGAGAAAAATGTTTAAAGCAGCTTCTTACCCCTGTGCTTTGTATGCTGTGTGTATCTGGCATCATGCGCACTCAGTGAGAATCCGCACGTGTTGATGTTTACCAAGCAGCAGGGTACACAATTTCCCACCACAGTGCATAGGAAGACAAGCATAACATATGCTTGAATATTCCAAATAATTTGTAGGAAGATACATGTGGATCTACATCTAATATGAAATTAATTTTTCACAAATGCAGAGTTCTGTAACCAGATTTTTACACAGTAGGTTGTGAGATTGTAATCCCTCATTCATGAGCCATGTGTTTGAATTATGCTACTTGAATTATCAAAATCATCTTGCTGTTTGAATGCCGCTGGCATCCTACTTGAAAACATTTTATAATCAAGCCTAGCTCCTTTAGGGGAAATGTTGATACTGCCTCTGTATGTGGTACCATAGAGGTTAGTGAGTGGCTTAAAGCTAATTTTTTTGTATTTCATGTATTTATGAAACATCCATTTTCCAAAAGATAACAGAATTCTGATAAATTTTCTCTCTTTCTCTCACATACACACACACAAACAGACACAAATACATGTGGCTGCTTTTACACACAATCTATACCTCCCTCCTTACCTCTAAAACTCTGATGAAAAAAATAATTTAATGGTCTTTTAAAAGTCTGAAATATCTCAACAATTTTATAGAGAATTTGATACTTAGAGAAGCCTTCAAGCCTGCAGATGCCCCATGAAAAGAGCTTTATCTAGTTAAGTGAGTCTTACCAGAAGTCCTACCAAGTATGGTTTACTGAGCGCCTATCCTAAGCCAAATATCTTCTTAGTTATCCTCATTTATCTCATTTACTTTTCATAGCTTTGTAACATTATAGTTATTATCATGTGATACTGATGTAAAGCAAAAGGAATTCTACATATTACTATGAAACACAGTGCTGCGCCTGCGTGTAGTGTAGTCTAGCCTTACTTTTATTACTGACTTCAGTGAACATCCACAAAGTACATTTATCATATTTACATGTAGTGTGAAGTAAAATCTACAAGGCAGATGATGGAATCGGGGTTAAAACATCTCTAATTGACAGGAATATAAAATACCAAAAAAAAAATAAAAAACAGTTTCATGTGTCACTTTCAACATGAGTTAGAGCTAAAGAGAAAAGAAAATGCACATCACCTAGCTTTTCAGTGAATAAAATGATAATATTTTAAGGGTCAAATTCATCATAATCCATTGTAATCCAGCAAAGGTTAGGTTATTACTGAAAATGATAATATTCTCTTACACTAGATGAAGAAATGTTCAGGATCATACCCTAGATTAAGAAATGTTCAGGGTCTCTATTAAGGAATTTAATGATATGACTTTATATTGGGTTGGTCAGATCATATTTAGAGTTTCATATTCAATTCTGGGTCCCAGACTTTGAAGGATATATATCTAGAGTAAAGTATATACAAGGGAAGGAACTTGAAGAGATGCAATCTGTATACCATTCCCTGTGGCAAACAAGGATATGATATATCGGGAAAACAAGAAGACTTGGGAAGTTGGGGATGAAAGTAGGGGAAGACCTATGTTTGTTCTGTGTATCTTTAAACACTAAAAAGATTATCTGGAGGAAGTGGAGTGAGCAAATCTGTGGTGTTCAATGATACCATTATATGGAGATTAGAAGAAAAACCTGACACATTGAAGGAAAATTTTTTAGAGCAAGGAGATCTATTCCACAGTAGAAATTGACTGATAAGTAATGAGCTTCTTGTCCTTGGAAATGCATGTCTAATATTAAAAAAATAAATTGGACTGTTTGACATTCACTATTCCTTCCATTTTGAATGATTAAGATTATATACTTAAAATGTAGAATGAACTAGTGAGAGAAAATAGCTTATGCATATTTTAAATATATAAAAATGTCATTCCCCCTATAATTTAGTTTTTATGTTTTAATGTTTTTATAGACATTATGGTGACATTTCATAGCAGGCAATTATAACATAAAATAACATAAAGTAGACGGATGCATGAATGTTGCTTACAAAAAAAATCCTATTCAGACACAGATAGGTTGACTTTATTTTTTTCTTAACTTGTCAAGGAAATGGTTTTCAGAATAAATGGAGAAAATAGGAATGCTTTATAATATTTAAAGATAACTTTTAAAAATGTATCTAAACACATTGAGAGGTTAGATGCTAGGACTGAAGTTTTAGACACATGGATTTCAAAATGAGCTGTCTGCAATCATCCATAAACAAATGGCATGATATATCTTTATATTTAATTAGTCTATATGTTGCCATCATCCCTTCACCTGCTTCATTTAAAGGTTTAAAAGATATTGTTGCTCAAAAATATTTCTGATTTCATAAGAGCACATTCTTAGAGGAAGTTGTAAAAAAAGAGAGATGTAGGAGAGATCAAATTGGCCAGTATATTTGAACATATCTATTTAATTTTAAGGACTTGAAAGCTGAATCCCACAGAATTTAATCCATATCTGTGTTCAAATATTATATTGGCTTTTTATATTTGCATTTCAATTGGCCTCACTGAAGAATACAATATAAAGAAAATAAGAAATAATGTTTTAAGATAATAAATACAGATGAAATATTTGATTTTAAAAAGGATTTTATGAAATTTTATTTAAACTCCTCTTCAAGCTGTTTATGGACATTGTAATTTGCTATGCTACTTTTTCCTAGGACTATAGTTTTATGAAGAATTATTACATACTTAAAGCTTCTCCAAATATTATATTTTTGCTAGCTGTATGCTGGAGACATGGATATAGCTAGATATGGTAAAATTATTTCAATATTATTTATCAAAATTAGAATTGAAAAGGGCATGTCAAAATTCTAGAGAAATAAAAGAAGTAGAATCTTATGTTTCCCCATGAATTGATTCACTAACTTGATGAACATAAATTATTTTTACTGATGCTTGTCCAAATCTGGCAATTAAATAGTTGTGGCACATAATGAAAGTGTATTTCACCATCTTGAAGGCAAAGATCTACAACATCCACAACATCATTAATTTTGACACTGTCCTCAGATTTGGCTCATGCTTTAATAATTTTGTCATGTGTCCTTTGTGGAGAATTTTGGTATCCAGCACTGTTTCAGACAGTTCTACAAGAGTTCAAAGTCTAGTCGTAGACAGACATGTTAAAATAATCAAAATGCAGTTTTGCAAACATATCAGAGGATTGTTTAGGAAGAATTGTCACTCATTCTGATTGGGGGGCTTGGAGAAGGCATTCAATGGAGATAAATTTGAACTTGTGTCTGGAAAGATGAGAAGTCTGTCATGCAGTGAAGGTAGGGGAGTATATTTCAGACAAAGAGAATAAAAAATATAGGGAAAAAAAGAAATTAAGTAGCATTGGCTAGAAAATAAGTTTGATTTTGTATGCATGCCAGGAAAATGTTTTGAAAATTTGTATAAGGGCAAATCAAGATGTGTATCAGGCCAGGCACAGTGGCTCACTCCTATAATCCTAGCACTCTGGGAGGCTAAGGCTGGAGGGTTGCTCGAGGTCAGGAGTTCCAGACCAGCCTGAGCAAGAGCTAGACCCCATCTCTACTAAAAATAGAAAAATTAGCTGGGTGTGGTTGGTGCACACCTGTAGTCCCAGCAACTCAGGAGGCTGAGGCAGGAGAATCACCTGAGCCCAGGAGTTTGAGGCTGCAATAGTTATAATGATGCCACTGCATTCTAGGTGGGTGACAGAGCGAGACTCTCTCTCAAAAAAAATGAAAAAGAAAAGAAAAAAAAAAAGGTGTGTCATATGACAAATATATGTAATAAATTAACATGATGGTGACATGGGCATACATGTATGAGAGAAGACTACTCTGGCTGCAATATGGGCAGAGGGATTAAAAAATATATATCTCATCCTGATTCAGAAGGATAATTAGAAGACTGTCACAAAAAATCCACTTACAGAGCAATGAGTAACAGAGTGACCCAGCCCGAGACCATCATGATCCTTTTGTCATTCTTGTCCTCTGTGCTCAATTCCTCCTTTGTGTGAAGAGCAATCTAAGAGAATTGTATGTTAACTAGACTTCACCTTCTCTCTGTAGACCAATCTTATTTTCTCTTCTCTTCTTTCCTTCCATCCAAAATGTTTTTGAGTCCTTAGTTTTTTCCCAGTCTTTTAGTTACTAGGAAAACTATAATAAACAAAGTATAAAAGGGCGACAGGGAATGTGTATATGTTTGGGGGGGTGGTGGAGGTGAGTGATGTTTACAAGGTTTTTTAAATTCAAGCGAATGAACACATACTTGACCAGCAACAAAATGTCAGTCTAATTTGTAACAGTTCTTGTATAAAAGCTAAACATGTAAGTAAGCAGAATAAATTGTTTTTTTGTGTCAATATTACCATTGTTCAAAATATTTCTGTTCACATCATATGGGCATAAAAGTTAGATGAGAAACCAGACAGTTTAAAAAATGTATTTGACCTCTCTTCAAATAGAAGAGAGAAAAATTATTCAGTTACCTTCCCCGGAAGGGTTGCAAAAATAAAACAAATAATGTATACAGCATATAGCCTATTGTAGGCCTTCAATCAATGTTAGTTAGGGCAATGATGAAGATAAGTAAGGCTCAATGCAAGAATGCTCTTAAAACTCCTCATTATTGTTACTACTGTTAATTGTTAAACTCAGCTTTAATTTTTTCCTCTTATAATAAATATACATCTTCAAATATTTCATCTTCAGTAAAAAGCCAGGAACTATGACAAAGGGTATCTTACCATAGGCAGCCTTGAACCACAGCTGACAATTGTAGGTCAAACCTAGAACAGGCAAAGAATCTACAGTTGGTTTCATCCAGGACTCATGAATGAAGTCGTGTGAGGTTTGATTGAATCTAAAATTCAGTGCGTAGTCAGTGGAGCCAGGCCTATTTAATCAAGCATTTTATTCTCTCACAGCATAACATTATTTTCTTCTATTACTTTATCATAAGTAGGTCTTTAAAATAGGTTTTAAGTGTATATTTATCATGCTAGTCTATAAGTAACTCAGAGAGACTCATATTTTTCTCATGTTTTTAAACCCTACGATTTCTAGCAAGGTGTCTGGCAAATGATAAGCATGTAATAAATACCTATTCATTAATCAGATATACAACCCATTTTTCCCAACTTCCCCTTGAAGTGAACAGAATTTAGAAACTGGAATTCAATCAACTCTTTCCATACTTTTATATCATACCTCTTATCATTGTGCTTAACTGTAAGTTTATTTCACAATCAAATTATACATGTCCAGTATTCATCTCTGGTTCTTATTTCCTCTGGGCTCTTGTCAGTGATGCTCTTTCCTCACATCATGAGAGAGAAATAGTACCAATATCTTTTATAGAGCATCCCACATATTTCTGGTCTCACATTTTGTAATACTTTTCTTCCACATGCTTGATATTCCTCAAATATTTCTTAAAACTATGTAAAAGAAACATACATTGGTATATTTTGTAAATATATCTATAAACAAATATGAAAACTACAGCCAACGATTGTAAATGATTCTAGTATTCCATTATAATTGTATATTATCTTCTATAAAAAATATGATGATGACTTGAAAAATGAGTTAGTCAGTATTATCGAAATTCACCATGTAAATAAATGTAATTATAAAACTAATTATAGTATTTTGTCATGGTAAAATTACCTAATTTGCCCAGTTGTGCTGTTATCTTCATAGACTAGTATTGAATTTAGCCATGCTAAATTTGTATTGCATATTACATTTTAGCAGGAGTTTCAGGAACCCATTATTAACTGTCAGATGTCATTTTATATCAGTGAAATTTGAATCACTCATTACATTCTGGCATTTATATTATGACAGTAATTCAGTCTAGGAAACCTATTTAGAGAGAGATTTTAATTTTAGCTAATTTGTTATTTAAATAATGTATTTTTGCAATCTATCAATTATATTTATATGGATACCTACTATAAAATAAACTTTTAATTAATCAGAATCAAATTAATTAAAATCCACATTTATTTGTGCATCGGTTTACAAAAAGAAAAGCAGACTTTTTATACTTGATTTAAAAGGAAAATGAAAAAAGCAAAAGAAGAATAAAAAGTGATATTAGGATTTTTTTTGAAAAGTTAATAATACTTGTAGGTCAGAGAATAGTCATCTCAATGTTCTATACTTGACCCCTACAGAATTATTTACGTTCTAAATGATTTTTGAGAGGATTACTTTTTGTCAATGGCAAAACCCAAGTTGTCAAAGAAAGAAGACAGTTTGATATGCTTCCCATGATAATGCATTTTGGATATACTTTTTATAGCATGAGTTAATTATTTTTCCTCCACTTTCAAATATTCAGCACATTTGTGTTTCTAAGTTTTTCTTGTAGCCATTCTTATCAAACATACATACCTCTGCTTTGTCTCGTACATTTTATTGTTCATATGAAAATATTAAATCCTATACTATTCTGTAACTCAGCATTGCATTTTGCAGCCTTCCTAAAGGGAGGATGTATTACTTAGAGATAAGTAATTAGGTATTTTAAATATTTAGATACACAAATATCATTCTATAATCTTAGTCTCTCTTATTGAGACAAATTGTTCCCTGGTTCTGCATCTATAAACATCACCAAAGAGAACATTAGTAATCATTAGGTATGTGCCTCCGTAGGAATTGGGAAATAGTTTAATGGGATTTTAACTTAAATGAAGACCAACGGTGAGTAACACTCAGGGTCTGAGAGATAACCACTAACAAGAAAATGATCATTTATCTTTTGGTTTGCTCTTCCTTTTCCGTGTCAGTTCAAGGATAACAGGCTCAAAGAGTGAAACTGAGATAGTGATCCAGTCCTATCACATGTTAAACTAAAAAAAAAAATGTACCACAAGAAACTGATTTTCTCGTTAACATAAACAGTTTGAAAACCATGCAGATCTAGTGTTTGGTTTTTCAGTAATAATATCCATTGCCTTAGAATAACTGTGCTTTGCCTTAGACTTGCCAGATTTCAAAAATGTCTTCAATTTAGCATATCTTTCTAAATGATTAAGGAGACTCTCATTCAGCAAATACTGTATACACTCATTTATACTTGGTATTTCTCTTTTCATGTTCTTGTTTCTCTTTTCCCCCATCGTATCAAAGCAAAATGCCACACATCTTCTATCCTCAATATTTTTTATATAGAAATGGAAAGGTATAATAAAAGGGCCACATTTAAGTGAAAATGAACTTAAAACAATAGATTTTAGGGATAGCCTTTAATTGTACATAGGCCACACAGATTTCTGGTTCAAATAATTTTTGAAAAGAGATCGGGGCATACATTTCAAAGGATACATTTTCAGAGAACTTGACAGCTTAATATCACTACATAACCAATTCTGGTACAACTGCTATAATTCAAGAGTTTACTTTGGAAGTAGCCTGAAAGAAGTATAAAGTAAAAACAATCTCTATGCCACTAGAATGAGGCTTTATAAAAGCATAGTGAGGAAGAAATGGACACTCCCAACACATCCTGTGTCCCTCCCTGTCATGGTCATCAGGCATCCCTAAGCAAGAGGGAAGATATTTTGTAACGTGTTTTTAGCAGAGACCCACTGGAAACTATGTAATCTCTATTATCAAATACTTCTCACCCATGGAAAAGTCAGAGAATTAAAGCTGCCCCTGTAAAAGAAAAGCTGAGAAGGATCAAAAGATGTAATTTTTTCCATAGTTCCATAGGTTCTACTTAAAATAAAATTAATTCATTTTAGTAAAAAGAAAATTATTGCAACTAGTAAGTACAGTATGTAAAGAAGTGTTTAAAATTGTAAAACACAATTTGACTACATACAGAAATAATAGAATACAGCATTCAGGGACCGTATGGCCTGTTAGTGTATTATTAGTATTTTCTCATGAGGCAAATGTGTCCATATATGTGAAATGTCCATTGATGGCCATAATGAGTACAGTGGATTTTTAATGTGCCCATAATGTTCTTGAGGGTAAACTATTTTAACCATCCCTACGAATTCATTTTAAAGTTCTTTGCCATTTTTCCAAACTACTTAGATAATATTTTTTAGGAGAAGATTAAGAGTAAAGAATACAGCTTTATGTTATGAAGAATAAAACTCCATAGAAGTATGAAGATTCTGTTTTAGGGACATACATGTGTAATTTTTTAACACATTTGCAAAACTCAATCAGAAGAATTTGCTTTACAGATCTTGGCATAGTTATTTCTCTTGTGTTTGTCCTCCTTCTGTAGCTCTTGTCTTTCCCCCAGCTTCCCACCATGACAAAGTGATTGAGAACATGTGTTAGGTTTTCTTCCTTAGGACTTTTGTTCAGCGACTGTTCCTCTATGGTACTTTCCAAGCAACTGGTCAGCTTTCAAGTTTATTTGCATTTTTAAAACGACACACAAAATAAAACATCCTCGGATCTGCTTAATGTTTCCTAGTTTTACTTCTAAAACACAAACAAACAAGCCGTCCAGGCCAGCCACCTGCAAAACGCTAAATGAGCCTTGTGATTATTGGGAGAGAGAGATGCATGAGAAATTTTGGGGGCAGAGAAAAGTGGGCAGAGTTGACTCTGGAGAAAATGAGTTTGCTTACACATTTTGGATAGAGTGACATATAAAAGAAAGAAATATTTTAAATATCCAAACATATTTTGAAATGTGTTTTGGTAGTGATACAGCGAGATATTGTGAGTAAATCATACATAATCACATCTATTATTAAATGATTTCAAATATGACACATCAGTAGAAAAGGAACCTACACAGATTTTAGAATAAAGTTGGGCTTGTTACAAAGCACCTAACATCTACTTTTCTGTCTTTCCACTTTCCCTTTTTGAGGGTAGGGAAATGCATGGACTGTGCTTTAGGAACTAAATGGCCCAAAACCTCTGACATGTTGCCATTAGGACCAAGAAAATGAGAAATACCATGCAGAATGTTTGCACTAGAATTTCCTATAATCCTATGAAGTACTTTTTGTATTATAATTTCCTATAATGTCCTGTAGTGCCAAAATTTTTCTAAAAATTTTGTATGTCACACACAATTCATAAGGTATGAATATATATATATATATATATACACACATATTAATTTGGTGTTATCCCAATAAGTCAGTTTCAGAATATGCTTAACCGTACATTTTATTTGGATAGCTGAAACTCAGTAAATTGATTCCCTGGGATTTACCTCAATTATTATTTATGATTTTCTAGGTAGTTTACTTAGCATTTGTTCTGTTCATTATCTCAATAATTCTCCAAATCAAATTCTGAGGTGATTATTATTACCGCCTTAATGATGAGCAAACTGAACCCTAAAGAAGTTAAGCAACTTCCTAAAGGCTTTTTAACCAGAGAAGATAGAGCCAGAATTAAAATCTAAGCAATTCATATTTAAACTTTGCTTTTGTTTGGTTTTGATCATTAGCCCTATGGTACATTTAAATTAGCCTCTGAGTAGGAATCTTTACAAACTTGAGTGACACCAACTATCTTTAAAGAAATAGGATTTTGAGTATATGAAAATGTGGCATTCACCCTGCCCTTGTTAAGACAAATAAAATGTTGTATAGATGAGTGTTTCTTACTTGTGATGGACTGCTAAAACAAACAAAAAAGTTATATTTTTCCAAATGTCCAAAAATATGTGATGAATTTTTTCAATATTTAGTTTTTCTCTCATAATTATCTCTTTAAAATGTTCTGTGTTGAAACCATTCTTTCTAGTTAGGTGTGCTTGAAAATGACAAATTATAGTATAAGTAGCAAATGCATATTAATTAAAAATCCTGGACACAGCAATGATGAGAGTCATAGAAAAGTCTTTCCTGCTGGAGATGAGCTCATTTCATGAATCTAGATTGCTCATGTTATATGATATAGTAATAATTTCTCTTAGCAAATTATTCCATCTTTTATATTAAAAATTACTGACTTTAGGGGATTTACAGAGTAGTTGGGGAGAAAACATATGGAAAAATCATTATAATACAGAGTGACAAATGAAATGAAAGCTATATTCAGGTAGGATACCCTGAATATGAATGAACCAATTCCATTCTGGGGCATCCTAATAGGTTTTTGAGAAGAGAACCCAAAACTGAAATTTAATGACTTTGGAAAATAAAAAAAAAATGGACTTCATTTCCTCAAGAGTTTACATTTCAGTTAGTTTAAAGCAGTTAATAAAGAAGAATAAGGAACTAACTTTCTTCGCACTACTTTATTGAAAAATAAAAAAAGTAAAACACATCTATGAATATTAAATTCAAGTAGGAGATTTACATTTAACATGCATTTGAGTGCAGACTGTCTAAACAGCAGAAGAATATGGGAGTTCCATGATAAGCAATGATGCAGTGAATGTAAATCTTCTTACCTCTATAACAGGAAAATATGTGTTTAGTTAACAGAAACAGGTCTTTTATTCACAAAATTGGTTGACATATTACACTTTACAACCTGACACCTACTCATCATAGACCCATGCCACTGAATAGATGCTTTTCTGGCTTAATTCAAAATTTTCTAGCTATGATTCTTCTTGCCTGCACTCCCTTTTGAGCTAATAGAACACTCACAAGATATGAAAACAATGCTTAGACATGCAAAATCCCATTCTCTAAAGATTGTTAGGTATTAGTAATTGAGGTTTGAGAACACACAATTTAAATAGTTACAAAGCTACTGTAAAGGCAATAGAGTCAAGCTGTTAGGACTGTTCACAGTAATACTTTTGTGACTAATGGTGGCATATTGCTGGAAAGTTGAATGTGAAACAAACAATAGATGAGAATGTTAGAGTTCATAATTGGCTCATAAAATTCTCATTTTGTTTTCACTTTTTCAGTAGTCCTTCTTTTATAAAATGAAGATTGCAAGAGAAAAATGATAAAAGTTTACAACATTTCTTTTTCCCATGAGTGCTTTAAGTTTTCAACTTCAATATAGATTTGAATTTCTTTCCTTGTTCTGTAATTTTGTTAATGGTAGTGTATAAAGTATAATGTCAGCACTATTTCATTTATTTGAAGGCAGTGCAATTTTATTTATTTATAGATACACAAAGCTCTGAAAATATTAAAATGTTTTTCTAAGTGTTGAAAATAATGGGTGAATTGTATGTAATGGAAACACCATGGCCCATTGGAGGCATTTAGTGTCCAGAATGGAATAGCCTTTGACTGATTAAGTGGACAGACTTTATTGACTACATTATTAAATATGAAATCTATTAAACTTAAGTACAACCTTTCCCCCCTTAAAATGTTAACATCAGTGCCAGTGGGAGAGTAAAACTCGTGACATTTAGAAAGGAGAGAGATTCAGATGAGATTTACCAGAAAGAGGATATATAAATAATTGAATAGGAATGTCTGTAACAATGCAGCTCTTTTAGATAATGCGTGACAAAATATTTCTGTTTTCTGATGGAGAAAAGTTTCTAATAGAGGGCTCAATCAGTTGTTCCTTAGGCATTGCAATCAGGGTAATTTGGGAGGCTTCCTTCCAAGTTCTGATTTATCACCCTAGCATCCCAAGGGCCCTCCATGTGATTGCCTTGGCACTGATATTTATGCTGGATGAACTAAAAGTGCCGCACTTAACTCGATATTATCCTTCCTTGGGTCACAAGAGTGCTATCTTTCAAGTACATTTGGGTGATTTTCACACCACCCCATATCTCACCAACATGAGAGGTACCTCTTCTTTGCGACTTAGAAGCAGCCTACTAGACCTGTAAATAAAATTCAGCAAGTCTCAGTAAACATTTCTTTTCCCAGCTGGGATGCCAGTTCACAGAAGAGGAAAGTCAGTGCACTCAAGTGGGATAAATTAGTGCATTGGCTCATAGTACCAGCTTCGCAGCTGTGTCATGATTTCCTTTAGGGGTCTAGGAAAATGTAGCTTTTCATGCCTGATATTCTTTCTATTATTGTTATCTATCCTCTTCAGAGGTGTAAAGAAATGACCTTTCCCCTGGAAATGCCAAACTGCTTCTTTCAGAGAGACTGCTGTTGCTTCTAAAGAGACAGACCTCTGTTTCACTCTTTTGAAGAATCTGCCATTGCAATCACAGGTAAAGTACTTAGCAGGAGGAAGACAGTGCCTTGAGTCTCTAAGGTAGGCTCAGTCTCACAACGGGGCACTGGGGTTTGCCACTGCCTCGGTGCGTTCAAGCTGCCAGAGCGCTTCTTGCATGCTGATATCTTTAGATAGCAAGACCTTCACTGTCCTTGTTTACATTCTTAAAGTGTGGCTTTTCTCTCTGCTGCAAGTTTGCAAGCTGACAGCTCTGGAATTTGAATTTTTCCATGTCTTCTCAAATCAAGTACGGTGGCACTGACAGGAGATTCCTACACCGCCTACTCACATCAGTTTTCTGTATACTTAGGCTAGAGACTGGTGTCAACTATGCTCACCAGCAAAGCTGGACCTTGGGACAAAGGTAGCAGGCCTCCCCCAGCAGATAAGGCACAGAAGTGGCATCCCACCAGGGGCTGCTGCCATATTCTTATAGCTTTGGATACAGCGTGAGCTTATGGACAGCGAGTTCATTCATATAGGCTAGGAGGGAAAACAGTCTCCTTTTGATCCCTTGCCAAAAGCAGATGCCACTTAGGGCAGGTATTTTTAGATTGGTTTAGATATTGGCATTGTTTGGAAATGGAAATTGTTTACTCTGGGAACCTTGACTCTATTACTCTCCTGTCATTTACATAACATTAAATGATTGGCCAACGGCTTGATTTCCATATATACTTCTTTTTAATCCAATCTACCTTATACTGAAGTAGATTGAGAATCTAAAACAACAAGCCATAACAAACGTAGGCTGTGGTTGTTTATAAATTTTTAAAATTTGAAAGTCCATTGCATTTTAATGGCTTTGAATACTTAAGGTTACAACAAAGCCAACTTTTTTTTTTTTATTAGTAGAGGTATATTTCCTTAAAGACAAAGGGTTACAAAACAATCAGCAGTTATGTGACAATTACACCAGAATGTATACCCCCCATGTACTTTCTTCATGGATAATATATTTCCTCTTAAACTGTATTTTCTCCAAATAATGTTAAAATTCCTGTTTTAGAAATGCCTTCATAATCAGGTTAGTATTCACACAAGAAGTAATTCCTTCATTAAATTTTTGTTACTTTATATTATTTCACCAGAAACAATATTACATACTGGTTTAATCACTAAATTTCTTCACTAAACTTGCACTGAAATGATTTTTATGCCAGATATGCAGACTTTCTGTTTGTGAGAGCATTTACATACTGACTATCAAACTCAAAGATGGTTTTTATGAGATATTATATAAAGCCAATTAATCTACCGAACCTAAATTTTACCCTTGAACTGTGTTTTAAGCTTAAGTGTTGGTTAAGTATTGACATTTCAAGGCCCTTCTTGTCCAAATACAAACATCAACAGAAATTAATACATGGAATGTCAACCAAAGAGACAGTGAATCAGAGTGACTATTCACTACACCAAAAAGGAAACATTAATGATGGTGATAATGAGTTCTGAGTATCTTGCAAATAGAAAGATTTCTGCTAAATTAAACGTAGTTAAAATTTGGGTGTCTAATTAATGATTTGGATGAGAGACAGTTTTATTTGTATTTTTGACTTTTAAATGCATAAACTAGCATGGCAGCTCTTTGCTGTTCTTTTTTAAAATCATAATTTATCACACCCACATATTCAGTAAGGTGGCAATGATAGAGCCATACATAATGAATGTCCTTGGTTTTTTTGTTTGTTTGTTTGTTTGTTTTGAGACAGAGTCTCGCTCTGTTGCCCGGGCTAGAGTGAGTGCCGTGACGTCAGCCTAGCTCACAGCAACCTCAGACTCATGGGCTTCAGCGATCCTACTGCCTCAGCCTCCCAAGTAGCTGGGACTACAGGCATGCGCCACCATGCCCAGTTAATTTTTTTTATATGTATTTTTAGTTGTCCAGATAATTTATTTCTATTTTTAGTAGAGACGGGGTATCGCTCAGGCTGGTCTCGAACTCCTGACCTCAAACCATCCACCTGCCTCGGCCTCCCGGAGGGCTACGATTACAGGCGTGAGCCACCGCACCTGGCCTGAATGTTCTTGTTTTGAAAAGATTTTTTCCAATATCTGATATTCAGGATACTGAACAGTAGACTTCCGAAAGCTCATTTTTTGCCAGTAATTACTATAAAATATTAAATGAAACTATGAAGTGATTATGTAGACATAATAATATTTATATCAGAAGAGATAGGAGAGAGAATGGTAAGGGCCTTATGAGGCATTGAGTGTCTACTCTGAGCCAGACATTCTCCTAAGCACTGTGAAACAAAAATCAATAGAGATGTGAGGAGCTGTTACCTAATCAGGGAGGCAGACATGTAAACAAATAATCACAACATGGGAAAATTGTTAAAATAGAAGACACTTCTATCCCTGACTCAAGCATTACAAAAGCAATCTATGTAAACAAAAACACTGGTACCCCCATAATACTTTGAAATTAAAAAAAAAAAAAAAAGAAGAAGACAATAGAGGCCTCTAGGAACAT
This sequence comes from Lemur catta, assembly GCF_020740605.2. Classification (NCBI taxonomy): domain Eukaryota; kingdom Metazoa; phylum Chordata; class Mammalia; order Primates; family Lemuridae; genus Lemur; species Lemur catta. The sequence goes on from NC_059140.1 coordinate 47,947,426, forward strand.
TATGCAAGACTTGGCAAACTCTGTCTCATGGACCTTGGTAGCCTAAATGTGGCAGAGCAGAGAAGGCTTCAGAGGTGGGTTATGATTTGAGCTGATTCTTAAAAAAATAAAAGAGAAGTCAGACAAATAAAAAAGAAGAAGAAAGAAGAGAATTCCACACAGAGGGAAAGTATGCACCAGTGCTTGTAGGCTTAATGTAAATATAAGTAATTCAAAGTGTCTGGACCCAATGGTGCTCTGTGTGGGCATGGCAAAGGATGGATTTGAAAAGACAAGAATATAGGCCATACCTATAACCTTGTATGTCATGTGAGGAACTCGGATATTTCTTCTGTACCACAGGAAGACAAGGAAATATTTTAAGCAAAGTTTATAAGGATCAAAACTGGTTTCTAGGTAAAATGAACAAAATAAAAAACTTCAGCAAGTTTTTTAAAGTATCCTATTATTTTTTCAGATTTATGAAGCTGGTTATTTAAGGAGATACCTTCCAAACTGTAATCATTAGGAAAACAAAAGAGAAAACAAAGCAAATAAAAACTGAGTAAGTTCACTATGAACTTTAGGAAGAGGCAGAGGTGACCTTAGTAAGTTAATTGTGTTATCCATCCTAGTAGGGATACTAATTTAAAGGAGAATTAACTAATTCAATTGAAAGAAAGATTCCATACATTCTAGTCAACACTGGACTTTGACAGTGTAGTGCTTCTTTAGTTATTAGATGCAAGGCAAGGGGTAAGCAGCTCAATGACTGAAGGCCTATTTTTTTGTTTTGTCACTTGCTTTGAGGCTTTGGGGCTGTGGACAAGGCACATAATATCAGTATGTCTAGGAGTTTGGAGGAGAAGGTGCTGTACCTTCAGCGTGTGGGTCATATTTCCAAGGAAATAGCTACAGGACAAACTGATCTGTGAAGCTTTCATATTTGTTACATTTCTTTTTCCTATAAAATAATATTATTTAATCTGAAATCACCTGTATAATTAGCGTTATAGTATTATAACTAGGAAAAACAAGGGAGATGAACATACAGTCCCAAAATTAAGAGGGAATTTGTTTAAACTTCTGATGTGTAATATATGTTTTATATTAGTGTATCAATAGAGCAATATAAACAATGGACTGTGTTTGTTCCTTAGTGACCTCCAGAAGTTGTTACTTTTAACAGTACAATTTTCTGAAATGTAGAAGTAGAGAAGTTGCTACTTCACAGACTATTTTCTGGTTTCTTAAGATTTTTTTTCTTACCTTCTCCACCCTAACTCCCTTGCACACTTATTGCTAATCAATAAGATGGAAAAAAAAAATCTTGACTGCTCATTTATTTTCTAAGAGATTTCAGTAAACCAGATGTACCAATGGAATAATGCTTATTTGCTCCAAGGCAAAAGAGTCCTTTGAACTTAAAAATTTAAGCATACATTGTGAATTTATGGTAAAGCACACCTTTCTCAATAGCTTCTGATTTCTTCAAAGAATTTGCCGTAAAATATTTTGAACATTCAGAGATCCTAGAATTTCAGACAGATGAAGAGAATTTGGCATAATTAAATTATTGACAAAGAGAATTTTAAAGAAAAAATTAGGACTAAAATACTACAGAATAACTTTAAAGTGAAGAGGTTGAGATTTAAGAGATTGAATCTTTATATAAAGACTGCCCAGTGCCTTATATTCCATTATGCAGTTTTTAAAAGAAAAACTTTATAAAGTTTTATATGAAAAAAGAAATGTGTTCAATAGAATATGCCCCTCTTCCAAGGTAAATCTCTCCCTCACCAAGGTAAAAGGATATGTAGGGTGTATGATTATAGCAATACTATTTTGCCAAAAGCAAAAAAGTATAGATGAAGTTAGGAATATCATATCTCTGGCGCAGACATCTCTAACATCTGTGCTAAGATAGTTACTGAAAATCCATATTTACAATGGAAATTGCATTCCCAACATACCTTCTCAGGCTTACATCACCTACTAATTTATGGGCATGTGGTCATAGTACTGAAACAAAGCGATAGGATAGATAAACCTCTTATGAAAATTTTAACCAAGATCCTTGATGTTCCAGAGAAAGGACAATGAGAGAACGCACATATCCTGTCTCTGAAGAAACATGGGGAGAAATTAATTTTCTGTCATTGTTGCTACGGGTGTCAGAAAATACTTTCCAGGCATAAAAATATCATTTTCAAAGGAAGCTATTTATTGTGGTTGATAACCTATTTTCAGGTGATCAGAGAAACTAATTATTACTGTTTCATATTTATTCTGTAAGACTACGTGTCTCACTTGCATTTGAGCTCCTTTAAGTTAAAAGGAGATTACATGTGACTTTTTCACATTTCCCTTGATGTGCAGTGTATTTTACTCTTCTTTTACAATTTCTAAGATGATGATAAAGCCTTTACTTTAAACTAATATCTCATCTGTCAAACCTGCTTCAGTGAGCTAGAAATTATCAAAACACTATCACATTTTATGTTTGTATTTATATGCCTCATTGAAGTTAGTAAATTATTTATTTATTAGTGTGGAAGAGCAAAAGACTTAAAAAGAAACTCCTCTATTCTTGAATCTAAAAGTAAAACAGTGTTTATTAAAGTAAAACCCCACACCTATCATGAATTCAAATGGTCTACCTTTCCCCATTTACTTCTTTATAGAAATAAATTAACAAACCAATATTATTACTTTTTTTAGATTCATGATTTCATGTCTTTATTTTTAATTTATAAGATTGTTAATGTTTTACTCTTTCAGTAGATCTTATCTATGATAACAAATGGCTCATTTTTGCTCAAGTATATAGGTGTATATGTGTATTTATGTTTATGTATATGTAAATACCCATAAATTGTTATTCCTTATTAAGAGAACAGAAAGAACATTAGACAAGTATATGAACCAAGGGTTTGAATTCCTAGCTCAACCACTCACTTATTCAATACAAATTGCTTAAATCTCCAAGCTTATTTATCTATTTATTTATTTATTTGGTCAGTAAGTTTGAATAATAAGAGTAATAATGACACCTAATTCACAGACTTGCTATGAGAATAGAACTTGAATATATAAACTGTTTAACATAGCTTCTGGAATAATAGCTCAATAAATGTTAGCTATTTATTTTAGTTCTTTGCCAATTGAAAAGCTGTTTATATTTCTTTGAGAAAAAAGTCTAGCAAAATCAGAAAATGAGTGAAAGCTACAATAGCATAATTGTACTCTTTAATAACAGTGGTCCCATCACAGCAGATTGGAAGATTTGCACTTTGTCAGCACTCAGCACATATTAAGGAAACAATCAATCAAGACATTATTACAACACAGCAATCCCTAATCCATTATTCATTTCTGAAACACTAGTTGCAAAGCAAAGGTCTGTATGTTGGAGCTAATTTCTCATCTTACTTTATCATTTTTTAGTGAATGAAAGTAATGCCTTTTCTCTCATGGACCAAGTCCACATTATTGTTGAGTACAGTAGAGTCAGAAGGAAATGATCCAAGGGCACAAACTAGCCATCTTCCAATGAGCACTGGTACCACCACACCAAACCCACACTTACTCTTCTTATGATCTCCTCATACTTTGCCACTTATAAAGTAGAAGAAAGAGGAATTTAGAGTTACCTAAATGTTTCTAACTCTATGTTTAGGTTTCCATTTAGAAAGGGGTACATTCAGTTCTTGTTATACACAGTAGTTATGTTCTGTAAAGTCACCTTGAACAATGAATTTCTGAATACTGAACCATTGCTCCTAGGGGAAATGCCGGGTTAGGTTCCTGCAAACCTCTGGTTATGCTTTCATATATTGATCAATACATGCCCTTGTTTCATGTGTGTTTCTGTTTAAAAACACCTTATCTCATACATACTGCTGATTCATTGACATTGAACTTCTGGCCAACAACAATGTAACTCATGCCTGAGCAAAGCTTATCTAACACATATTTTTTTCTGTAAGGCATATCACAGACTTTTGTACTTCGTGTCATTAAACAGCACTTCAGCACCATCTTTGGGGTCTATTTTAAATAGCAAAATCACCAACAAAAAGCACAAAAATGCAAAAAAAAGTGGCACTAAGTAGAATGTAATAAAGAAACTTGTTTACAATATGAGAGCTGAAACAGCATTGCCTTGTTCAACCTCAGCTGGGAACATGTGCATCAGGGATTCAAAAATTTTGGAGCTATGTACATGTCTGTGAATAACTGCAAAAATGTGAATATTGATTTTGGGGTTACAAATAAATTTTAGCAAGTAGGTAAATTCACAAATATGGAATCCATGAATAATGAAGGTTGACTATACCTATACAATAATTCATATTTTTAAAAAGGATTTATTCTTAATCTAGGATAACAATCATCCTAGACAATTTATAATAATAATAATAATAAGCATTTATTGAGTAAATGTCAGGTAAGGCATTTTACATTCATTTAACAACCATGGCTATACTGTTCTTTTACAGACAGATAAATAAAAGCTTAAAGAAATAAAACTAAATTCACATAGCTAGACATGGACTAGGAAGGGCTCAAAGTGACGTCCGAGTTCAAAGACACAAAGCTCTTAACCACTAGGTTACACCTCTTATTACAAACAGTACAATAGTCAATTATTCCCAGTAGAATAACATTAGTGGATAAAAGGACAATATTTTCCATTTTAGTGCTCCTTTGATTTTTGGATTTCATGTTCAAAGTTTTACTTACCTTTGAACATACTATTGAAATGTAAAATAATATTTTCTTCTTTGTATATCTTATGAGGCCATATTCTTCTCAGTTTTGACAATATAAATTTCCATATTATTTTTAACATACATTCCCATTAAAAATGATTCATAGCCAGGCACGGTGGCACATGCCTGTAGTCCCAGCTACTTGGTAGGCTGAGATGGGAGAACTGCTTGAGCCCAGGAGTTTGAAGTTTGAGTCCAGCATGAGCAACAGAATGAGACCCCAGCTCTTTAAAAAAAAAAAAAAAAAAAAAAAAACATTTGTGTTCCCAACCAAGGTTTATTTATAAGTGAGTCACTGGAAGTTTCCCATATAAACAGAGTGGATAGTGTCCTAGACCAGCCTCTCTAAGCCCATTTATTCCATAGTGAAAGTGGATCGGAGAAGTTAAGATCAGAGGAGGATGAATTACAATGTCTACATCAACAGATTGAGAGGGAAAGAAAAATTAATATATTTTTGCCTGTCAGGTCACATAGCTGAGTGGTATTTTCTAGAAAGATGTCCCTCTGTTAGTAGGTAATCAACATTATCACCATCATCACTGTTATCATTATCATTACTATTACCATAGCCATAACCATACATTGCTACCATCTATCAAGGATTAAGGACTGCTATGGACTAAATTCTGAAATTTATATGGTGAAATCCTAACCTCCAATGTGACTATTGGGAGTTAGGACCTTTATAAAGGTAATTAGGGTTAAATGAGGTGATAAGAGTAGGGCCATGATCTGATAGGATTAATGTCCTCATAAGAAAAGGAACCAGAGAAAGCAGAGCTCTCTCTTCATGCTCATGTTCAGAGGAAAGGCCATGCGAGGACACAGTGTACAGGCAGCTGTGTCTGTAAGCTAGGAAGAGAGCCCTCACCAGAAACTGATTTGGCTGGCACCTTGATCTTGGATTTCCCAGCCACTAGAACTCTGAGATACACATTTCGGTTGTTTAAGCCATCCAATCTGTGGTGTTTTGTTATGGTAGCCTGAGTAGACTGAGACAACAACATTAATATATTCTCATTTTGTTATGCTAAGAATTTTAATATGAATCAAGATGATCCATTGGTAGTGAAAGAGCCCAAGTCTCCAATAAGTCAAATAATTTGTTCAAAGTGACAGTCTATAAAAGTTGTGTGTGTGTGAGGTCATGCTGGTGGGGGTTTTTAGATATAACTCATGCAGTGTAATTTCAGAACCTAAACTCCTCATGATGAAATCATACTTACTTCCCATAGATGCATGTAATTATAACTTTCTAATTTTTATTATGGTAGATATATAATTTAAATATTTTCCTTTTTTAAAAAATCACTTTTTATCATACGCAATTTATTTGTTGAGAAGTTTTACAGTTCCTCATTGTATAAACCTACTGTTACATGGTGAATAGACCCTTTGTCAATTTATTCATATTTCTGTTTTAAAGAGCTCGTGAGGCTTTATGATACAGACAGGAATTTCACAGTCCATTCAGAAGAAATTTTTTTTTTCTCTAATAGGTTGAAATAGTTCTAGATACTAACGCTTTTGTGGCAGAATTCAAAGGAAAGTTGTCTAAAGGCAGCGTGTATTTTAGAAGAGTTTCTCAAATGCTTTCCTGTCCTTTGTTATACTTTATATTTTTAAGTTCTTTGAAAGTAGGTACAGTGCCTTATATTCAAAAGATGTTAGAAGAACCTAAACTATATCTCTATTGATTTAATTTGACATTTCTTTGAAAATATGCAAGTTGGCAGAGGAAGAATTTCCTCAAGGAGGTCCAAAATTTCAGTTCAGAAAAGACTGGTTTGTCTATACGTGCACTGTTTCAAAGCGTTTAACCTATGATGTAACTTGAGAGAACACAAGACCCCTCATAAGATATGTGAAAGATCAGTTGGGCATATTTTCAAACAGAAGAATTTCCTGTAAAGGTTGACTCCCTTCTTTGAACTAAAAGTTTTTAATGTTTCAGCTTAATGTACAATCCTATCAGAATTTGCAATCATTGCAAATGGCAAATACCAACAAATGTAGGGGGCTAATTGTTGAAATATAATTTCACATAAGGGGAAGAAATCATATTTGCTCTTTAAGCTAAGCTTCAGTAGATTTTAAAGTAATTTATTTTAATTTATTTCAAATAACTTCCTGAATGAAAAAAGATAATAACCACATCTTACTATTTAATGTCTCTTCCTATTACGTTGGTATTTTAACTTGCTTTCTAATAGTCCTACCTTAGTAACAACAACAGCAATCTAAGTTTCTCTAGTAGTGCCACTCTAATAACTTGAACAATCAGTCAAGGTCTCTGCACCTGCTTTTTAGTGGCACAATATTATTGTTGTCTTTCTTTAGTAAGTGGGAAATTGAAAGAACAACTCTCTGTTTCTGTCCAAGGATATTAAGTGACCATTAGGGACTGACCCTCTTTTCCCTGAATAACGACTCAATGCTGAAAAAGATCGGTTGCTCCCGAGTATCTACACAGCCTTATCTGATATGCATTTTATGCTAATGTGGCAGCACCAAGGTCAGCAGCCTTTCTCAGCAGCTCCTGTTGGCTTTGTCTCTGGGAGCCCTCCTTGAAGTCTTGGGGATACTAAAAGCAGCATCACTTGGTGGCTTTTTATATTACCTGAGACTTCTTCCAACCTCATTTCTTATTGGCAGTGAGTCCTAGTCATAATCGCATACCTCTGATTTCCACTTCTTTGCCTTCTCCAAAGGATTCAATCATATGTTCTTCCCTGAGGCTAGATATAGATTTACTAACTCTCCAAGAATACATTACCTTAAAGTGGCACAGTTCTCCAATCCCACTCATGCCTGAAAGGCATTGCTAGGTAAGACTTGCAGCTTCTGTCTGTCCATCTATCTACCTACCATTGTCATCTATGTACGTATGTATGGCATCATCTTAAATGTCTTATCACATGGGCCCTATAGAACATATACATATATACAGACCAGATTAATCTTCAAATCCAGTGCATCAAGAAGGATGTCTCCTGACCTATATTTTAACAAGACCACTATTATTGCCAATATTAAATATGCTTTCACATTGAACTAAACAGATGAATACCACTGTATTTTGTATCTTATTTAGTAATAATGGTAATAGTAATATTGGTCAAGGCATAATATATTAACAGAATATTATAACTTGAACAGATGACAAAAATAGCTACAAATGTATAATATACTAAAAACACTAATGTATTAGAACTCTTAACTTAAAGGAGATCACACAAAGAAGCATATTTGGTAGTGAAGTTAGTGTAAGCTCTTTATAACAAATAAAAAAAATATTAATTTTCTCTCTTCTTATACATCCTAGAAATTAAGTCCCCAAAGCATGTGGCATTATCTAAACTGCACACTTATGAAAGGATTTGAGCAATAGAGCACTATCTATATTTAGCAGTTGGTGACAGAGCATGAACATTTATTAATACTCCCACACTAAAATAATTAAATAATGCCTCCCTGGATTTGCTGTTATTGCTTTTATAGGGTAAATGTTCGATTAATTATGCCCTAACAAAAAATTAAAATGGCATTATTGTCTTATGCTGGTAATGTAAGAAAACAATAAGATATGATTGACCAGTTGAAGATATCTTGCCTTCAAGAGGTTTTGGCAAAAGCAGAGGTGGAAAATGCAATTACAGAATTTAAAAAGTATGTTAATTATTTTTAAATTATAAATGTTCCATAATTTGAAACATAGCTTATTTTTATTAAGCTTAATACTTTTAATTTATAGCCAAGTAGAAGGAGAAAACCATTCTCTGTGATAAAAACAATACATCTTTTTATTCAAATATTACTTGTTTTTTAGGCCCTGAATATTGGAGATATGCTGAAATACAGGGCATTTGGGTACTTACAAACCATGGGTGGTAAGATATCAGAGATGCTGGAACAATCAAACCAAAAGCACAAGCTCAGTCACAGATACATAAACACACACACATACAAATATATAAATAATTACAGTAGACCTCCTCTGACCATCTGAGGTTTCTGTTTCGACAGTTTCAGTCACCCACGGTCAATGGCAGTTTGAAAATATTACATGCAAAATCCATTGTGCACCATTCTGAGTAGCATGATGAAACCTCACATCATCCTAATGTTGACTAAGGGCTTGAATTGTCCCTTTGTCTAGCATCTCCTGGACATGCGCCCTGCCCCTCAGTCACTCAGTAACCCTTTCAGTTATCAGACTTACTGTTGCAGTATTGAAGTGCTTGTGTTCAAGTAACCCTTATTTTATTTAATAGTGTCCCCTGGAGCACAAGAGTAGTGATACTGACAACTCAGATATGCCAAGAGAAACTATAAAGTGTGGTCGGGCGAAGTGGCTCATGCCTGTAATCCTAGCACTCTGGGAGGCCAAGGTGAGGCGGGAGGATCTCTTGAAGTCAGCAGTTCGAGACCAGCCTAAGCAAGAGTGAGACCCTGTCTCTACTAAAAATGGAAAAATTAGCTGAGTGTGGTGGCACATATCTGTAGTCCTAGCTACTCAGGAGGCTGAGGCAGGAGAATTGCTTGCACCCAGGAATCTGAGGTGGCTGATGCCATTGCACGCTAGCCCAGGTGACAGAGCAGCACTCCGTCTCAGAAAGAAAGAAAAAAGAAATGATAAAGTGCTTCCTTTAAGTAAAAAGGTAAAAGTTCTGGACTTGATAAGGAAAGAAAAAAAGAATAGTGTGCTGAGGTTGCGTAGATCTATGGTTTAGGAACAAATCTTCTTTCAGTGAAATTGTGAACAGTACATTGTTACATTGTTCTATTTTATTATTAGTTATTGTTAATCTCTTACTGTGCCTTATTTACAAGTTATACTTTATCATAGAAGTGTGTGTAGGAAAGAAATGTGGTGCTTATGGGATTCAGTACCATTTGAAATTTCAGGGATTTACTGAAAGCCTTGGAACCTATCCCCCTCAATAAGGGAAACTATTATAATTTAAATACATACAAATAGAAACATACTTTATCAAAATTTATAGATGAGAAATAGTAAATTTGTTACTTAAAAGTGGCTTATAGTCATAATAGATAAGGAAAACAACCTCTTATGGAATCAATTTTGTTACAGAAAAAAATACTTGAATGCTTTAAATGAATATTTAGGTGTATGAAAATAATTTTATATAAACTTTTTTTTAGGCAACATTAATGCAAATCTTTTCTAAAGGGCAGAACCACCTAATAGCTTTAATGTATTGAATTTAGAAAATGTGTTATTTAGACGTATTTTTATTTCTGTATGCATAGTTTCTAGTATGTATTTGTTTACCTTTTCAAAAAAAATAAGGGAGATGATTCATTTGAATTTTGAAATCTCTAGCCAAGTATGGTGACCAATAATTTTATTTGTGAATAAGAGGGAATAGAAGGAAAGCAAAACCAAATAAAATACAAAAGAAGAGAGAAAAGAAAGAAAAAGGAAGGTAACAACTCTCACAAGACTAATTATATAAATCATCTTTCTAAAAATAACATGAAAGGAAATATCTGAATTATTTTAGGTGATGGAATTGTTTTTCACCTGTAGTATTTTAGGTGGGTAATGAAAACATCTGGTTCAATATATTAGTAGTGAAAAAAGGTATTCATATATTCTATCAGTTGACAAGATTAGAATGTGGTTCTATTTTTAACAAAATATGTCAACCAACAGTTATCCACGTTTGAGATTTCCTTGTAGATTTAAAGAAAACAAAATTAAATTTTATTATTGAAAAGATATCACATTTATTAACACTTTTTCCCAGTTCTTTACAAATCATTTTTTAAATATACACCCAGTACCCTGTATTTAGCTCCCAGAAAGCTTTAATTCACTGCTTGTAGACAATCTGGTTTTGTCTTTTTTTTTTTTTTCCTGCATTATCTGTATGTGTTTACATGTTCCGCTGTAATGGCCCCAGATGAAGTATTATGGCCCATCTTGTTGATAATCCATATTTTAGACTCTGTAAATACATGGATGACATTATCAGCTATCATTGTACTGATCTCCACTTTAAGTATCTAAATACATATTTACCAGCTTAATCTGTGTCTTGAAAGGCCCCTAACTGTGATTTTATATGATAAGTATACTGATGCAATGCAAACTGACCTTTTATGCACTATTATAACTGCTTGTTGTTATTGTCATTAAAATAAAAGATAAAGCCATAGGGTACATTTAAAGTGCACATTGAGTTTTAGAACTTAAAATTTTCCTTTTCAGGAAATTGTTCCACAATCTATGGCAAAAGGCTATCCGTAGCTTTTGAGCTTTCTCGTAACATTTTATTTTATGTGTCCTAGAAACTATGAACATACTAAGATCCTATGAAAATATGAGAAATGCATTATGGATTTTCTTTTTCTTTTTGAACTAAATTTCCTTTTCAATAGCATGTGTATATGTGGCAGAACAAGGTATCTATTATAAGGTGTCTGGTTTTAACAAGGTATTTCATTTATAACAAAAACAACCATTGACTTTTATAAAATAAGATTTTTAGGTATTCTGCACTTTACAAAGAATTCCTGCAGACTAGATATTCCTGGTTAACATGGTACTTAGGTTATGTCATCTTTAGGGACTTTTATGTCATTTATAGGGTTTGAAGTAGTTTCTTGTGTCTTATTTCTCTAAAACATTATCCACTGATTCAAACCAGAGACCAAATTTGTGTACAATGTTGAATATGAAGGATTTGGAAAACAAAATTAAATACAGGATTAAATAGTAATATGAATATCCCTGGGGTTTTTTTCCCCTTAAATTAACAAGATAAAAATCTATCTTAACTTAATCACGTATTTTCACATACTCCTTCTCCATTATTCTTTTTGTCACTGGTCTCTCAGAAACTCTTGAAAACAGATATGAGAAAGTAGACTAGTGTTAATTTTTGGAGTGAGTTTGATTAATTCCACCATGCATTAGACATCACAGAATTAAGTTTGGTGATTTCAGCCACAAATACACTTATATACATGATATCTGCCCAATAAGGGAGGCTTAAAGGCATCTATTGGCTTGTAGTTTTGATTTACATTCATTTAAGATCAAAGCAGTGGCACCAGATACCATGTCTTAATCCTGTTCCTCGGGGTTGTGTCATTGACACACTTTGCTCCAAGGCCCCAGAAGAAGCCCAACTCACATGTTCTCAGCACACAGTCTTGTCCAGGAGTGTACATATTAGATCTGAGATTTACCCTGTCTCTCTGTGAAAACAAGCCATGTGCCTATCCCTGAACAAGTATTGAGTGTCTGGGGAGACACAAGATGCTGTTTGGAATGGACCAGCGGGTCTCAGGTTCAGGGACTGAAAGTGAGGAAGAAGTCCCTCCAAAACAAATGTGGGACACTGTTACTGAAATAAATGAAAGTGAATTCTAGGCTGAAAACAGCAACAAATAGTCAATACATGTACTCTTTAAGATTTTAATGTTCAGACTGTGTTCACCAGAGAATACTGTAATGTGTGTTTGTGTGTATGTATGTGTGTGTGTGTGTGTTAGAATACTTTAATAGACCTGGTCATCTAGAGAAAGTTCAGCTACAAGGCAGATATTTTTGTTGGTGATGTTAGGAGGTTTACAGTATTTGAGTTTCTCCATCTGTCTCTTTCTGTGTGGAATCACAGCCATTTAAATTTCAAAGCAGAGATCGCAGTAGCACTCCTACTTAATGAAGGTTTAGTCAGAATTATCTTTGCTGAGGGCACACACCTGTGTGTAGCTGGCATCTCAAACCTGGGTCTACCTGAAGTTCACTGCCGATAGTAATTGATTTCCTTCCTTCAGTCAGCTTAACATAGATCAAGAGTGAAGTGGCACTTGGCTACACACAATTTCAGCAGCTGCAATTTTGCTGTTGCCTGTCATCCAGAGTTCTTTTATGCTTTCCATAAAGGCTGGAAATGTTTTTGAATTTAATTTTGAGACACTAACTGATTCTTCCTTATACATCTGAGTTAGGGAGACATCCCACAATACCAGATCTGAAAAAAAAATTCACCTCCTTTCATTTCATCATCAAATTCTTACCTTTCCCTCTTTGTTAAGTGCCTGCACTAGTCTTATAATAATTCATTTTCATTATCCAGACATTAGGAAATAACACTTTATTCTTACTTTTCAAAACTTAGGATTAATAAATGGGTAATATCAATTCAAACACACAAATATATATATATATATATATGATTGAGCATATTTTGTTGCTTTCTATGCTCAAATTTGAAGTAATTTTATGCTTATCCTCATTTCAGAAAAGAGAAGAAATGTTCTTATTTCTATAATATGACAAAAATAACACACAATCCAAGGGGCTACAACAAGTCAGATACTCAATGGGATTTGTGCTGTTGCTTTTGGAAGTGTCATACAAAGCCTGAAAAAATTACTAAAGTAAAAGGTGGGGAGGAAGGGTGGGGACAGGGATTGTCCTTCCCTATTCAGTGCAGATGGCTTTAAAGAACTGAGATTTCAGTCACATTAGGATTAATTTACTGTGTATGCATTGGGAAAACTAGCAAGGGAAATAAATTTTCCTTTTCCAGTGTAATGTTTAAAATAAGACCCAGGCCATAGGTAAATTATTTTGTAGCAGACACTGCCCTCAGATATAATGGTAACTATGAGAAGATGTATTGGATTTCAAAAATCATCATATCATATAGAATAAAAATTAAGGGAAAACATTATTTAAACTACAACGTTAATTGAAACTACATTTGATGTTAGTGAAGGGTCTCATTGTCTACCTAGAGCAGTCCACGCTAATAGTCCTATCTAACTGTCCTTCTGTCCTGCCTTCTCTGCTCCTAATTTCCCAAGATAGGGATCTCAGAGTTGTACTGAGTTCCCAATTGTTCTGAAATATCTGTAATTCCTCCCTTTAGAATGTCATTGCTTTTCCCACACTATCTTAAATGAGCCCCTAATCAACTTTTATTTGAATTAATGTAATGATTTTATATCTTCTCAAATACTTTTCTAGTGAGAAAACTAAAGCAATAAAGAGATTTGCCGTGAGGAGACTCCAGGAAAACTTCAGATCTATGGTCAACTCTTTAAATTAGATAGGAGGTATTTTTGAGCTACAGGGTAAATATTGGAATATTTCTGTTAATATTTGTCAAAATAATTTTTGTTGTTATTATATTGACATTTTTATTATATATGATATCCACACATGTCAACAAAAGTGAATTCTCAACAAAAGTAGGTGGGATGGGTTACAGATCAGGCATTTCAAATATGGCATGGTTCTAAAATTATAATCATTATTTTTCCTTTATTCTGAAATATGTTGAATATAAAAACTACAGAGAAAATTTTCTATTTAAATTGTTCTAACATTTTATAACCCATGGCTAATTATTAACTATATTACTAGATCCTAACTATGTTAGGAAAAAGCAACCTATGTTCAATAGCATGTTATGCTGCTTTGATTTGCACTACTTGTAGTTCATTTAGTTAAACCTGAAAAACAGGCATATAGGGGGAAAATCACATAATTTTCATGCAGTATACATAGTAGAAGGACCTCTGATTTTTTCCCAAGTATATTTGTCAATCAGACTTTTATACATGTCTGTATTTATGCATTCCTTATTTAGGTGGCTTCAATCTGTTGTAAAACTTATTATCATAATTTTCTTCATTTTTTAACTTTTCTACCTCTTAAAGATACCCTGTCTTTTAAAAATATTGGGATATGATTTAAAAGCCTAGATTTAATCACATTTTTAAATGATTTATCTTAAAAAATAAGATACTTGTATGCTAGAGTTTTTATTTAAGCTGCTCATGAGGTAACAATTACATGAGAATTCAGACTGAGACAAACCACCGAGGTACTGTTTTCGGTACCCAAATGGCCTCTATGAAACAGAGCATCCAGGGGTATATTTTCTTTTAACTTGACTTCATTTCTCCCTAATTAGTAGAGTGCAATGTACCATTATGATGCCTGCTTCACCCCCTTGGTTCTTGCACCTCCCTTCGGGGATTTCCCAGCTGCTTTGCTTTACTGTTGTAATTGAAATCTTACTTGTTCCAGGCTGTAACTGATAGTGAACCCAACCATTTTATGTTTGTCATGTAACAGATGTACAGCAAAAAACACTCAAAGTGGCATATGGAAAAATAGCCCTACTAGAGTGAAATCAGATCCATTCCTATACCACAACTCCTATTTTCTCAACATTTTTGGTTTTTGCCTTCTTACAAGTGCTTTGTTGTTGCACAAGTCAATATAAAATTATAACATTCATTTGAGGTATAATGATTCTTCTTTAGCTTTGTTATTTGACTCTATAGTAAGGATTACACAGAATAAAACGGATTAGTTAACAAATATAGGGTTCTTTGTATGTGTCTGTTGTCAAAGTGGGTCTCTGGTTTTAATTAAATAATTAACCTTACCTAAATGTGTCTATGTCCACAAATCAATCAAGAGATATTTGAATTAATGATACTTTCTATTTTTAAATACTTGCAAATGCAAAATGAACTTCCAAATCAATTAATACTAATCATAATTATATTTGTATCCAAGAGTCAGAGGCTTTGCTTCAAACATATTCTTTTCAATATAGTATAAAGGAATTTTGAGTAGTTGACTCCGTATTATAGGCTATATTAAGTATTCAGAAAATGGTCCTGGATATTTTGTAATATTGCTTGATAGACTTTTGTGTGGGTATATTGTCACATACCCTCTGTCAAAGGCAGTGGCTTGACTAGTGTGGCAAGAGACACTGTGGCCTGAGCAGACAGGGACTAGGGGAACTGGCCATATCTGAAGATGGCCAACACCCTTTCCAGGTGGAGTGAGGTGCCCCATTGCAGTGTCCATGGCACTGAGACTTTTTAGGCAGGTACCTTATGAAGTCAGACCCAGAAGTCAAGATATGAAAAGAAAATATGAAAGAAAAATGAATCAAAGCATATAATGAATGGCAACTTTATGGTTCCAAGTACTCTTTTTAGCTTTTCTCAGAACCCCAGTCAATCCCTGAAAATGTGAGGACTAGCGTGGGAGGGAAAAATAATTGACAAGTGTTTGGAGGTGTGATAGCACACCAACCAAGAGTCTGAGGATGCGAATCAGAGCACTGAGTCCCAGTGGAGACGTAAAAGGCTAATTAGCTTCCTGGGGTGGAGGACTGAATGACTGATATCAGAGAGGTATTTTTGAAAAATGATTGATGATATGACAGCAAGTAGATTTGAAGAAGGAGAAGTGGAGGCAGGGAGATGAGGTGAAGCTTGTTAAAATATCCAGGTAAGATTCAAAATCGAAGAAGACAATGGCAGAGGACCCTGGGGGTACCCCTTGCATAAAAAGACATTTCTGAAGTGTGACTGGCATGACTTGCTGCCACACTCGGTGAACAGTGAAGGAAACAAAAGTGGGAAATGGCCCAGGTATCCGTAGTCTGACTAAAAACTGTTTTCACATTAGTAAAAGAGGGAAGATACTGGAGAATAATAACAACAAATGTGGGGGATAAAGTAAAAAAATGGGGACATAATATCTTGGAAATTGTGCTGATATATCTATATACAGTGCAAAGTGTATAATCAGGATGAATCTGGTGTTCAAGAAAGAGAGGTGTAATTGGACATAAAAAATAGGAAGTGATCCTTCCATATTAACAAGTTATATAATATTTTAAATATATTTCAGAATATTCCATAAGATGGCATTTTTAAACATAAATATGTTAAGAAATTTATAATATTATATTATTTTTAAAGTTTTTAAAAAATATTTTCCATCTTTTGGAATAAATGATGTTTATACGAAATATATTAGGAAACTGATTAAAATTTCATGATTGTGTGTTGCAGTTTACAAAAGCACACATTGGATAATCATTTGAGCATGTTAGTTTCTTTGCACTAGTTGAAAATGTATTTCCAGTGCTTTGCTTTCTTTGGTTCTGAATTATTCAGATAAGTGACATTATTTTAAAGTGATCATTTCTTCCTTTTGAATAAAAGTCTACTATAGAGATTAGTGTGGAGAGAGAAA
Organism: Lemur catta; assembly: GCF_020740605.2. Taxonomy (NCBI): domain Eukaryota; kingdom Metazoa; phylum Chordata; class Mammalia; order Primates; family Lemuridae; genus Lemur; species Lemur catta. The sequence goes on from NC_059140.1 coordinate 47,964,241, forward strand.
TGAGTTGCTCTAAATAATTCTAGTACATTATGTTTTCCCTTTAAGTCAGAAAAAGAATAGAAACATGGCACTTATATTTAGCTATGTTTGTAATAAGACATGGCTATAAACCCATACACTTTATTTCGATTGTAATATTAAAATGCAAACATTCACATGGGTTTTTATGTACTATAGTTCTTCATGCTAGCGTGAAAAATTGTGTTAATATTGGTTTAATTTTAATGAAGTAGAACAAAAGGTTGTAAAATACATCAAATACATTTTAGCTATAAATATCAGAGCAAGTTCTTTCTATTGAAAACCTGACCAAATTTAACATTATTCTTAATGTATATATGAATATGTACAAAGTACTTATTTATAAAAAATTCAAAACATTTTTTCCAAATCTGAGTCAACAATGAACTTCTCTTTAAAAATTATTTTTAGAGATTAAATTAAATTAAAATGCTTCTGCAAATATAATTTTGAAAGCGCATGGTACTGCTGAGTTGATTGTATTGGCCCACATTTCTCAAATGGCTGAAGTGTACCCAGAGAGGGACTCCAGAAGAAGGAAATTGAAATGGCTTTCCAGGTAGACTATAGTGAATTTTTGAGGTTTACAGAACAGTGAAAAATGAGGATAAAGTAATATAGAATGAACTATATACTCTTTAACATGAATATATGTTTAGAGACCTGGAAGTCATGGTAAAAATACAAAACTGGAAAACTTGGTAGAGTGGCTTCATTTCATTTTAAATTTTTTATGCTTTAATTTTAATTTTTGATGTTTAATTTTTCTTTATGTTTAAGTGAAAATTTGGCATTTAATTTCATTTATACCACCATCTTACTGCAATTGAAGTTTTCTGGCACACTGATTAAAAAGGAAGAGAAAGAAGCTCTGGGTGTTAATTCCCGTGGGTGTTTGGTTGGCAGTTGTGTCCTGTAACTCTGTTGCCTGGGGATTGCTTTTTATCTTCTTGAAACTTATTTGATGAAAATATTACCAAATCTCATAGCTACCTAAAAATGACTGAGAAGGTTGCTATTTAAAGAGAAACTCATTTGAGCATAAAGAATTGAAACGTGATATTTTGTGTATGTCTTTAGTAGGCTTTTGGTCAGGGTGTCACTGGAAAGAAAGAACAGAAAAATGAAGGGTTTCTATTCACTACACAGTGTTGTTCTCCCCCTTCTCATTCCCATTACTTGATTTGGAGGAGGAAAACAGAAAGGAACTAGGAAAAGAGAGCAAAGGAAAGAGGGGAAGAACAGGCTTAGAGATGGAAATTTGTCTACCGGAAGACCAGCTCAGAGAGGATCGGAGGAACGCAGTGATTCTGAGAAGGGTCTTCGGCACCTGACTATTCTGGCCCCACCATATATTCTTGCCTCACTTTATACAGGACTGTTAACTTCTCTGTCCCTCAGTTTTCTCCTTTGTAAAATGAAGCCACCAACAGTATCTTAATTCATGAGGATTAAGCGAGTTAATACTTGTAAAGTGTTTAGAAAAGTATCTGGCATATTTTAAGTGCTAAGTATTTATTAAGTACAAAATAGAAGGAAACTCAAAAGAATACTGATTTTGGAGAGAGTTTGGAATTAAAGAAGACAATTTTCAAAATGAAAAGCTTCAACTATACCTGAGAAGTACAAGCAGAAACAGTTGCCCTTCATAATTTTGTCATGTCCTATGACCTGGCAGTTCCATCCGTGCATGGGGAACATGTGCCAAGAAAATCCTCACACAGTTTCCATGCAAGTAGTTCCATACGTTGACACTGACAATGAGTGATGAGGAGGATGCTGATTTTTAGCATTTACTTGGGTACATGTTATCTACTGGACACTTTTGTAAATGGTTTTTGTACTTTAGCACTGTTATTCCTCTGGCTAACTATGTGAGGTAGGCTATTTTATAGAAAAATTTTATGGCTGAGTAGTACTCCATGGTATACATATACCACATTTTATTAATCCACTCATGTGTTGATGGGCACTTGAGTTGTTTCCACATCTTTGCAATTGTGAATTGTGCTGCTGTGAACACTGAAGTGCAGATGTCTTTGTTATAGAATGCCTTTTTTTCCTTTGGGTAAATACCCAGTAGTGGGATTGCTGGATACAATGGTAGGTCTACTTTTAGTTCTTTGAGGTATCTCCATATTACTTTCCATGTAACGAAAACATTTGTACCCTGTAATATTCTGAAATTAAAAAAAAAAAAATTGAGGCCCAGAAAAGTGACTTATCTGAGATCACGTAGCTCATCCATCAGGGATCTGGAATTCAAGCCAAGCCGTCTTACCCCAAATCTTGCTTTTACCCATCAATCATAGAAAATAGAAGTCAGAAACAAAGCAAGTCAATGATAAGTTTATGCAGAAATATTTATTCAAATTTCAAAAAGGGACAGAAACACTTCTAGACATCAATGAAGCAAAAGTGGGGGGTGGGGAATGATACTTCCAATCTCAAATAACTCAATTTATCCAGGATAAAACAGATAAAAAGTAAAAATTACCATTTAGTGAAATAAGTGCCAATATAGGCACACAGAGAATAGATTTAAATTCTGCATCTGTAAATGTAGGGTTCAGGTAAAGATATAATGAAGGAAACTATAAATGAAATTACTAAGAAGATCAATAAGTTTGATAGGTAGACAAAAGTAGGTATCAGGAAGACATTCCAAACAAAAGGAATAGTATGTAAATTTTTAGAAATTCTCTCTACGTGAGAATGGTACTTAAATAAGAAAGGAATATTGTAAAAGAAAGAGATGATTTGTAACATTTGAATAACATAAAAATTATTGGTACTCCAGTCATCATATTAATATTTATCCTAGACTACTGGGGAGAAGATCTCATGTCAGATTTTGATTTTCAAGAAAGAGGAGCCAAGGACATAATAGAAATGGCTTTTCATTTTGAACTTCATTGTTCACTGCTGTGGACATTATCAAATTCAAAAAAATATGCAGTTTCTTTCAATTTTGTTTTCCCATGTGACTGTTTTCTCACTTTTATTCCTATGTATTCTGTGTATATTTGCTGTTTTCTTTGTTTCTGATGTTTCAACTCACTTAATATTGCTTTCTTGCTCAAACCTTAGTATTCCTCACACCTGGAAAAATATATGCTGTTTCTTTTATATTTTAAATTCATATGCTTTTGATTTTCAAATTTTGTCTCAAATTAAATTTCTAGGGTCATATTCAAGATTTTTTTCCCTCCTTGCTTTTTATAATTTGAGTAAATAACTTTTTTGTCCTTGAAAATCTTCTTTAATAAATGTGTATTTAATGGATTGAGAGAAGGGTCAAATGAAGATCGGTTTTCCTTTTCAATTTTATAATATATGACTGTCTTCTAATATTTTCTGTGCAAAAGAAATAAAGCTCATTGATTATAACTGTATTAATAGGCATTCTAGTGTAAAAAGTGATTGTTGGGATGGCTAGGTGGTTAGGATGAGGACATGTTTTGTAGCACCATAACAAAGCCCTAAAGAAAAGTTAATCCAGCATATAACACAGATTCAGTGGGGAAAAAAAATAGAACTGTAGATCGTCCATCACTTTTGTGTTGTGACCTCTGCTGGATCTACTAGCAAATTCTGTGTTATTGAATCACAATGACAGACCCAAATACAAATGTCGTGACTTTGCTGTGTTCTCTGGGTCTTGCCATATCACCATCACCATTTTATATTCCCTTCCTGGGGACACTTTGGAAGATTTAGAGGCTTTCAGCCTAATCTGACTGGCTCCACACAAACAGCTGGAGCTTTGCCCAGAGCCGAGCCTGATTATGTCAACAAGACAGCCTCGTCCACAGGGGAGCTCCAGCCGGGTGTGCGGCAGTTCTGGGAACCGCCATGAATTAGCTTTATACGCTCCAAGAGGCAATTTCCTACAAAAACAGACTTCACAAGCTGCCAGAGGAAATTGTTTCCCATTGGAACTAGGCCTAGCTCGTGATTGTCTTTAGTGACTATGCCACTTTAGTAGTCAGTCCTCAGGACACACCAGGCCTAGCCCTCGGATTGCATTTCTCGACAGAACCAGGCCTAGTTACCACTGTGCACGTCAACACAGTTCTGTAACGATTGTGGAGCCGTTGTTTTGCCCCCAATTATTTAAGTTATTGTTTTTAAGTTTAAAATTTATCTAACAAGGCAGATATTTTCTGACCCCAACTTAAAGTTGCTGCTATAACTTAAAAGAGGGCATTCTATTAAACATAGCATCCAAGTTAAGGCGAGAAGTAGAAAGCACAGAAACTGTAGAAAGAACTCTACAGTTCATTACCCTTTTGCTGAAGTGTTAAATGGAACAATAGGAAGCTTTACTTACAGATGTATTTAAATATTAGTGACAGTTAAGTAAGTGTTATGCATTTTTAACTCTTTGCTGTATTTCTTTACATAGAATGTTCTACCTGGAAGACCACAAGAAAGGTTAACTCTTAGATTCTCCTATGTGCAAAAAATTGACATCTTATAGAAAACTAGTTACTGTTTAATAACTACATACATAGTACGAAGTAAAGAGAGCAGACAATCAGTGATAGAAATGACTCACCCATGACTTGTACTATTTAAATAGCTGGCAATGAGCTAACAAATACTTAAGTTCAATCAACCTGCTACCAAAATATCTGTTTCTATGGAAGAGAAACTACCCTTGGTAGAATAAAAAAATTCAAATCTTATAAACCCATTCCTTTGCAATAATATAGCACTTTTATATATACATTTTCTTTATGCTTTGGTGTCCTCTCAACATTTGTTTGCCAGTTTGTGTTCTTGAATATAATTTTTATATGTCTGATGGTCTTTCACTTTATAAACTTTTAGGTGCATGCATATTTTATAATTGTATCCAAACTTACAATTTACAGATATTTCTAAATTTTGTAGAAGGCCAGAAGCACACTAGAATGCTCTCAATCCCTTAAACATTTGCTTTTTAGGAAGTAAAAGCAAATGTTGTTGTTTTAATCTAAATAGTAATGATTATATACTCATGAAGGACTACTCCACAAACATTTGATATAACTTCTGTAACACGATTGTGACTCTTTTCTATATGAAATGTTTAAACAACTGTAGGTAGAAATAGGAAGAAATGTACAAATTACCATTTATTCAGTCATTTACCTAGTAAAAATAAGGTATCAATCATATACCCTAGTAAAAATAATCGAAATATTGTAAGGAATACAAAGTTAAGGAACAGTACCCACCCCCAATGTGATTATTCTCCCTAAATAGGAAGAACAGGTAGACAGTAAGTATAGAAAAAACAGGCTGTTATGCTGGGCACAAGAGAGGCACAGAATGGATGAGGAAGACAGGATTATGATCCCCTTAGCCTTGGAGTGGAGAGAACATCGAGCAAGATGTTATGGAGGGATTGGCATTTAAGACTGAAAACAAGGTGAATTTACACCTATAGAAGTACAAGTGAAGGATGGAGAGCAAAGGGATCAGTGTGAACAAGACAAGATCTGGGCTCCTAGGAAGAGTTTCAGTTCATTTTCATTAGAAAGAAGGGAGATAAGTTGGAGCATATTGCCTAATGTTACTCAGAGAAATCCATAAAGACATTGGAGTAGCAAGGTCAAAGCAGCACAGCACTCTTTAGATACATTTACCTGGCATTCATGTGCAAGATAGGTGGAAGGGGAAAGATTAATTGGCTAGGAGATTACATGGTAGGGTATATGTTTTAAAATAGGAACAGTGAGAATGAAAAGGAAGGAAGACTTTGAGATACAAAAAGACTTGACTGCTGATTCTTTTATGATGTGAAGAATAGGCAAGACATTAGGATTCTGAGCCAGAGCGATTTGGGTCATGTTGGTTCCATCAACAAGTATGAGGAGCAGAGGAAGAACACAGGTAGCAGTAGAAATAATTCAGTGCTGTGCATGATTAATATATCACTGGTATAGCAGCCTAGCAGCTTAAGATCTTTGGAGAAGATCCAGGACCAGAGAAACATTTGTTAATTATGTGATTTAAGCTAATGGCTAAATGTCTCTGAATTGAAATTAACAGGTATTTCATAAGATTGCAATCGTGAAAAAAATATATATTTTATATTTTGTTTTATTGGATATTTGAGAAAGACATTTAGGCCTTATAGCCTGAATTTATCCAAATTGTATCATCCCATATATACAGATGTGTTAATATATAAAGAAGTTGGTAAATGGATAACCATTACTCATGTCTTAATATACTCATTCATGCATAGTGTGTATTCAATATACACATATATAGATGTATGTGAAAAATATTTTGATAAAATATATTTTACATAAATTTAATTTTATATAAGTGTCTCTGAAGCTTATTAATAATAATTATAATTTATTATCATTAACAATAAAATTTAGAGAAAAACATACAGTATTATAGAGAATTAAAGTATTTAAATTTCTGCAACTTTTTAAGATACTTCGTTGAATTCAAGGATAGTCTAATTGTTTCAGTCATTAATTACCTGTAAATACATTATCAAACTCAACTATGTATAAAACTTTTATATGCTATGTGTTTATTATAAGTTCTAGTTCTGTTGAAAACAGACAATATAATTTTTGTTTATAACCTTTAAAGAAAATGTTTTTGTATTTTGAGTGAGATTTGGTTCCTCTCAGCCACAAATGTTCCCTTTGCATTGTGTTATTATGTCAAAGAGGATTTTTTTTTTTTCAGGTAGCTGAACAGTTATCATCATTTAACTCTGAAAATTGTAGCTGCCTCCTGTGTTTTGGTCTGTACTCAATACACACACAGAGCTGTGTGAAACGACAAGAAATGTATTTGAAATCTTGCCCCATAATGTTATATGCCTTAAAAAACAATGGCATATAAGGAATCATGGAGACCTTTTACTGCTTTGTTTTTTCCAGTGACGTTTTTATTATACTGGTCACTTGCCAAGTATCTAACTCTATGAGCAATGCTATTCCAGATGCTCAGGGTCATGTTCTTATACTTGGGTAAAAATCCAGACTTAAATTTTTCCTACTAATTGTAACCCCAATGTCCTAAGGTGGTGACTCACATTGTATATCTGAGAGTGAAAGACAGCAATTCATCATGACAACAATTGATTTGGACACATCTTAATATACAGGCTCATTTCTCAGTCTCAGTTTTAATTTGGTGCTTGAGATGAAATTCTATTTATGAAAATCAAATAGAGGTTAACTGAAGATTAGGCTGTTCTGCTGTTTAAATATTCTCAGCGTTGATGACACCAATGTGACATCCAGGTTTTATTTCTGTGTTTGTGTCGGTCTCATCTTCCGGTCTCATTTCTTCATGCCAGCAAACAAACACAAATGGTGAACAAGAATTAGTATGCTTGTCATAGCTTGCTATCATTTTGGAAGTCCCTTGTAAAAATTCAGAATAAAAAAGGCAAAGGAAACAATGCCTGTGCAGTGCAGCTTAATTTCTAGGAAAGATTGGTGTCTAGAACTCACACCTCATGCATTCTACTGTCAATGATAAAGAACTTTCTAGCTTGAAACAAAAAGAGGTCGTAGATATATTTTAAAAGTGCAAAGTGCTGTACGGCAGCAAATAGGAATAACAGTACACACTTTGGGTCAACAACCTAGTATGCACCAAAGATATGTACGAGAGAAAGAGACACTACTGCCCAAGAATTAAAACGCTTACCTATAGAGGAATCCATCCATAGAGAGCCTGATTCTCTGTGTATTAACCTACCTTATGTGATCTTTTTTAATAATTGCAGCTGTTTCCATTTTATGTGTTTTCTACTAATGTTTTCAGTTTGGTATTTGTTCCCCAGGTATAAAATTTATGAAAAGAAAAATATAAAATGTTATAATTTAACAAAAGTTAAAGATTATCTAGTTCTAATTTACATATACGCAAATCATCTTTAATTCACCCTCCCTTCTCTTCCTGGACCAAAAAAATATATTTTTAAAAATTGGTTATGCAATTGTGAAAAAATAATCAACTGTATGACTGTTTATTTAAGATAACCTGAGTTAGTTTACATATACATTGGCCATGGGTAAATTGAAATATCTAAAATTCACACATTTTGAATTTTATAAAATTGACCTAAGATTATTACTGTATGGACAGTTACACTTAAGGTAAAGGTGTCAATTTAAATCTCCACTGGCTCATAACTCAAGTCTTAATCTCTTGATCTTTCTTCATGATGTAAATATGAATAATACCTTTAATTCCATATGGTAAATATTTATGAATGTACATACATTAATATTGTCTTTAGTTCATATTCTATTTAATTGGAATATATTTGTTAACTTTAGTAACTCTGAGCTTGTTTTTATTTATGAAAATAAATTTAGTTTCGTATGCTCTTTTTTGGCGCACTCCATAATGAAGTTGAGTTAGTGACCACTGAGAAACCAGGCAAATTGCCGCAGGTCAATTAGCCTCTGTGATTTTCAAAGGTCAAGATAGACTTTGAGCAGTCATAGAGCTGTGAGCCACCTGTTTAACCAGCCAGTGTTCATTTCCCTTCACATGTATGTTCCCGCCCCTATTGTTAAAATTGTATCTTGTGTATATGCTACTAGTCACTGAGAAGCAAAGTTCATGTTGCATATTTTCATTTCTAGCTGCAAGTATTTGTTCCGGCTATATTTCCGTTAAGGTTTTATTGATGTTTTTGTAATATTTATAACTTGGCTAGGCCAATTTGTTGTTCTTTTGTTTTGCTTTCGTCTCCACAAATTCAAAACCAAAGGTAATGAAAAGTTGGAACAATTTCCCATTCTTTAATATAATTTTTATATGTGTTAGCCTTGGGGTTGGATGTAAATGAGCTATTTTTGAATATAAACTTTGAATTTCTGAATAGTGATTTGATAAATGTAAAATAGGCTGAAAAGTTGTGATTTTGAAATAAATTATGGAACGCCAGGATTCTAGACATAAACCATAGTTTTTCAACATTCCAAAAGGGATTTATCTTTATTTCACTTCTTTTTGCAAGTCAAGTTAATTGAGGAATAATTCACAGAGTCAAATTCACCCTTTTCAGTGACCATTTAATGTATGTTTAACAAATGGATACAGTTGTGCATATCCATTTGTTAAACATAAAACTGCCACCACAATCAAGATCTGAAAAATTTCCATCGTCTCAAATAATTCCCTTGTACTCCTTTGTAGTCAACTGCTCCTTTAATCTCAGTCCAGTTTATAGTTACCACTAATCTGTTTTTTGTCCCCATATTTTTGCTTCCTCCAGTTGTAATACAGATAGAATCTTATAATATGTAACCGATCATGACTTTTCAATTTTCTCTCACTTTTAGAAAAGCCATTATCAGTTCCTTCATTTGGCTGTATATATAACACCTAAGAGAGACTAATATCCTTATTGAATGTTGGTGCGGCAAGAAGTATACTTTTAATGTTACATATATATAAAATAAAGAAAATTTTTTTTCTCCCCAAATTATTATTGTTTTTGATGTAGGGCTTACAACAAAATTTAAGGAGCAATCACTGTGGATCTCTAAGTTGTGTTTATTGAGTTGTTCTAATTTCTATAAAAATGCTTTTGTTATTCTATCTTTCCCCTGACTCCCTACACTCTTTGTCACTTTTCTTAATATAGTATATTTATATTTACTAAGACAAGTTAGTGATTTATGGACATTTAAATTAGTTAGCTGTGTTCTGCTGTTCTAAAACATTGTGTACTCTCTGATAGACTTTTAAAAAACAGTGCTTTTCTTGGATGATTTATGATCTGCAATATTGTTTATAGATGCCCATGGTTTCACCTTAAAATGTCAACTTAGTAACATAATTAGGAGACATATATATATATACATGGAAGACATATGTACATTTGATAATTGGGGTTAAATTTAGCATTTGGTTCTTTTGTCAGTCTCATTATCATTATTTTTTAGGAGTTTCATTTTGATAATACTATATTTATATTGCTCTTATGAAATGGTTGTATCAGTGGAATTCTGAAATTATTATGCATTTAGAATAATATTAGCTATCACAAAGAACTTTTGAAGTTCCAAACTGTGCCTTGATTTAGCTTCTTATTCTATGAGATTACTCATTTACACTTACACTTTCATTTATGCTCACATCAGGCCTACACATTAGTTATTAGGACTTTTTTGTTTTCAACTTAGTATTCTATGTGTTTTCTTTTATTTTGTCTGGCACTATTTTCCTCAGATGTTACTTCAGATGTCAGTTTGAATTTAATTTCTAAGTAGATATGCTTGCCATTTTATCTGTAATGAAATAGGATAGATCAGTTTTATATTCAGTAATAAAATAGGAAGAAATAATAGGTAGCTTTTGTTGTTTAATTAATATATTTTAAGAACATGTGTAATCCCTGGAGAAGGCTTCTTATCTTTTGACCTTTATGGCATGTCCCTAAGTATCCCATAGGGAGTGGAAGTATAACAAATTATCAGCCTCATTGTTCCTGGTCATTCTCCTTAGATAAGTCTCTGTTACCCATTAGTTCACATTTAAAGCATCTCCATTGCTTAAAATTGAACATGGATAAAATACAAACTCTTGATTCCCTCTCCACTAGCTATCAAGCTCTTTGTAGAGATTTAGCCTTCTCTCATGAATGGTGCACAATCACCCAGTTGCTCCAGGTTTTTGGATAACAGTCTTCACTCCATGCGTCCTAATTATTAGCAAGTCCTATTGACTCCTCTTTTGAAACATAGTGCTTGCCTGAAACTTTCCCTTCACTTCAACCATCACCACTATTCACATCCAATTCACCACCATCTGATGTTTAGAATATTGGTAGAAACTTTTGACAGTCTTTGATTTCACTATTATCTTTCCACAGTGACTCAAATGATCCAATCTCTGCTACCTCTCTGAATTCATTTTTATGCCCTTTTCCTCTTAGTTTCCTGTTACTTCTGTAATAGATTACCACAAACTTAGTGGCTTAAAACAACACAAAGTTATCCGACAGTTCAGGAGGCGGGAAGTCCAAAATCAGTTTCACTGAGCTAAGATCAAGGTATCAGCAGGTCTTGTTCCTTCTGGAGGCTCTAGGGGAGAATCTAATTATTGGCCTTTTCTTGCTTCTTGCATACTTAGCTCATAAGCCCTTATTTGCATCACTCCAACTTCTTGCTTTATATCTCCTACCACTCTTTTGTAGTCAAGTCTTCCTCTGCCTCCATATTGTAAGACACATGCAACGATAAGTGTGTTCCACCCTTATTATTCAGGCTAACTCTCTCATCTCAAGATTCTTATTCAAATCTGCAAAGTCCCTTTTGTCATATAAGGTAGCACCTGCAAGTTCTAGGGACAAGGACCTGGATATCACTGGAAATCATTATTTAATTTACCACACTCCCTGATTTGCTCTGCTGAAGCCAAAGCTGATTCCTTAAAGAAGTCAAGCAGTTTACAGCCTCTGAACTTTTTTGTTTATTGTTCCTTCTGCCCAAAATATGACCTCTTCTCATCCTTTAGGTCTCGCCTCAAAAGCCATCTGTATTTTAAAAATCTTCCCTTGTTCCCATTCTCTTTTTAGTTTTGTATTATTGTCTTCACAGCCCATATAATTCTGACATATTATTTTATTTTTTTACTATCGTATTGCCTGCACCACGATAAGGTCAGGATCTTTGTCCTGTTCATTGAAGCATTTTCTGGATTTACAGTAATGGCAAGAACACAGTAATCTCTTAAATATAAATGGAGTAATCTAATGCATTATTCCAAATATATAGGTAAGGGAACCTACTTATAGGTGTTAAGTAAATTGTTTAAGGTCACAGAGCTATTAGTAGCAGAGAACTGAGATTTCCTTTCAGATTTGTCTGACCTCAAAACCCACATTCTTTATATTACCTCTTTTTTTTTAAAATGGAATTTAACTCTAACCACCACCTTTATTATGTATCTGCATAAGCCACAAGAAGAAAGAATCAAAACCAGAAAAGACATAATTTGCATTTTTTCAGGGAATCCTGGAGAGCAATACGCCTGTAAGCTGTATTGGAAACTCTCTTTGTTTTTTTCCTGACATTGTGCCATTTTGGAACCCAAAATATGGTGAATCCAAGCTCAGGGAGTGATTTATGTAAGTTTTTGAATATGTTGTACAATATGGTCCTTAATATGTAAGTTATCTTTGTATCATCCTAAAAATGATTATAGAATGTTAAATAGAATCATTCCTTGGATAGTTTAATTGAAATCCTTAGGGAGTCTCTAGGTTACAATTCAGTACTAAAAATACAATTTTTATATGAAACTATTTCTTTTTATGTATTATTTCTTTAAAGATAACCATCAATGCCTCACCAAAGAATTGATTGTGATCAACAGGCAAAAGTTTAACTTTTTTTAAAGAGATAAGAATGATTTACTTCCATTATGCCTTGTAGTTTGTGATTTCTTTTGACACCATTTATTGTTTCAAGCTGTTTGTCTATCAGCCATATTCTTGAATCACCACACTCATGTGGAGTAGTTGTTAGGACATGTGAGAAAACTAGAATTTTATTATGTTGATTTTGTTTTGAAACATGTCTACTTTTATCACTTCCTTGGCAATTTTGATTTAGCTAAACAGATAGCCTAACAAACTTATTTTACGCTTTTTTAAAGCTTTCCTAACACTATATGTTTAATATAAATTAGAGTTCAGACAATAAAGTATATAACCCCGATATGATAGGAAAGATGTGCAACATGTCCAAAGGAAGGAATTATTATAAAATGCAATGTAAATAATGTGGGCAATTCTATGAATTCTGTATTAAAGTTTTTAGAATATTTAGTATTAGAGCACAGATGCTGAGATGAACCAAATATGCTTTTGAGTTCAGGCCTAGGCTTTAGACATACCTCAATAACCAGTCTGTTTTCTTGAAGATCAATACATTATCATTTGCAATTAAAATTATATTAGGTTGTCCTATGAAAACTCATTATTTAACAATATTCATTGGTTAGCTCTTTCATATAGAGAAGAAATTTACAAATTATTTTCATTTTATACTATATCTGCTTTTTATTTTTAATCTGCTTTTTTGCGTACATATTCATGATATATATTAATGTCTGCCTATATCTAATTAAACATTTTGCAGTGATTTTCTTTGTATATTTTATACTGTTTGCATAAGTTGAGCTCATGCGTATTGTATTTACTGCTTCTTTCTTTTTTTTAAATGGAGCATGACTCAATATGCTGCTTTCATTAGATGCATTACATGGAAGCACTGTGATCATCAAAAAGACTTAATTCTTTCATTTTTAAATTTCTGGAAAACTAAAAACATAAATATATATATACACACAAAGTACAGCTGTTTTTTTCTGTTCATCGTACAAAAATAATCTCAAATTCCTCAATATGTACAATTTTAATACTGTTAAATTTATAACCTAATGGAGAACATGAGACTGTATTTCCATTTCTCAATAATTTTGCATATATTTGAAAGTTTTTTTTTCTTTTCTTTTTTATTATTATTATTATTTCAGCATATTGTGTGGGTACAAAAGTTTAGGTTATGTATATTGCCCTTGCCCCCCCCCCCAGAGTCAGAGCTTCAAACGTGTCCATCCCCTAGACAGTGCGCATCACACTCATTACTGGGGTACAAATGTTTTTGGTTACCAGAATCACTTTTGTAATGCTTGTGTCAGGGTTAAAAGTGTGCCCATCACCCAGATACTGTTCACTGCACCCATTACGTAGGATTTCACCTATCCCCTCCTCCCCACACCCCTCCACTTGGTTTCCATTGAGATTTACTTCCCTCTATGTCCGTGTGTGCTCATCAGTTCCAATGTGAGTATATGTAGTGTTTGTTTTTCCATTCTTTAGATACTTCATTGCACTTGCTTTACTAAATGTAAAAATAATTATGTATCGCAATCTCTAAAATATACATAAACTATTTGTACATGTTAAAATACATGTACATTTTAACATTTTACAGTGTAGTTTTATACTCAAATATATTAGCAATCCCTATATGATACATATGTGGTAGCTCATATCCATCCAGAATTAAGGTAATTTAATTGATTTTCTTTAATATATATCCTTTTAAAATAGTAAGACTGTTTATATGTTAATGGTTTTAAAAATCCAGGATGGCACAAATTCAGATTAATCTGTTCAATGTAGTTCGAGTACTACATCATGAAAATTTATATTTATAATTATGACTCTGAACATGTCACAAACTAAAAGTAATTTCTTGATGTGATTCAGGTTCTAAATGTTCGAATATTGGTAATCCATAAAAACATGTTCATTTTAACTTTTAATTAACTTAACCAGAGATGTCCATTTCCTAATAATTACAGATAAATGGGAGAACATGCTAAACACTTGAGATCTGCCTGTCAAGAAAAAAATAAATGCATGAAGTAATTAAATTTTATACATATGTGTGTAAATAGAAAATCTTAATACTTATATGTGTGTGTGTGTGTGTGTATTAAGTGAACCTCATTATATAGTTAGTAATACTTGAAGAATGTAAAGCCAAGGGACTATTGAGCTGAACCATGCTGATTTTTACTGACACATATTGATATAGGTTGAGGCACAAAATTCAATAACAAAAGAGTTGAAACAACTCTCAACATTTTACAAAAACATTGTTCATATAGACTGCTATTTTACCAAGAGTAGTCAGTTGATATAAAAATCACATAGACAAACTCAGCAAGAAATTTGTGAAAAATAAATGTGCAGAATGAAAGAACTATCTCCAGGCAAAATTAATATGTTTCTTCACTAAATCTTCCAGACATGTTGCTAATTATTTCCAGTCATAGTATTAAGGCACATGGGGAATTGAATGAACCACAAGAATTCTTGCATAAGGATATCAATTTCATTTGGGAGCAATTAACAGACATTTTTAAGTTGGGGATTCTTGACACGGAATTTGTAGAACTGCTATGAAATTAGGATGACTTCATAAAAAAAAAAGTTCCTGCATCATTTACTACTCCAAATTTATTTCTTCTAGAAAATAAATGTTCTGACTTACTGTCTTAAGGATGCCATTTAAAATACTGACTTTTTCTATGAGAACTAAGTACTTGTTAGAAGATGTGCCGCGCCACTGCTAGTGAAGTATGACTCTTATGAGTTTGGCTTCCCAGAAAGTCTCAGAGGGATATAAAATGGTCCGTTTAGCTTATGTTTATATAAACCCTATTACTCTGTAAGGTTCAAAAAGGAATAGCTACTATATTTCTGTGATTCAATTTTCCTCTTGTTGCCTATTTCTTTCTGATCCTCTGATATATCTTCATTTGTTTCCTAATCCAGAGGTCTAAGAGAGATCTGAGTGGGAAAACATGATTGTACATATTTATCTAGTGTGAAATACTTCTTTCAGCCGAACATAAAAATAGAGATGAGCATTTCCAACCTTTAACTTACAACTGTGTAACAGAAAATTCAAGGTCACTAGAGATATAAAAGGTTTACAAAATATAACTAAAAACATCTAGTTCAACTTGAATTTACACTATAATAAGGACTCGGTATCCATAGTTTATGAATAGAATAATTTTATCAGGGAATCCTTTTAATACTCAATGCGTTAGAGGATAGAAAGTCAGGGGTATTGACAGAAAAGCTCTACTGGGAGTAGAAGAAATAATACATTAATCCAAAATCTTCTTTTCACCTTGCAATAGTATCTATTACAGTGCACAGAGCATAATATAGATTATGTTTTTGGTTTGATTTTTTTATTACTAAATTTATTGTCATTGAATGAACAAATAAGCATTTTGACCTAAATGCTTACAAAATACCTTATTGGAACAAGTTGAATATAAAAATCTGCTGTTTATTCATAATGTTCCTCCCTGCCATAAAAACTACTTGGTTTAAATTACTCTTTAAATAAAGGATAACAGGGAAGCATTCTTTTTGTTTAAGTGCCAATGATTCTCTTTTCTATCAAACATTATGATTACCTTTTCCAATGAATTAGAATAAAGAGAAATTACAAAAGTATCCAACAGTTACTACTCCTAACTAACTCATTTTTAGGGACTCCCTAAAAGTCTAATGAGAAGTGTTATCCTTTAAATGAATAGTTTCCAAAAACAAAGAAATCTCCATATTTCTTACCATGGTAAGAGTCTGCAGATCAGTTTAACTGGTGTGTACTACAATGTGGGTAAGTAATAGAATGCAAAGGCTTTCTCTAAGGTCCTTTCAAAGTAAAGTAAATACTTCCAAAGTAAAAAAAGAGTCAAACACAAATGCCTTTTGGAAGATTTGTTTTTCCTCCTCAATTACTTTGGGAGGAAACAAGTGGCAAGTTTTATGATGGGATATATATAAAAAAAAAAAGTGTGTATGAGTGGGCAGTTCTGTTAAGACAGGGGAACCCAATAAAATTTGGCAAACCAGTGGTTCAGGTACCTTTCCCTTTTATTTGTTTAAAATATGAACCCCACAGCCAAGCATTTTATCTTTCTCATGCTCAATTGGAGGAAGTGATGAGCTGGAACACATCTGTTGGTTTTGGCTGCCCTAACGAGCCCCTTCTTTGTAAGGTATTTTGCTGTAATCATACGTATTTTGCTGTAATCATACATATTGACATCAATTTTAAGTTTACTTTAAATCCTTTGGCTTTTCATTTGAAATAAACCATCATACCTTTTTGGACAGGGAACACTGATTCCTCACACTTCTGCTTATTTTTCTGGCTTTGCCAGCATTTGCAACTTGGAAGCAGAATACAATAAGTAATTAATTAGTCTATTGATTTTATATAATCTCAGTTTAATTTTTTTTCACATACTTTTTTGCTGATACTGTGCCACAACATATGAGTTTAGATATAGTCATTTTCTATGTTTATTTAATATATACGTAAAAATTTCATTAAAAAAAATTAAATACTGATTAAATTTGGATTTGGAGTAAATCCTCCTCTCCTGAGAAACATTATCAACATGTTTTGGATTTAAAAAGTAAACAACAGCATAACTTCAATACCACATAAATGCAGCAATATAACTAATTATAAAAGCGAATTTAAGCCCTGCATATTTTTGGCATATTTTAATTAAAATACATGTTTTCTTATTTGCTCAAGCTAGTGAATCCACCCATAGCTAGAAGATCAGCTCCTTACCAGATCACTATGCTGAAACCAGTCAAAATTTCAAACTTTTAGAATAAAAATTTATTCTGAAGTGAAAATGTTATAGATGAAGAAACTAAATTAAGACTGTTTTTTAGGGGGTGGGAGTCTATATACTTTTTAATCAGCATCAGTGATTTATTTGGATATACTTACTTTAGCTCCTAGAGAGATAGTTCTCTAGAATCTTAAAAAGAATTTTTGGGATCAATTTTTTATCTCTATAAAATTCAAAATCAGTTTAAGTGTATGATGTTCTTAGTATGAAATTACCAAAGTAATTTTTCTTAAAAAATAAATATTAAATATTGCAATAATATTCTATACAGATTAAAATCAAAATAGAAAATGCTAAGGTATTTAAATGCTCATTTAGCTTCTATTAGCATTATAAAATACAATGTAGCATATTATAAAAGTTTCATTGGTTGGACTAAGTTCAGCAATTTGTATCAAATGGAGAGAAAAAGAGATGGAACATACTTTATACAAATTAAAATGGCTAAACAAAATGGTATCCTTTAAAGTATTTATCTTCTACAGACTGACTTTTATAGGCCAAAATTTAGGAAATGGGAGGAGATATGTGCAACATTCATCATTAAAGGAGTTAATAACATTCCAAAATTTTGTGATCTCACCAACATGATATCAATGCAAATGGTATTTGCTATGCAGTCGTCCTCAGTATCCAAGGGAGATTGGTTCCAGGACTTCCAGGGATACCAAAATCTGCAGATGTTCATGTCCCTTCTATAAAACAGTATTGTATTTGCATATATGTACATCCTCCCTTGTATACTTTAAATCATCCTTAGTTTACTTATACTACCTAATACAATGTAAATGTTATGCAAATAGGTGTTGTACTATATTGATTTTTGAACATTTTTATTATTTTTTATTATAGTATTGCTAATTTTTATCTTTTCAAAAAAATATTTTCCACCCACAGTTGGTTGAATTTGAGGATGTAGAACCCTGGGGTGGATACAGATGGCCAACCGTGCAATGACAGTCAACTCAGTTCACACTTTAAACATGCAATACCGCCAACACACCAAAACTCAGAAAACTATGCCTTGTTTCACAAAAAAAATTATGTCTTTTAACATAATTTCAAACTGTGAGAATTGAAAATATTCGTGAAATTACACCTACCTAACATTTCAAAAAAAATAAAGAGGAATTTCCCCTCCTACTCTCTCTAGGCTGTACACAAGCCTGGGAAAGAACACTAATGCTAACTTAGATAAAAAAAAAATTAATTAAGTTTAAATTATTGTGTCAATGTTAAGTGTGTGTGTGTATGTGAGAGAGAGAGAGAGAGAGAGAGAGAGAAGTAATGTGTGCATAGCCATTCTCACGCACTTGGGTTCTAACTCTGGCTATATTATTGCTTGATCATTATTCTTCTGATCTAGAAAAGGTTTAGTTTTTCTTTGCTTCTTTTGTAGATCTTTGCCATCTTAGCTAAGGCCAGAGCTTGGTGTCCTTGAAATACTGTCCAGCCCGTCCTAAATGTATAAGCTGTGTTCTGCATACCTAACATTTATGTAAATTTGGAGCAGTTAACTTCTTCACACCTTAATTTTGCACTTTGTGAGAAGGAATTACACTCACTTATAGAATTGTTTTGTGGAACATATATATGTAAAGCATCTGTCATAATGACTAGTGCCACTCAATAAACATTTTCCTAAACTTTAAAATAATATCATGGAAAGTAACTGCATTTGTGTTAGAGTTATGTTGTATCATTAGAAAAGATAAGCCCAGTGTAATTTTTCCTCTCAATTTAAAAGTTCAATTTATAGATGTAGTGAATTGGAAGCTGTTTGTTTTATTGCGAGACCAGTAATGGTCATTTGGATATTTGTAAGCAGAGAGATAAATGTTTGTAGTCGTTTGTGTGCATCACACCAGGAATGCTCCAGGCATGGGTGACTAAAACACTTTCATTATTGCCTAATTTAATAAGTATTTATTTTTATAAAAGTATAACACGTTATAATAATAGCATACACATGGAATAGATTTATATGAATATGTAAGGAGATTCTACAATGTAGCATTAGTTTGATAATTGTACATTTTTTCTCATAAATCTCAACATTAATTAATAACATTTTAATAAGTCTATGCTAGAGAAAATTATAAACGGAAAAGAAAACATTAAGCTACCAAGAAGCTACAATTGTTAGAGCTTAAATTTCTATGGTGATTATTTGTAATTACTCTGCAAGAAGTTATTGAATACATTCTGAAGAAGCCTATTTAGTTGGAGGGCACTACTTCCTTAACATTATGTCTTTTTAAAAATTTTATTAACTAAAAAGAGACTTAAATACCTCCACAAAATGTTAAGTTTTGACTTTTCAGAAGCAAATAGCTTCAGTATGCATTTTTTCCTGTGACCAGTGGATAAGCTAAAAGTTACTGGCATTTGTGTGTTTTACTTCAGTGCTACATTTGCACATTAATGTGACTTTGTTTTACTAATTCGTACTAAACTGCTGGTAGCTTGCTTTGCACTTACTCCACTCCTTCCTTTGGCATTTTAAAAGCCTGTGTTTTAGTAGTAACTTTTACTATTTTTAAACTTGGCCTCAGATATTTTGTTTAGACCATTTCTCTAAAAAGTTTAGGCTATTTGAGAACCCGAGTTTTACCATACTGCTTATAATAAGGCACTCATCCACGTTCTCTTTTTAAGAACATTTGAAGGACAATTTTTCAGGTAGTATAGAGTGGTTAACAACAATGGTTAAATCTGTTATACTTGATGAAGAACAAAATAATGGGCAAATTATACTCAACACTATCTAAATAACCACCATAAAATCAATACTTTATCCAAAGATAGAATTGTTTTCTTTCAAGTTTTTCTTAAATATGAAAGGTAAATAATATTTATGTTTACCTTGATACACGTTTCCAACCAACCTTCCTTCCTTCCTTCCTTCCTTCTCCTTTATTTACACATTCAACAAATATTTGAATACCAACTCTACACCAGGAGTTACCTGATCATAATCTCCATTCTTAATTTTTTGGTTAAATAATAAGAGAAATCTACTTTTCTTTAATGCATGCTTTCTTGCTTATGGTCAAATCTGATACTAGTTTTTATCGCTATAGGAAATGCTTTCAGAATTCTGAGAGTTAGAATGCCTTGAGGCAGTCATCTCTTTTCCATGTATTAGCCCATGGTAGTGATCTTCTGACCAGTGAAAAGAATTGGAGCTTATGAAAAATCAATCTCCACAGCCATCACTGACTCCATGCCCCTGTCAGACAATGGGAAAGTGAATAGTTCCAGATAAACAATCTGCATTTGTGGATGTGAGGGATTACATCAATTGTTTGCTGGAGGGAGTACAGTTTGCTTTTCTGAAGACCTAGCCCCATTTAGGCCGCTA
This sequence comes from Lemur catta, assembly GCF_020740605.2. Lineage (NCBI taxonomy): Eukaryota > Metazoa > Chordata > Mammalia > Primates > Lemuridae > Lemur > Lemur catta. The sequence continues at coordinate 47,984,873 of NC_059140.1, forward strand.
CAGCATGACTAGTGTGAAAACAGTTAACCCTAGATTTGGGATAGTATTGGGAAAAGCTGGTGTCTGTCATGGTTGCTACTGACATAAATGCCAAGGAGTGGTATTACCACTTGGCTTTTATGGAATAAAATGTGGTTTAATCCAAAGAAAAATGATGGAACTGATAAAGCTGTTCTTATGTTCTAAATTTTATTTTCTATTCTGAAACAACTACACTGTGGTCAGCCAGTCATAGGATTAGTCCTTCTTATACGTGCTCACGGAAATAACATTCCATAGTTAGATGCAGTGCTCTGCACTATTCTATTTTATGGTGCTCAGTTGCTCTCTTTCTTGCATATACTATTTTAAATTCCCCCAGGCTCCATCAGTGCCTTTAGGCTGTGAAATCGGAATAGAAAATGAGTTGCTCCTAGACAAATCAGATACTTTTTATGCAAATAATTTCTTCCTCAGTATCATCAGGGTACATTAATTTGAGTGTTTGACATAGTGATTTATCAGTGTCTATAATATGTCACTTTAACATTAGAGTCCTCCTGACCCAACAGGATTTGGATGGACTGATAGCTAAACTTTCTGGGTTTTTCTTTTTCTTTGTGCTGTTTCCCTTAGATGCCTAGTCTAGTATTATCCAATTCTCACACAATTTATTGTACAGTAATGTTCGGGAGTTTTGTTCACACATTTTATATTTTGTCAATTTGTGTATTTTGACACTCCCTTCCCAACAATTTTTTAAAAATTCTTAGAGGTATTATGCTTATACTGAAAGTTCAACTCATAGGAAAATATTGAAAGAAGAGGCTCAATTCATAAGTGATTTTACTAAAACTTTAATTATGCTCTATGACTTGCTCTAGCCAGGTGTGTGAAGATATTTTCAGCTATTAACTTCGTAAGCAAGAAAAAGAAATAAAGAAAGAAAAGAAAGGAGAGAGAGAGAGAGAGTGAAGGAAAGGGAGAGTGGAAGGAAGAAAGAAGGCAGACAGACAGGCAGGCAGGAAGGAACCTGAACTTGGAAATGACTGTCAGTAAGCAAAAATGTTTTTCAAGTAGTAGTTGTTAAAATTTGGTGAAATATTTTAAGCATAGGAAAATAGCACTTTTATAGAGATGCTGACTTGAGAGCATTCTGTAAAAAATCTTTATCACTTATTCCCCTCATGATTACAAAATCTTTGACGATCATATACCTGGTACATAGGAAGGCGCTTAATGTAGGACCCAGGGGCCTTCTTAGCAGATTCTTTAGTACAACAATTTTGGCCCCTGTGTCAACTAGAATTTCCTTGGAAAATAGCAAGGATACCTCTTTCCACTTGTTTTCCACTTTAATGGACATAAGATACAAGAGACTATGAACTAATGATTGAACTCAGCATTTTTAATATCTAGATGTTCATTGATTTAATAAGTTTTTGTTTCTTTACTGAAGATAAAAATTTATTTGTAAACAAATTTGAGACCAAATTTGTGGTGGGCATGACTGCTTTTTAAAAATTTTTAATTTTTAGTTTTTATGGGTATACAACACTTGTTATCTATTGGGTACATGTGATATTTTGATACAGGGAACATTCCAGTTTAACTCTTTTAGCTCTTTTAAAATATGCAATAACTATTGTTGACTATAACCACCTTGTTGTGCTAGCAAACACTAGATTTTATTCATCCTATCTAACTGTATTTTTGTACCCATTAGCCATCCCCACTTTATCCTCTACCCCCTACTACCCTTTTCAGACTCTGGTAATCATTGTTCTACTCTCTGTTTCCATGAATTCAAATATGCTTGTGCTAAAATAATATTCAATGAAATTGCAATCAATTTTCAAAAGTATCATTGGAAAATGTTCCATTTCATTATCAATGTTAGTTAAGACAGTGACCATTGGTAAGTGTAATGAAATAATCTTATTTATATCAGATGACAAATAATTATATGTTTGTTTAGTTTCCTCATCTGTAAAAGAAGATAGCAATACATATTTTGTGGTATTATTGGCAATACCATAGAAAAGAACTTATTTAGCTTCCATAATAATACCTATTTTTCTTAAGCTTGAGGTGTTTTGCCAAAATAATAGTTGTTACTTGAAAATATTTTGCTCTCTAGAAATCAGTTATAGGATTTTTTATATCTCTTTTGATATCTTTAAAATACAGATTTTGCAGCATAAGGTCTCTTAAGAAGATAGAAAGTGTATGATGTAAGAATATGTCATCGTACACTTAAGTTCTCACTTTTGTCTATATAAAGTAGCATAAGCAATAATCATAGCTACTACTGGTTGAGTAGCTACCTGTCCCCAATATTTTACATTTATTCCAAGAACATTTATAAGCTCTATAATTTTGTCTGATTTTTAACAGATGAGGAAACTGGGAATCTGAGAAGTTAAACAACTTATTCATTGTCTTATAAATAATAAATGGTAGACTGAATTTAAATTTGAGTGTATCTTTTGAACTGTAAAGCTCCTAAATCTTTTATATTGATTTCTTTTGATTTGCCAGTTATTGAAAATATGACATTAATAGAAGGTACCTAAAGAAAAAAAAATATTCTGTCTTTATACTAATCCTCTACTTCCAAAAAGAATTTTAAGTTCATACAAAAGGATTCTAAACTGTATATGTAAACATTTTATTAGTTATAAAATTAACAGAAAAAAAGACTAATATGGAGTGATTATGAAATAAAATATGCAAATATGAACATAGTAAATAAAACACAATCCCACAACCATGCAGTTATTTTGGCCAGCATTTTCCACACATATTCTCCTTTATGCTTAATTCTCTTTCTCTTGATATTTCATGCCTCTCTTTTATTACTGTGTCTTGTGCATTTATCATTAACAGATGTATTATTATTATTTTAATAATGTTGCTTTCTTTAGTCACTAGGCCCAAGACCAATATATAGAATATTCTTGTGAAATTTAAGAAGGTTTCTTATCATATTGACTTTGTTAAATATATTTTCAGTAGCATTCAATAAATTCAGTAGCATTTGTTAAAGCACCTATTTTTTTTTTTGCCAAGAACTAAAGCAGTTACTGGAATTATAAAAGCTAATAAAACACTGTCCCTGCTTTCAAAAGTCTATAAGTACAGCAAGATTTAAGTGTGAACAAAAGAATGCACTGAAATTAGAATGTATTGAACTGAAAATCTCTACATATAGGTACGAAATTGTTATAATCACTCACCATTGCTAGCTACACACAAAAAAAGTACTGTCTTGATAATGGTATTAGGCAACAATTTATCGAAGCCTTAGAGTCTGAAAACCTTGCTAACACAAGTTCTTTGCTTGAATTTATTGATTTCTTTTTTCTACTTTGGCTATAGAATGTTATTCATTGCAGGGTAGGTTTTTGGGAAAAAAATAGACTATACAAACTCCGTAAAGATCTTGTTATCTTTGTCATTTTGACTGTTTTCTGTTATAGTTAATTTAAACAAAATTGTATACAATATTTAAGTTATATTCAATGTATGTTATATACAATAATTTTTATACCCAACCTCAAGGGACTCTTTAAAAAAATACGTATATATTTTTCAAAGTTTTTATGTCATAGAAGTACCTTTATTAGGGTTTCTCAAAATAGAATGTGCATATACATCTCCTGAGGATCTTATTAAAATGAGAATCTGTATTCTGCAATCTTGGGTTGTATTCTGCAATCTTGGGTTGGGCCCAAGATTCTGTATTTCTAATAAGCTTCTAAATTTTGATGATATAGCTGGTTTAGGCTCTACACTTTAGGTAACAAGGACAAAGAGTATTCATGAGTAATCTGCATTCTGTAAATATGTATCCTATAGCATATTTCACCACTAGCCTACTAGTGCTTTATGGAGAAACAGGGATAGATGTATATTCAATAAACTTTAATGTAATCTTATGGGAATTGAAATACTTACCAAGCAAGTATTAAAAACTGGGTCACATGCCCTCACATCTATTAATAATTAGTTAATTCTGTTTTTTGTCTTTAGCATAAAAGTAATCTGAGAACAGGTTGCCCTAGTAGTATATAATCATTTTTAAATGATGTTATTGTAAATTAAAAAAAAATGCCTTATATTTGCTACATATAGTAAACTTATATTACCCATATCTTTTTTTATGAGCTTTTATCTTTATAAACATTTTATCTAGTCTATATTGTTTATGGTATGTTGATGATACACCTTTGTCCTAAAAATATTTGATTAAAATAAAATTTCAGCAGCCCTGCCTTCCTTCAATAACAGAGAGAAATAAATCAAAATACCAAAATACACTCCTTTCCTTACAGCTGTAAAGATTTGCTTTGATTCCTGGGCTGTGATAGTTCTACATTTTTATTTGATAGTAATGTCTAGGTTTGTTTTTTTCTCCAGGTCTGGCCACTTTCATAAGTCTGGCTATAAATTGGAGGGGAAACTACCTCCGAATATTCTTAAACAGAGAAGACCTGTCTCTTGGTCTGGTCTGTTAGAGCAATGACTCCCAAACTGTCCCCAATCTATCTTCAACACACTAATCATTATCCTCCCATATCTAGCCCTTCCAGGATGCATCCAAAAAACAGAAACCAACTGAAATGCTATGTATCTGCCCCCTTTGTATTTTACCATTAAAGAGTTCAGAAAAGTTTATAAACGTTTTACAGTCATGGACACCTCTGCAAAGTAGAAAATTATTACTAAGTTTAATTAATGTTTGATAAGACTTTGTATATTGCTTTGTATAGCACAAAGGATTAAAAATTTAAAGGCCTGAAATGTATAATTTGTTGAAAATAATACATTTCTTTGTCTTCTATGTAGACTTGTGAAACCATTCAAAAATTATATTAATAATAATCACAAATATTTAGTTGTTTTATGCTGTGCATTATGTATACATTATCTCATTTAAAGCTCATTAAAACAGTATTTATTTCTATTTCAGAGCAGGAAATTGAAGCCTGAGATGTTAAGGAACACATACACTCACTGAAGGACAGAAATGAGTTAGAGATTTTTGTGATCTAGCACCAAGTTCTTATATACCACCGTATAATATATTTTTTATTTCAACAATTAGCTAGATCAGAGTATGATGATTTTCTAATTTTTCAATTTAAAGCATTTGAAAAATAGTGTGTTTAAAAAGTGTTGCCCATATCCATATACAGCTATTTGGCAATCATTTAATCTTTTAAACGATGTAATAACAATATGCTTGGAAATCTCTAGGCTAGAATACAGTGTAGTTTTGGTGAAGAAAGAGAATGATGATGGAATAATAAAACTACAACTTTTAAGACTCTGATATAAAATGATCCTGGTAGTTACAGTATATTTGCATTTCTCATTACAAGAGCAAATGCTTGAAATGGTCTAATTTCATACTGCTAAAAATACTCTATAAGTCTGGGATTTAATTATGAACTAAACTTTGAGGTTTCAATATGTTAGTGGAGTTTATATTTACATTATTAAGAAAAAAAGTAAAAGTAAAGTAGCTGCTATGATAATTTTCAAATTTAGTTATTTAAGTAATAGGGATACAGGAGAAGTATGTTGATGAGAGAATTAAGAATAATATTTTATCATAAATGTATACAAATGTCCCTGTTTTTCTTTTGAAAACTGCATAACAATTGCTGTCATTTGTTATGTACATACTTATTGCCAATAATTGGAAATTAAGTGAATTGATTGCATGTAAATACTATGCTAAGCACTGTACTTGTCTTGTTAAATATAGCCCAGCAGGGTAAATACTAATATGTATCCAGGAGTTAGATTAAGTGCTTCACTTAAGGTTTAGAGCAAGAATTCATACATATCAGATTCAGAATACAAACGCAGAAATAATGCTCCTAATCCATATACTAGTTCTTTAATTATGTTGATATGTGGGTTGTAGGAACTGTTTGTAGAGTTGATGACTAGCTCGTTGCTTCCATAACAACAATGACAAAGGTAATCATATATAGCCAAGATTACACTAGGCACAAATGTTCAGCAGATGGGCCTGTTCCAACATAGTAACTAATAGTCTAATTCACATTGGATACTGGCTTGGAAACTTAAGTTTTCAGCAAGAGATGATTATGTATACTTCTATCTTCTAAGCCATGAGTTAGTCAACATTAGATCATATTACCTAGGGCTATTCTGTGTTTATTACCAGATCTCCAAATTGTAAGTTGTCTGGCAACACTGAAATGTTCACAATACCAAGCCTCAGAAAAGTAAAACTAAATCGAATTATATGTGGGATTTAAAATAAGTTTTAACATAAATATTTTAGCTGGAATGTATATACATTCATAAACACATATTTATGTGTATGTTTATGTATGAGTATAGGTAGAGGTAGGTCTGTTCACATATATACATACATACACAAGATTTCTAAAATTTGATATTTCCCCCCTGAATTTAAACTATTAAAAATATATATATTTTGCATGCATAAAAGGCACACTGTCTGCAGCTAGGGCCACGTTGGCAACCCATTGAAGAAGTCATATTTTTTTCTAGAATTGATTGCTAGTTTGCCGAGGAAAAGAACAGTGAGCTTTGAGGAAAAAAGTTATAAAACGGAAAATAAATATGAACTACTGTGGTATTTGGCAACCTTTTATCAACTCTGCTAAGCCAAAAGGGCAATCTGCCAAACCTCAAATGTGATTGCATTGTATCCAGAGCAGAGAAAAATGCTGTAGCAAAATAAATAAGAGAAAAAGGGAATGGTATCATCTTAATGTGAAGAAAATATAAAGGAATTGGACTATTTCTAACTTTTATATCAACAATTCTATTTTTTTTTCTTTCATAAAACATGAAATGGAAGCAAGATCATGGAGTAGTTCCAGCAGGCAGGCACCTGGTTGGATGTCTTTGTGCCTGTTATTTAACTTCAGTGAACCTGATGTCCATCCTGTGCAACATAAGGGGATTAAAGCGCATCACCATTCATCTCCTCCCACAAATGAAATTCATATTTCTAATTTTGTAGATTAACATGAAATTTTATTTGTACTCATTTTAATTTTAAAGTTGCATCTTTCTTGAAATTATCTGTGAGTACAGAGTTGTCAACTCTGAATTCTCTAAAATGTGCACAAGCCTTAAATTATTGCCTTTGGACTTTGTGCTACTGAGTATCCTGAATAAGTGTGACTGCAGAATTAATTCCCTTGTTTGGCAATTAGGACATGAGAATATTCTCCAGAGATCTGCTACATATCCTGTAGGATTTCGGTCGTATGCATACGTTAGGAAACACTGCAAAATTGAATTTTTCAAACTTAGAACTATTTACTTTACGTATTAATAGCACTGAACAAAGTTAGTGCTGTATAGTATCATTGAATGAAATACTTAAAAGTCCTGAGGAACATAAGTAAACAATGAATCAAAAATATTTATTACATATCTGCCAAGATAAGGGGCATAGTAGAGTAGGATACATTCCTACATTCCAAGCAAAGTATCCCTTTCATGGAAATTCCATGTGGTTAGTAAGCTTAGCCCTTGTTCTTACAACCTGGATAAATATTGCCTATAAGAAGGTTGACTATGTATCTCAGTTTGTCTAAGACTGTGTTGGCTGTCTTCATGTAGTTATTAATAACAGCCCCTTTTGCTGTCAAAATTGTTTGAAATCATGCAATTAAATATTTAGTCACCCCATCTATAAGAAGCATAGGAAATCCCTAAAAACTTTCTAGAGTTGAACTTCTGGGCTTCATAACTCTTTCTGTTACACTTCTAGGAAACTATAGGTTGTGTCATTATATCTATAACTTTGCAGAAAAAGAAGTAGTAATTTTCATATAAGAAAATTATAAGAGCTAGGATAAGAACTACCTTGATATTATCCTTACAAGGATAATTTCAAGTATTTAATAACAGATGTTTGAGCAGTAATTGGGCAAAGGAGGCTTCCTACTTATTGATTTTTACACATTATTTTGTTTGCTTATTGATACTGCTTCATTGCAATCCCGAAGTCATCTTGCAATGCTTGTGAAACCATGTTTTCTTTACAGTCTTCATCTTTACCCCAACCAAGAAACTTTGTTAAAATAATTCATATTTTATTCTTGAAAGTTAAGCAATTTAGGAATCATGCAAAGTGTCATGAAATATTTGTATTCCTTTTGTTTATAAAAAGTGACTAGTCATCTCTGCTCTTTACTTGTGTGTGATTGCAGAAATACATTCTTATGATTTATTGGTGATCAGGCAAACAAAATATTGATAAGTGCTCCTAACCCAGAGATCTGTTTTACAGCTGAATTCTTTGAGAGTGTTTGTGCAAAATACAATGTAGTAAACTGTGGCATCCTACTAAGGGGAGAGAAAGGGAGAATTCAACTCATATGAGTAAATTAAATAGTAAGTCTCCTCATTGGTAACAGTAGAGGCACATGCTCAAATGCTGCTATGACAGCAGGATTTCATTGATTTAACAAGGCAAATGACTGCTTGTGGCAAAATCATGTTGTGGTCACTCAGTAGTCCCTGTCAAGCTCAAGGCTGAGTTGTTCAAGTAGCCCCTGGCACCCAGTGAGTCAGAGACAACTGGTTATTACACCAAGCAAATCACACAGATCACTTAACAGCATGTCTGTCTCAGTCAGTTGGAAAGCACCTCCATATTTTGTGGGTTATTCCACAAGCCAGCATAGTTATGCCATGTTTTCAGATACCATTTAAAATACTTTACTGAGCAAAGCAATATAGATGACAGTTCTTTCTCGTGGGTCAAATTATCTGTAACATTATCCACCCATTTCTTCACTCAGCAGTCTCTAAACCTGTTTGCAATATGCATATAAAATGAATCATTATTGTAATGAAATTTGAAACACCCTAGAGTAATGGAGAGGAAAGGGAAAATAAAATAAAAGCCTGCTGCCCTGGTACGGAAGACAGCCAAAGGAAGGGGAGTGCATCACTGAATAAGTGGTTTTGGGACCTCAGAGCATTGCTGCAGGAGCTCTGATGGGGTGGTTGGTACAGGACAGGTGGCCTCTACTGGATGCTCCAGAGTTGGCATTAAGTGTATAGTGAGGACCCTTAAGGCTTTGCTGTTCAGAATAGAATGAAGTTGCTGTGTTTGAAATTAGAGGTAGCTGAGAGGGGGGACCTGTTTAATTTAGCTCTTAAAAGTTATCCTTTGACCTAGTGATTACTTGGCTGCCTCAGTAGCAATACACATGCCATCCTGCCTTTGACAGCTTTTAATCAAGCTGTGTACTGTGTCCAGAACTGCATGTTCAGAGAAGGCAGAGAAGAGAAAAAGAAGGCTTATTTTATGGCGTAGGGCTGGAAACAGCACACATTAGTTGTGTACATCTAGGGACGGGATGCCACCCATTTTCTTCAGAGGAATGAATTTCAGTTTTTACTGTGTAGTCAGAGTTGATCCTATTTGTGAATTGATAAGTTTCACTTTTAATAACTCAAATTCTAGAAGTGTATCAGTAACACGGTAATGTCTTCTCCACTTCACTACTTAACTGCTAAGTTAAAGAGAACTCTGTTGGAGTCCCTAAACACCTGGTTGAATTTGCAAGAAAAAAGATCCCTTATATTAATCTATTAGTACCGCTAGAGTGCTAGTGACCCCACTGCCACTCTATTTAATTAGCAAAACACCTCTTACTCTGAAATAATTGGGAAAATAATAAAACAAGAGAACAGTAAGAAATTGATATATGCTAAGATGTTTTGTATGTCTTAGTTGTTTTGCAATGCTATAGAAAGAAAGAAATTATCTTATAAATCACATATTAATAGTTTTTTATTACTTGAGTAGAATTTTTAAAGTTTAATGACTTTTGTGAAATATTAAGTACTTTTAAACTTTACAACACCCTAGAGAAGTGGACATTCTTATCAGATTGAAGAACCAATGAAATGGACAGTATATGCCATGGTTTTCAATTGAATAAGCTTCTCTATTGTCTTTGAGAAGTAGGCAGTACAAAATATGTCATTATAATGATAGTAATTACATCTCTGATTTCTTAATATTCTTAAGATAGAAAAAGTGAATTATCTCAATTTTTATTTATTCAGAAAAATTATGCATTGTATTTATTAATTTGTTCATTTCTAAAAATATCCTATATGAATCAACAGCCTCTTAGGTGCCAGAGTCTGTCCACAGCACGTTATATCGCAGAGGCAGTATGTTAAAAAAGAACTCATTTGTTTGGGAAGTTTTGTCTCTGTGATCTTCTAATATTTAAGTCAGTTATTAGAACTGTATTGATGAAATGTTGCTTCATATTGACTGGAATTATTTTTTAAGAGCAGACTAAAACAAATAGCTCTAAGGAAAAAACTGAGTAATAAATATGCATAGTTGGCCTGTTTAGAATTTATATTATCATTTTGTTGTATCTCCTCCCAGACTTATTTAAAAAACAAAAACAAAACAAAAAAAAACTTAGTTAAAAAAAATTAGAGACACTTAGTCTCCATGTTATGAGAATTAGGGATTCAACACATAAATAAATATATACATTTATTATCTTGATTTGGAATCTGGTAAATATGTAATTTAAATAAACTACTTTCTAAAATGATTATGGTGAGTTTACATAATTTGTAGAGAAACAGGCAGGATGGAGTTTTAAAAAAACTGTTCTAAAGATTTTCAAAAACCCACAGAATTACTCTCCATTTGCTTAATAATATATCTTAAACTTCACGCAATTTGAAGAGCATATACATTGAGTTAACATATTTTTCTGAATAACCAAAAACTGGCAGTTAATTTTGAACATTCAGGAATTGTATAACTTTTCTTGCTTGAATTCACATATTAGTTTGTACAGAGTTCTGCTTGATTTTAAAAGCATTTTTCTCCTTAATCCTCAACCAAATAAAATGATAAATTCTGACACTCTGTTAATTTGCATAACAATTGGCTACAAAGAGTAATTCATTAATATTCAATGAAGTTCTAATTTGCACAATGCCTGCAGCAATATGTAAACTTCATTTTGTTTTAAGATGGAAATTTGTTACAGTGCAAATATCAGTAAGTATAATTTTACTAATCAGTCTCAACGAGCATTTGATTCTGTGACCTTGATGAGGTATATACTTTTGTCCTCGGACACACAGGAGACAAACAAATTAAGGTCATTTATTTTCTGTTGGTCACTATATTACATACATAGTTCTATGTATTTGAACTACATAGTGCAAGGAGCCTTCAGTATTCAAAAGAAAGCTGATATTACTGGTTAACCTTCACTAAAAGAAAAAATTAAAGCAATTATTTTTTCTTACTATGTTTATTAATTTAGTCAACTAGCATTTTTTAAATACCTATTGTTTCCCAAGCAATTTGTGAGGCTCTGAGGATACATACAGACCTGTTTCTCCTTCCTGAGGCTTTCAGACTACAAATTTTGAGCTAAGAAGAATGTGTTTGCTGTGAAATAAGAATGGAAATGTTCCAAATACATTCTGGTTTGAGCTGAGATTAACAATAATAATAAGAAGTAATATTTTTGGAATGTTTATGATGTGCCAGGCACAATTGTAAGTACAGAGCATGTATTAGCTACTTTAATCTTCATAACAACCCCAGGGAGTGGGTAGCATCATTATCCCTATTTTTAGTGAGAAAAATGAGGAATAGTGAGGTTATTAAATGTGTTTACGTTATAAAAGGAACAATTTGACCTATATTGTGATTTAAAATCAAAATTTGATTTCCATCAAGATTTTCTATCTAGATTTAAACGTACCAAGGCACTTAACCAAAATCAATATGTGGGTGATACATCTTACAGACTGAAACCATATTTAAAAATTTTGTAGATTAGCAAAGTACTTTTATGTATTCATATGGCATACTTGTATATTCTTGAGCATCTATGATGTGTCTATTCAAGGCACTGAAGATTCATTGGTCAGTAAGACAAAGCCTTGTAGTCTGGGTGTTTTCATGAGGATGCTGGAGACAAACGATAAACAAGAAAACACATATATGCATAATATACTTTGAGATAGTGGTGAGAAAAAGACAGCAGTGCAAAGTGATTGGCAGCGAGGGTAGAGTAAGGTTACATTTTAGTTTGAGTAGTTAGGAATTGCTTCTCCAGATAGTTGAATGAAGACTTGAATAAAATGAGGAGTGATTCTTAACAGCAACATGGGAGAAAGTACTTCAGTAAGAAGGAATAGACCCCCGGGGCAAGAAAAGAGATTTGTATTATGGGGGAAAAGATAGAAGGGTGGAGGTGAGTGAGTTATGCAGTTAGAGGGATATCTGCACAATATTTTGAATTTTGGTGACCATGGAAAACAGTTTGAGTTTTATTCTAAATATTAGGAGAAACCAATGGAGAATTTTAAAGAAGGAAGTCAAATGCTGTGGATTATGATCATAAAAAAATGACTCTGCCTTCTGTTTAGAAAACATATGGTAAGGCAGCTAGAAAGGCAGCAGGGAAAGTTAGGAAGTTCCTCTTCCCATCTAGGACACAGGCCCAGGATGGTACAGTAGAGGCAGTGGGACATGGTCCAATTCAGTTTTCTATTATACCTGGAGTTTTAAAGCTAATTACCCAGATGGCTAGCAGTCCAAATTTTAAGCAGACTCATAAAGTTTCTTGATCAGGTTCCTGATGTGGTTAATTGACATTTAATGTAACATGGGATTTTGACAAAAGTTAAAAGATAATTTAAAATCACTGATTGTTCCTTACCATAAATCAGTAGTAGTGTTTTAATTTATATATAGGTAACATAAGTTGTATTAAAGGTCAACCAGAAACAATGTATAAGCATTCTTTATTCTCTGAGACAACACTATGAACGAAATTAATACTGGCCCTTATATTTCTTAGCAGATAATTGCTGAATATTGCTATTTGTTGAGGGAAAATAAGTTTATACCATATTGGACACCTTGCTAGTAAAGTAGATCATATGCGTATAGGTGACTAATTACAGTGATAAGTTATTGGTAATATCCCTCCAATGTAGCCAGGTTTTCTTAAGTGACACTAATAGTGCACAGTTTCCATTTTGCCAACCATCTGCCATTAGCATGACGTGGGGCAGGCTCTTCACAATAGGCTGACTGCCTCTCCTTATTCAGTCAGTGTGTTTACCTTCCTCACTGTTTGACTGCATAAACTATCTCTAATACTTTCCAATTTAAAAAAAAAAAAGCAATATGTGGACATAAATCACAGAGCTTCTAGATAAGAAGGAAGTTTAAAGTAGTGAAATGTGGTTGTGCAATGTGTCAGAGAAAGCACAGTAAAATAGTCTCTTCAAGAGGAGGAACGGGAATAAAGATCATATGGTCAAATAATTCAAATAACTCAGAGCCATTTTTTTGTATCTATGCTGCCCCAGTCATTTCAGATTAAAAGCACCTTCTTCAGAAAGAAAATATTATGGGTGTAAGATGGATGTATTTGATATGGGGAAGGTGATGAAGTGAATTACATGAAGCAGCCCTGAGGTCTGGGGTTTGTGTTCGGCATCTGTCCAGGGTAGATTTCCATTAGGCAAAACTCTCCCCCAGGGTAACTCTTGGATTGCCAGGAAATCATTTCAAATATGTTCACCTTTATACACATGCAGAGGGGAGCCACTTTTTCTCTTTCTAATTTTCATGGAAGAGCTGGCCTTTTTTCTCTGGGACATTAATCTTTTGTCTAGATTCAATGTCTGTGCACACTTATACCTACTGGAAGAAATGGTTATACTTCAAAGGAGAAAGGAAGATGAAGGTAACCGAAAGAAAATGGGATTCCAGGCTCTCCTAAAGAAGCATTTAGTTCTTGAGAATCATTGGCCATGAAAATATGATATTTTTAATTTTAATATCAAATCATTCAGGACATTTAATGTTTAAAAATTATTAGAAGGTTAGGTTAAATTATATTTAGAACTGATGGTTTGGCAGAGATGGTCAGGCATTTTATAGGATTGTATTTGTGTTAGTAAAAAATGTAGTGAATATCTAATTTAATACCCACATTTAGGGGAAAAAAGGAAAAGAAGACTGATTTTGTTTAACTTTCGAGTATAACTTTCTTCTCTTTTTTATTCCACCTTTTTCTCCCTCATGCTGTCTTCTTTTCCCATTTTTCTCATATTCCTTTCTTCTCTTTCTAACACACACAGACACAAGTACACCAGAAAACAAAAACAAAACGAAACAGTATTGAATGCTTTCTGTGTGTATGCGATGAGAACACTATATTATAATCAGGTAAGGTTGATAGAGGAGGCTGGAGAAAAAGGTTCCAACTTAACTAAGAAGGAGGCATAAAGACCCTGATGAAAGTCACAATCTTCTGTGCTTGTCTATATACAATGATGTCCCTTATTAAGAAATAAAAAAAGAAGCAATTTGTGTGTTTATTTAAATGCACATGCTTTTTAAATGCAAACATATTAATATAGGAGATTATATTGTGTACAAATTAAAGATACATCTTTCTATGTTAGTTTCAATGTTGAGTTATTTTGAAGGAAGTATATGTGTTTTATTGATCATTGCATATATACTGATCATACTTGATTTGTCTCTATTATTTATGCAAAATTGTTTTGGAAATTAAGATTCACATAGATAATTTACTTAGAAAGTTCCTTACTAGAAGATTAGTATTTTATGTTCTATAGTAACTTTATTATATAATAACCTTGAAGCAGCCAAAGATTAACAATTCAAAGAACCGTGTTACTATGGTAAAGTGCTAGATTCTAATTAGAACCTATATGTATTTGGATTATGGAGAAAATTAATTTTAAATAAACATATATCATTATCGTCTTGCATTTTGGATTACAGCTCTTTTTCAGTTTCTCCAAGAAATCTATACATGGGTAGATTGAATAACTCTTTAGAGCAATGCATGACTAATGGCCTAGAATACTACAAAAAGTAAAACAATACTTAATTTAAAAGGTAACTCCCAATCAACAGAGCCCTATCTAAAAGATAGAGTCTTGTTTATTTTGCATGATATAGAACTGACTCCTCAATCATGTCTTTGTTTTCCTAAATCTTCCTGTCTCAACCTTTGGACTAGCTATACTAAAGTTCTTAAAATTCCCCTTATGAGCTGTGTCTTTGCACTTCTTATTTTCTTTGCACAGAATTTTCTTCCTCACTGCCCACACCCATCTTTTAAAATCTTCTTCTGCCACAGAAATAAAAATTTACCTCCTGTTTATCGCCTTGCTATAAACCTGATATTTTCCTACTTCTCCTATTGTGATAATTGTTCCCTTCTTGAACCATTAATGCACTTCCATCAATTTTTATAATGTTAATAACATAAATATAGTATGATCATGTATTTACATGTATGTGTCTCCTAGAGTTTGTGCTTCTGAAGGCAAGAACTATTTTATTCATCATGTTTACAGTTTATAGAAGTTCAATAAATAATTGTTAAAGGAATCAATTCCCTAGACCATACATTCTGAATAACACTAAAAATCTTTGTTCAGTTCATTGCTTATGCACACTTCATATGGGGAAACACTGAATTATGTTTGCCTTTTCTCAATATCATCCAAAATGAAAAAATGTTTATACTTAATTATTCAAACCAGAGAATCCAACTTGTTTGAAGAAGCTGTCACTATCTGCAGTAGACTAGGGTACTATTTAAATGACTATCACTAATTGAAGAAAAGAAACTAATTAGCTATAAGCAATACCACTGTATTAATGAGAATATCATGTTGACATGCTGTTCCATGGTAGGCTTACATGTTTTACAGACAAGGGGCTGTAACATTCTTCTTTTCCAGCTCTGCACGCATTACAAAAATGTCAAAACGCCATGTACAAGTGGAGTTGGCTGAAGAAATAAGCTTCCTTCACACATATTCAAATGGATCAGGAGTGGGCATGACATATAAATACTAGCCAACTGCAGATGAGAGCCAGAAGTAGCTCCTAAACCAAAAGCCAGTGATAGCTGGTAGAAAATGTTTCCAAAAACCATGCTAATTTTTATGGAAAATCATATTGAAGTGAAAGCCTACACTATTTATTTTGTTGAATAAATCATGGGTTAACTTGTTAATGTTGCCTGTACTATGGAGGAGGGAGCATACAGACAGCCATCCTAGAACATTGCTGGACAGCAGTTACTGCTTCCCAAAGGAGAGAGGCAATGAATCCTTCCAAAAGCAATGAGCAAGCACGCAAACAAATCAGTGGGGAACGCAAAAGGATACAGCAGAGCTCAGTGTTTGTAGTAACAAAGAGATGCTGTTTTATAGCCACAGTAAAAGTTCAGTTGTAGAACAAAATGAGTGCAGACATTCCTTCTGTAATGAGCTGCTTTAAATTGACAGCATTATCATGTTTTACCATCTTTGCAAAACATTTTTATTAGCT
Source organism: Lemur catta (assembly GCF_020740605.2). Classification (NCBI taxonomy): domain Eukaryota; kingdom Metazoa; phylum Chordata; class Mammalia; order Primates; family Lemuridae; genus Lemur; species Lemur catta. Next base: position 48,001,287 of record NC_059140.1, read on the forward strand.
TGATTGGCAATGAGTAAACAGAACCCACTTCCTTTCCTCTGTCATTTGAATGTGGCAGAATGTCTTATATAGAAATAATAAAAACCACAAAAATAAAAAGGGCATAAAAATAACTTTGTTAATTGGGAAACCTCCGACCATCAATAAAAAGATTAAATTAATAAAATAACAGGAATATATCACATTGTGATTTTTTTCCCTCCAGTCATAGATTAACTAGAATTATTTGATTAAAGGAGTTTATAAGTTATTTGTCAGGCAGTACCTTTTATAAAGGTGTTATCAATAAGTATTTTTGTTAATTAATTTACTACATAATATTACAGACTGAGCATCTCAAATCTGCAAATCTGAAATCCAAAATCTGAAACTTTTTGTATGCCCGTATAAAACTCAAAGCGAATGCTCATTGGAGGATTTCAGATTTTGGATTTTTTTGATTAGGGCTGATGAACCAGTATGTATATAATGCAAATATTCCCAAATCCTCAGGAATTCCAAATCTGAAACACTTCTGGCCCAAGCATTTAGAATAAGGGATACTCAATTTCTATTTATTTTAGACTACAAAGGAAAAACAACTGATAGTGCATGAAATAAACTCTCAAGAAACTTGATTACCCTATATTGGCTAGCATTTAACACAACATCTTCCTTTTTTTTTTTTTTATTTCAATCTCTGTGTGTGTGTGTTTGTGTGTTTGCGAAACTATCTGATTAGTGACCTTAGAACTGAAATCTACTCAGGATTCATTCACTTTAAATTTATTTATCAAAAATACTATAGATGTAATTTTGAATGTTTTAGTGAACTGTGTAAGTAGAAAAAGACCAAAAATGGTAATAACAGGGCAAAGGCTTTTATGCCATTTCATCGCTTCATCAAGAACTTTACGGTGCGATATACACCTAGGATGAAAAAGAGAGTTAACAGGCTGCGATACAGTATTGACAGCAGGAGAGTTAAGGTCAAGCAAAGTTGAACGGCAGCATTACTGCCAGCCATTCTTGCTCGTAGATCTGAACTTTAATCCACAGAGATTGTTAAAGCCTCAGGTAGAGGTTGGGTGATAATGGTGGCTGTTATCCCAAGGAACAGATGGTAGAGTGAGTGACACCTATAAATGTGCAGGCTGTGTTGCTTCAGTGACAAGATGCTAAACCCTTCTGGCACTGAAGTAAAAAGACAGGTGTCTTGACACAAAAAGAGGTATCGAAACTTTGCCTCTAACCGTTTGTAACGTTGGAGACACTATTTCAAACCTAAGTAACTGAAAATCTAAATTGAGGTGCATTAACATAGAAAGATTACTTTTGGGTATTTCCCATCAATGTTTCTTCCCCCTCTCCCTCCCTCTTTTTTCTTCCTTTCTTCTATTCCTCCTTCCTTCATCCTGTCTACCTTCTTTACTTTTTTTTCCTAATTAGTCCAGATACCTGTCATCTAATAGTAAATTAACAATCATTATATTCTAAGTTTCTTATTTTAATGGGTTCATGCATTTATGTGAAAACCCTCTATTTCTTATTTGTAAAATAAATAAAATAGCAAACAGATTTTTTTCTTTGATAAAATTATACATCACAGTGGAATTCTTCAGTTACTTTTATGTTTGCTTTAAGTATAGTGTGAAGTTAATCACGTATACATATACTATTTATTATAATTTTAATTAGCAATGTCAGGTTTGGAGATTCATGTGGCCAGCAGGGAAAACACAATAGTGTAAAAGCAAATTTAACAAATGTAGTTACTTTAAATTCCATTATCACTTCAAGAGATTACTTGTTTTAACAGGTATTAAAGCTAATAACATTTAATCTACTTGCTTGAATGTAACAGCATTTTTTTGGAAGCCAATGAAAATAAAGCTTCAATAATCAAGTACAACAGCTGTTCAAGTTTTCAGCACAATTCTTTCCAAAAGAAATTAGGTTCTAATAGCCAACTCCTCGTACTGTCTTTTTCTTCTCTTGGATTTTAAACTATATAGTTACATATTTTTCTAGAAAGAGAGATAAATGTGATAGAAAAACAGACCACATTATAATACTCCAATTAAGTGTTTTGGTGCTAGTAATGAGTAAATAAAGACATTGCAAACGTGGAAAGACAACATGAGGGTTGTTTAGATATACTTCAGTACAGTGGTAATGTGAGTGAGTGGTACCACTAAAGCCAAAGTAGTAGTGGAATTAGGAATTAATTACAACTTGGGTCCTACTTCACTTCACCTGTAAAATCAGTGGCTCTTTGTAAAGTAATACTAAGTATTTTCTATCTCTGTTATTCACTCTATCTACTTACAAGAGAATTTCTTTCCTTCTATACATAGCAAAACACATTCACTCCATCCACTCCTACAATAAGTCTAGCACTTGGTAAATGAATACAGTTGGCTTGGGGCATGCATACAGTCAAGATTAATTATCATGAAGAGTCTAACAACTCTGAATGCAAGTGCCTGGTGCACAGTAAATGCTTGTAGACTAAATGGAGGCTCAGGTTCTATGTCTTCTGACGGTCATATGACAATGCATTATAAGGTACCGTGTTGTCAATCCTTTACATATTACATGTGCAGTATTGTGAAATTTTTTAATTGGTAGCAAAAGCCAGTCCTATTCTTTATTAGTTTATTTATTTTGTTCCATTAAAAAAAATGTCACTATGTTGTAGTCTAATCAACTAAGGTGGAAATATTCTTCATTCTTTGATTCGTTGTTGAAATTATTTTTTAATTACTTCTGTTATTCTATTATACCTTTTAATTACCAATCCAATATATTAAATACTCAAAGTATTTGACTTGTTTTGCCACCCTACCTTTAAGTACAACCCCCCCCCAGAAAAAAATATATATATATTCTGTCTGGAAAGTATCCAGCCAATGTTAACATAATGAGAACGGTTACATGGCTGGCTGGATACTTTCCAGACAGACCTTTTTATATACACATATGTATGAATGTGTACATATATATCATACATACACATGTATGGTCAATTTAGTGATCAGAATTTTTCAAAGGTAACCTATATTAATATAACATCGTCACAAGTTTGGATTTTATAATGAGCTGCACATACATGGTCTGTTTTCTCCCAACTTCATCGAATTAAAATGCATATACGTGTTCTATGTTTAATAAAATCTTATGTTCACACAATTTTCAATGCTGTGTGCTTGGAATAATTTATCCAGTTGTATACATTATAATAATACAGGCAGTTTTCTACTATTGTGGAATTCTTCAGGTGACTCTGGAATAAATCCGGAAGGTGATAGATTGACCAACAAGAAAAATATTTTCAATTGGTGCATTATATAAAACCACACTAATATACTTTAATAGACTCTTGGAGTTTTGTGAGGTGAAATTTACAGAGCACAGTGATGGAGCAAAGTAAGCATTCCAAATAGGATATTATTGATTTTTATTGTAAAATTCATAACCCAGGTCTTTAAGAGTCTTGCAATAAGTATCTATTGACTTTGGGTCAGTATAACAAAGATTTTTGGTGCATAATTCAATATATTTGGGTGGTACATATAGTGTATATTTGATATACTACAATATTTATATTGTAGAAAAGTCTACAAAGTCTACATGGTCAGATAAGAGTTGTGCAGTTTATACATGTTTGGAAAACTATACTACAAAATGTTATTATATGTGTGCATATGAATCTCAAAATCTTTACAGTCCTATGGTCAGTCTTTCTAACATTGCCAACAGACTAAAATTATTTTACTGAAGGTTTTATCAGCATAGAATAGTAATAAGTTCTCTTTTTAACACAGACTTAATTTTCTTATCAAACACTAGCCAAGTTATAATATATTGAATATTTCATCACAAATTCTAATATGAAATAATTGTCAAACATTAAATCCTCTGTGTTTTATGATTCACCAACCTTGATTTTGCTGTACTTATTTAAAATGTATCAATTTCTTTATGTGTTTATGTGCAAAGGATCACTCTTGCATTATTGCAGATTAGCAGAGCTACAATAGAAAGTGAAGTCACTCCACCTACTCTTGCAATAAATTCAGTGCGTGGTGTAAGGTGATAGCTAACCTCACACAATAGCTTCTGCTTCGCTAAAGGCTTGGAGCTGGGGAATTTGCATAGTAATAGTAGATTGCCTTGTTTAGAAGTTGTCTTGCCTTTGAGTATTAACTTTCCTACATTATGTTTGATTGATTATTTATGGAAATTTAACTCCCACAGAGAGCCTACTTTGGCTAAGATAAAATACAATTTTAAAAACAGTTTAGGTGATTAGTCTCCTGAGTGACATGAGATTTTATCTTAAATCTCATATAAAGTTTCATATATTAAAAATATAGCTAAGGATTTCTGTCCACACATAGAAATATTGTTTGGAATTATATATGAGATTGGGCATTTGAAAAAGAAATAGGGATATTTGATATATATGAGAAAGGTGGCATTTTATATCAGTGAAATAAGGATAGAATTTCCTCTAAATATTGATGGGAGATTTAGTAATTCATTTGAATAAACATTAAATAGGCCCTTGCCTCACACCATACACAAAAATCAATTATAGATCAATTAAAGAATGAAATATATAATTCAAAATTAATAGACTTTAAGAAGTCAATGTAGAAATCTATCTCCACAGATAGGAATTTCTTATAAAGCAGGTAAAATTATAAAATATGCAGAAAAAGATTCTTAAATTCAACTATAAAAATTTAGAAACTCTCATTATGGGAGAAGTCAAAAAATGTATAAAAAGTCAAAGTAGAAGATACTTGCCACTTATTTAACTCATGTATTACTATCCAAAGTATATCTTGAATCCTAAGAATCCATTAGAAAAAGACAGTAATCCTTTTGGGAAAAAATGTCAAAACATTTTTACAGAGGAGAAAGCCTAAATGTTCATAACTATATGAAATGATGTCCCACCTTATTATGGAAATGTCAAGTAAAGCCACAGTTAAATACCATTCCACACCTATGAGATTGACCAAAAATAAAATAAAAAGGTCTGACAATGCCAAGTGTTCTGAAGTTGGCTTCAGTGAAATTCTAACTCTTTGTAGAAACAAAAATTGGTAGTGTCACTTTAAAAAACATGTTAGAATTACCCAGTCAATACCCTACAACCCAGCTATTCTACTGCAAGATAAGTGCCCTAGAGAAAATTTTGGTTGACAGCAGTATTGGTAAGTAGACTTCAGCCTTACCCAAATGGAGAGAATTTATTACTGAAGAATAGACTCATTTGTACACTGCTCACTTTTTGTTTACTCATTAATTTAACAAAGACTTGTTAGACACCTACTCTATGCCACATATTGTTCTAGATGGTGAGAATATTGCAGCAAACAACACCAACAATAATCCTATGCTCATGGAGCTTGCGTTTTGTGAAGCCAGAGAGTGAACCAAAGAAGCAAGTGGATTATATGGTATATAGAAGTTGATAACTGTTGCTGAGACCGATACAGCATGAAATTTGAGTACACACTTTTAAGAAAAAGTTGCAGTTTTGAATTTTGCTTTACTAATGGCGAATATATGAAATTTCTTTTGGAGGTGGAAAGTAGTTTTGGTTGCTCTGTAAGTAGAGGCTAGTTTCCTAACAAAAAATTTCCAAATTGAAAGCAAAAACAAAAACAAAAAAAACCAAGACACTGTGGATAGATTAGTACCATACTGTGTAGAGACTCTTTTGATAACCTGGATGTAAGATTTTTAGTTTGCCTAGTTGCCAAGGAAAGAATCATTTCATGTTGCCCCAGGACTGCGGGCACAGGTTGAAACAGAAATTCTTGCAATGCTAATGGCCTGGGTAATAAGCCCCCTAGGAGATTGCCTTGAGGCGGAATGATGCTGGATAAATGTCTAGGTTATGGATCTAAACAAACATTTACACATAGCTGGACTGTGTCAGATTTCATCCAGCTGAACTTGACCTAGTTCCTCAGGGTCTGAATTACCCACAATCCGTAGGGATTCTGTGAGGATTAAATGGCACATCTCTAGACATCCTGGTCCAAACATCTACTACAAAGCACCTACAAGTAGAGAAGTTTGTTGTCAATAATTGTTGCTTGAGGGTTTGGGATTGTTGATCCTTCCCATTATGAAGGCCAGGAGAGGAAGAAGACCAGAGAGATTCTTACAATCCAGTGGATTTTTAAAGAAATGGGAATTCTAGATGTTCTAGACAAAACACAAGTCTTATCTCTAGGAAACTGTGCCTGAGTCCTATGTTGCCAGAGAAGAGGAAAGACTAAACAGAGGAAACAACAGGGATTAACTATTGATTTTATACAATGCCGCTGTGAGGATAGTGGTAGGATCAATTAAGTTTGTTGGGATTTTTTTGTTGTTTTATTTTGTTTTGATTTTTCCCCTGAGCCTTTCAGATATTGACTTGGAGCCCAGGAAAACAAAAACAGTCCTGTTTGCTTTGTATCCTGGGAGATGACAGACTAAAATTTTAACCTGAAATTCAGAGCGAAAGACAGTGAGCTGGCAAGCAGTCCCAAAACTTAATTTTAGAACAATAGGGAGATGCTGAATGTGCCAGGCATTATATTAAATCCCTTTACAAATACTATTCAACTTAACAGTCAAATCTCTATGCTATGTATATTATTATTCCATATTAAAGATAAGTAAGGAAACAGTCAAATCATAGAACTTACCCACGTTGCTGCTATGGTTTGAATGTATCCCCTCCAAAATTCATGTGTTGGAAACTTAATCTCCAAAGCAGTAGTGTTGGAAGGTAGAGCCTTTGGGAAGGCATTTAGGCCATGAGTGCTCTACCATCATAAATGAATTAATGCCACTATGAAAAGGGCTTGGGAATGTGTTTGCTTTCCCGTGTATTTCCACCTACTGCCGTGTGAAGATACAACAGGAAGGCCATCATCAGGTACCAGTTCCTTGATCTGGGCTTTCTCAGCCTCCAGAACTCTGGGACAATAAATTTCTGTTCTTTATAAATTATCCAGTCTCAAGTATTCTGTTATAGCACAAAACAGGCTAAGACAGTTGCCAAATAGCAACATGGTACTTAAGAGATTTACCCCAAGTCTGTGCATCTTGTGCCCCTGCTGTTCCCTGACTGCTTCAAATATGAGCCAAAATGGGAGGAATAAGATTGTGTATTACCAACCTCTGTACTGTTATCTTTGGCAAATCCTCTCTTAAGAAAGTGAATGACTTACCTTGATATACTCTCCTGTCAAAAATGTGATTATTGTGCCAGAGGTAATATAGAAGGCATATATTCCACACAAGAATAAGGAGTTATTGCACTGGGTTCTTAAGTGATTGCAGGGGTAGAGGGTGGGGAGGAGATTTCTCCCCAGGTGATTCTGAAGGCCAGCTAGGTTTGAAAAGCACTGGGTTACTGTTGAAAAATATCATTTAATAATTACAAAAAATGCAGCAAATACAAATTTAGCGTTATATTTACATTTACTTTTAAAAAGTCTTCATATTGGAAAAATATTAATAATACATGATCATATATTAAAAAGTCTGTGTTCTTTAGTGTGTGTTGCCCTAACTTTGTGATTCAGGGACCAAACTCCGGCAAAGAGATAGGAGTTGCACCAAGTAGCACTGCGTGGAGTTGAGAATCACGTGATTCACTTCATATATATATATATATATATATATATATATATATATATATATATAACATACTTTCAAAGTTAGGTTTGTTTTTTGACTAAATCTTTGTCATCTGGAGAAGCTTGGCTTGGATGTTGGATAAATCTTATTATTTTTATTTGTTTTGTGAATCTGTCACTACCATTAGTATTGTTGGTAAATTTTTTAGTTCATTGCTTAGACATCTCTTGTAATTCATCATTGGTGTGTTTTTACTTTTTCCTCTCCTTATTATGAATGCCAAGGTCTTTATTTTCTTTTATGAAATTTAATCAAGGTTAAATTTTTCTCAAATACCAATGACTTTACTGTTTGTTTAATGTTTGTCTTAATTGTTAGTGCTTCCAGTTTAAACCTCAAGCTATTTGCTATCTTTATATCATACATTTACTCAAATGAGATTTCTCCAAATGAAGCTAGTCCTGTCTTCTTGTAGGATAGGGCATTTGAGAGAGGGTGGTTGTTGACTCTGACAGGCCAGGGATACAAAGTGGATGGTTTAGGCTGCAAGTAATAGAAACCATGATTCAAACTGGCTTTAAAAAAAAATAAGAAAATTTGTACTTCACTTAATTATCTTGATGCAATCAGATCAATAGCTCAATAATGTCCCTTAGAAATTCAGAACTTTCTTCCTCTATATTTTGCCATCAGCATGAGTTTCATCAAGAAGGATACAAGTGACCATTGAGACAGTTTTCTTCACATGTAGGAGTTCATAAAAGCAAACCTTTCCCCCAGGTGTGAGGCATAAAACTTTTCCTTTGGTCCTGTTGGACCAGCTTGTACAATGAGTCTAATTCTTAATTGGGAGTGGTCATCGAGACAATGCCACATGGCTGGTTGTCATGAGGATTTACTTTCTGGAGGATGGTGCCCAGCTGCGCTTGATGCATGGGCTATATGTAGTGTAGGTACACACCTCAAATAATACCAGAGTTCTATTATGAAAGTAGGAGAAATGGATATTTGCCATTCGACCAATTTCCGCCATTGTGGCTAATTAGCTATATGAGCAGGAGAACATTGATTAGGCTCTCAGAAAAATATGCATACAGAGATTAAAATTTTGCTTCATAAGGAACTAATAAATTAAATGAGATAATATAGCAAAGTAACCATTTAATTCCTGAACAATACTCTATTGTCAAAATTGTTACCTATATATTACATTATAACGATATCATCTTCATATCACTATTGTTTCTAAAACTCTAAAATTGATTGCTGCTGTCTTTCTCTAGTTGGATAAATGAGAGTCTCAAGCAGTAAATTCTTTTCTGGTAAAAACCACAAAACCTCAACAATAAACAGTAAGTGAAAGTCAAAATGTAGAATGACCTATAAATGACCTGCATGACGTTGCTCCTCAATTGAGGAAAATGGTAAAACAGTCAGTGAATGATACTCACAGTATGTCAATAGCTTTCTGTTAGATTACAGAATAAAAGAAGATAGACTTGAATGATAGACATGCAGAAATGTCACCTTAATGTTGCTGATATTCTTGACTTATTATGAAAATGAAATTTTCTGAAATAGAATGAAAACAGTGACACATTTCCTGCCTTGATAGATATATGCTCTCTGATATAAATGTTTCTAAGAAACTCTTCTTCTTTCATATTAAAAATCAATAAAAATTCAATAATCAAATAAATGTAAATAAAGCAAAATTATTGGGAGTAAAATAAAAAAATTGTAATTAAGTGAACTATTTAGGCAAAGTTTCAGTGAAGGGGACTGTAAAAATGATATTCTTCCAAGAGATCAGTTTGAAAAAATTCCTCACTAGTATTAAAAATATTCATGACTTCTGACTCAAAATTCCACTCAGCAATTTTCTAAAGTCGCAATCAATGATTCACACATTGATTTATTTACTAGTCATTATAGCTTATTATAGTGAAACATTAGACGAACTTACAACACCTAATGGATAAATAAAGCATGGTTTAACCCTAGATGAAATGTTATTTACTTTTGGAGAATATTTAATGTCATGGCTAATAAAGCTGCTTTCATGTTAAGTGAATAAAGCAGGTATAAAAAACGCCATAGCATCATCTTATTTTTTTAAAAAATGGAATATAACAATTATTAGTATTTTTGCATATGTTATATTTATAATATTTAATGATAGTGGAAATACTAAAAAGAAGTTTCAAAAATGAAATAAATGGGAAAGATAGTATGCAGAAGAACCCTTTATAGTTTAGAAAAAATATTAAGATAGAGGTTTATTATTTAGAGGTGAGCTATAGTTTATAAAACATGAGCAGGAAAATTTTGCATGATTTCTCTCTTGGAAACAGCAATACAATGTCTTGATTTCAGTAGTATGCTTTAACTGGTCTATTTATATAAAAATGCTATTTTCAGTCTAAATTGTTTTGTATTGATAAAATATATGCTCAACCAAACGTAAAGGTTTTTTTGTTTGTTTTAATACAACATTTATGGAGACACCTATAGAAGAGTTTTACACCTACAAGTATTTGAGGAAATGCCTGTGTAAGTTAAAGTAAGAACATGACTTTAATATTAGTAACACTCTATGAGTAAGGAATAGATTCAGCTACATGTAGAAAAACAAAAGAAGACTCGCTTAAAATATATCAAGGTTTACTTATCTGAACATAAGTCTGGAGATGGGTGGTCCAGGGCTCCTAGTATGCTTGGAGACCCAATATAACATCCTGGCATATGGCTTTCATTCTCAATTTCACCACAGGTCCTGGAGATTTTTTAGAATTCTAGACTGTATTGCGTTATTCCAGGTAGACAAAATCAAAGGAGAGGAAACAAGTAAAACCAATCTCTTTTAAAGAATACTTCCCAGATACCTCACACAACATTTCTGCTAATAGCCTGTTGGCCCAAATTTAGGCATCAGGTAATACCTAGATGCAAGGGATACTGGCAGGTCTAGTCTTTCACATCAGGTGGCAATGTCCCTGGCTACGCATTACAGAACTATTACTAAGGAGGAAGACAAGAGTGGCTCTGAGGGTAGGCGACTGGCAATCTCTATGTATGTGTAATTAAATTTCTATTATCAATGATTTTAACATGGTTATCCTTTCCTTAATAAAATTTATGTTTAATTATTCTACCATTTCAAAATTTGAGATTTATTCTGTTCTATTTCAGCCCTCAGGTCAAATTAAATCATATCCAATGATACAGCAATTGTTAGAAATGAATTTAAAAGGAACAAATGTGTGATCTTACATACAGTTTGGTAATACTGAAGGTATTTGAATACTGCTGTGTTGCAACTAAAGTCAGTCAGAAAATATGTGGGAATAAAAGGAGTGATGATGTTTAGAGGAATGAATATACAGTGTCAAATACTACCATTACATACAGCTAAGAAGTAGAACAGCATAATTATCTCCTTCATTTTGTTCATTCTGTAATATTTCTAGGGTTTTGTTTTGTCTGTTTTTGTTTGTTTTGTAACTATACTTGAATAAGTTAAAATAGTAATGAGAAAAATTTATATATCAGTTTCTAATTTTGGTAAGAGATACTATTTATTAGTTTCAATTAGGTTTCTTTCATTTCTTCCATTGTTCATGACATTGTTCATGATGCACCTGTCTTCACATGCCACCTTTAAGGGGAATCGTCCTGCTGATAGCCGGGGTTAAAGTACTATCTAGGTGTCTGTGATTTTTTTTGTGTAGTGTCCTTGTCTCTCATGGCTGCAATATTCAGAGCCTAGCCCATCCCCTCTGAGCTATGGCAGGGCAGGACAGGACAGGATGAGAAAGAACAATCAGATTCCCTCTCTATGGAAGGTGACTTAAAAAATAAAGAAGGAATAGGCTGAGAACATTGGGAACAAAAGCAAATAAAAAAAAAATCATGCAGAAGGAGTCTGGAGGACAGCCCTCTGGGACAAGAAATAAAACAGTGGGGAGCCAAGAAGATCTGTACTAGACAAAAAGACAGAGGTACCATGTAGAGAGAAGTGGAAATCCATGAGCAACCAAGGCCATCTATGTGTCCCTTCAGTGAGCTAAATGGCCTATGGAGCTGCTTTAATTCTAGTCCTAGACCTGCCTTGCTGTTTTACAGAAAGTTTGTACTTTTGCAATAGGAAGAACAAAACTAAAAACACATAAATGTGAAATTGTTTAGATTAATTTATGTTAAATGAGCCATAGCTGTACAGTGGGTCATTAATTTTAGAAATATTAATAATATCCATTATCATTTGACAGAAAAGCAAGCTTATTTATCTGACTGAAGTTATGTATAATTACCTGTTACTGGACCCACTCCCCTGTTTGAGATATTCTCTCTAAATAAATTCTAATCCAGTGCTGTAAAATAAAATTATAAGGTGAGAACAAATGCAAGCCACATTTATGATTTTAAATTTTCTAGGAACCACATTAAAGACAGTAAAATGGAATGCAAAAAAAATAATTTTAATTAATTAATTAATTTTAATACTATAGTCAATTTAATCCCATATGTCTAAAACATTTTAGCAGGAAATTGATATGAAAATATTAATGACATAGTTTAGATTTTTTGAAATCTAGTATGTATTTTGAAGTTAGAGCACATTTTAATTTGGACTAGTGACATTTCAAGTGCTTGATAGTCGCATGTAGTGACTGTTTACCATATTGGGCAGCCTTGTCTTAAAGATTACCATGACTGATATCCCATTTAAAAAATATCAACCAATTAATCTGACAGTTGACAGCCATAGCTTCTAAACTTTCTCTTACTTTCTTAGTTCTTTTGTTAAACTAGGAAATAATTTATGTTACATAAGTTATATAATTATTTAATTTATTTAGTTATTTATTACACTATTTAACATAAATTAAGTAATATATTTAAGCCTGCCTGTGCCATTAAAACTCTTCCTAATTCCTAATTCGTAGGAATTAGAAATTTTTCATTTCATAAATAAAATGAATGCAAACTCTGAACAACATTTGCCATTAGCAGAGGAGGCAGAGTAGAGCTGGGAGGAAAGGGGGAAGGACTCACATGGCAAGATGTAATAGGTTCATGTTAAGACAACTGGGAAAAATTGAAATATAAAATTCTGAACCCAGGAAATTTAATATATTGAGATTTACTTGAACAAAAGAATCAAAATATCTTATGGCTTTAACAGTTGTTATTTTTCATAAAGAAAATAAGCTCATAAGAAGGAACCACATGTATTTGGGGCACATTTTCAGAAAATTCCCACAGGCTGTTGATTGTTTGAGTTCTTGATGCAGTCATTTCATCCTAAACTGATTATTATGTGATTTATTTGATGGAAATAGCTTAATAGAAAACTAAAAAAAGTTCATCACTTATGAGTCAGTCCCATGACTAAAGTATTGCTTTTATCATTATATTCTGGATAGAATGGAATTTTAAAAACCGAAATCCCTGAAACCCTTTTCAAAATATATGAATTCATATGTTTTGTCAGTTTAGCATGTTACATAAGTCACTGAGTCCTTACATAGCCAAAAAAATTTCATGTAAGACCGAAGATCATATAAGTCTAATGTGTACTTTTAAGTTTTCTTCCCCAAAATGCGTTCTTTTGGTGCCAAGGACAAAATATAAGTGCTGAGCTGATAAACTCTTCAGAGACCAAGCTTCTACTAATTATAATTTCCTATGCTGATTTTTAATTCCTTTGTAATATCAGTAACTGTTTTAACACCTTGTCAGGCATTCAGGAACTTCCATCTGTGCAGCATAGTGTATTTGTGAAATAAACCCATCTGCACAGCTGATTAAAAATTGGATTAAATCCATATTTTAACTTTACCCTGCAAGAGGTGAATCCTAGTACAGTTGTTGCCATTCAGGACAGAATGTGCAATGACTTACATGTGTGGAGCAAATGGACCAAAGTCATTTTTCTGTTTATTCGTTAGTTACTTTTAATTCAATGCTAATTTAAATAAAATCATATAATGCTTAAGTATGATATCTTGGTCCAGTTAGAAACAGATCTCTCTTCATGATTCCTTTATAGTGAAAGGCATGTCTATGGTAAGTTCCACCTAGTTTTATACTATTTGGTATTGCCTACTTCATATGGAGAGTAATTTATGGGGAAATTAGAATGATAAATTCACTTGAAATGCTCCCCCCCCATCTGGCAGTCTTTAGTCTGGCTTAAAACTCCACAATTACAGTTTCATGCCATTATTTCAGTTAGGATTTTACTGGTCTTTTAAACTGCATGTGCTGTGGGAGAAAGCAAGAATACCTTTTTGAAATTCAGTCAAAAAATATTTATTGAGTACCTATTATGTACTAGGTACATTGGAGATAAAGTACTGAGGTGGGAATAAAAATAATTACTTTCTTAGGACTTACAGTCTATTGTGGAGGAGACCTCAGAAAGAAATAGATAAGTAAGATATATAGTATATTAGAGGCTCATAAGTGTTAAGAGAATTGTAAGGCAAGGATATTGACTAGGGAGTGGGGAGGTAAAGGGGGTCAGTTTTAAATAGAGTGGTCTTGAATGTCACTGAAAAAATAGCAGTTGAGTGAAGATCCCAAAGGAGAAAGCTGCTTGTCCACAATTGGTATCTGAAAGAATGTCATTCTAAACAGAGGGAACAGCACTGTTGCTAAGACAGGCAGACCTGGTACACTTGAGGAATGGCAATAGCTGGGTCATGCAGCCAGGATTTGCACCTGGGGGTTGGCAACCAGGGTCTGTACTCTTCAATACTCTGCACAGGCTCACATAGTCATGCTCAATATAGCAAGACCCCAATGATGTTCCCAGTGAAATATAAAACCATGTCTTAGGAAATATGATTTAGAAAATAAAATTACACGAAAGATATATTTGTTTATTTCAGTAAAAGGCCAAAGTGCAAATCCCAGCTTGGCTAAATATTAATAGTAGCTCCATGAAACAGGACATAGTATTTAAATTTTTGTATCTCAGCTTCATATTGGCATGCCAGGTGTGTGTAATTTAGACTAATGTGAAATAACATTTTAGAGCATTCATTAACCTGCAAGACACATAGTAGACAATATGTAGAGTTAGTTATATAACCACAGGACGATTCCTATGGAATATTCAACTTTCTCAGTTACCTCTTCAATAATTCTTCAACTCAATGGCCACAATGTAGAGGTACGCTACTACTATAGGCAACATGGTAAGTACAAATGTGGGAAAAGGCATCACTGCTGCCACTGTAGAAGAAGGATATATAAATAACCTAAACATACATTAGCTAAAATGAGGTTTTTTTTAAACATACATTAGCTTAAAAACCTGGGGGCCAAAAGAAATATTTTCATAAGTGTTACTGGAGATGAGTAGGAGCTTAAAGAATGGAGAGGATTTTGAAATGGAGTTTGGTAACGATATTTCAAAGAATAGGTTAAAAGAGCAAGGTCTTGAACAGGTGTGGTGTGCCAGAAGACTTGCTATATAAACAGTAGTAGTTTCAGGGGGCTTCGAATGTGGTAGATTGAGGCATGTTTATATTGACTAATGGGGCCCCTTGTAACATAGGGGAGTTGAGGAAGGCTTGGATTACTAGAATCTATGGATTTGTGTCCATTGGAAGGAGAACTCCCAGCTGACCCTTGAACAATGCAGGAGTTAGGGGTGCCAACCCTGCACCTCTGCATAGTGGAAAATCTGCATATAAATTTTGGCTCTCCCAAAACTTAACTACTAAGGCCTACTGTTGGCCGGAAGCATTAACCAATAATATAAACAGTCAAATACATATTTTGTATGCTGTTATGTGTCACATACTGTATTTTTAAAGAAAGAGAAAAGAAAATGTTATTTAAAAAATCATAAGGAAGAGAAAATACATTTACTATTCATTAAGTGTAAGTGAATCATCACAAAAGGCTTCGTCTTCATCATCTTCATTTTGAGTGGGCTGAGGAGGAGCAGGAGGAAGAGGAAGGATTAGACTTGTTCTCAGAGTTGGCAAAAGAAGAAAAAATCCACATATATATAAGTGGACCAAAATAGTTGAAACTGTTGTTGTTCAAGAGTCAACTGTATTTCCAAGAATCCTTAAATCCAGGGTCAATATGTCCTGGTTTTTTGGGGATTGTCTCCTTTTATGCCTGCTAGCCCAGCTTAATTATTAACAGCATTATTTCACTCTTGAAAGGGTCCCATTATAGACAAAAAATTATATGAACACTCTACAAATATAAAGGCAATATTAGGCATATGGAAAATGTGAAGTGATTTAATTCTTTTACCTGCTTCTTGAGACACTGATAAATCTCTTTATCCTACTTCTTATTCTTCAAAAGTGATACCTTTTAAAAAGCAAACAAATGTTATGTCATTTTTAAAAGAAACACGGTTAGTTCATAATCCTTAAATCAAAGCTGCTCAGGTAAAAGGCTCCTCCTTTTGTGAAGCATTAGCAGTAATCAGCATGAAAAATAGGAACTTAATCATCATGCAGATAGAATCTGATAATTATAAAGGATTTCAATGTCATATACTTAGAAAATAATAGCCAAATTAAATCAAGTGAGGAAAAGGAATAAAGCTAGTTGATGGTAAAACGGTAAAATTCCCCACAGAGCCAAGTACCCAAACTTGAATAGATAAAACAAAGCTGTCTGATTGAGGGTGAGTAAATATGAACATTGGCTAAAAGTTAGGAGGACATGGGTAATTGTAATTATACACAATAGAATTACTGCCCACTGAGTACTGATTTTACTTGAATGTAGGCTACTTTAATGCTTAGGTGATAATAACAATACGTCATTTGGGGTATTGTAAATCACCTCGAGGGATCAATATGAAAACTCCAGGGTTGAAGAATGCCCAAATGTTGGTACCTCGATGAAGCACAATAAATACATAGTCCTCTTTTATAGAACAAGTAGGACTAAAATATAAACACAGTGCATTACGTGTAGCAAAACAACCTCAATCTGTCCCTTTTATATGCTTTGGAAATATGTTCAATATCTTTTAAAATTTGCTGATGAGTTCACCTCAGAGTAAAAAATCTAGTAGATGAGCAGGAAACAGAAGTGACTCCATCATTTCACCCCCCTTTCTTCTGCACAGTGATAAACCATCTGTTTGGGAGTTGCTTTCTTCCTCTCATCGCAGAAGCAGAAGGTGATTCACGTAGGGACAGTGCAAGCACATTAGGTTTTCAAGGTGGCTTTTTATTCCACCAGGTAAAGATTGGGTGAGTCAGACATTGGCTCTAATAATAGCAAGTCTCTCTCCTGTGATCTTCAGTCCCTTATGAATATAACTGAAGAGACTCGGGAAGAGTTGTATTCTGCAACTTGAAGCAGATGATTATAAATGTTTGCACATAATTGTCTTGTTTCTTAATGCAAATGTTAATGTAAAAAATTGCAGGAATAGGTGCAGGAACACTTATTCAGACCGTCCTCGGCTGTCCACTATGGTAGCCAGTAGCCTGTGTGGCTGTTTAAATTTAAATTAATTATAATTAAATGTAAAAATTCAATCTTTAGTTAGGCTAGGCAATTTTTAAATACTCAGTAACTGCCTGTGGCTAGAAGTTACCATATTGGACAGCACAGACATAGAACATTTCCATCACTGAAGAAAATTCTACTGGAAAGCGCTAAGGACCCAAAGACACTTATAGAAATAGTATTTAAAATAAAAAATAGCTGGAAACTATCAACATGTTCAGGACTAGGGCAAAGATTAAGGAAACTATGGCAAAGTCACTCCATAGACCATTACAGAGAAAATAAAATGATCTTTTAGCAAAAGGTTTTTAACAAAATGGGGACATGATAATACATAATGTCAAATAAAGAAAATAAGTTATGTATACACCAGTAGTTCTCTTTTGTATTTAACGTGATGGCAACAGTCATACATGGATGACACACTAGCTAGCTGACTAATAATCAGCCCTGTGATTGAATGGACACTCATTACCTTAAGAAGTGAAATTCTACAAGTTATATATTTAGTTTAATTTATTCAGGTTCATGTCTAATCAAGCTAAACATAAGAGGGTTGCTGGCATTCTTTGTAATCAACTACATTTAAATGGCTGAAACTATTTTTGTTAGACTTTTTTTTTTCCCCTGGCTTACTTTCCACCAAACAATGTGAACCTATATATAGATAATAGAGAAATAAAAGTGTCTCTAATATGCTAGGCATAAATGTATCTGATAGCCCTCTGACATTAGTATGCTTTGTAATGCTGTGCTAAAAATTTATATATTTGATATTTGAGAATGAACAATCAAAATATAATACTTCCAACTTGTAAGATTTACTTGGATGTTTTCAGAGTTTTATTTTTTATTATTCTCATTTTTAAAAAATGTTCTATTATACCTATGTTGAGCCCCTTTATGACATTTAGAAATATGATTATATAAACCAAGGTTAATTCCATGTTATGGTAATTTATATATGAGTGTACATTGTATAAAATACAGTAAATAAAAAGACAAATAATGTTTCTGATTGAGTTAATTTTCTCAGAGACAATGCAAATAAACACTTTAATAATAGCGTCAATAATATAAAAAAAGTACACAGCTTTCATTTGCTTACAGTTTACAAAAAAAAAATCCAAAACTAATTTTATAAATGAGGAAAGAATGAACTAGAAATTGAACACTTGCATGTAAACAAGTTCTGACTCTGATAATGAGGTGTAACTGAAGTTTGTATTTGCAAATTAACATCAAATGCTGCCACAAAAGATAGGAGTTTTAAGAATGTATAGAAACATGATTTTTTTCCTCCTACTGCAGGTGTGTTGAGGCACACAGGATGATTGCTAGAGCAAATTTGATCAGATTTATGCATGAAACATACTGCATTAATAAAGTTGTTTTATTGCATTTGCCAGGTGGTTTCTTGTACATAAAGCGATATTCTTAAGCTAACATTTTTTTTTCTAAATTCCTTATGCCAGAATGTTGGCTACTGTATGCCTTTTGCTTAGAATTCAGTTGTTCCATGTTTTATGTGAAATTTTAATTATGATTAATTTAAAATTGTGATAGCCTTCTATAAATAGAAATGATATGGATTATTTTTTGAGCTTGTTGTTTCTCCTTTTTTAAAAAATCTACACATAGTCCAAAATGTCTTTGCCTTTCTAGAAATACTACCATAATGTTACCTCAACATGTCTATTGGGTTCTTTTCTTAGTGATTTATGTAACTTTTTCTCATTTAATACTTATGATAATTCCATGGGGAAGATTTTGTAAGTCCCATTTATATTTGGAAAACTGAGAATTAGGGAGGTAAATCAATTTGCCTACTGTCTATAGGTAATCAAAGTCAGAGTCCAAAATTTCAGTCTAATTAGACCTGACTGCAAACCAATGTTCTTTATCAAAACTCTATACTGCCTCCTTCCCTTAAAGCAGATCTATCTATTAGCTGCCAGTTTCTGTTTTGGATTCTGATGTTAACTCAGGGAAGACAAGGTGTGAACTTAAATGTTGTTCTCTTAGCATTTTTCATAATTATATTTTGATTATTACTATTGTAATTAACGGTTTAATATCTGCCTTCCCTTTCAAAATGTAACATCTAGGAGGGTGGGACCACAGTGAACTCTTGTTAAATATTTATAAAAAGAAGAACAGACAGAAAGAATTAAAAAACTAAATGATAAAGACTAAAGATAGAAGGAAAAAAGGAAGAATGGAGGCAGGGAAGGAAAGAGAAAATGAACCATATCTTTCTGTATATCAAAAGCTAATTTAAAAAAATTACTGTATTGAAATTCAGATGAGTACCATGAAGAATTACTGGAGCACAATTGGGGTATCAACTAGATAAAATGTGACATTTAAGCTCAGTCCTGAATAATAAACAGAAGGTGATTCAGGTGAAACTAGAGTGATGTGGAGCAGCCAGAACCTACTGCGTTTTCTAACTCAAGAATTTAGGATTTATCTTTTAAAGTGTGACTTGTGCTGCTATAAACATTCGAGTGCAAGTGTTCTTCTTATAAAATGTCTTTTTTTTCCTTTGAGTAAATACCCAGTAGTGGGATTGTTAGATTGAATAGTAGGTCTACTTTTAGTTCTTTCAGGTATCTCCATACTACTTTCCATAGAGGTTGTACTAGTTTGCAGTGCCATCAACAGGGTATAAGTGTTCCTTTCTCTTCACATCCACGCCAGCATTTGTTGTTTTGAGACTTTTTGATAAGAGCCATTCTCATTGGAGTTAGGTGATATCTCATTGTGGTTTTGATTTGCATTTCCGTGATGATTAGAGACGTTGAACATGTTTTCACGTGTGTATGTTGGCCATTAGTCTATTTTCATTCAAAAAGTTTCTGTTCATGTCTTCTGCCCACTTTTTAATGGGGTTGTTTGATTTTTTTCTTGCTGATTTGCTTGAGTTTTTTGTAGATTCTGGTTATCAGACCGTTATCAGATGTATAGCATGCAAATATTTTCTCCTATTCTGTAAGTAGTCTATTTGCTCTATTGATTATGTCTTTGGCTGTGTAGAGCTTTTTAATTTGATTAGGTCCATTTATTTATTTTTATTGTGGCTGTGCTTGCTTTTGGGGTCTTCCTCATAAATTCTTTGCCTAGGCCACTGTCTGTAAGAGTTTTTCCAACATTTTCTTCTGGCGTTCTTATAGTTTCATGCCTTAGGTTTAAGTCTGTTATCCATCGAGAATTAATTTTTGCGAGTGGTGACAGGTGCAGATCCTGTTTCAGTCTTTAATATGTGGATATCCACTTTTCCCAGAATTTATCAGTGTCCATATTTGTATTTTTGAAAGGTTTATTTGGCTTCAGTGTTCAGAATAGACTTTAAGAGACAAAGTGTGGATTGTACAACTAAAGGTTCAAAGAGGGAAGAGCTTTCTAGGATTGGAAAGAGAGCTACTGTTTTAAGGGTAGAAGAGGCTGTCTAGCAGAAGCTGTAGCCTTTGTTGGAGAGACAGATTGACTGCAAGGACAGCCTGTTGATGACTGATCCCCAGGTTTAATTACCCAGACTTGTATGTCTGCCCACCACCCAATCACCTGCTGGTGTCCCATTGGCTGAGCCCAATAGGAAGTCGAAGTGCAGAAGGCCCCTGTGGAAGCTGTGTAAAGAATTTAGCCTACTGGGCACAAAGCAAGGCATATACCCAGAAGAACAAAAGTCATTCTTTAACAAAGACACCTGTACCCGAATGTTTATAGCAGCACAATTCACAATCGCAAAGATGTGGAAACAACCCAAGTGCCCATCAATCCACGAATGGATTAGTAAACTGTGGTATATGTATACCATGGAGTACTACTCAGCTATAAGAAATAACGATGATACGACATCTCTTTGGTTCTCCTGGAGAGAGCTGGAACCCATTATACTAAGTGAAGTATCCAAAGAATGGAAAAACAAGCATCACATGTACTCACCAGAAAACTGGTTTCCCTGATCATCACCTAAATGTACATCAGGGAAGGATACCAATTGGATATCAGACTGGGATGGGGGGGGTGGGGGGAGGGGATGGGTGTATGCCTACATGACGAGTGCATTGCGCACCCTCTGGGGAATGGTCATGCTTGAGGGTGCAGACCCGGGGAGGTGGGGGGGGAGGGGATCGAGGTATGAATACATGGCGAGTGCCAGGCGCACTGTCTGGAGAGTGGGAGCGGACGCGCTTGGGACTCTGACTCGGGGGGATGGGTGGGACAGGGACAATGTATATGACCTGAACTTATGTACCCCCATGATGAGCTGAAATAAAAAAAAAAAAAATAAATAAAAAAAAAAAAAAAAAAGAAAATATGTAGCACACTGTCATAGATTAGTCCTCTTAAGAGATGTTGGTAGCTTGGTCTGAGACTTTTGGGCATGCCAGTAAAACCTACAGATGTTAGATGCTACTAAACCTATTCATTAAGCTGACCTATTTGCCTACTTAGGGTATATGAGTAGTACCCTTTCTGTCTATCATAGCAATTGAATATTGTTTCTGCCTTTCTCTTAACAAAGTTCAATATCTGTTCACTATTAAAAGGTACATGCAACCCTATTTTCCGATATAAATGGAGTGATTCTTAATTTGTCACCTCCATGCTTCCCTCCATGGAGATTTGTTTTTTAAATATTATAACATCACAAAGTGTTAAGATGTATCCAAATGGCCACTGGTTTCTCAGTCACTTATTTTCAAAGGGAAATTACCCCCTGCCCTGCCCCAAATGAGCCCCTCTACCTCCTAGCCCCTAATAAAATCCTAGCATTATTCCAGAACTTTCAACTTGTCTTCATACAGACCCTTCAAATGTAAAAATAGGAGGTTTGACCAGATAAATGATCAATGAGCTTCCCTGACCCTCTACAATTCTGTGGTTCCATTTCCTGGAAGATCATCTAATTGAAAGCAAATGTTTGTTGCAATGTACATTTAAGGACCTCATCTTCAAAAACAGCAGCCCATTTTAACTTCAATCACAAAGTGATGTGATCTTGTTGAATTTCTAATTGCAAAGAAGCTACATGTGGTCTGTAGGTCAACTTTTAATAGCATAAATATATTTTGGTTGAAAGAACTGTAACCACACTGTAATCAAAGTGGCTCCAAGAAACCTAGAAAATTGCCTATTTGACAAAAAAAACACTCATATAAATATCACTATTAACAATGCCAGGGAACTTCAGGAGATTACATTCCCAAATATTAATTTTTTCTGTGTTATCTCTACTTTCATTGTACTGCTACACCCAATTAAAGCATCAAGCATTTAACCTATACTTGTGAAAAAAGCAGTTTATGATGGGTGTAATCATACTCCCATAGGTCCAATTATCTCAGTTGGCTCCCAATTAATCCAGGGAGTTGTTAGGGCCTCCTTTTAATTAGATCTCTTCCTCTCAAACAACAATCTCTTTTTTCATATTTTACTTTATTATTTCCTTTACTGGAATCCTGCAGGGTGGGAATACTATTTTAAAATGTACTTGTTTGTTTGATGGCTGGTTAAGACTTAGTAAAGATGATATTTTTAACTAGAGTCAGCTTCTGGTAGAGATAGAAATCAGTCCTTCTCTATGAAAATTAAATGCAAATATGTACAAAGGGAGATGAGGCATACCTTGTATATTTTAAGTTTTAACATGTTTCTCATTAAGTCCCGTTGATCTTTTACATTATCTCCCAGAATGTGAAAATCAGCATAGAATTAACTGGGGTGTTTGTTTGTTTTCTGTTTGTTTTGCACTATCTGATTTGCCTGTTAATTGTATTACCTTTCAGGGCATTGATTTATGTTATAAATTAAGATATTAATATAATAAAATGACCTCGAGAAGGAAGACATTTGATCTGCAATGCCCTTTTGCCTGTTGAATCTCCTCTAAGCCATAGATAAAGTACCAAGGATAAAAGGTTGCTTTGTCAGCAAGGGGTTTCTTTTAGATTTGCTTTTTGGTAGCTGGTACACTCTTGTATTCTCTTTAGAGTTCGTCAGGAAAATGCTTTGAAATTATAGATTAAAATCTAGAGTTGTGTCACTCTTTCCAGCCAACTTTCTAAGCTGTTAAAAATCTTAGTTTATGTATAAGTAAAACTTTCTCATTAGATTCATAATTTATACAACTTTATAGGAATAGAATTCCCTTTATCATATCCCGCATACCCTATTTACTGGCATAGAGTGCATTTCCCTAAAGAGAAAGAAAGTAAACCCCTTTATCCCTAAATATATTGACATTACAGGAGTTTAGGAAATTAGGCTTCATGAGGACTGAACTGCCTTAAAAGCTTTGTTGTATATGCATAGCCTTATGCAAATAAGTACAAATTTAAATTTATGTTTTGAAAACCTGAGTAATCACATGATTTATAAATTTAGTCCAATTGTTTTCATTATTTATGCTATTTTAATTGTATCTACTATTGCCATAGGGGAAAATTTTACACATTTAATGGAGAGCCATATTTTCACAGACATGTCAACAAATAATAAAAGTCATAAATATACAAAAACACCTATATACACAAAACATTCAGATACAAGATTCATACGAAAATAGGTATTTCTTGGCTGAGAGTCTTTAGACTGATAAACTGAGATCCTGACTCTAGAACTTGCTCAATTCTCATCTTTTCCACTGAAGAGTAGATTTGTCAACCTCATACATACCTTCCTTATAAAAACTATCACAAGTTGTTACTAATATTACTCTTCAAATATGTCTACTATACTAGACTGAGTAAACATAGAAATCTGCCTTAGAAATCTCTGCAGTTCCAGCTCTTCTTGTATTCCCTGGAATGTTTACATGGTTTCAACAAATATTTATAAGAAAAAGAGGGGGGAACGATTATTCTTAATATCTATTCAGTGGAATTGCTCCATAGACAAGATATCCATACTCAGAATTGCTGCCACTTGTAAATCTCTCCATGCTTTTATTAACTCTTTTATTAAACATCTCTTTATGATACAGAATTATTTTATCCTGAATTCCACACTCAAGTGTGTGTTGTTAGAAAGAAGTCACAGAGAATCTGGCCCTTTATTGTCAAGCTGTTCAACATAACTCTTTCCTAAAAGGTACCTATCATGTACTTTTAGTAGCAGTTCAAAAGGATCTGTAGGTATATTGCTATTAAGGTGGGTGTCAATTTTTGTCTCCAGTTGGCCTTAACTAACATAAATGTATGTAATCCAGAGACACCAGTTTTTAAGCTTAAATGAAAAATACTTGAATAAACATTAAATCAGGCACCATTCAGACAGACTAGATTCACAATTGTGACTTCCCAGGATGTTGCTTATTGATCAATGAATTCTAGCAGTGGGATTTGTTTAAACGAATTAGGCTGAGATATTCCCTTAAATTTAATGCATCTGCACTTTCTAGATAAAACCTTCCCTTTGTTTTTATGGGAGACCATCTCCCCAGCACAGTACCTGGAAGTCACCTCCACTGTGTGTTTCAGGGACTCCTTTTCCTTAGATGCTTTATGGGTCATACACTTTTCAGATAGACAGAATCTCTTTTTACATAGATTTCTACATCTATTATGTTTTTAGACTCTAGATCAGACCTGGCAGTCAGTTTAGGTAAAGAGATTTCAAACATCTACACTCAAACCATTAGGCATTGATTATGTTGCTTACTTGCATCAAAATAGTGTAATTGTACTTCTTTCTCATGTAGAACCCTATTGTAGAACAACTACATTAGATGTTCAAAGAAACTATTAAATGAAACCACTATGTGGTACTCTAACACCATGTTACAGCAGCTGATATCAGTTGTGAGAAATATTATTGAGGAAACGAAAATCTAAGTTTGTATTTGAGCCTGCTGTTTTATATGGTCAACTTCAAGCCACAGAGCACCATGAATGTCTGAGCCATTCCAATAACCGAATTTCCCAAACACAGGAGTTAGAATGTTAGCATAATTAATGTTGTCATAACTGACTCAAACAGTTTTTAATATTCTCCCTCTCCTTCTTCCCTTTCCTTTCTCCCTTCCCCTTCCCAACTCTGCCTTTTTCACTCCTTTTCTTTCTCTATCTCCTTCCTATTCTTATTCTTTTACTCTCTGAAATATAAAGTACTTTCCAAACTCAGAATTGTAGACTGCTGCTGTGCTATGTGTATTACAGTTATCTACACCCTCTATATTAAAAATACTTGTGAAGATTACATTTTGATGCTGCTGGGGTGAGATCTTGGATTATGTTTCTTTTCCTTCTAATGCTTAATTATTTTTGGAAATGATTGGATATACTTTATGTTTTTGTGCCAAATGTTCCAGAAAGCTCTTTCTTTCTTTCTTTTTTTTTGTATTTCAACATATTATGGAGGCACAAATGTTTAGGTTACATATATTGCCCTTGCCCCTCCTCTCTCCTCCAAGTCAGAGCTTCAAGCGTGTCCATCCCCCAGACAGTACGCATCGCACTCATTATGTATGTATATACTCATCCCCTCCCCCTACACATCTGCCGGACACCTGATTAATATTATTCCTAAATGTGCTCTTAGGTGATCAGTGAAACCAATTTGATGGTGAGTACATGCAGTGCTTATTTATCCATTCTTGGGATACTTCACTTAGTAGAATGGGTTCCAGCTCTATCCAGGAAAATACAAGAGGTGCTATATCACCATTATTTCTTATAGCTGAGTAGTATTCCATGGTATACATATACCACATTTTATTAATCCACTCATGTATTGATGAGCACTTGAGTTGTTTCCACATCTTTGCAATTGTGAATTGTGCTACTATAAACATTCGAGCGCAGATGTCTTTTTTATAGAATGTCTTTAGTTCTTTTGGGTAGATGTCCATTAGTGGGATTGCTGGATCAAATGGTAGATCTACTTGTATCTCTTTGAGGTACCTCCATATTGCTTTCCACAGAGGTTGCACTAGTTTGCAGTCCCACCAGCAGTGTATGAATGTTCCTATCTCTCCACATCCACGCCAACATGTATTGTTTTGGGACTTTTTGATAAAGGCCATTCACACTGGAGATAAGTGATATTTCATTATGGTTTTGATTTGCATTTCCCTGATAATTAGAGATGTTGAGCATTTTTTCATATGTTTGTTGGCTATTATTCTGTCTTCTTTTGAAAAATTTCTGTTCATGTCCTTTGCCCACTTTTTGATAGGGTTGTTTGATTTTTTCTTGCTGATTTTCCTGAGCTCTAAATAGGTTCTAGTTATCAGCCCTTTATCAGATGTGTAGCATGCAAAAATTTTCTCCCATTCTGTAGGTTGTCTGTTTGCTCTTGTGACAGTTTCTTTGGCTGTGCAGAAGCTTTTTAATTTAATCAGGTCCCATTTATTTATTTTCATTGTTGCTGTGATTGCCTTTAGGGTCTTCTTCATAAATTCTTTGCCTAGGCCAATGTCTAGAAGAGTATTTCCAATGCTTTCCTCTAGAATTCTTATAGTTTCATGCCTTAGGTTTAAGTCTGTTATCCACCATGAGTTGAGTGCTGGAAGTCCTTGCTAGAGCAATTAGACAAGAGAGGGGAATTAAGGAGGTCCAAATGGGGGCAGAAGAGATCAAACTCTCACTCTTTGCTGATGATATGGTATTATACCTAGAAAACCCCAGGGACCCAACCAAGAGACTCCTAGAATTGATAAATAAATTCAGTAAAGTCTCAGAATACAAAATCAATACACACAAATCAGAGGCATTCCTATATGCCAATGACAGTCAAACTGAGAATCAAATCAAAGGCTCAATACCCTTCATAATAGCAACAAAGAAAATAAAGTACCTGGGAATATATTTAATTAAGGAGGTAAAAGACCTCTACAGGGAGAGCACTGAGGAAGGAAATAGCAGAGTACATAAACAGGTAGAAAACCATACCATGCTTGTGGGTCGGCAGAATCAATATTGTTAAAATGTCTATACTACCCAAAGTGATCTACAGATTCAATGCAATCTCTATTAAAATACCAACATCATTTTCACAGATATAGAAAAAATAATTTTACGCTTCATATGGAACCAGAGAAGACCCCTTATAGCAGAAGCAATCCAAGGCAAAAAGAATAAAACAGGAGACATCAATTTACCAGACTTCAGACTATACTACAAGGCTATAGTCATTAAAATAGTATGATACTGGCACAAGAATAGAGACATAGACCTATGGAACAGAACTGAGAACCCAGATATAAAACCATCCTCATATAGCCATCTAATCTTTGACAAAGCAGACAAAAACCTACACTGGGGAAAAGAATCCTTATTCAATAAATGGTGCTGGAAAAACTGGATAGACACATGTAGAAGACTGAAACAGGATCCACACCTTTCACCTCTCACAGAAAGCTCTTTCTTAAGCAACAGCCTCTTCTCCCTTGGCAAGGCCATAGTCTGGTGAGTGTCTCTTCATCATAGACTCTCTTAAGAACTGACAGAGTGACCGCTGCTACCTAGCCCTGTCACAATCTCCATATTCATACACAGAGCTGCTGCCACTTGTAAACCTCTCCATCTTTTTTATTAACTCTTTTGTTTAGCATCTCTGTAAGATAATTTCCAAATAATTTTCAATGATAAAAGTTGTTTTTATAAATAGGCTGTATAATAGACTATATAACAGAACCAAGTCCCTCTAGTATAAAACTTTATTTAGAAACTTTAAAATGACCATATATGTTGTATTTTTAAAATAAAACAAAAAATTGAGACACTAACAAAGACTGCATTGCCTAAAGGAAAGTTATTCTTGTATAATCATAGTCTTGGTCCATTTTTTCCACTTTGCTACATGAAAATGGATGCACTCAACCTCTATGCAGTCCTTTGTAAGACAACTCTTAACTACATCTATTTCTCTCCCCCTCAGGTAAACATATTTGAGTGAAAGTATGAATGACCTCAGTGCCAGACTACTTCTGATTCTGTTCCAGTGTACTTTTGAAGTAATACATTTAAAAGTAAATTATTCTCAATTTATGGCCCTTTACTATTGATAGCAAATCATTTTTTATACACTTTGCAATTACTTATATTACTTAGAAACCCAGACTTTGTGAAATACTGGCTTAGAGCTGATTGCTGTGAATGCCTATGAAGAGCACTGCATGCAAGATAAAACCCACAACCATTTCTCCAATACCAGACATCTTTATTCACAAGAAAGCAACTTTTAGCATGAGATGAAATAGTTCCATTTTGTAGTCCCTTGCAAAATTATTAACAGTTATGAATAAGTTCTCATATATTAAGAATACTCCTAAGTACAAGATTTTAGTAAATATTTATCAATCTGGGGTCCACGTAGAAAAGTTTAAAAAAACTATTCTTAAATTATAAAGTGATAATCACTTTAAATTCAATTTTTTCTATTTGTACCAATTTCCCAATAAATTAGTATTTTTTTCTTTAATTTTATTGTATTTTTAACACTCTTTCAGAATTCTGGTAATAAATTGTATATATGGAAAATATCAGTAAGTCCTGGTTTTCTTAATCAATGTGTACATCCAATAATGATGGGGCAAAGTTGTAACAGCATTTTTGGAATTTGTCAATCACTTCTTTGCTTGCTCAAAAATCACTGTATTTGTGCACACATGAAGAATCCTGGCCATTCCATAAATCGCTTTAGAGGACATAGAATAATTTCTTTATTTAATTTTCTTTCCTTTATGTCTTGGAAACCAGACATTTTAAAGCTAAATTTTAAAATTACATTATATTATGAAAATTCCTATCACTTTCTTCAAACTATTTAACCTTCAGTTTAATAGAGATATAACTTAATGATCTATGGTTGTTTCAAGGTCTAGAATTGAAACATCTCATATAATCTATATAGAAAGTTTTATATGCAAATTATAATGGCTCTGACCCAAAGGAATTGAACTAAGTTAACTCCTGTTTGAGTTATAAGTTCCTTGTTGCCTGGGTCTATCTTTTAATAGCTCTTAACTTTGTTTAACTCAAAGAACATTTTCTTTAAAATAAAGACAGAATGAGAATCAAGGTTTTTTTTTTTTTATATACTATGGAATATTATTTCTCCATGAGGAAGGATGAATTAAGGCCTTTTGCAACAATTTGGATGGAACTGGAGACCATTATTCTAAATGAAGTATCTGTTTTTTGATGTATATATATATATATATATATATATATATATATATATATATATATATATGCATATGCACATGTGTGTGTTTGTGTGTAATCAATCATTTTATTTTTATCAACATATACATTTACCTCTTAAATATAATATGGAAGGCCCTAGATATATAATTTATTAATAATATCCCAATTTTAATTTTTGAAGAGATAAAATTGCTAAGACATACTATTAAACAAAACTTGAGATCTAGGCAACTTTGGCCTCAGAATCCTTGGAATCATAGACTGAGTCTCTGGACCATCTTCCACGTGACTTCCACTCTGTAATCAGTCTTAGTTCTATCTTCCCTCTCCCACTTTTAATGAGGATGAGAGTTCTCATCCCCCCTCTATTTACTGTGACATACAATTTCCTCTTCCACTCTTTTGGATTTCATTGTGGACATCTATAGGAAAGTGAGATGGAGTGGTAGTCACAGGTATAAAATATTTGGCTGTATCGGCTATATTTTAAATCTGGAATGAAAAATTCTATTGGCCTCAATGGAATCATCTTTATCTTAATATAACCTCATTTCTATTTCCATTGTGCTTACATACTTGAAAACCTTGGTAAAAAATATTGCCTTTTATTTGGCTCTGGTTTTATCTTTCAATACAACTGCTACATAGTTAAATATAGCTTGTTCTTATTTGATTACTGCCTTGTCTAAATTGTATGTTTATTTTTCACATTGATATGTATTTATTATAGCTTTCTTCACTCTTGTATATAGCTTATACACAAACTATAAGTGCTATTTTATAAAATTCACATATATGTGTAAATACACAAATAATTACACACAAAAATTAAGTAGTCTTAGACAGGTGCAGTGGCACGTGCCTGTAGTCCCAGGTACTCAGAAGGCAGAGAAAGGAGAATCACTTAAGCCCAGGACTTTGAGGATGCAGAGTGCTATGATTACACCTGTTAATAGCCACTATATTTCTATGTGGGCAACATAGTGAGACCCCATCTCTAATATATATATATATATATTTTTCTTCCTTATTATATCAAAAAATTATTATTATTTTGAAAAATGATTTCACAATGCACTTACTTTAAATACTGATTTCTAAATTTAGATGTGAACTGATTTTTAGTATATATCAGTTGAATTTCTTTTTTATTAGTATTTCATGAGAGTTCTACGCTAATAAATTTGGATACTTATATAATATGTATTCTATGCTAATAAATTTGGATACTTATGTAATACTGACCCAATGACCAGGCATAATATGTATTTCATAATATGTCTTATTTGATCACTTACTTCTTCATGGTCTATTTGAATTTTCCATCTCTTCATAATTTAATATTGACAGGTTATATGTGTTCAAGAATTTATCCATCTCTCTTAGGTTATCCACTTTGTTGGTGTGTAATTGTTCATAATAGTCAATTGCCAGAGGCTAGGGTAGTTAGGAGGAAGAGGTATTGGTGAAATGTTGGTGAAAGGATACATATTTTCAGTTAGATGGGAGAGAAAAGTTCAAGAAATCAGTGATAGAGCATGGCGACTATAGTTAATTATTATACACTATAATCTTGAAAAATACTAAGAGAGGGGATGTTAAGTGATCTCACCACAAAAATGGTAACTATGTGAAGTAATAATGCATTTGTTGATTATCTAGATTTAACCATTTCACAATGTATATATACTTCAAAATATCATGTTGTATATGATAAACACATATTATTTTATGTCAATTAAATACATTTACTAAAAGAAACAATATGTTTATTTTGCATATTACTTAACTCTATGCTCGTGGCAATAACATGTAAAATAATAATGTTGGATGTATGTAAAGATAATTACTGACATTTTAAATTTCTAATCTATTTGAGAAGACAATCAGTCATTTAGACTAAGCCTCCGAACTATTTCAGTTACTCAGTAATAAAAAATTGGAAGATATTTATTATTCATTTGATCAGAATTTGGCAAAATCTCATTTTATGCACTTCTTTACTTTTTCATCTATACACAAAAAAAAATTGGTTTAGTCAATATTGAGATGATTAATGCTATCTGATGCATATGGAGATGTTTAATAATTACTCTTGGATATTTTCTTTCTAAAATAGAAGTTTTCCCTTTTTTGAAGGGTGAGGTAATATTTTTCCCCATGTGTTTTATATGTTTGACTCTGTATCTTATAATTCCATGCTTGAATTATAATCCTATATCCTGAAATGTAAACTTTCCAGTCCATTTTCCATAGTTTACATATTCCAGGAAGTTTTCAATTTTTAATGAGGGCATGTAGAATTTGATTGAATGAACAAATGAATGGAACAACCTAGTGATGGTAGTTTAAGTAAACTTGGGCCTGAGCTCTCAGAGCTATGCTCCTGTTAGACTTAAACTATGACCT
Organism: Lemur catta; assembly: GCF_020740605.2. Taxonomy (NCBI): domain Eukaryota; kingdom Metazoa; phylum Chordata; class Mammalia; order Primates; family Lemuridae; genus Lemur; species Lemur catta. The sequence goes on from NC_059140.1 coordinate 48,032,999, forward strand.
TAGCAAGATATCTAAAAATGATTTAATAACTTAAACAATAAAAAAATAAGAGTTAAAGTGAAGCAAAGAAGTTTATTTTAAGTAATGATCCAAATTAGCTATTCCAAGTCAATGAATGGATGTTCATGAAATTATTCAAAGACCCAAGGAAAGGGCAGTTTTACCATCTTCAACTGGTATTTTCAACGTCAGAAAAGGGAAAGATAAAGAGCACTGAGGAGCCCAGATGCAAATTGACCCAGAAATCACCCATATGACTACACCTAGCTACAGATAGTGCTGAGAAGTATAGCCCTTAGATGAGCAGCAATTCCCAGCTATAATTCTCTTATTGTAAGATAAACAGAGAATAGAATTTGGTTTGCAATTAACAATATCCACCACAGTCCCCTTGTCAATGACACAAATATATTTTTGAAAAAAAGTAGAAAGTTCAGAAATGAGTCTATAGAAACATGGGAATTGGAATGTTTGCTGCTCCCATGATATGCACGTGTAGATTCAGACTGGTGTTGTATCCAAGATTATGCTACAAAAGATCTTGTTGACTTCATTGATATCAACATCAAAAGTTGTGGATCCATTTGCCAATATCTCTGTAGCCTTTAATAGTGAAGAATGGTATGCCATTTAATAGAGTATTAAAATTATTTACATATTCAGGCTTTATAGTGTTATATGCTAATCAATTTAATAAGTTAACTCATAGTTTACAAAATAGTCATTTATCTTAATCATTTCTTATTCAAGATTCCTTGATTTTTTCATTGCTCTGATATGTTAGGATTTGGTAAACATGTTCATATTCACCTTACCTATATTCATCATAATTTTTAAATATAATGATTCTGAACTTAAAAGCTATTTTTTCTTAAGCATTGAATACACGGCTTTACTCATAGCACTTAATTACAAGTTTGTAGATCTAAATCTAATTTCAGATGATTTCAAACAGTAGCGCTATTTTCACTCTCTTGAATAATGTAACTGTTTACTCTGGGCCTTCAGTGGGTCCTTGGTATTAATCAAGATTTGACTACAATTACTGGGCACTCATTATTAATAAAGCACCATATTGGGAGCTCTAAGGAATGCAATCTATTCTGACATGCACAGAAAGGCACTCAAGTGCAGAGGCCTCCTGATCCGTCACCATATGGACACGAGTCTGGGATTCAAGTGTGCCCTGGAGAATTTTTCTTCAGGTGTCAGTTGCTTATTCATTGGAAGTTTTCCTTTTTTTCCTCTTCCATTGTTTTGTTTGTCCTTGTTTTGCTAGGGAACATTTTCAAATCCAGGGAATATACTGCTTATTTCCTCACTTAATTGATTTTATGGGATTCCTCCACCGCATTTACCACCACCTTAAATCCCCATTTCAGTTAATTTTATGCTTTTTAGAAATATAGTTAATATTCATTTTAGAAAACCCAAAATGTATGTTTTACTTTAAAGAGGGATCTACAATGTGGTGGATACCTATACTGGGGAAGAGGGAGCTTATTCCTGATCCAGCAGAGTGTTGCTATACAACACAGTGGGAAGATGGTGAGTTTAATATTAAACAGTAGTCACTTATTCACAGCACCGCTGCTTTATTTCAACTGAACAGACATATACTGGACACCTGTGATATGTCAGTCACTCCCCTATGTCCTGCACGTTCATGAAAGAATAAGACAATCCTAACACTCAAAAGTATTTACAATTCACTGACTGTGTGATGTTGGGAATTCAGTTAATATCCGTAGGCACCCGTTTCTTTCTCGGTAGAAAAGGAATAATATCTGGCTCATAAGAAATATTGTGAGGATTATATTAAATTTATTTAATTTCCATAATGATAATAAATGTGATCTTTTATGTTTAAGCTCTGGGCTTAGCAAATTTTTAGTTCTATGGATTAAACTGATTTTAAAATTGTAACTTGCTGTTTTGAGGGTGATTTGAATATTGACTTTGCATAGAGGAAGCAAAAAGTAAATATCCCCAAAGTGCATTACAAGCTGAGTAACTCGAGATAAGTAATTTATCTCTAATTCATTCCACATTGATATAATTCTCGTAATATTTTCCTCATTAATAAGAGATTTCTTCACATAGAAATAAATTCTAGAGGTATATTCTTTTCATATAAAGTTCAATCTTAGGATATTAATATTATGTATGACATATGTATTTATAAATATATGTGTAATTTCTTTTGTGGCCAGGACCACTCACAGATAAGTCAGTGGAATAGCAGTATGATTTATAATTTTGATCTAGGAAAAACCAAAGTTTTAATTTTAGTTGCTAATAAAAATGCTAGATGTATTTCCATTTATACCAGTTTTATCTGGTTAATGTATTTATAACATAGTTATAAAATTAGTCAGTCAGCAACTGTGTTTCTCTATGGAATTGTCAAGGATTCAGAATTACTATTGCATGCGTAGATTAGGGTATATCCTGAAGTATTTTCTTAGTTTCTTTATAAAATGTTTCTTGAAAGCTCTGGACTATAAGATTTACTTCAAAAATGAAAGCAAACTCTATAGTCCTTTCCCTGCTCCTACAGTGCCCCCCACACACGCACCTCTTGCAACAAAGAGAATGTAGAAAAGACCCAGAAGGCGTTTACTTAAGTAGAAGTAGAGGTTCAGAAAAAAATGCATAAAATACTGTGCTACCAGAAATTAGAAGAAAAAGAATGATTAAGTTGATTCATTGAAAATCAATACATTTCTAACTAATAGAAAATATGAAGATTCAATATTAATATTAGTACAACAAAGTTTGTGTTCACAATATTTGTCCTCATGTGTTTTTGACATTGTTTTGATTATCTGAGTACCTCATGATTAAACAAATTATGGCATAGTTTTGTCTTTCGCCATACTGCTTAAATTAACATTATCACTTATCTAGAATCATTTAGTGGTGTTTAGCTTTGAGTCAATGCATTGAAACTATTATATTTCTATGTATGGCTGAGATAAGAGTGGGAAGACAAATGCTACAGAAAAAATAGGGAGTGGTGTACTGTAGAATGCTTGCTCTGTTAACCCTATCCCACCAGTCAGGGTCCTCCAAGCCATGTTTTTCGACTGGATGACATTACTTCATTCATTTTTATTCAAGTGGGAAAAATGTTTAACAAAGTTCTTTTCTTATTGTGAAGTTTCACTGCTTTGAAATTTTTTGAAAAGTTAATTTTAATTGAAATATACTTGTACATATTTATGGGGTATAGGGAGTTTCACTACATATAATGTATAGTGATCAGATCAGGTTAATTAGCATATCCACCATCTCAAACATTTATCATTTCTTTGTGTTGGGAACATTTGCTATCCTCATTCTAGCTATTTGAAATTATGTATTATTGTTAACTGTAGTCATTCTGCAGTGGTATAGAACACTTGAACTTATTCCTCCAATCTAGCTGTAATTTTGTATTATTTTGAGAACCTATTAAAAGTTTTAGGGAATACAGAAAGTTTTGGGGAATACAGATATGAAAATGTTTAAGAAAAAAGTTTATAGTACTGGGAAATCACTGTCGCTTTTTTGAGAACTCCAAAATTTATATCTTAACCCTCAACTTTCCCTTGATCCTCTCTCTGGCTCCAGTTGTCTACTTGAGAGCTCCATCTGAGTATCTCAAAGACCCATTAAAATTGACAAAATTAAACGTGTGACTGAGCCTAGACATTTGTTCTTTCTCCATTTATTTGTCTCACTAAGGTTTGATTACACACGTCTTTATACGTAGACCCTGATTTCTCTTTTCTTGTGAACTTCAAATCTACTCCACATTGTGTGTGCGTGTATGTGTGTGTGTGTGAGCACATGCCTTAGGTCCTTCTACCACCCTTTCAAATTCCAGTATTATATCAAACCAGACAACTGCAACACCCTCCTAACTTTTCTCCCCAGATCCCATTTTGGCTCTCTCTAGTTCATTCTGTACAAGACAATGAAAGTAAAACTTTAAATTCACAAATATTATAATGTTTCTCTGCTATTAAAAATGCAATGATTTCTTTTTGCAGTTTTAAAAATATCCCAGACCTTTAATAATATTTAAGATGGCATATATTAATCACTGATTGATTCTTCCACCTTGGTTTATTCCTTTCTCCTTACCACTCAATCCACTCCAGCCACATGTTTGTGTCCATTCCATGAAAAAGCCAAGGTGCTTAGAAATTGGCTCCCACTGTTCCCCAGCCACAGATGCTGTTGCCTTAAGCTATTTTCTTGGTTGGACCCTTTCTATCATTCAGGTTTTAGCCTAAATCTCACACCCTCCATGTGGTCTTCCCTGTCTTCTTTACCGTATTAAATCAGCTCTTTTGTTTTTCTTAACCCTGCTTTTCTATTCAGTTTATATTTTTATTCTTACATTCTTTTATTTGATACTTGTCGCCAGCACTAAACCATAAGTTCCATGAGTCCAAGACTGTTTTCACATCTATTTAGCAGATTGCTGGTTATAAAAGCACAATTGGAACTGTGCTGTCCAATATGGTAGCCACCAGACACATGTAGCTATTTCAATTTAAATTAATTAAAAATTAAACAAAATTAAAAGTTTATTTCCTCAGTTGTATTTGCCACATTTCAACTGTTAAATAGACGTGTGAAGCTAGTGGCTGCCACATTAGATGGTACAGGGACCACATCCATGATCGAAGTGAAGAGTGTCCTATTGAACAGTGCTGCTTTGAAATGAGTAGCATTTCAGTTGCTTGCTTTTGAAAGATCATATCACTCTCCTGGGGCATACTTGTTAACATAAAAAACAATTGCTTAAATCATAGATTATTGCTATGTGTAATTAGTGGAATTCTGTCTCTTACAGTGTAGCAAAGAGATTTTAATAGTGGAAGGGGTTTTTAAAAATTGTTTTTGTTTTTCTTGGCCTTTTTGTTCATGTTGTAAAAAGTGAATTATTGTTATCTTATGTCTTGACATGAAAGAACTTAGATTTCTACATTGCAAACCTTGCTCAATGCTCCCAGAGAAAATTTCTCTTTGAAGTCTTTGGGAGATCCAAACAGGAGTAGGAGATAGAAGAATTGAGCCAGGGGCAAAATGGTATTCCTTTTTATGTATCTATAAAATGAAAGAAATATATGCTTGATGAATTGCAGTCCATTTGCTCGGCTTTAGAACTTGTAAGGCACCTATGTTATCATGAAATATAGATGCCAAAGACAACTGGAGTCCCTGAAGAGGGGGTGGAATGTCAGAAGGAATAGGGGAGAACTTAACAAAGAGACTAAGTAAAAGCATGAGAATGTTTGAGTCTATTGTTAGCCGTTTGTTATTTTCATGTTCTATATAAAATTAAAGTGTCCCCTGTGTTATGATGTATCATGTCTTAGAAATCCATCTTCATGCATATGTACTCACTATGTCTTCAACAAATGTTATACACATTATACTTATAAATAAAACATATCTGGCCTCAAAACGTTTAAATAGTAGTTTGGTATTAATATAACTACTCCTGCTTCCCTTTTTCTAATGCATTATGGTTATAGCTATGCTTATTTTATTTTTTCATATTTATCATGAACTTTTATTTCTAAGCACCCTTTTATGTATTTTAGGCAAAACATTTTTAGATTTAAAAAATCAACCCTAGATTTTTTTTTTAATTTTCAGAGGTTAAGCTGATTATATTTATCATATTTTGTTACAGTAGTTAAATTTAGTCTTTCATTTGTCATTCTAATTTATGCTTTTATACTTACCTTTTATTATTCTTCTTTTGTTTTACACAGGTGGATTTTTTGGGAGGTGGGAGATTGGCTTTCTATTGTCACAAAGACAAAGGCAGCTTCAGGGATAGCATAAAGAGAAGCAGAAATTTCACTTTGTATTTCAGGCCTCCTTTAAATGGTGAGGAGATGCCTGCTCTACCCCTCCACACCCTCCATCAGCAGTGATGGGGCGGTAGCCCTCCACCATTCCCTTAATCTCAGTTTAGGGAGTGACATACTTATGTAGGGAAAACTCTACTTTGACACCTTGCAGCCCAAGTCCTATGTCCCTGTTGTCTCTGTTCCATCTGCCTGCACCCACATAAATAAAGAGCAGAGTCACGTCTTTAGAAAGTTATCTCTCTCTCCAAGAGGGCAGTGGGGGCTTCCCTTTGAAAAGAGAAGGTGCTTTAACTTTCCCATTGGACCCCCCAAAAAGACATAGACAGTGTTGTGTCTCAGTGCTTGGCTCAAATGCCACAATTTTCTGCAAGGTTGAGAAAGCATCCCCAGCAGTCTTGTGTCACCTCTGACAGGAAGATGTCAGCCCCAGTGACAGGACACAGGTTAGATTACAATGGGGATGGATGGTTGCTTTCACCCTGGCCCCAGTAAGCTTTGAGTTACCTCCACCTCCCCCGCATATTCCCACCCCAGGCACGTACCATGCTTTTGGCACTGTTGTGTGATTCGGAAGGAGTAAAATCTCAGCTCCATGGGAGTAGAGAATGTATTGGGAAATGCAGAGCTTAAGAAGAAGGCAAGACAGTAACATCCTCCCATTTTCCTACATCCCTTCGGTCACCCCTACCCCACAACGCAGCACACAGGTTTTCTGTGGCGAAGGGGTTCGGCAGAGATCTAGGAAATTTGATGAAGTGAAAGAGCTTTGTTTTTCTCCCACAGAGTCAAGACCTAGGGAGGAGTTAAGATTCCTGCTCTTGGGTAAGAGGCAAAATTTGTTATGAAAGACAGACTAGCCACAGATGAAAGAAGCCCAAATAGGGACAGAAGAGGAGGCCCTGGAAGAAATTGTCCTAGGATCAATAGATCCTACTTTTTCTAATATGAAATTTATTTAAAATATTGGTTGGTTAATACTTCCCAACTTCTTTTATTTTATTTTCCTGTTTACGTTCCAGTAAATGAGTGACTTAGTTTGAGGTCTGGCTTTATGGGCTTGTGGCCCAGGCATTTGCATAGGGTCCCATATGCAGAAGGACACTGTGTTTGTATTCATGCTCTGCTGTTGCCACCCTGAAATTATTACTTTTGAACGTGAAGTGCCATATTTTCATTTTCCACTAGGTCCTGCAAATTATGTAGCCATTCCTGATTAATTTTAGCTGTTACAAAATTTATCAAAATTAGTCTTAGTGGTATCTCTTATTTCTTCCTTTTGCTCAACTATGACTTGTCTACTTACTTCCTAAATACCTCATAAATTATTTTTTCTCCACCCTTGATGTCTTCTTTATTTCAGGGAAATATTATCTCTCACTTGGACCATTGTAGTAATTTTAAGGCTTTTTTGTTCTCTCTTTTTGTAACTCAGCCTTCATGACACTATGAGAGTCATTGCTTTAAAACAAAGATATACTCAAGATTGTCCTTTATTTAAGTGGCTGTTATTGCTCATGGCAAACTGCTTTTTGTAAAATTATTTTTCTATTCTATATATGTTTCCTGAGTGCATTTCTTTCACATATTTAATATACTTTCATATTGTTTGGTAATTAACTCATTTTAAATATGAATCTGTTTCTTCTATTAATGAAAATTCATCATTCTCTTTTATTTAATAGTAATGACATCCTTTTTTATCTAAGATTGGATGGTACTCATTTTTTAAAGAGGCATATGATATCTTACCTCTGATGTGTGTGTATGAGAGAGACAGAAAGAGAGAGAGACTGAATAAACCTTTCTCATGGTACTTACATACATATTTTTATGCTTATTCTTGATATTTTCTTCTCTTACGGCATTTTTACTTTTTATTTTATTTTTAAATTATTTTTTAGTTGACAAATTATACGTATTTATCATGTACAACATGGTGTTTTTAAGTGTGTGTGTGTATGTATACACACATACATTATAGGATACTTAAAGTAAAATCTAGAGCTAGGATAAAAGGGTTGGGCCAGTGTCAAGCCTCTGTGATTTTCTCAGTATATTTTGTCTCCTAGTTCATTCTAGTCCTGAAGCAGACCTTAAACTAGAGGATTATGTTGGAACCTAAATGTATATTGCTGTAAAGGTTAGCTGTCCATCTTCACTCTTGATTTTAGGCATTATAGATTTTCACTTTAAAATATGTTAGAGCCTCTTTCTAAATTCTGGCATTGAGCTGGTAAGAATAAGAAAGAAAACTTTGTATGGTGGTTAGGATAACTGATTTGGGGACTAAACTGAGTTCCAATGGTACCAACCTTTCTTAATATGATTATGTCCTTTGTGTCCTAAACCACAGTTTTCTCATGTGCAAAATCAAATTGTAATGCTGAGGTCACAGAGTTGTTCTGAGGATAAAAAGATGATTGCCTGGCACATGTGAAGCACTTCTTAAATGGCTGTTGATTATGATGTAGTATTTGTTGCGGTTGCTCCTGGGGCGGGTACAGGAGGGTGCAGATGGATTTTGATCGTTCTATCATCATAGCTGATGACTGTTGAAAATACTTCCAGAATTTTAAGCAGGGAAAGCCATTGTTATAAATTACAGATGTTGCTGGAGTGCTCCCACCCCCACATCATATTATTGGTGGATATAGAGGTTTGAGAAGATGAAGTTCTTTGTGCTCCCCAAAAGCCAATACTCTAGCTGAGTGTTTCTGTGTGTGTATTTTTAAGCAATATTATGCTTTGATGATGATGATTATAAACAGAGGTCCAGAAGCACACAAATAAGTGTACAGTTTTTACTGTTGATTCCTTTTCCCAAGCCACCATGTGCAACTTTCAATAAGCTGCATGTGGAGTCTGCTGGGCTGACATACCACACCCCTGTGTGATTAAGAAGAGACAGAGTGGCCAAAAGTTTAAAGTATAGCTATGGAAAATAATCAAAATCAAAGCAAATGTACACTTGCCTTTGAAAATACATGGCCACTTCTAGAGGATTATCTTAGTAATACTTGAGTGGAGTGGTCTGGAGGGTTTCAGAATGGGAAAACATCCTGGACCTTCCTTTTGATTTGTTATGGTTTCACTACTGTGCACTCATCCACTTCAAGAATGAATCAGACTTTTGACAACTGCATAATACAGACAAGGTATATATGAAATAAAATTTATCTCATTAAAGTTATCCCAACAATAACAAAACAGATAATTCTAAAAGCATCTGCTTTATATTCACCTATTGCTTTTGGATTGGGTTTCTCATATTCCTAACAGTTGTTTAAATGATTTCTACAGCCTTGCCAATATAAAATCAGTAATATAAGCTAAGCTTTCCTAACTCTTAAATTTCCTACTCCCTCTGCTTTGGGATATATCAGCAGTTCAAGTTTTTCTGCTTGAATGTGCATGTTCAGTACCACTGAACCCAAAATATAAAGGTCTAATGAATTGGCTTTAATGGTTTCCTTACCTCCTTAAATGTTTTTGTTTTAATTGGTTATACCACACTATATCCTGAACTACATCGAAAAGTTCACAGCATTGATGCTAATGGTCTCTTTCTAATTACTACATAATGAACAAGGTCTGACAGTGCAGTTTTAGAGGTTAGATACCACAATTAGTAATTATTGTCATATTTTTATGAAGTAGAATCTTAAGGCTTCCATAATAATGTGGAAATTATACATATATATTTGTGCTTCAGTGTGTATGTGTTTATGCATGTGTATGTATTAATCTTAGATGAATGCTTGGAAAAATGTACATTTAGGGTATTATATTTTTAGATTATGTATAAATACATGTATATATGTACACATGTATATATGTACACATGTCTATATGTAAATGCATATGTATACACATATTCACACTGTTTGAAGGAAAAAAACACCACTTAATAATTAAATTCTTAATCTATTTGGCAGAATCACATTTCAAGTTTAGTATATTCTCTCTTAGTATATTTAACACTTATGGGTCGTATCTCTCTCTGTCTCTCTCTCTCTTTCTCTCTTGCTTTCCCTCCGGTCTGGAGTTTGAACAAAATATTCACATTGGTCACAATTAAAATACTCTAATGAAAAGAGTCAGGGTCATGACATATATTTAACAGATTTATTCATACTCTTTTTCATTATAAATGCATGCTGCTTTATTAAATTTTTATAAAGTTTTCCTTACACTAACATTCAGGGGGGGAAATTATCAAGAAATCTAACATCATGAAAGTTGGGGAAGAGACATGACCTCATTTAACAATCTCAAGCACATACAATACAAAAAATGCCAAACATTGTGATACTCACTACTTCTAATACTGGTTTCCAAAACATTGGTGTTTTCACCAAAGTGATGAGAAAAATTTAATCTGATTCTGGTTATCCACATTTGATTTCAATTTGCCTTTCAGTGATGAAAATATTGCTATTTTTTGAATAAGTTTGATGTCAAATTTCCTATCAAAACAATAATAGATGATAGGTAAACTTTTCAGAAAAAAGACTCTAAATCTCTTTTATACAAATCAATTTATATATACTTACATATGAATATTTATATTCATTTGTATATATACTTACATTATTTTTCTCAGAATTTTTCCAAGACTTTCAACTGAATCTTTTGTGCTTATTTTTTTATGGATATTTGATTACTTTTGATTTCTGCCCTCTGTATTTCTTTCTTTCTTCATTCTAGTTCTCTATCTTGTTTTCCCTCTTGAAGAATTTGGTGTTTTCAGGGAAAGGGCATACAATTTAGTCAGGAATTATATTTATCTGACATCTTTACCAATGGTTGTTTCAAGATATTTGCACACATCAAAAATGTTATGTAATCAAAAATTAAAGAATATTGAAGCATCTTTCATAATTGCTCTTATAAATCAACTAGTATTCTTAAAGTTAATCGTAGTTAAAACACACTTTTCATATTTGAAAATTCTTTTCAATCTTCCTATTAGCATAGCATTATTTTTAGGTGATGTAAGCAAAGTACACTAAAAAGAAACATTCCCATTATATTTTTTGCACTCTAAAGTTACCAAAACAACCAACAAATGAAAGATGTACGGCAATATACAGATCATGCCAACTGAATGGAGATAGAATGAAATAAGACAAAAATGATTTAAATGAATATATCTAGATGTTTGGAGAAATGAATTAAATGAATCAGTTAGTAGTAGTATTTCTGAGAGAAGAAAAGCTCAATACAGATGTTGAGAAAACATTTAAATTTTAAACAGGAGGGGATTGGGAGCAAGTGAAAGGATCTAAGGGGGTAATAATGTGCTTGAGCAAAGTAAAAATGTTCTCCGTGTTGGCAAATCCTAATCATTTCTTGCTGTGATAATTAATCAGACAGCTAAACACTAGCCACTCACCTGCTTCAAATCATAAATTTTACCTTATGTGCACAACAAATTACCTTTTCATACACACGTTTAAAAATATATACAAATTCTCCATGGGCTGGGGGAGATGCTTGATAGCTGCTTTTGGTGGAAATAATTATTATTAATTTAAGATTAGCGTACTCTAGACAGACTGTTAGCATTCTTGTTTTATCTGAGCACAGCCATGTGAGGGGCACAAGGCTGTCAGTGTGTTGGTGGAAGCTCTCCCACTGTTCCCAACAGCTGCTGAAATCACAAACATTTCAATCCTATTAATTCAACATGAAAAAATCATTAGCATTGTACTGAGGTGTTGGAACCAGCTCACTCCTGCCTGGTTGATCTCTCAAGTCAAATTAGGAAACCTCCTGCTCAGGAGCAATTTACCATTTGTGGAATAAAGCATATTATTCTGGTCACATTATGAGATGGTGCTTCTCTTGTTTGCCTTATAAGCAATGAGGAATTTAACTCAAGAATGAAACTGAGTATTAGGGGTTTGAGAGAGGGAGGTTTTCTGTCATGTATGAATTTTTTCAGGTATGATACTTATAAAAAAATTAATAAAATGTTTAAATGAATGAGATATCAACAACAACAATAATACTTAACAGTTATTTAATCTTTATTAATGCCAGGTATTATTCTAATTGTAAAGATATATTAACCCACTTGATCCTCACAACATCCTTAGGAGTTTGGTACTCTTATTTCCATTCTCTGGATGAGCAAACTGAGGCCCACCAAGAAAAAGTAAATTCCCTAAAGTTTTATAGCTAAGAAGTTACGAAGACTGAATTTGAATCCAGGCAGTCTGGCCCTGGAACATGTATGGTTTTTATATGGGTGAATGTACAAATGCAAAGTAAAACAAAAGAAAGAGAGAGAAAGTATCCAAAACCTTTTCTTTCTGAGATATTTACAAGCAATCTCATTTTATTCCTGGAGGTGAGGAAACAGTCAGTAAATGCCAGAACTGATATAAATTTGAGATGTCAGATTTATGAAAGTCAATACGTCAGTGGGCCAACTGGGACTGGAAGCCATATTTCCTTTCAGTCCAAAACTCTGTCCATGTTTACCCTGGAAGAATAACACTTTGAGTATAATCATGATTTTTTTGTACTTGGATTTTTTCTCATATTTGTGTTGGGTATAATAAGGAGAATGCGGGGACAATATAATATATATTTTTCCTACTATATAGAATTTGCCTAATATACAAAATAAAATAATGACACATGACTTTCTATGTAATTAAGCAAGTACCAGAGTATATTTTCTTATGTGAACGTGTTTTGGGTGTGAAGGATTTTGGAAAGCTAACACAAACATGGTGTTTACTACAAGCCATTAGTTGTATGCCTTTCATTTAGTCTTGGACTTCTCAAAAAGCAACAATTCACTGATATCACTGAATAACCTTTATGTTAAGTCATATTTTAGAGTCCATCTGCATAGTTTTAGTCATGCACTCTAGACATATAAATTGTTTATTCTTTTTCATTCATGGAATAAGGATTTTGGTTCTGTCAGGCCTATTTAGGCTTTATAGAGTCATAAATTTTCTCCTAGGAAATATCACTTGAACGTAATAAAAATTGTTAATATGTACCCCAGGAATTGATGACTGTTTAAAGAATGATTTACAGTTTAGGAATTTTGGAGACAAGAGCCAGAATTCTGTTACACAGACGTGTAGGGCTGTCTACTTCCAGTCATGGTGTTGGGGGAGGATTTCAAATGACATATGAGTAATATGTCATTTTTGACACCTTCTGGGCAACTATTTATTGCATTTATGGCCTTTCTCACATGCCTTTTCCCTTTTGAGTCTTTAAAATATTTTTTGATGTGTGTGTGGTGGGGGGGAAGGGTAAACATGTCTATTTTTCCCAGTAGACTTTAAACACTTTGAGAGCAGACACTATGTCTCATACATCCGTAAGTTATGTCTCATCACCTTACTTCTTTTTTGTTTTCTCACAAAAGTTTTTTTATTCATTCATTCATTAATGTTAAAATTGCTTTTAATTTTTCACTTTAGTTTTTAATTGACAAAAATGTATATATTTATGGTATACAACATGTTGTTTTGAAGTATGTATAAGTTGTGTAATGGCTTGATTAAGCTAATTATTATAAGCATTACTTCACTTATTTTTTGTAGTGAGAATACTTAAAATTTCTCTTAGAAATTTTCAAGTATACAAAACATGTTATTACCTATATTCACCATATTTATTATACATTGATCTCTTGAACTTATTCCTCCTGTCTCAGTGAAATTTTGTATCGTTTTGATTAATCTCTCCCCAATTTTTAGTATAAATTAATTCAATCTGTTTAAGACAATAAAAGAAAGTAATAAATAGCATCTATTGTGTTATTTAATCCTGAGAGATAACCTATTATGACTTTTGCAAATTTCTGGGTTTTCTTTCAAGTTATGCCTGTATCATCATGAAGATTTAATATTCCTGATACATAGGTTCCTCTCAAACACTTAGTATATTTTCTTCAAGTGAAACCTTGTCCATTTCCCATATCCCTTTCCTACCCACCACTATTAATCTCCATGACAATAACTTGGTCATTATTTTAAGGTGATAGAATTTAAGATGGTGATCATAGACATGCGTTTTGGAGAGTCTGTGAACTTCTGAAATTGATGGCCAGTGGCGTGTGTTGCTCAGTTTTGGGGCAGAACACCGACAGCTTTTCATTAGGTCCTAAAAGAGATACCTGAGAAAAAAAAGCCTTAGGAACCACCAATCCATGCATAAGGACTGGACAACTGTGTGCAGGGTAAACTTACCCAACTTGAATCCGTATGCTAATGGAATAGTCAGAAACCAGACAAAAACAAACCAAATGCAAGCAGTTGTGTTTTTGTATGAAAAATAGAAATGAAGGGAAAAGAAAGATATATGTTAACTTAGTACAACCTTTCTAAAACAATTATTATTTTGTGAAAGAATACAAAATAAAAATTATTACATGTTTTCGTTAAAAGTATTTGTTAATGCTATATCATTTTTGTGTTCATTTTATGCAAGGGTAGTACCTTGGGTCTTATGTGAGATAGAAAAATATAGCCTCCCTGGTTTTTCCTCTCATGAACTTGTATTTTATATGGCTTTATAAGTAAGACAAATGATCCTAAAAAGTTACTAGATAAAGAAGGTTGCAGTTAAGGATAGAATGAGGGGGAAGATCTCTGGAAGATTAAGTCGTCAGTTATGTCTTTCTGAAGAGAGCTCGTTTCCGCATGACAGATTGGATTCGGATAAGTGTAAAGAAAGTTTATGTTTCAGAAATGTGAACTCCATGAGCTTACATAGAAATGAAACTCTTCTAAGAATCGTGAAGATAAAAAAACAAACAAACAAAAACAACACACCTCCCTATTCGTATTATGTGATTAACGCTTGGGGGCACTGTAAAATTTTGTATTGACCGTTTTTCAACATCTGAACAAGCATTTATACTGCCAATTAGGTATTACCCTGAAAACTCTGCTTTTTATTAGAAAGCTATATTAATTTGCTGGGCTGCCATAATAAAATACCACTATAAGAAAATTAAAAATAAGACTGGGTGGCTTAAACAACAAAAATTTATTTTCTCATTGTTCTTGAGGCCAGAGGTCCCGGATCAAGGTATGGGTGAATTTGGTTCCTTCTGAGGCCTCTCTCCTTGGCTTGCAGGTGGCCACCTTCTCCCTGTGTGCTCACATTCTCTTTCTCCAGTGCATATGCCTGCCTGCTGTCTCCCTGTGTGTCCAAACAGGATCTTCTTATAGAGCCCTGATTGGAATAGGACACAGCCTTATAGTATCATTTTAATGGCCATATAGCCAACGATGGTCACATTCTGAGATACTGAGGATTAGGGTTTCAACATATGAATTTTGGGAGATACAATTCAGACCATAACAAAGACCAAAGTTCAGGCATAAGAAATTAAATAGTATAAATATATTAAGTTATCATAGTATATCTAATTAATAGGTAATACAAGACACATGCATCAAAATTTTAATATAGTCAACTAATTTGTATTAAATAAGTACAATTTGCCAAAAGATGGACTGAATATTTTCACATATATTGCATCATATTTAATCTTTAAAATTACTGCATGTGAAGATAAGACCAAATTCACAGTGACTGATCTCCGATTCAGTCTTATGCAATTCTGGCCCCCAATTTATTGTGTTTTCTACCACAGCTTCCCTCATACCTAGAATATTTCCTATATGTGCCTATACTAGAATATTTGTAATTCTATTAAATTTACTTTACCTGACCCCTACATGTTTTCTATACACATACAGTTATATAGACATATAAGTGGAGGTAAATGCACATGATATGGTATATCTTTAGCTTATGAGATATTTTCTGATGTCTCACAAAGCCTGTATTTTATTAGTTTGAAACCTCTCCCTATTTTAAGAGAATGAGCTTTATTTATACAAGATTTTGCAAGTGTTTGATAGTTAAACTTTACATTATATTTTGGAGGATCTTGGCAGTATGTTGTGTCAAACGAAGGTGGTGGAATATGCCTGAGATTTCTCAGCTGCCCTAATTAGCTGATATTCTTTTGAAACTCTGAAAAGTCAATAGCACAATCTGTTGTAGATATAATTTTGCAGTGAACAACTATCTAATATCTTGGGGTCACAAAAAGCACCTAGTACTCTATTCATGTGGCTAAATAAGCCATTTCTTGTATTTTATCTAGCTAATCAAATTAATCAAAATTTACATACTGTTTTAGCCTTAAGATATTTCAGCTTTAATCAACTCAGCCTTAAAATAGGTTTGGGAGCTATGATAAAAAGGAGAGTAGTTCTGAGCATGAGATTTATAATGGAACTGGTTTTGAATTTTGGCTTTACCATACATTAAGAATAATGCAAGTTAGTTATTTCTCTTCCTCTTTGAAAATAGAGATAATAATATGTATGTCACAGCCTGATATGATAAACCAAATATATAATACATGTGCAGTGCATAGCATATAGTTAGTGTTCAATGCATAGAGCTGCTATTTATTTTTAGCACATACATATTTTGATTATTTTTCAAAAATTTGCAACTAAACAGAGGTAGATATTGATTAATATTGATGTCTAGTATAGAAAACTAGTTTGCTAAAAGATTGACAGTTGGGTGTTACTCAGAGTTAGCCAAACTGCAACGTCTGGGGGACATAGTCCCCAAGACTATCTTCATTTCTGACACCAACTGCAAGTTTGGAAGGTTCACAAGACTACTCTTAGGTATAATAACTTACTAGCCGGTGTTACATAGAACTCAATGAAACTCACAATTACAGGTTATTACAGGGAAAGGATACATTAAAAATAGCTAAAGGAAGAAATGCATAGGGCTGAATCTAGAAAGGTTCCAAATGTAATACTTCCATTATCGCCAGAGTTTGCTGCCCCCTGGCTTCAATGTGTAACAATATGGGAGGAGTACTGCCAACTAGGGAAACTCACCCAAGCTCTGCTGTCCAGAGATTTTATTGGGGCTTCATTATGTAGGCATGACTGACTGATCGATTGATTTATTAAGTGCCCCCATGCTTGAACTCAGTCACCAGGTCAACTTATATCATGTGACCCAAAGCCCCTATCCTATATATCACATGGTTGGTTTTCCTGGCATGATTAGCCCATACCTTAAGACTGTTGAGTGTGGGAAACCTTACCATAAGACCCAGCATGGCCACCCCCTGCCCTAAACAAAGATAACCTATCAGCTATGGCAGGGATTATCTCCCTGAAGCCCAGGGAAAAGGCCAGACCTCTTTATAGGCAAAGCCAAATGGCTTACTGTACACCTGAATACAGATAGATTGATGTGTTTTGTTTTTTGTTGCATTGTTATTTTATAAGAACTCAGTAAGGTGATTGATAAAGGACTGTCATGTAGGAACATAAATAAAAATTGTTGCTATTTTTGTGAAAATTAAGTATAATTTTTCAGTAGTCAATATTATAGAAACCTGCAAGATGAATTGTCAGCCTTATAGCCTTCAGAGTGCTAATGCTGTAAAAAAAAGGCTACTTTTATATATTTTTCTATATCTAAAAATATCATTAATCATAAAACTACTATACCTGTAAAGGTTAGAACACCCTGTATCTACATGGATTTTCCAGAGAAATTTATTGAGATCTGCATAGAAAATTGATCTACATTATTGTTAATTTGTAGCACATGAGCATATATTCAAATTAGGGAATGAATTCTTGTCATCAGGTTTATACATTGTGTGTTTTCAGTTACAAGATTAATAAATTTATCCATCAAAAATGATTAGTGTAGAGGAAGGTGATCTAAATAATTAACTAAAGGTGATTGAGTAGCACTTTTTAAAATTTAAAAATGTGAAAGAAATAATTTGTGACTGCACCTAATAGAACTTTAAGAAGTTTTAAAGTTTCTGTCCTATTGATGTCATCATAGTTAAAGAGACACTGTGAAAAATGGAAATATCCTGAAGAAAATAATTATGAAATTTGAAATAATTATGAAAAATGAAAACACTCCCTGATGACTAAGTTCATAAAATTATATGCAGAGGGTTTTCAAGGTGATTCAAGGCCTCAGAGCCAGATCTCAAATTTATATAGCGTCATGGTCTGTATTACAGCCTATAAATCTTTTATTTTCTCAGCGGTGTGATCAACACCTGTTACTGTTAAAATCTGTAATTTAGTAAAATGTAAACATATATGCTTAAATTATAAATTTCCATTTTGGTATCAAATGTAGTAGAGTTATACATGTGCATATGAATATAGATCTCTGTGTGTTTGTGTGTTCAAGTTGGAATGAAGAGAGCTGCAATAACTAAGTAGGTAAAATGCTAACAGTTATTATCTGTCACAAAGTTTCTCTCAAAGATCACATTTAGGGGAAGGTTTTGAAGTTATGGGACAATTAAAAATCTTAGCAGTCTAATTTTCATGTATTTTTCCATCTGCAAAAAAAAAAAAAAATGCTAGCTTTTTAAACGAGCCTAAGTTCCAGTACTCAATTAGTTCTATATTAACATAATTTATGTAATTAGGCAATTTAGTGAGAGTAAAGCATCAATTCTTACTCAGGTAGGAAAAGGAAACAAAGCAATGAAAATATTTGGTAGATATTTAGGATTTGGAAGTTTGGCTTTGAAAACATTGGAAAATAATTTTTAATTTTTGGAATGTTAAATTGGTTTCTCTCTGGGATGGTGTTTTTTTTATTTTACCTCAAATAGAAGCTAATAATTGAATAACTATAAATTATTTTCCAAATTTCGCAAGGCTCACATGGACACATGTCGATATTACTTGACCCAGGTCAAAATAGACATTAAATTTTGTATTTCATCAGAGATGATAGTAGTATGTTGACTTTTAAAAATAGTATTTGATAGCACAGTAGAGAAATTATAGTGAACAATAATTTATTTTATATTTCAAAATAACTGGAGGAGATTTGTAATTTCCCAACACAAATAAAAGATAAGTGTTTGAAGTGCTGGATATCCCAATGACCCTGAACTGATCATTACACATTGTACAAAGCTATCAAAATATCATGTGTTCCCCCAATATATGTACAACTATTACATATCAATTAAATTTTTTAAAAATAAAAAGTTAAAGTATTAGTGCATTTAAAACTAAAGATCACATTTTGTTGTGAAATCAAAAGCATATCTTGAATATAAGAAAGAAAATACATGACAAAAATTATCTTTTTAAAAAATGTACTTTTAACTTTTCAAAGCAAATGTACTATTTCTTATAGTCCTCCACATATGGTGACATTCTTATATTCTACAAAAAATAACAAAGCGGCATCAAATGTTTTAAGAAATATGGCAGGATCTATTTGTAATGATATAGTATACCAATTTTATTTAATATTGATACAAAATATTTCAAACTGTGTTTTAAAGAAAGGTATGAAAGACAAATCTGTTGATAAATAGGACATAATTTAATATTATGATAATACTAGTTTGGGTTTGAGGTATGGCATTTATAATATTTCTCCTTTGACTTACTTTGGGTTTCAGTGTTGTGAATTATTGAAACTTGATTCATTTATGAGATATGTTTATCTCAATTCAGTTCAAAGTGAATTTCCTTTTCCTTTCCATGCAAGAGCTCATATTGAATGTTGAGTTCAGTGGGACTATAATGCATCATGCTGTGGCTTGGGAAATATATTTATAAATGTAATAATGTACAGATAATTTTCATTTCTATTGCATAGGAAACACAAAGTTTTATTTTATTAGGCTACTGACACAATATGGAGTATTTTCTAAGCATATGATTCAAGAACTCTATAAGCATAAGTAAAATAAAATGAGTCTAAAATCTAAAGGCTTAAAATAACCCTAAAAATCTATCTCTTCTGTTTTCACTGCAAACAAATTCAGACACAAATCTGATACAAAATGTCCAACTTTGATACCAATCCTATATATAACCATGATGATTGTACTGAAGAAATTCCAAAAGCTTCCTTAAAGGGTTATTTCAATCTCTAAACTTTATCATTATAAATAAATTAAATCTCTACTCAGAGTTTATTCCTCTAATTGCCACCATTTCCTCTTCCACAGACTTGAGAAATAATCTTCCATTCTCTCTGTATGATTCCTTCCTAAATCTACAGATTTTTATTCAGTCACATTTAACCATCCCCTTATGGAGTTCCATTTATTTATTCTTTGAATAAAGAAATATACATTCTAAGTCCACCCATTATGTTAGTAACTCTTTGAGTTGTGGGATATTCAATGACATGATACAGTTGTAGGCATATGCCCTTGTCCTCATGGAGCTTAGTGGTTAATAATTGTAAAATGATACAATTGTTACTGTGATGACTGGCACATTGAGAATCCAGCTCAAACCAAAGGAAGGTAATGTTTCCTAAAGGATGAAATGCTTAAGCTGAGATCTATAAACTGTGTAGTAGTTCATTAGATTAAAAGAAGCAGCAAAATATTTGTAAAATTGTTGACTAAATTTTCTCACAGACACTTAGGCAGTTGAAGTTTAAAATAACAATTGATTAAATTATAAAGTTTGCAAATGTGCCATGAAAAGATATCAGATATTTTCAAATGATAGGAAGGAGCCTCAATATCTCCAGTTTTAAAAGTAAAGTAGAAATAATAAAAGAAAAATAAAGATTCCAAGTTGTGAAAAACATGAATGCATATACAAGATATTATCAGTAGAATTACATAATCAGATCATTCAAATTTTG